>NC_060149.1:779474234-780112010 GCF_021461385.2 Schistocerca piceifrons | reverse complement strand
TGAGATGTCCATATGAAATTTTTTCAGTCCATTGTATCTTTCAGGTGTGACAGAGAGAAGTCATTGACCCAGTTGCCTTCAAATTGAGTGCTGATATTGTGATTAACAGCTCTTGGTTTAAAAATTAAAACAAATCTTGTGCTCATTACTGAGTATTTGAAAATGGTAGGGTGATGGTGGTGGAGGAAGAAGAAGGCTCTCTCTACATTGTGATGCTCAAATTTCCATTGCAACTGGCTTACTATTGTTAGCTCTAATTTACTTATGATGTGCATTTGAAAATTGTAGAGAATTGTAGTTTCAATTGTAGTACTGTAGCTGTATCTTGCTGAAATGTAGAATGAGAGATAGGAAATGAGTGTGGCTAAAAGCCCAAGGGTATTTTGAATTTTGTATCCTGTCCATCTCCAGCAGTCTGCATTAACTGCTCTGGGAGCCACCCAATATGGACTACCCTGTTTTTGCAGAGGAATGCAAAATTCAATAAATCAAAGTGACCAATCAGATCCCCTATGCAGAAGCCAAAAAGGAAACCTCCTGTCTTTGCCACCTTTATGCTTCCTGGTGCAGAAACCTCTTCCTAAGGTCGACGCTTTGTCACATACGACATTCAGTGTACCATTATCCACCACCAGGACCTGTACTTGCACCTGCATGTGCCAAAGCAAAGTTAGACATAGCGATCCAATGCCCACTTTCTTCAAAGAAAGGTGGCTCTCATTGCCCCCCTTTCCCCCTCATCCTTGCTGGGAAAGAGAGCAGGGAAAGGATCTCAGCATTTGGGTCGAAAGCTGACCAGGGAGTCATCAGGCATCATTCTGGCACATTTGATTGACGATGAAGGCAGCATGGATTTTGATACCTCATCACCAGACACAGTCAGTACCTCCACCCAGCCTCACTCTAGAAGTGCCTCACCATCCCGGCGCAAAGACAGGAGTAAATCAAGACCATGCTGATGAAATGACTTCCATAATCCAATGGAATATATATGGCTACAGGACTCATCTGAAGTAATTGAGATTCCATGTACAGGACATACCCTTTCACCTCTGTCTTCAAGAGACTCATTTTAAAGAGACTGACACACCTGTACTTGGAGGCTATCACCTTTACAGAAAAGATGACCTTACAGGTGACAGGGCAAAAGGTGGAGTTGCAGTATTTGTCAAGGGCACTTTTCACTCCTCACCTATTCCCTTAACAAAAACACTACAAGTGGTTGCTGTTCGGGTAGTGGTCCATGTTGACATTATGGTGTGTTCTGTGTACCTACCACCCCATGAACCTCTTCACAGTGGGGTCTCCACTCATCTATTTGATGAACTACCCCGTCCCTTTCTCCTTTTGGGGGACTTCAGTGTACACATTGCACTGTGGGCTTCTGACACCACTTGCTCCAAGGGTCAGGTACTTTAGGATCTGCTACGCACAACAGATCTCATACTGCTGAACATGGGTCAAACTACACACCTTAGCACTGCTAAAGTCTACAGCCATAGACCTCTCCTTATGCTCGCCTGCCCTTGCAGACACTGCTCAGTGGGCAGTGGACAATGACCTTCATGGTAGCGAACATTTCCTTATCTGGACCCATCTGCTTGACGGTGCAGATCTCGAAAGGAAGCCACCAAGATGGTTGTTCAAAATGGCTAACTGGATGCTTTACAGGCAGTTAGCTGTTTTTGATCAATGTGTCAGTGTCCAGGACTGAGTGAATCACGTTACAGCTGTAATTCACCATGTCACTGATGCATCCATCCCAAAGTCAGCAGAAGTGCCTAGGAGGCGACCTATCCCTTCATGGAACGATGAGTGTCATTTTGCAGTCAGGCACAGGAGGGCAGCTATGCGCATATTCGATTGATGACCTACAGATGAGAGTCTTGCGAACTTTTGAATGGCACATGCAAAGGCAAGAAGAATAATTTGGATGAGTGAGCAGAGGTCTTGGCAAGAGTTCGTGAACTCCATCTATAAACTCCATCCACAAGTAAAGTATGGGAAGCCCTCAAGGCACAACTCTTGAGCGCCAAATAGCAGCTGTACCAATACAGGGGTGTCTCGTGACATCGCCGAGGGACGTAGCTCAGACAATGACTGAATAATATAAACCCATTAAAGCCGATTCTAGCCAGGTTCCCTCCTTCCGTCGCTATTGGGAAACATGGGAGAAGGCTGATTTTGTTTTCCATTCCACCAACATGGAGGAATACAATCAGGATTTCTCTTTGTGGGAGCTGGATTCTGCATTGTCAGTAGCTTGTGATATGACCCCTGAAAATGACGTGATAACCTACAGCATGTTGAAACAGTTGGATCAGTGATTGGCAACTTTCCCAACTCATGAAAAGTATCTATTTTAATCCTAATTTTAAAACCAGGGAAGGATTGGATGGATACTGGTAGTTGTCATAGTATTAGCCTGAAAAGCTGCGTAGGAAACACACTGGAGCATGTGGTCAATCAGCATCTAGTGTGGGTTCTTGAAACCAGGTCCCTACTCAGTCGTTCCAAGTGTGGATTCAGGAGGTACCGCTTCATGCTTGATAACCTGACCGTGCTCGAAGCAGCAATTCAACAAGCTTTCGTTCGTATGCAACACCTCATTGGTGTTTTCTTCTATTTGAAAAAGGCCTACAATACTACTTGTGGGTGTAATATGTTGTCACAGCTCCATCAATGGGAATTCTGCAAACGGTCCTTTCTCTCGGACAGATATTTTAGATACAAAGTTGGGAATGTCTTGCCTGACCATTGTAAGCAGGAGAATGGTGTTCCTCAAGGGAGTGTTTTAAGTGTCACGGTTTTTGCAATCACACTGAACTGTACTACATCCACAGTGCGACGTCTGTACTATGTTCCTTGTTTGTGGACGACTATTCCATCTTCTGTGCATCCTCCAGCCTCGTAATGACTACTTGCAATTGCAACTGACGATCAGATGGTTGGAAGAATGGCCTTGAACCACAAGTTTTAAATTCTCTTTGCAGAAAACAGTTTGTGTTGATTTTAATCGTTCCTGCTGTCTGTTTAATTTACTCATTTTAAAACTGGGGGACACAGTTCTCACTTTTAAGGAAAAGGTGAAGTATCTGGATCTTACTTTTGATGAGAAGTTAACATGGTTGTCACACCTTAAGGAACTGAAACTGTGATGTCTTGAGGCCTTAAACATCCTTAAATGTGTCAGTCATAGGTCTTGGGGAGATGGCAGGACATGTGTGCTCCAACTTTATAAGGCCTTTGTGGGACCTGGCTTGAGTACGGATGACAGATTTATGGATCAGCAAGGCTTTCATACCTTAAAATGCTGGATGCATTTCACCACGAGGTTATTAGGCTGTCAACAGGGGCCTATTACACAAGCTCTGTTGTTAGCTTTTTTTACGGAGGCTGGTGAGCCTATGCTGTCTATTCGACATTGTCTTCTCATAATACACCAAGCACATAGGGCATTGTCCATTCCTACATCACCATCTTTCAGGTACGTTGTTCAGTTGCCATTGGAACAGCTGTTCGATCATCGGCCACAAGCAACATGGCCATTTGGGATCCGTGCAAGGGAGAGCCTTGAGTTATTACAGGTGGGGGCATTAAGGTCCAAAGCCATGGGTGAGTAGGGCATCCCCCTGGCTACTACCAAAGCCCAGATTGCTTTTAGAACTGACTGCTTACAGGAAGCATTGGACCCCAGACTATGTTTTTAAAATTAAATTTAATGAGATTTTACATGGCCACCCAGGTTTTATTACTGTCTACACAGATGGTTCTAAGCAGGGAGATTTTTTCAGTTGTTCTGTTGTGTTCCTTGACATTATCCTCAGGATAGGACTCCCAGAGCTGTTTTCAGTTTATTATGCTGAACTGTTTGCTATCCTGAGGGCAGTGGAGCAGATGAGACAGTGTTGTGACAATGTGTGAATATTGTCTACAAAATATGTTATGAATAGAGTTTGTAGTAAAGAAGTAATAAATTAAAAGGTCATACCTGATGTGTTAGTTTTACTGCATGAACAGAAAAAATGTAGTTAGCAATAAATTGTTTCCTCCCATGTGGGGAGTGTCAGTGAGAGAGAGTCTTATAAAGATTTTTATACCTCCACTCGCACCCCACCCCGCCGCACCCCACCTTGTGTGTGACACAATATTGCCTTGGACAATCTTTACGATTATATAATTGTATGACGTATAGTTTAGGAGATATGACAGTATAAAAATTGAGCTGCGTGAATATGAAACTGCAGGGCAAAATTCCCTACAGGTGCAGGTGAAGTACGTTAAAAATATGTGGCATGTGTATAAAAGGGCAAAGCCATGGGTAAAAAGCTGCTTGTACACCCCAGGATTGATTTCTCCATATGTTTGTTGAATGTTACAGATAACTATAAGGTAGAATTTAATCATCAACTGTATATCCTCTCCCTTTGTATAAAACAGTCTCTCAATGCTCGGGTAGTTTTTCTATGTATTGCGTGTAAAAATCTACTGGTTTGGAATAAAAGAAATCATTAAGCTAACTTTCAAGAACATTGTTGGCTGGAAAGGAATTTTCTTGATTATTATTCGGTAGAGAGTGAAAAGATGAGGAACTGAGGATGTAAGATCAGATGGAATAGGTGGAGTAAGGGATGACCACCCGACTGAACTCCTGGAAATCAGCAAAGCCCAGGTGGCTATTGTTGCGCAGGTGCAGCACACAAGGGATCTCAGTACAGTGGAACTTTGATTTTACGTTCTCCGATTTTATGTTTTTTGCGATTTTACACCATAAATTCTTAGCCCCTGTGAAAAACCCGTAAGATCAATGCTAAAAATTCCCCGATTTTCGATTTCTTCCAAGTAAGGTGTACCTCGATTCTATGTTCTTATGTAACATCTTGCTTGACTTTGTCCCATTTTCTTCCTATTAACATTTGATGTGATTGAACGAATTATAAGTGGCTCAAAAGACAGATGGTTTGCACAGTGAGTGGCAGTGGAATTAAGGGAATATTTTAGGCTGCCGTGGAGAGGGGAGATGTGTGAGAGGAAATGCTGACATAATGCATGATTGGTGTTGCCAACACAACTTGCAGCATTTAGCTTCACCGCACAATTGTGATACAACTACCGCTAGGTTGCAGTGGTAATAGAAAAACAAGACAGTCAATTCAAAATGTTCTGGGCTGATCCAATACGTGACAAAGGGGCCCAGCTACCACCTTTTCTTGTGGCCATTTATAACTCATTCGCACCTTTTTGCATGTATTTCTGATGTACTATATTCAGCAACAATATCAGTCATCAACCTTTTAAGTTTGAACGCTGAGTCTTGAAGAATACACTCGAGCATAATCAAGGAAACATAGCCCATTTCTGGCTAATGAACTCTTATTGGCTGGTGACTTGTTAAGTCACCCAATAGCCAGCGCAGTCACCACACAGCACTAAAACACGTAAAATGAACTCGCCTACTGGATGTGTGGAGAGGGGGGAGTGGCCCTTCAGTGACAGAGATGTCACATGGAAATAGAGCAAGGGTTTTCGGTAGCACATTTTAAATTCTTTCATGTTCAGATCCTCCCCCCATGAACCTTGGACCTTGCCGTTGGTGGGGAGGCTTGCGTGCCTCAACTATACAGGTAGCAACCACAACGGAGGGGTATCTGTTGAGAGGCCAGACAAACGTGTGGTTCCTGAAGAGGGGCAGCAGCCTTTTCAGTAGTTGCAAGGGCAACAGTCTGGATGATTGACTGATCTGGCCTCATAACAATAACCAAAACGGCCTTGCTGTGCTGGTACTGCGAACGGCTGAAAGCAAGGGGAAACTACGGCCGTAATTTTTCCCGAGGGCATGCAGCTTTACTGTATGGTTAAAAGATGATGGCGCCCTCTTGGGTAAAATATTCCAGAGGTAAAATAGTCCCCCATTCGGATCTCTGGGTGGGGACTACTCAAGAGGATGTCGCTATCAGGAGAAAGAAAACTGGTGTTCTATGGATCGGAGCGTGGAATGTCAGATCACTTAATCAGGCAGGTAGGTTAGAAAATTTAAAAAGGAAATGGATAGGTTAAAGTTAGATATAGTGGGAATTAGTGAAGTTCGGTGGCAGGAGGAACAAGACTTCTGGTCAGGTGACTACAGGGTTATAAACACAAAATCAAATAGGGGTAATGCAGGGGTAGGTTTAATAATGAATTGGAAAATAGACAAATGGGTCAAATGGCTCTGAGCACTATGGGACTCAACTGCTGTGGTCATAAGTCCCCTAGAACTTGGAACTACTTAAACCTAATTAACCTAAGGACATCACACACATCCATGCCCGAGGCAGGATTCGAACCTGCGACCGTAGCGGTCGTGTGGTTCCAGACTGTAGCGCCTTTAACTGCTCGGCCACTCCGGCCGGCGAATTGGAAAATAGGAATGCGGGTAAGCTACTACAAACAGCATAGTGAACGCATTATTGTGGCCAAGATAGATACGAAGCCCACACCTACTACAGTAGTACAAGTTTATATGCCAACTAGCTCTGCAGATGACGAAGAAATTGAAGAAATGTATGATGAAATCAAAGAAATTATTCAGATAGTGAAGGGTGACGAAAATTTAGTAGTCATGGGTGACTGGAATTCGGTAGTAGGAAAAGGGACAGAAGGAAACGTAGTAGGTGAATATGGATTGGGGCTAAGAAATGAAAGAGGAAGCCGCCTGGTAGAATTTTGCACAGAGCACAACTTAATGATAGCTAACACTTGGTTTAAGAATCATGAAAGAAGGTTGTATACATGGAAGAACCCTGGAGATACTGACAGGTTTCAGATAGATTATATAATGGTATGACAGAGATTTAGGAACCAGGTTTTAAATTGTAAGACATTTCCAGGGGCAGATGTGGACTCTGACCACAATCTATTGGTTATGAACTGTAGATTAAAACTGAAGAAACTGCGAAAAGGTGGGAATTTAAGGAGATGGGACCTGGATAAACTGAAAGAACCAGAAGTTGTAGAGAGTTTCAGGGAGAGCATAAGGGAACAATTGACAGGAATGGGGGAAAGAAATACAGTAGAAGAAGAATGGGTAGCTTTGAGGGATGAAGTAGTGAAGGCAGCAGAGGATCAAGTAGGTAAAAAGACGAGGGCTAGTAGAAATCCTTGGGTAACAGAAGAAATATTGAATTTAATTGATGAAAGGAGAAAATATAAAAATGCAGTAAATGAAGCAGGCAAAAAGGAATACAAACGTCTCAAAAATGAGATCGACAGGAAGTGCAAAATGGCTAAGCAGGGATGGCTAGAGGACAAATGTAAGGATGTAGTGGCTTATCTCACTAGGGGTAAGATAGATACTGCCCACAGGAAAATTAAAGAGACCTTTGGAGATAAGAGAAAAACTTGTATGAACATCAAGAGCTCAGATGGAAACCCAGTTCTAAGCAAAGAAGGGAAAGCAGAAAGGTGGAAGGAGTATATAGAGAGTCTATACAAGGGCAGTGTACTTGAGGACAATATTATGGAAATGGAAGAGGATGTAGATGAAGATGAAATGGGAGATATGATACTGCGTGAAGAGTTTGACAGAGCACTGAAAGACCTGAGTCGAAACAAGGCCCCCGGAGTAGACAACATTCCATTAGAACTACTGACAGCCTTGGGAGAGCCAGTCCTGACAAAACTCTACCATCTGGTGAGCAAGATGTATGAAACAGGCGAAATACCCTCAGACTTCAAGAAGAATATAATAATTCCAATCCCAAAGAAAGCAGGTGTTGACAGATGTTAAAATTACCGAACTATCAGTTTAATAAGCCACAGCTGCAAAATACTGACACGAATTCTTTACAGACGAATGGAAAAACTAGTAGAAGCTGACCTCGGGGAAGATCAGTTTGGATTCCGTAGAAATACTGAAACACTTGAGGCAATACTGACCTTACAACCTATCTTAGAAGAAAGATTAAGGAAAGGCAAACCTACGTTTCTAGCATTTGTAGACTTAGAGAAAGCTTTTGACAGTGTTGACTGGAATACTCTCTTTCAAATTCTAAAGGTGGCGGGGGTAAAATACAGGGAGCGAAAGGCTATTTACAATTTGTACAGAAACCAGATGGCAGTTATAAGAGTCGAGGGGCATGAAAGGGAAGCAGTTGTTGGGAAGGGCGTAAGACAGGGTTGCAGCCTCTCCCCGATGTTATTCAATCTGTATATTGAGCAAGCAGTGAAGGAAACAAAAGAAAAATTCGGAGTAGGTATTAAAATCCATGGGGAAGAAATAAAAACTTTGAGGTTCGCCGATGACATTGTAATTCTGTCAGAGACAGCAAAGGACTTGGAAGAGCAGTTGAATGGAATGGATAGCGTCTTGAAAGGAGGATATAAGATGAACATCAACAAAAGCAAAATGAGGATAATGGAATGTAGTCGAATTAAATCGGGTGATGCTGAGGGAATTAGATTAGGAAATGAGACACCTAAAGTAGTAAAGGAGTTTTGCTATTTGGGGAGCAAAATAACTGATGATGGTCGAAGTAGAGAGGATATAAAATGTAGACTGGCAATGGGAAGGAAAGCGTTTCTGATGAAGAGAAATTTGTTAACATCGAGTATAGATTTAAGTGTCAGGAAGTCATTTCTGAAAGTATTTGTATGGAGTGTAGCCATGTATGGAAGTGAAACATGGACGATAAATAGTTTAGACAAGAAGAGAATAGAAGCTTTCGAAATGTGGTGCTACAGAAGAATGCTGAAGATTAGATGGGTAGATCACATAACTAATGAGGAAGTATTGAATAGGATTGGGGAGAAGAGAAGTTTGTGGCACAACTTGACCAGAAGAAGGGATCGGTTGGTAGGACATGTTCTGAGGCATCAAGGGATCACCAATTTAGTATTGGAGGGCAGCGTGGAGGGTAAAAATCGTAGAGGGAGACCAAGAGATGAATACACTAAGCAGATTCAGAAGGATGTAGGTTGCAGTAGGTACTGGGAGATGAAGAAGCTTGCACAGGATAGAGTAGCATGGAGAGCTGCATCAAACCAGTCTCAGGACTGAAGACCACAACAACAACAACATGTTCAGATCCGATATGATAAAGTTGCAACAACTACATACACTACTCATGTGTATACTTTGCACCACACACTGTAGATCGTAAAGATTGGCAGCAGTGATAAAGGGCATAAAGCAAAATTGTAGCACCTGATCTTTCTTTCAAATTTACATTTTACACAATGTACAGAAATTCAATGGACTGACTTCTAATAAAATTGTAATGTTAAATGGGGAAGTAAACTCATTTTTTGACACCTGTTTCTCTAATCAAGCCTAAAATAACCCTTTAAAGGTAGTGGACATATGAAGTGCGGCTCATAAGAAAAGCATTTAACAGTAACAGCAATGGTGACAAACTATGTCATTAAGCAGATGTCTGCGTTTATGCTTATGATTTAAACGCTGCTGTGCTATTTTTGGTTTACATGTTCATCAATTTTTGCTTTTTTCTGGGTGAGCACAAAGGATCATCTCCCAAAAATGCGTGTTTTGAACATATGATTTGTAGTCATAGCATGTTGTAAAACAGCTAGATTACGTTGTATCCATATACCAATTTCAATTTTTTGATAAGTTTTTCCTTGCTGTTACACATCTGTGATTTTTTAAGAACTTATGAAATTCATTACCACAAATTATTATATAAAAATTTTATTATACATTTAATTTTCTTTGCTTGGACAGATTTTATACGAAGTATTGAAGAAGATTGCGATTTTTAATCATTATGCCAATTACATGTGTTTCTGCTCACATTTTGGGGTGTTTTAATGTTTTGCTTAATTCTGCATTTTCCTCAGTCTTGCGTTTTTTAAGTCTAGACAGCACAAAAATGTAAAATAGATGTTTCACTGCAGTGGGCAACAAATGCCACCTGTGATGGATACACCCCTGAGAAGCAATTCATAATACACAATGCCCCCTTTCTGCCACCAGATGTGTATCATTATTGTTTATGAATGCACATTGCCCCCTTTTTTTCTATTTTCCTTTCACTGGGATATCATAAACTCAGAATGTGCTTGCATCAGATTCTTTCAGCAGAAAAAATGAGATTTAAAAAATTAAGAAAAGACCCGTCGTCATATTTCTTAACTTTTTATTTACACTATGCATCATTAGCCACAAGGCTGCAAGCAGATACTGCCATTGAATGGCTCAAGTGAAGGATACCATTTCTTACAAATACTGCACCATACCACACAGTATTGCTAATTTGTACAGAGGGCTGCATATGGGACTCTTGATTGGACCCAAATTTTTGTCATCTTAAGGGAACAGTTCAGATTTAGTCAGTGTGACAGCTGGCCAGCAGCTAGGTTTTCTGTCAAGGAATAACTTTCAGTAGGGAAAAAACTGTGAGAGCTATTTGATGTATCAGGCCTGTAGCCAGATGTAGTCAACTTCTTTCACTTATTTTTCTGATAGGTACACAGCTGAAATGTTTGTACAAAAATCAATTAAATCCCACTTTAGTCTCAAAATCTATGATTATTCAGTTATCTGGGAAAGCAGTTAAGTTCAGCCTTGGGAAATTTATATTTATTTGCCCTGTGGAGGCCATATTATTAGGTGGATGTAACACTGCTCTGACTTTCTACGAAAAGCCATTGTCCCATATTGCCTTGCATTTGTTGACCTTACATTCACTAAAGCGCACTCCTTGGAGGCAGGAGAGAGAGAGAGAGAGAGAGAGAGAGAGAGAGAGAGAGAGAGAGAGAGAGAGAGAGAGAGATACGGAATCGTTTTCAGTTATCTAGATTTGTGAATGCCTTATTTATTTATTTATTCTTAAAATTCTGTTTTATTTATTTATATGTATTTCAGGAATATTCCCAAAGTTCCCTATTGCTTTAAGTATGTACCCTAATTTGACAGGGTACAGCTCACGGTATGCTTCATCCTGTTTTCTTTTTTACACCCACTCTTTGTATCAATGAAACTGTAACACACACTTAAACCCTGGGTTTCAGTATAAATATGTAACATTAATAACTACTTTTACTTTAAAGTATGTGTCATATCTGATAGTGGTCTTTCCCGTACAACTGAATTGTGGAGAGCCCTGTGATGATTAAATCGATTAATCAGCGCTTGATCTTGGAAGGTTCAAACACATATTTAATAAATTCTTTTAAGTTACAGACACTTTTTCTCATTGCAGATGCCCATGTAACAGCAGTGGAAGCTGATTCGACTAATACCACAACTGTTCATCAGACAACTGCAGTCTCACGAATAAGCATATCACACCAACCTGCAACAAATAAGCCTATAGTTGCTACAAAAATTTTGCTTTCACCACCCAGCAATGAACCCAGGCATATAATATTATTAAATAGACCCCCTGTGAAACGAAATGTGGGCAATGCTACACCACCTATCAAGAAAAAGGTATGTGGAGGAGCTGTTAAACAAATTGTTAGTGGCACTAATAATCAAGTACTACAGCAGGCATACCTCATCTCATCAACAAGTGCAGATGCAGTACAAGTTGCACAGGGTAACATAGGCAATGAGTCTCTTGTACCTGCCATTTCAGTAGCAAATGTGCCCACTGTTCCTGAAATTATACCTGCAGTGCTGAAAGATTCAACTGTACCAAGTACAGACTGTAATTTAGAACTAAGTGAAACAAATCAGCAGCTTGTTTCTCTGTCATTAATCAGTCAATCGGAAGGACATTTCCCAACTCTTGTAGTGCCTGGTGTTGCTCTAAAGTCAACATGTGATGCAGTGTGTGATACAGGATTAAACAGCAGTCAAGTAGTAGAACATATGATTGATATTGATCCAAGTATGGTGAGTGTTGAAACTCATCAAGAGCCCAACAGTAGTGTTGAAAGAGACCATTCAGAAGATAGTGACATTGAAGTGGTGTATGACTCTTCATCAAAGGATGTAAGCTGAAATTGTTTTGTTGCTTGTTAATTGTTTGATAAGCACAGCACTGAATTGAATTCAGGACTGCACTTAACATTTTGTTAAAAATGTATATAAACACAGGAAAAATTATTACTCTCTACAGTACCCCATTCCAGTTTAACTATGAAATATATTAAACACAATGAAGTGCAGTGACTGTTTGGATTGTGGCTTCAATTTATTACATGTGACCTTTTTGTTTTTGCTGTAAAGAGCTAATTGTGAGAATCATATGCACTGATGAGCCAAAACATAGTGGCCACCTCCATAATAGCTTTTTTGCCCAAATTTCAGATGAAATACATAACTGATTCTGCATATAAGGGACCTGACAGTTTGTAGGTAAGTTTGTGGGGGTATGTGGCATTAGATGTCTCCACACAGGCCACTGATTTGCGTACCTGGCGATGGCACCTGATAGCAACTCAAATGGATTCCATAGAATTTACATCAGGCAAATTTAGCCACAGACATCCACATGAGTTCACTATAATGCTCCTCAAACCATTGTAGCACAATTCTGGCTCTGAGACATTGACAATTATACTGCTGAAAGACGACGTTACTGTTGTGGAAGACATCAAGCATGAAGGTTTCCATGTGTTTCACCGCATGTTTCAAGCCACCATTCATCTCACTGATGGTGTTTGTAGAGGCAACCACCAACCTAATGTAGCAAAATTGAGATTCATCTAAAGGGCCAACACTTTTCCATTAATCAACCGTCGAATAAGAGTGGTCCCGTGCCCACTGCAGTTGTAATTGACAATGTTGTTGGATCAACATGTGAACACGTAGGGGTTGGCTGCTGCAGAGCTCCATGTTCAACAGTATATGATGAATGGCGTGCTTTGAAACAATTGTGCGTGCACCAGCATTGTTCTCTTTTGGCAGAGATGCTACAGATCACCATCTATCCTACTTTATAGAGCAGACAAAACTCCGAACCCAGCGGCCTGAGAAGAGTTGTTTATGTCAAACCATTTAGCAACAAGTGGTAGTTTCACAGTCCTTCTATCTTTCCATAGATGCTCAGAACAGTGGCACGTGAATGTTCGACCAGCTTCCCCATTTGTGAGATACTCGTTCACAGTCTTTGTGTCATAATAATCTGCCCTTTGTTAAAGTCACTTATCTCAACGCATTTCCCCATTTGCAGCCCATATCTTCGCTAGGGAGATCCCCCCGTCTGTCTCTGCACCTCTAGCACACTATTTTTACCATGTCATGTGCCTGCAATGCCACCAGGCAGCATCCAATGTCATAGTCGGTAGTGGTCACAATGATTTGGCTTAGCAGTGTATATAATTTGAGATTTGAGATTTCCATAATAAGAAAGTTGCTGTGTGAGGAAGATTTGTACCAGGTTGCTGATGTAATGTGTTGGGAGCTATATAAATTTTTGTTATCATGACTATGATTGAGTTGGCTGTGTAAAACAGCCAAATGAGTTTTAGAAGCATTGTATCATTTTTTTACACTCTGACCATATAAAAATTTGATATCTACATGGATGTAGTAAACATATCATGTAACAATTATAGAGCATAAAGAGAGCATGTTTACGAAATAGAAAGTGCAACATAATTTTTTTTTATTATAAAGGATAGAATCATTACAGTTTTTATGTTATTACAATAACTTGCAGTATTGAAACTTGTGGTTAAATTTGATGGTCCATTACATGGAACAGTAATAGTTTTAGAATTTAGATGCTGCTTATAGAAGAACAGGTTGTCAGAGCCACAAGACCTAAAAATGTTAATCAATGTATATAAAGTGACAATTATACAAGAAAATGTCAATTGCTATTCATCAGGACACAAATTATCTCAGACAATTATATCTAGATGTCAATGTATTTAATATTGTCATATAAATTTGGAAAAAAATATTGGATGTAATTATATGGAGTTTTGCCTTATATCTTGCTTATTTAGCATGTCTCAGGGTGTATCATCTGCAACAGTGTTGGCACAATGTATCTGTTCTTCATTGTTGAATATTTTTTTGTGTACATTGAGAGTGTTGACACACACTTTTTCACTTGCTAGTTTTCTTAAATTTTATTATGGTTTCAGTTACCTATGCAAAATAGCATCATTTGCCATAGTAATTATTTAGTTACTTCTTTATCCTGTTCAATGTTTCAACAAATCCTAGGAACACTAGAATGGTATCCGTGAGCACTTTTTTTTTTTAATGCCCAGTCTCATATGTGTGTGTGTGTGTGTGTGTGTGTGAGAGAGAGAGAGAGAGAGAGAGAGAGAGAGAGAGAGAGAGAGAGAGAGAGAGAGAGAGAGTAGCATTTTAGCATTTCAATTAGGGCTGCTTTCAATCTTAAAACTATGTGCAGCATAGTCAGCAGAATTTGCAGTACAGAATGTGCAAAGTAAAACTGGCCTGGAAAATATTTACAAAAATCTGATGTGGGATTGACTGTTGTTAATAAACATCACAAAAGATGCTGGAATTGGCCACCATCAACATTGATGCAATGCTGTTCTCAATTTATCAAACTGTGAGACCCATGTAACAGCTCTGCCTGAGGTGTATCAGCAATAATATTTTCAGTGTTGTGCTATAACTCTTCCAGTGTGTGAGACTTATTTAAGTACACCTTACCCCTGAGTTGGCCCCACAGGTAAAAACCATAGGAAGAGATCAGGTGATTAAGATGACTAGGAGATTGCACTGCTTTTGCTGATTGTACTCTCATCACCAAACCCCTCATGCACTCGTGACAAGATTGTAGAAGTAGTGTGTGCTGTTGTTCTGTTTTGGTGCAAATATCCATACAGTTGTTCATCATCTGCAAGTTGATATGGATTCAACAGTTTCTGGACATACCAGTTAGCATTAACAGTTTGGTGAAAGAATCTTGTTACAATTTGGACCCAAGTCGTCATACACCAAACACCAATCCTGAGATAAAGCAATAGCTCTTCAAAGTACTGATTAGGATTTTTGGGTGCATAATGCTGCATGTTCTGTGAGATCACATACCTTGAAATGCTGAAGCAGTCCTCATCACTCAAATATAATGACACAGTGAAATACTCAGGATAGAGCATGGAGGAGATGCATATGCACACATGTGACAGTAACTGATTGGTGCATCAAAATCACAGTTTCCAGCATTTTCTGTGATGGACAGTTCTCTTGTACAGTAACAAGGGTTAATTCAGTCTTATAAATATTTTCTTTGCTAGTTTTATTTGGCTCACCTTGTATAATCGAGGCTATTGCTGTTATGTTCTTACTGCATCAGAAAACAGTATTCAGTTTTTATGTTTCCACAGAAATATGACTGTAAAATGAATTGCAAAAATTAGGTGCTTCAAACCTTTGTGCTCCATAGATTTTAACGACCCATATTCTCAGAATGTCTGATGACACTGCGTGAAGGCTAGAGTATTTTCTTTCTGTATGTGAAACGTTGTAAGATTGCAGTGCTGGCTCTAATCCAGGGGAACAGCAACTGTAGAGAATTAGACTGTAAAATGAGCTTCATGCCTCAAAGTTAATAGTGTGGTCAAGGTTAGCTATTGCTGACATTGAAGGAATAAAATTTTTGTGATATATTTAAAGAGAAATAATGTTCCACTGTTAGAATGTTGTTTATGTATTTTCATGAATTGTTCACACAGTGATTTCTGTGCTTGTTTACGTATTTGTTGTGAAAGTATTGCTTAGCAAACAACCAGCAATGATTTTGTTAATTTGTTTTACTAAATGATTTTGTTTTTATTTATGAATTTCTGTATATCTTATACATGTTTATATTGTTGATAAATATTTTTATTGCTGATAAATGATAATTTGTTTTGCAGACTGAATTCTGTGTGTGTGTGCGTGTGTGTGTGTGTGTGTGTGTGTGTGTTTTGCTTCCTCTACAGTGACAAATGTGTATGTTTAAAAAAGAAAATAAATCAATCAGTCTCTGGCTTAACACACATAAGAATATCAGAAGTCTGACCATTAAGATAGCATCATTATTTGTAGATATCATTTGGAGGTATAAAGAAGAGCTGAAAAGTCAAAGCTTGTTGCGTACTCTGGAAATGAGCATTGGAGGAGCATGCAGAAATCTTGTATTGCGTTCCTGGGCAGTGTTCTTGTGAAATTGGTTTACCATAGCATACCTATAATCTTCTGTAAGTGTCAAGTGCGCCTCACACTTCAGTTGGCCCTACAGGCAAAAATCGTAGATAGAGATCAGACAATCAACATGGCAGTGTTAGGTTGATGACTGTAATGAGTGCTTGTACAGTCTTGTGCTTCTGTTATGAATGAAGGGAAGGGAGAGGATGAAACTCAGTATGAGCACATAGATTCCTGCTCTCAAACAGCACCAAGGAAGCCACCAGTTTTAGCAGTTCAGCTACTCAATAAGGCCAAAAATAGCCACTGCCTCCCTCCCTCCACCATTCCCTTCCTCAATCATTCTCTCCCTCCCTCACACCTCTTTCACTCACACCTTCTCTGTCATTCACTCCTTCCTACACCCTTCCACTCTTTCCTTTTGCCTTGCTCCCTGTTTTCTTTCCTATCTCCCTCATTCACTTCCTCCTGCTTACTTCCTCCCTCTAACCTACTCACTGCTTCGTCTTTGCCCTCATCCTCCCCAACTCAATCCCCTCACCCACACAGCTCCTCTCCCTCACTCACTCGCTCACTCCCACTATTTGTTACTCATTCACCCACTTCTACCTGCCATTCCTCCCTCCATCCCCAATTCACATCCTTCCTCTTATGCATACACTGATGCTCTCTCCTCCCAACACCCTGCCTATCAATCCCCCAGCCCCCCCCCTTTCCACAACCTCCCTGCTGCTCTTTCATAGCCATAGCGAACCTCCACCTTCCTCTTTCCGACTGCCTCTCCCCTTGTGACACCCCGTCACACCCACTCTCCATTACTCCTGGTAACTCCCTGTCTCTCCCCTGAACCCCCTTGCTCCCTGTCACTCCCTTGCTCCTCCTCTCTCCCCATCACCATCGTGCTCCCCGCCACCCCCTCGCTCCCCGCCACCCCCCTCGCTCCCCGCCACACCCTCCCTCCCCGCCACCCCCTCGCTCCCCGCCACCCCCTCGCTCCCCACCACCCCCTCGCTCCTCGCCACCCCATCACTCTCACTGTGGCTCAATCACTAGCCCATCACCCCTCGCTCGCTCACTCAACTGCCACTACTTGCTCGTTCACTCGGCTGCCACACTCGCTTGGCCACCAACATGCTCACTCACTCACTCACCTGCCACTGCTACGTAGTCACATGCCACAGCCACCACTGGGCCACTAGGTGGCTCATTCACATGCCGCCGACAGTCACTTGCTGACTTGCCCGCCGCCTATGCTCACTCACCGCTGCCGCTCACTTGCTGAATCGCCTGACCCTGACACTCGCTGGCATGCCGGCTGTGTGATCAGTGGCATGCCAGCCACTTGGTCGGTGGCATGCTGGCCGCTTGCTCGCCACTCGCTCGCTGGGTCGCCAGCCACTTGCTCACTGTCCCATTCGCTGCTGCATCGCGCTTGCCCAGCGCCAACACTCACTTGCCTGTTGCTGGTTCACCTGCTGCTGCAAAATGCTTGCCAGTTCGCCCACTGCAGCAAATCACTTGCTGCCATGCCCATCGCTGCCTAATGATAGCTGGGTTGCCTGCCGCTGCACCTTACTTGGTGACCCACCTTGCACTTGCTTGCTTACTTGCCTCTCACAGATCGCTTGCTTGCCCACTGCCACTCTCTCACTCACTCACTCACTCACTCACTCACTCACTGACTCTCCCTTCACCTCTTACTCACCACAACACTCACTCACAATGCCCCCCTCACCCCCTGTCCCCCTCTGATTGCCATTGCCCTCATTGCTCACAGCCACCCTCCATGCCCTGCCGCTCTCCACTCACTGTCATTATGCTCTTGCTGTTGCCCCCACTAACAGTCACCGCCAACTAAATGCCACCCCAGCACACTGGCACCAACTCACTCATCACACTACCCTCCTCCCACTCACTGCCACCCTGCCCTCACAAGTACACTACACTCATACTCTTTCGCCATCACCCCCCCCCCCCTCCCACGACTGCCAGTGCCCTCACTAACTGTACCACCCTTATTCACTGCTACTGCCCTCACTCACTACCAACCATCACCACCACCACTACTTCACTGCCACCACCCTGTCACTGACACCTCTTACTCAGGGCCACATGCCATCCAATCATCGCCACCCTGTTCCCACACTCTCTGCAACCAACTTCCTTCACTCACTGATGCACCCCCTTCCACCAGTCACCACTGCACACTCTCTCCACTCACTGCCACCCGACTTTCCCACTTACCACCACACAATCCCCTTACCCAGTGGCATACAACATCAACACTCCCCCCACACATACCTACCCTCACAGTCGCCCTTCACTGATCACCACCCTACCTCTGACAGCCATCCCAAACACATCACTAAACCTACACTCACTGCCACTTCCTCTTGCTCAGGGCCACCTCGCCCCACTGACTCTACCAACCACGCCTTCCTCAGTTACTGCCCCAGCACCTATTAACTGCCACCCCCACTTCTGCCACTCCCACTCACTGCCAGGCCCCACCCAATGCCACACCCTCTGCCACCCTGCACTCGCCGCTGCCCTGCCCCGCACTCGCCGCCGCCCCGCACTCGCCACCGCCCCGCACTCGCCACCGCCCAGCACTCGCCGCCGCCCCCCCCCTTCCCCCCCCCTGCCACGCCCCGCCCCGCCCTGCCCCGCACTCGCCGCCGCCCCGCCGCGCACTCGCCGCCGCCCCGCCCTGCACTCGCCGCCGCCCCGCCCTGCACTCGCCCCCGTTGCCCCGCTCCGCACTCGCCCCAGTCGCCCCGCCCCGCACTCGCCGCCCCGCCCCGCACTCGCCGCCCCGCACTCAGCCCCGCCCCGCACTCGGCCGCCACCGCCCCGTTCTGCACTCGCCGCCATCCGGACTCGCCCCCCGCCCGAACTTGCCCACACCCTCCCCCCCTTGCTGCCACCACAACAATTACCACTATATCCACAGCCTCCCTATACTCACATCCTCCCTACACTCACATCCTCCCTACACTCACTGACACTCCTCTCCCCCACCTTACTGGTCCCCACACACATTGCCAACCATTCACTGCCTAGTAGTCTGCTCCCACTCACTGCCACTTCCACCCTCACCCAATGTAACCCACCTCCAATCAATGTTACCTTCCTGTTCCACTCCCAGCCACCCATTCCTCATTCACTACCATCTTCCCCTCACACACCACCACCTCTCCCTCAATCACTGCCACACACCTCACAACCCTGCATCCCTCATGACACCCTCCCCACCTCACTGACTTCACCCCTTCATGATTCCCGTCTCCCTTCACTGACCTTCCCCCTCAAGGCCCTGCTCCCCTCAGGGCCCCCATCCCCTTCACAACCCCCATTCCCATTATGATCCCCACCCTCCTCACTACCCAACCCTCAATGCCCAAATCCCTTCATGAACCGCCCTGCCCCACCACGAACCCAAACCTGACACGTCCTGCCACTACTCCTGCAATGACCCCCGCCATCCCCCACTACCCCCGCCCTCCCCCTCTAAGTTGCTGACAATGTGTGTTACTTCATTTTCCCAACAGCCACAAGGTTTTTCCAGTTTTTTAAACTGCATATAATTCATGTCTCTAATGCACAGTATTGAGTGCTGATGGCAACAGCTACAAGTATAGAGATGATTTGACATACTTAAAAATGTGGCATTTTATTGCATTAGAATGCTAAACAGAAAGTACTGTAATCAAACTGATGCATTGGTTGTGCAGTATGAAGTGTCAGTACCAGATTTGCACTAACAAGATGTAAAGTTTCAGCAGAAAATAAAAGAAATTTCAGTGGGGTGAAAAACCTTTCTGAATACATATACTCTGTAGCCAAAGTGTCTGCAGACACTAAAGAAACCAATGCAGGTGGTGTCATGCTAAACATCTTGGGATATGTATGTGCAAGTACAATGAAAACCTGTTTTCTGTCGTCATGAGTCAGTGGAGGAAAATGAGTCTGAATGGGGCAGAATTTAAAAGCTTGCTAGTGTCGACATTGTGAATTACTCAGAGGTCCAGTGTCCGTGTCACCATTGTTTGAAATGTTGTTATAAATCAAACCCTATCAGCATTATGATGACCCTAAAAAATTAACTGATAGCTCAGCTCAGATACAGAGCTCGAGGATGAGATGAAGTATTGTGCTTACTCTGTACTAGATCAATTTACCATAAAGCACAGCTGCAATCAGGAATGAGAAAAAACTGAAACACACTTACTTTTGAGTGAATAAGAATATTGTGGAAAGCCTTTCCCAAGAATTAAATCTTGTACACTGTTAGTTATATGATAGAATATTTAGAATGAACTGCCATAGGTATCTATGTGCTAAGAGTCTTTAGAGGATGAAGTTAAATATTGTGTAGTGTATATCTTGGATTCCAAAGACAATGCTCTTAGGGATTGCAATAAGAAATGAGAAAACTGAATTTTGCTGTAGAGAGGGTAGAAGAGGGGGACCTATCCCGAAAACATTATTCTATTTCTACAATAGCCTTCAAGTGTTTTGACTGGTTTAAGACATGCCGAGCACTATATGGGTTCAAATGAAACGATTTCCCTTATCTACCATTAAGCAAGTCAGCTACATCACTCCATTAGCGGTTTGAACTGAAAATTTATTTAAATAACACGATGTTTGATAAAGCCCAGGAACATAATTTACTTTTCATCCACACGCTGGGGGTTCTAGGTGAGGCGACTATCTGAAACTATTGTCTATTACTTCCACAACAAGTTCTCAATATGCTGCAGACTAAATTAAGTTGTCAGACTATTTAATAAATTGTAACCATTGCCTCAGTTGGTAGTCACATTACCACTGAGCTAGAGTGATACTGCTGTGCCCTGTGCTCTGTTTGTCATAGTGATGGCTTATATAGATATTTTACGACGTAAAAGCCAAGATTAGTTGTATTATCTCTGTGGAACGAATTTTCTTGGACTCATTATCATAAATTTGATAACCCAATATCACACCTTACAAGAAAACCGTTCGGATGATTTAATTAAAACGAACTAAAATATCAAGAGAATTTAGCAGGATAATTCTGTGTGAAGCCTGGAAATAATTCCTGACGAGCTGGTAAACATACGAGGGCTATCCACAAAGCACAGTACGTTTTCGTTTGTGTCCGTTAGGGGCGGGGCTAGCGTGGCCATCTTGGTGTCATGGCATTCCGCCGCTCAGTCGGCATCCTGCCGTGCTAGTGAGAGGTTCGTGCTGTACTCCGTTGAGTTGCTGCAACAGTTTGAAATGTCAGCGTTAATTGAAAATGCCGCGAAGTGCGTGCTGTAATAAGGTTTCTGACTGCAAAAAACTGTACACCGATAGAAATCTATCGGCAGCTTTGTGAAGTGTATGTGGACAACATAATCACTGAAGGTGGAGTGCGTCAATGGGTCATAAAATTTAAAAATGGCCGAACTAAAGTTCACGACGAAGAGCGAAGTGGAAGACCCAGCATAGTGACTGCCGAACTTGTCGAAAAAGTCGATGCCGCGGTCCGTGAAAACCGTAAGTTCACAATAGCTGAACACACTATGAGTTTTCCACAAATTTCACGAAGTTTGTTGCACGAAATCATTACCTAAAAGCTTGGTTACCACAAGTTTTGTGCAAGATGGACAGCAAAAATCTTGACAGAGATTCACAAAAATCAGCGAATGGCTGCAGCGTTAACGTTTTTGGACGCTTACGAAAAAGATGGCGACTCATTACTCGATCGCATCATTACTGGTGACGAAGCATGGGTTAAGCTTGTGAACTGCGAGACAAAATTGCAGTCAATGCAGTGGGAGCACACAAATTCCCCCCAAAAACCTAAGAAATGCATGCAGACAATGTCGGCAAGGAAGGTGATGGCGACTGTCTTTTGGGACAGAAAATGTGTGATTTTTGTGGATTTCCTGGAAAGAGGCACTACAATAAACTCTCAAAGTTATTGCCAAACTCTGCACAACCTCAGAAGAGCGATACACAACAAGCACAGGAGAAAGTTGGGCTCAAAGATCTTGCTGATTCACGACAACACCCAGGCCCACACGGCAAATGCCAGTCGTGAAGTCCTCGAATCTTTTAAGTGGGAGTTGTTTCCTCATCCGCCGTACAGTCCCGACCTGGCACCGAGCGACTTCCACTTAGTCCCAGCAATGAAGAAGTGGTTGGCTATGCAGTGTTTTGATGACGACGCACAGCTTCAAGAAGAGGTAACCACATGGTTGAAGGCGCAGGCGGCCGAATTTTACGACGAAGGAATTTCCAAGCTCGTCCATCGCTACGATAAGTGCCTTAATTTAAATGGCAACTATGCAGAAAACTAGTATTTAAGTGTGGCTTTCATCTGTATATAATAAAAAAAATTTCCGATACTTTATTTATTTTTAATTCCAAAACGTAATGTACTTTGTGGATAGCCCTTGTATTATGCGATGGTGCCAAGTATACTGGTCACAGCAATAACATATTTGCACAGCCGATAGTTTCCCTTAGTGGACTATATATAGCTTGTATCTTGAAGGAGCTATGCCAAGTTGACCCAGGGCTAAAATATCAAAAGTATAAGCCAATGACATTTACTCTCATTTCTATAGCTGGGCCTAGGGGCTAGAGTGTAGATACTAATAATGCTCAGATGCACCAACTGCAAGCTCAAAATCATTAATCAATATCTTTCACAGTTGTCATTGTTTTCCTTTCTTAAGCATACTACAAACTGAAAAGCATGTTCACCAGACGTGATTGACTTTTCTGGTGCGTCTACAGGGGTTTCAGTGTAGCATTATGTATACTGAAACATCGTTTGATCTTTATAGAGTAAAATACATTATTTCTGGCGAATCCTGTCACTGAAGCCACCTACAAAATAGGGGAACACAAAGGACAACATAACACAGCATTGATTCCCAAACGTGTATATCTACAGAGAAATTCCGAAAGCTACAAGTAGTATAAAGTCTCAGATCATTTAAGTGAACTCTGCAAATAAACAATGTGAAGCTACCGAAAAAGTGCGCTGCAGAGGGGTAAAACAATCAAAGAAGGGAATGTAAAATTAACCCAATACACTTACAGTACACTGTTTAAAATGTAATTCTATAGTAAAACCGTCAGTTGATACAATCTTAACAGTTCTGGCGCAGTACCATGTTTTTCCTATTTTTACACGTTTAACCCAAGAAGCAAATTTCTCAACACACACAAAAGCTAATAAAAAATGTGAAAATTTTGGTCCATGAAAAAAACACATTAAAATGCATATTTAGATGTGAATAATTGCTATGATTGCTATTTCTCAACATACACAAAAGCTAATAAAAAATGTGAAAATTTTGGTCCAGAAAATACATGAAAATGCATATTTAGATGTGAATAATGGCTATGATTGCTTGGTTGCAGTAGGTGCTAGGAGATGAAGATGCTTGCACAGGATAGAGTAGCATGGAGAGCTGCATCAAACCAGTCTCAGGACTGAAGACCACAACAACAACAACAATTGTTATGGCTCGGCTGTGTCTCAGTTTTTACCATTTAAGAATTTCATATCGTGAAATCAGGAAGATATAGGTGGTTACATTCTATTAGACGTTTTTAAATTTGGGTTGTTTAGAAGTCGGTTTAGAATATCTAAAAGAATTACGCAATTCACACAAAGATACACCTTTAGCGTGAGGAGGAGGAAATAAGCTATTAACAACATTAAACAAAAAACAATAATATGTTTTACATTATGTAAATCTTAACCAGTGTCGAAATCTCGGATTAAAATTAACAAAAGTCGATAGAATTTTACAATTAAAGAATCTGATTGCTTAAAAAACTACATTGATTTTAGTACAGAAATGAGAAAACGATTTTGAAAAAGATTTTTATAAAATAACGAATAATTCTTTTTCTCGGTAAAAAGATATGACAAACAGACAAAATATTAAAATAATGACAAACACCAAAAAATAAAAAAAATATGTTTCAAATTTAAATTATGAACACACAACAATATTTTCAGAAAAATAACTAGTAGTACATATGCGAAAAACACCAATAAAATTCAATGAAACTATTTATGAAGAATGAGTATTTTAGATATTTGTAAAATAAAAATGTACAACTTTCATTATAATGTTAGGAAACCAAAATATGAAGTAGATATCTATTTATGTTATATGGATACTGATTCTTTTATTTATGATATTATAACTGAAGAGTTTTATAATGATATGCTAAATGAATTTGTTATAAGAGATTATAATAAAAGTAACATTTAAGACATTACACAAGCAAACAAAAAAATATAGGAAAACTAAAGGATAAAAACTGTTAGATTTTGTTAGAACTTCTAAGATTAATATCTAAAATGTATACTTACAGAGTAGAGGGAAAAATATAAAAATTTAAAGGAGCTAAACAAAATCTGTAATAAACAGGGAAATTACTTTTAACAAATGTAAGAAATGTAAACCAATAAAATAAAAATGTATAGAAAAATTTAATTATATCGTCTAAAGAAGAGTTATGTACTACTGAATGCAATAAAATTGTTTTAAGTTCTGAGAGTAACAAGGATTTATATTAGAAAGTAGAGTAGACAATTTACTACACACACATTATAACATGAAGGAATTAAATCTAAACAATTAAAAATAAATAAAAATTAATTCTTATCAATTTCTAATATTTCTTCATAATAAGCTAATTTTTGATGTGTTCTCAAATATATTCTACAAACAAATTTTCCACAAAAACGTCCAACTTTAAAATAATCTTTATCTGTATGTTTTTACAATGAGCATCATTATGCTCTTTATTGCCACAGTTTAAACATTTTCTCTATTTTTTATAGAACTATAGTGGCATTTGTGAATATAGGCAGAACGATTATTAAGCAATTTTTTACAAATTTCAAAAGCATATGCTCTTTATTCCCATTACGTAACAATTATTTTAAAGGTTCTAAATTTTTTCTATATTCTTCTAGTTTCTTTTTAATGAAACCACTGCAACCCATTTTTAAAGGTAAATTTTTTTTGTAATTTATAACTCACTATTAATTTCTTTTTCTAGTCTACACAAGAGGCAAATCACTTTATTTGTGTTCTACATTCACATAAAACAAATTTTATGAAATCAAAAAATTATAATTTAATAAAATTTAAAAAACTTAAAATCTTAAAAAAATATAAAATCCTAATAAATGGAATTTTTTAGATCACACAAAACAACAGACTTAAATATAACAATATAATTGGTAAAGAGAATAATCTATAGTTTAAAGCTAAGGATGTGGTTAAGCTTTCAGAATCTGCAAACACAAGAAAGGCAATATCAGGTCATGTTAGAGAAAGGTATAGGTAAAAGTATAACGATTTGAAAGGTAATCGCCGGCCGATGTGGCCGTGTGGTTCTAGGCACTTCAGTCTGGAACCACGCAACCGCTATGGTCGCAGGTTCGAATCCTTTCTCGGGCATGGATGTGTGTGATGTCCTTAGGTTAGTTAGGTTTAAGTAGTTCTAAGTTCTAGGGGACTGATGACCTCAGATGTTAAGTCCCATAGTGCTCAGAGCAATTTGAACAATTATTTTGAAAGGTCATCAACTGTTATTCTTGCATCCAGACACAAAATTTTTCATTGAGCCTGGAATTTATTCATTAGTTATGAGTTCGAAAATGCCCTTTGCAGGAAATGATCAAGATTGGATTTATGAAATAATTCTGCCATCAATTATGGAAATTATAAAAATTAAATAAACCATTTTGAAAACTTAAATAGAAGACAAAATATATGTATTAAATTTTTAAGTATTACTACTAATATTTGAAACAAAATTTTGTTGCTTCAACACAAAATCCAGAATTAAGACCGAAATGGATAATTTATAAGAATTACAATTTTTAGTAATTATGTTATTGCAACACAAATTAAAAACTTTAAAAAACAAATAGAAAAAATGTTTAAAATTACACATACATCTTTTGAAAGTATGTTAAACTTAATTATTGTCTTTGTTCGATAAATTTATACCAGAGAATGTAAGAAAGATTGAGTATTGTCAGTTATCGAAATTATTTCAAAATTTGTGTAAGTACTCATGAGAATATTTGATTTATGATATAATTATGCTTCAACAATAAAAGTGAAAATCCACCAACTTTTTCACATAATTTCATACTTATATATATATGCAATAAAGAAAACTCACTGATACTATCTCATTCAATCAACTCAAATTTTAGACTCTCAAATCATCGTTACCTTACATCATTTTTATTAACTTTTATTTTAATATCAAAATACTCTCTACCTTATTTAATACAACAACTAACAAAATGAATTTTATTTTCAATATCAAACATATTTAAATTATCAATAATGTCTTCCTTTTAAGTTCAGGAAATTTTGGTTTTTGTTGTTCATGTTCATAAAATTTTCCTTTTACGTCTTCTCCATTAAAATGTATTAATTTGTGTGTAACTGTATTGGAATTAACGCTTTAAATTTCAAAAATGTATGTGTAGCCTTTTCCAAAATTGCTTTTTAATGTACTTATTCTTACTTTATCACCTACTTTTTATTTAGGATCAGCTAAAGTAAAATTTGTTACAAAAACATATTGCAATAATTTCTCTTCATTTTCTTGCTTATATCTTTTTGCTTCATTTTTATTGTTGAATGTTTTGTGTTATTATATTAATCAGTTAGATTTGTAGCTAAATCGATACATTTTTAATTTACTTGAAGAGTAAATTTTTTCCACATTTTTCTTTAAATGTTGTATTAAATCTTTCGGCAACAGATGCTTTGGAAAAAGCAGAATAATGATTTTTGTTGTTTTTTATAAGTTCTTGAAAATCTTTCTTATAAAATTGTTTACAATTATCGGCTTGTAAATTTTTTGGTGTTCTTTTGAGAAATATTTTTTCAAAACCATCACCTACATTTTTACTTGATTTATCTTTAATTGTACAATGCCAAGCAAATTTAAAAAGTAATGGGTAATAAATATTTATATTCTTTCTTTATTTTTGAAATTCCTTTTAAACTACCTGAATCCATTTCGACTAAATCTGCTTGTCATAAATTATTAACCACAAAAGAAATAACATTTCTTCTTTTAAAATTTTTTCCTTACACTTTTTGTAATCAATTAATATCTTCACAAATATTTGGACCATTACCTTCAATTCTTTGTCTTCCTTCTTTGTTATTACTCTGCAAGGATTATGTTTTTTACACTTCAAGAACTAGATATGGCCATCCATTTATATAGATAAAGCATTTATTAAATTTAAATTGTTTCACAAATATAATAATTTTTACATTGACAGGAACCATTTTAGCTCTATTTTTCTATAGTACTGTTTGGAAATTTTATTTATCCAAAACTTTTATTGATTGGCTAGTAGTAGTTATTTCATAAAGATTATCAAACACACTTAACAGGACACTGACATGATTAAATGATAAATCTTTTTCTGACTTTTCAGAAAGAACAATAATTTTTAAGGATAAATACATACTCGTGATTATGTGTTTTTGTTCATTTCCAGTCATAAATAAAATTCCTTTTTTTTGTTTCTCATATACTTCGTTTTTTAATGTATTAAATTTGTCTAAAGTATAATTAAGTGTTGATTCGATGTTACTTATCTTTTTAAGAAAGTCTTCTGTAGCACTGTCATAAATCGAATTTCTTTTGTTAAAATATTTTTTAATTCATTTCTTTGTACTTTTTAGTAACATATTTGTTAAATTGTGTTGAAATACTTGTATAATCAGTCTTTGTAGAAGATTCATTTAATTATTCTTTGCTGATGTAGTTTCTAAATAGTGCTAAAATTCTTTAATGTACATTGTTTTAACGAGATTTTTTAATTCTTCTTTGTTGACATTGTTATTAAATCATGTTAAAATACTTGTATATTCAGCCTTTGTAGATAGATCTTTCATTTGTTTTTCCAAATATTGTTCAGTAATTGCATCATGGGAAGTTTTTTGTATCTACTATTATTCTACAAAGAAAACTAACGTAACTTTTAGCTGAATGAGAAATCTCAATTCTTTATTACTGGTTAATTGAATTTTCTAATTCGTTATCAAATTGTATTGTAATGTTAGATTTATTTTTTGTAATTCTTTATGAAAGAGTTCTAATTCTCTATTAAACTCCGTTTCTGGTCTGAGATTTAAGTCTGCTGTAGCTGATATGTATGTTGATTTTATTTTTTTCTAAATATCATTGAAAATTATTTACTTTTAGGTTAACTTTACCTTATTCATTAAGTATTTTTCTGTTTTAACTTTTAATTCGGTTATTTCAGTGTTTGTCACATTTATCTTATTTCCAAAAATGTCCATTTAGAAAATTTAAAATATCTTGAAATTCATAATTATTCCATAATAATTTAAAGACAAATGAACACAAATGATCAGAAATAAATTCGCTATACTTCTGCATTCTTTAAGAATTGTATTATAAATCTTGTTTTCCTAAATAATTTACTAATTCTGTCAGTGTATTTCAACAAAATGAATCAGAGAATACTTTTACCTTTTTCGCTTTATAATAATGAATCAAATGAGGACTAACATTATCAGATGTACCTAAATTTAGTGTTCCAGGTTAAACTTTTTTTGAATTAGTAGGGAATTCGTCAATAATAAAAAAATCTCTAAACATTTAATTTTAAATTGTTAACTTTTCTCTATTAAAATTACATAAAGGGATATTATATTTTTGCATTTTTATAGGAATTTTTTAACTTCTTTCAGTCCAGCACCAGCTGAAGCCTTATTTTCCATTGCTTAATTATGTTTTTTTTCTTCTAATTCTTTATCAATTTTTTGATTATTGGAAACAGATAATGGAATAGCTGCTGCACTTCTGGCTAATGAACCAATTGCCCCTAATGCCCCTTATAACATCGGTGAAAGACCACTTTTGCATTTGCTTCTTTCTTTTTTATTAATATTTTCTGTAACTTTTTCACAACTAGAATACCTGATGTTATAGGCAAATTTCAACCAAATTTCTTGTGTTTCTTTGTTATGCTTTAGTTTAAAAAATAAAAATGCTATTTAATTGTTTTTTATTTAGTTTAATTTTAATTGATTTAGCTTTAGTTTTACCACTAGGTAACAAACTGTAATCGATTGTAAAACGATTCATTTATATAGATTAAAAATTAATAAAAAATCTATAAACCCCATCTGTTTTCATCCAAGCCCAGTCTTAATTAATTATCTTTTTCCATAAATTATTCCTCTGACTGTCATTGCTGTTAATTTTTCCCCAAATGAAGCATCTTTAGCATACATTCTTTCTGTTGCCATTAATTTCTTTATCTGCTTCTTTTTTTCTAATTCCTTATCATCACTATAAAAATTTCAATTTTTTTAGTGTGTCATCTAATTTATTTATTCCTGGATTTCCTATATAATGGTTGCCATCTTCGAAATGTACACCAAAAACTTCATCATTTAGATCACCAACATATTTCGTTACTGTTAAACCAATAGAAGTAGTTTTAGGAAAACTTGTTTGTTACTCATTTTTGTGTTTTTCCTTTTCTTCTACATATTTCAAAATTTCCTCAAGTTGTTTTCATCTTTCTGGCGATAGGCTTTCAGTATCATCTTTATGAAATAAACTTTTCTCAAATGTCGATGCTGATGGTGTTGTTGGAATGGGAAACATATAATCATATTTTTCTTCAAAATGATGGTGACAATGAACCATTTGATTTTGATCTTCTCCATTTTCTTAAATAGCTTTTAACACATTACACCTAATCCTTCAATTCCTTGTTTAGCTTGTTGAGTTGCATCAGTACAGATTGACCTTTTTTATGTTTTTCACATTCTGTTCATTGTTGTTCATCCATTTTTTAAATTATTCTTTTGATGGTTCTTTTTTCCTTTCTACTTCATTTAGTTTTTTAACAACTTCTGAATCATAAAATCTCTCAAACGAGCGTTGTTAGCAAAGATATGTTAATGATAAAAATCGTTAACGATTTTATTTTTAATATATAATCTTCTCATTTATTGTAATTTTTGTTTAACATAAATTTCTTGCCCTTTAACGTTTTATGTTTAACATTAAATGTAAATGTTTAATGTAATTATTTGTTCAATTTAATTTTTTGTTTAGACAAACAGTAGAATGTTGTTAAAAAACCATACAGCAACTGTTTGTAAGGTATTTGTTAGTCGACACCACATGGTTGTGATTGGTGGAGAGTACAGAGAAGCACATTGTGAGTGCTGATCGTTAGGTTCTAAAACACCTAAAGAGTCCTGCACAGGGTCAAACATGTGATTCGTTCTGTAATTATGTGTTCTGGTCACCCCAGTTGGTAATACAACACTCCTTAGCTAAGGACTCTCTGCAAAAATGTGTAAGGCTGTTGCCAATACTTTGGAGTCACATCTGAGCTTGTGATCCGACATATATAAATTTATTAATCTACATATGGTTGTCATGCACGTTAAACATTCTATTCCAACTGTCTTATTGCTGTCGACAAAAAATGGTTGCGTCCCTGGTTCCCATTGCTTCCATGTCAACTTTCTCTCTTATTCTTCTTGCTGTTACATACTTGTTCCCATGTACAAGAAATTTCCTGCACCAAGCAGAAGACATGTAAGTGCTCCCTCATTCCCCCTGAATTTTCCCCGCATTTTGCTGCGTTTTCCCTCAATTTATACATATTTTCCATTAGTTTTCGTAATTTTATTGATTTTATATCATTTTTGCCGATCCAATCAAGACATCACTTCTATGCACATGTTCCAAAACTGCTTGGAAATGTAGTAAAGGCGTCAACACCTAGCGCAAATGCACTATTTTTCTGGTCAGACCGCATATGATAACACTGTACACAAATACATCCAGTCAACTCCGACCACATATTCTACAGCTGCAGTGCATTTGCTCTGTTTTCTATATGTCTGTATCTTGCATGTGTTGCAGATGGCTCCCATGACTTAGTGCAGAAATACGTGGATCAGTGTAGGTCTGTGTCTGGTATACTTTGGTGTATGTGCTCAAGCATTAACTGTGAATGGATGTACCACACAGCCATCTATCTACATTCGCAATGTAGTATATGATACTAGCAAAGCAGTAGATTGCTGGTTTAGCGATGAGACAGAAACTGGGAAGTGTGCTCTTGGGTCATTGGTCACCACTGAAATTATAGAAAAAGTGGTGAAATTGCTAAAATTTAACGCACTATCAGCTATGGTGCTTATTACAGTACATCGACAGTGTCTTTTCCATTCCATCTGTCCACTGGTACACTGTTGTTTACCACATAATGATTGACCAATCTCACTTGTTTGAGATGGACAGAGAGTCTTGGTCGAAGCTGCACCTTCCAGAGAGGGCCTGCAATGAAACAGTGATCGCGTACATAACTGCAGTAGGAGGAATCAGTCGAAATGGAACACCAAGATATCTACTTCCCTGTCTCTGTGAAGGATGAGTTTACATGTAGAGGTCATCAATCACCTTCAGGCAGCTGTTTGGAAACCTCCCCCCCCCCCCCCCCCCCAATGCCGTAAACTCTCCCAGGTTCCGTATGTTGCCATGTCTTCTGCATTTTTTTCAGTAAGAAACACTGCCCCTGCTTTTATTTCAATCATCCTGAGAGCAGCAGGATCATAGTATACACTGTGTGATATCCAGTTTTCTGTGAGAGCCAATGGATCGAGATGTGTTAATGTTGGTTTAGCACCTGACACAGACCCCGGAATCGTGGTGGAAACAAAATGTGTGGCTGTGTACACAGCTCTAGTCATACACTGCTTGGCTGCGTTACAACAGAAAAAGCAATGAATCAAACAACAACACAGGGACCCTCCATTGTGATTCATAGCTGCACAGAGCAGCCACGTGGCTAGAGGCGCCATGTCACAGATTGTGCGGCCCCTACTGCCAGAGGTTCAAGTCCTCCCTCAGGCATGGGTGTGTGTGTGTGTGTTGTTCTTAGCATAAGTTAATTTAAGTTAGGTTAAGTAGTGTGAAAGTCTATGGACTGATGACCTCAGCAGGTTGGTTCCTTAGGAATTCACACACATTTACATTTGTGATTGGTAGTCTGTGGGATATGGTCCTCCAACACCACAGGTGATGAACCTTTACACTGGTCTGTGTAAGTGACTTTGATCACTGGCTACCTACTCCAGTGGACCAATACGTGTATATTTAGTAGAATCCCCACAAATGCTCGATGCCAACACACAGACCGTTTATATTTCCCGATTTATCGGAAGAGAGAAATGCAGTAAGATCTTACTAAGTTCTCTACCAGATGATCTTAGTGGAGTTTTTATAGTTCGTGGTTTTCTCTGGTGGATGATACAAAATAACAATGATAGAGAGAGTGTTTAGGTGACAGACGTGAATGCATGTTGAGGGATGCAGATCTCCTTTGGACTGCAGTGCCTGCATGTAGTTTTTGGAACTGCTCGTACTGTCTTTTCTTCTACCTTATGTTGTGGGACGAAGTTTCGTGTGGTGCTGGCCTTACACACTGTACATTGTTGGCGGAGCTATGACAACATGTTCCCCTTTCCGCTGAATCGTGTAAACATGCACCTGCCATATTAACTCAGCTCACCCTGTTCTGTTTCTCCACAGGATGCAGAAGGTGGTAGATACAGGTGTCTCTGATTTCCACCCAGTTCTGACTTAAACTGGGACGATCACATGTGCAAAGCTGTAGGGGCATGGGTAGAGACTGAGGAACAGCTACAAGATGCCAAGGGACTGTCCAAAACATGTATGAAATATAGACTGTGCCGTACTGTTACAGGATTTTCACAACAAGTAACAATACTTCAGCGTTCTGAAAAACCATGTATGTTTCAATTTCTTCTGTGTTCGAAAATAACTTGTATAAAAGGAAGAAATCTGCATAATTTCGAGCGAGAGATTCGAGCTGTGGTTAAAAATATTGCTGTCTCAGATTGGGTAAAGTGGATTTTTTAAACTGGGAGGGGGTCTATATCAGTGTGGAATTGGTTAGAACTACTGTATACGTCAAGCTACAGCTGTCTGTTTCAAAGTGTACTGCGGTTGACCATGGGGGAGGGGACAAGTGTCAGCGACCGCAAGTAATGGATTAGCTCAGCCTGTGATGGGCAGTTGGGTGCAAAGAATATGCCGACCTGTCTGATATCGCCTGCACAGCAGGGGCTGGCGAAGTGACCAGAGTGATGGGTAAGTGGCGACAGAAGCGGATGTATGTATTGTGTGAGAAGAGTACACACTAAGGAAAATTGAGCTATTCAATATCAAACACTGACAAGTGTTGGCGCTACGATACCATTGTAGTTCTTACCACTTCAATGAACCTCGGATGCCCTCCATAGGCAGGGGTGGTGCACTCTGGCATACACATGCACCCAAGACTGTGGCTAAAGCTGCTGCTGTAGTTTTCACTAGCCTCTGAGCGTTGGCGACAGCGGCATTTGATGGTTTGGCGCACTGGGTGTGGACATTGGGATAGGAATGCGAGGGGAATGCGAGTGTTTCAATGCTCTCGGACATCTAGCCCTGACAACTACTGCTAAGGACTCGATTGTGGTTTAAATTTGTCATGTTTAATGCTTCTCAATACATCGAAGTGGACTCTGTCTTGCAGGGGTATTTGTTGTTGTTGTTACTATCCCACCACGTGGTAGACCCTTCGCTCTCCTCTTTCATCGTCCTGATATAGCTGAGAAGACCAGTCAATTTAGGAATTCTATAGTACTTTTAAAAAAGAAAATACACTTAGCAGGCCTGTAGTCGCCCGGAACTCCATATCTGTGACGGTATAACTTCACGCCTAAATTTGAAATTCCAGCAATTACACTCCTGGAAATGGAAAAAAGAACACATTGATACCGGTGTGTCAGACCCACCATACTTGCTCCGGACACTGCGACAGGGCTGTACAAGCAATGATCACACGCACGGCACAGCGGACACACCAGGAAACGCGGTGTTGGCCGTCGAATGGCGCTAGCTGCGCAGCATTTGTGCACCGCCGCCATCAGTGTCAGCCAGTTTGCCGTGGCATACGGAGCTCCATCGCAGTCTTTAACACTGGTAGCATGCCGCGACAGCATGGACGTGAACCGTATGTGCAGTTGACGGACTTTGAGCGAGGGCGTATAGTGGGCATGCGGGAGGCCGGGTGGACGTACCGCCGAATTGCTCAACACGTGGGGCGTGAGGTCTCCACAGTACATCGATGTTGTCGCCAGTGGTCAGCGGAAGGTGCACGTGCCCGTCGACCTGGGACCGGACCGCAGAGACGCACGGATGCACGCCAAGACCGTAGGATCCTACGCAGTGCCGTAGGGGACCGCACCGCCACTTCCCAGAAAATTAGGGACACTGTTGCTCCTGGGGTATCGGCGAGGACCATTCGCAACCGTCTCCATGAAGCTGGGCTACGGTCCCGCACACCGTTAGGCCGTCTTCCGCTCACGCCCCAACATCGTGCAGCCCGCCTCCAGTAGTGTCGCGACAGGCGTGAATGGAAGGACAAATGGAGACGTGTCGTCTTCAGCGATGAGAGTCGCTTCTGCCTTGGTGCCAATGATGGTCGTATGCGTGTTTGGCGCCGTGCAGGTGAGCGCCACAATCAGGACTGCATACGACCGAGGCACACAGGGCCAACATCCGGCATCATGGTGTGGGGAGCGATCTCCTACACTGGCCGTACACCACTGGTGATCGTCGAGGGGACACTGAATAGTGCACGGTACATCCAAACCGTCATCGAACCCATCGTTCTACCATTCCTACACCGGCAAGGGAACTTGCTGTTCCAACAGGACAATGCACATCCGCATGTATCCCGTGCCACCCAACATGCTCTAGAAGGTGTAAGTCAACTACCCTGGCCAGCAAGATCTCCGGATCTGTCCCCTATTGAGCATGTTTGGGACTGGATGAAGCGTCGTCTCACGCAGTCTGCACGTCCAGCACGAACGCTGGTCCAACTGAGGCGCGAGGTGGAAATGGCATGGCAAGCCGTTCCACAGGACTACATCCAGCATCTCTACGATCGTCTCCATGGGAGAATAGCAGCCTGCATTGCTGCGAAAGGTGGATATACACTGTACTAGTGCCGACATTGTGCATGCTCTGTTGCCTGTGTCTATGTGCCTGTGGTTCTGTCAGTTTTATCATGTGATGTATCTGACCCCAGGAATGTGTCAATAAAGTTTCCCCTTCCTGGGACAATGAATTCACGGTGTTCTTATTTCAATTTCCAGGAGTGTATTTCATACCTCACCACTTAAAATCGTGACTCAAATAATAATAGGTTTGGATTATTTAAAGAAATTTCTCATAAAAAACATAACACAATTGTTTAGACATCCAAACTACTGTGCAGTGCCAATCTTTTTTTTTTTTTACTTTGAGTAGTTTTAAACTATGTGTGTTCGTTTGAAGCAAACTGTTTAAACGCCTATATTAACGATTTAATTATTATTTCCTGTGACACATCTTGTGAAATAACATTTGTGATATCTTCAACATATAGTATTGCACACCAGATTTAATAAGTACTGAAGCAGTTCGTAAAGTGTAGCACAAGGAAGTGCGCCAGCAAGACTGGAGCAGTTTTGAGTCCAAGACATAATGAAGTATCCTTTGCTAGTTCCTACATCATCTGCAAAGCAAACTTCAGCTCTCTCTCACTCTATCTATGCAAAGACATATTTTTTCAAGTGTATTTTGATTCAACCTACTACTAATTTTCTGACATCGTCAAATTGTGTGTGTGAAATAACTATTGCGTACTCCTTGTATCCCCTAATCACGATCAGAAAGTAATTATTTATTAAGTTTAGCAGTATTTCTGGATAGATTTCCAGTCAGGAAATTGCTTTGGAAGGAAACCATCTCATGTGTGCTGTTATCCGATAGGTTTGTTTGTGCACACAGTCTATTTGCAATGCAAGAGGACGTTGACAGGAAGTGTGCTTTTGTTTCCAGGGATGAGCTCGCTGCTACTTGCAGCAGCTGGCATGGACACTGCTGGCTCCAATTCCCCAGGCGCACAAGCCCTAAGCGCACTGCTATTTGCACAGGCCTGCACGGTGACGCAGCCGACAACTGTTGTGGGCTCTGGAGTTCATGGCTGGGGCAGCCTGCATAGTTAGTGAGATGGAAGAAAGTTTTTCAGATTTATTTAAGCAGTCTGCGACAGTGTAACTACATGTTTCCTTACGCGATTAGATTGGAAAAAGCGCCACAATTGTTTTAATATTTCAGACACTGGAATCGATTTCCTGACAAATTCTTTAAATAAATTATGTTCCATACACCTCCTTGTATCCTGTAAATTGTTTAAATAAAATTATTTCACACATTGCCTCAATTGTTTAAAAATGTTCCATAACCTGTAATCGTTTTCCACCAATCAATATTTCCAGAGGGAGGGGTAAGGAAAACTGAAGTATATTGATTAATTTATTGGTCAATCAATTCATACAGTGGTATTGAGTAAGCTGAAGCAGCTTGTGAACACCGAAAGTGGCACAATGGAACTGTTTTCCACCAATTTTTTCAATCAATTTAATTAATTTGTCAATTAATCTGATTTCAGAAGTGTTGCTGGGTCTCCAAGAGGGGGAAAGGGAGGAGGAAGGGTAGGTGTGACATGTAAAACCACTTAACTGAACACAAGGTTAAGGACAAATTATCCCCAGATAGTCATAATCCTCTTAGCAGAACCATAGGTAAAGGAACTGTCAATCAAAAGAGAACAATAGGTGTACCTCAGACTGTATACTTGCCCCTGATTTAGGCAACCCGCAATGTGTTCTGATATCGGCCTTGCCCCCTACTACTGTTGTGCACTAGCAAAATAAATACCTAATGTTACTATCGTAATTTGGAACACAAGATTGTCATGTGACACGAAAGTTATATGTCAAAAGACAAAACATTAAAAACAAAACTGAATTAACTGAGCTGTACCCATTATTGCCAAAAAGACGTTTAAAAATAGTATCTTTGGATGTGGCTGGACCCTATTTACAAGGGAAAGGAGACGTATGTTATACTGTCGCTTGTGTGATGTTTTTTCAAAATATGTCAAAGTGTATGCCATGCAGCTGGTGACTACAAGTAAAAAAACAAAGTTGGCCTTCATATCTCTGACACGACCTCACCTAGCAACAAAAAACCGACGTCATATTATGGTCCCTGTTGTCCCAAGCAACTTTTGTCCCACCAACTTTTCAGCTCCTATCATACTTTCGGAGTTATTCTTAGTGGCAATAGTTAGTGACTCAGCATGTATACTGTCATCAAGTGATAGTGGAGCATGTCAGTATACAGCAAGGTTTCAGTTGTGTAGGTACCTATAAGATTTATCTGTATAGAATGCGCCGAAGATATATTAATTCATATTATGTTACATTAATGTAATCTGAGGGGGTGGTAGAAAAATTAAGAACACTACACCCGTACCTTCAACTTTCTTACCAACACCTCTCTTGTTTTGATGATTGTAACACAGCTCTTCTGTTCTTGTCTGCTGTGGTGTACAGACTTATCTAGTTCCATATGTGTCTAACAAGTAAAAAGTGAATGGGTCGGGGAAGAAAAGTATTTTCCCTCCAGGTGCATCAAGAACCACTAACTCAAATGGCTCTGAGCACTATGTGACTTAACATCCGAGTTCATCAGTCCCCTAGAATGTAGAGCTACTTAAAGCTAACTAACCTAAGGGCATCACACACACACATGCCCGAGGCAGGATTTGAACCTGCGACCAAAGCAGTTGCGCGGTTCAAGACTGAAGCACCTAGAACCGCTCAGCCACACTGGCCGGCACTATCTCATTCTTCAGAATGCACAGAATGCTCTTCAAGAAGATAACTGCTGCATCATCATCGACATTGTTGTAATACAAGTGTGAAGAGGTAAATATCGTTAATAGGAAGAGAGCACTCTAAATTTATTGTTTCTAGTTTATGTTACAGAAAATTAAAAGTTGTGTCTATTATCATTCCTGCATAGGTCTTGTCTAAAAGAAAAACTTTCGACCAGTGTTGTTAATGGTGATTTTGTTATATCTCCCTCTCTCTCGCCAAATTAATTTTATTTTTACATAATGTTGATTTATCAAATCATGCAGATATTTCATACCATTCATGAGCATTATTAAATATAATGAATTGATAAAAGAAATTGTCGATACCCGCTTTCCAAAATTAAGGCTACTACAATCAAATACAGTTTCTTCAGAAGAAGATGAGAAACTCGGTGAAGGCTTGATAAAAAAATATACAAAAAACCAACTGAATATGTTTGAAGCGATGATGTATGAGATTTAATCGATACATTAGCAGTTATTCATTATGAAGAATTAGCTGCAAATAATAATTATCATAACAAAAAAGTGTAAATATCACAAATGTTAACAAATAAATTTAATGACTTATATTAACAATCTAAAAGGAATTACATATTTGATTAGAATTTTGAATAACTAGCCACACATTTTGGAAAAATGAAAAAAATGGAAAAGGATTAGTTAATACTTTAATTAATAAATTACAATTCGAAATGTATCTCCCTGGTTATAACTGATGCTTCAATTAGAGAAAAATTAGCAGCAACTGCAGTCAGGGGAATAATGTAAGGAGAGATAAAATTAGGTATGGCCTTAGAAGTCGATGATAATGGTTGGGGACTATAAAATTTTTATCCGTATAAATGAATAACTTCAGCATTGGTTATACTTTATTACCTAACAGAACTAAACCAAAATTTATTAAAATTACACTCAATAATGATCGGTTACATAGCAATGATAATTTTGTAACTGATGCACAAAAAAGAAAGAGATCAAAAATGTTGGTAATGTACTTATACCATTAGGTATACGTGTTTCAAAAAAGGTATCGAATATCTAACAAAGGAGAAAGAAGGTTGCGGATTAACAAACCACAAAGGAATGTTTCTTCCATTACTTTAGGTGACATAATCACATTTAGCTGCTGCTAGTACAGTAGTTTATACAGTAGCAAACACAGTAATAAGTAAAAAAAAGGAAGATACATAATTATAGTACAAAATAGACATACCTTAAAACTGGAAAAGGAAGCTGGCGCTGGAATAAAAATCACAAAAAATAATTCATGTGTATCCTAATGCATTAAGTAATTTTGATATAGAAAAACTTGCTGAACATTAATGATCAATTACTTTCATGGTGTTTTTATGACTGATGAATTACCTGGATGCATTCCTAAGACTGCTTCAGCTGTCGCTAGTCATCCTAGAGAATGTGAATCTGGAACAGTTAATTTAGATACATCTGATCATGCCAGATCACATTGGATCTGTTATTATAACAATAAAGACAAAAAAATGTGTTTCATTCATTCAGAGGAAATATTCCTACGGAAGTGGTTTTAAATATCCTGGCTCAAGTGAGTTGTAGTATAACAGCCAACAATACAAAATTTTAGTGAAGTAATTTTTGGCTGTTTATGTATCTTTGTTTTAAAACTGTTGTCAGATAATTATATGTTTACATGATAGTCTGGATCCGATAAACGAACATTTTTGGAACTAAGAAATGGCTTAAAGACAGCTGCAACATCAATGAGCAAATAAACTTAGAAAAATAAAAAAATTAGAATGAGAAACCTGAAAATTTTCAATGTATTTTTAGATAAGAAATACATTCAAAAACAAGAAAATTAATTAAATACTTCAACAAGAATCTGTTGATGTTTATAATAAGTATGCAGTATTAAAAGCAATAGTAAATGGAAAGAGTCTAATTAAGAAATTTCAAAATGAATTAAGTGACATTTTTAAGGTGACTAAAGGTTATATTGATTTTAAAGGTAGAAGATTGGTGGATATAAAAGATCCTGTAAAAGGTTATGATGCACTTACCAAACAATCTCTAGAAAATGAGTCTTCCAACCATGTTACAAGACCTGGATACGTCAAGAGCCTCACAGATTTTAAGGAAAGAAATGGGATTTATGATGGCATCATGGAATGTCATAATAAAGAAACAAGCCTCCATCTTGGATCAGATCAAATAGATTTCCTGGAAGGTCAACTTAAATCATTACATTTGTTAATTAGTAAGAATTCAGACATGATAGTTGGTAAACATCTGGAAATACTGAAGCCTTCAGAGACAAACAATTACAACTTAAAATTTAATAAAATTTATCTTATGTAACTGAATAAATTTTCAGACAAACACATTTGGTATGTAAAATATAATAAAATTACCGACAGCTGACACTCATCATTCAAGTAGAACAACAAGAAAAAATGGAAGACAAAGAACTAATGGAATTTTTGCAATATGTAAAACTAGATACTAAATTCGTTAAAACAATTTTTGGGTGATGGGATGCTGTCTGAAGGCCGCACACAGTGTGGAGACTACTTCAGCTGTCGATGCTTCAGCAGACACTGTCTGAATATCCATGAAGATATTATTAATGAATTACATAAATTGATGAGAAAATAATTTAAAAGAAGAAATGTAATTTCTCTAGTTATAGATTTCATCTAGTAGATATGGATTCTGGTAGACTGAAAGGAATTTCAAAAATAAATAAAAGACATAAATATTTTAGTACTGTAATCGATGTTTTTCCAAAGATGATTGGTCTAGTCCAGTTAAAGATAACACTAGTAAAAATGTAGTTGACGATTTTGAAAAATTTTTTAGATAGGACTCCAAGAAATTTACAAAAAGATAATGGTAAAGAATTCTATAATAAATATTTTCATGAACCTGTGAAAAATACACCATTTTTCAACTTTTACTTATTTAAAAGCCCCTGTTGTAGAAAGATTTAATAGACCACTTCAGGAAAACTTTGCTCTTCAAGGTAATTATAAATAGATTGGATGGGTTGAAAAATTTGTTGATGAATACAACAACACAAAACATTTATCAATAAAAATGAAGTCAATAGTTAATGAAAAAATTATAAGCCAACTGTCATTGTATCTAATACTACACCTAACATAAAGTTGGCATAAAGTTAGAATCAGCAAACATAAAAGATTTTTGAAAAAGGTTGTACAGGTAATTGCTCAACAGAACTTTTTGGAGTTGAAAATAATATTTATTCTAATCAAATCGTAGACGAATTAAAGGCATGGGATGGAGAAAAAAATTAAAGAAAATTTTTGTACATTTGAACTATAGAAGACAAAATATCCAGACGTATAAGTCGTTGAGAATGTTTTAAGACAGAAAAGGAGATCAAGTATATGTCAAGTGGTTGCGATTTGATAATTCACACAATAGTTGGGTGAGTATGGATAATGTTATTTTATAAATCGTTTTATAAAATTTTTTATATAGATGTATCATATAATATGAATGAAAAAATTAACACTATTATATATTCTACTTCTACATTATTCTGATGATGTATCTGCATTCATAGATCAATTAACTGATGGGGATGTGAATTATTTATGCAACATAAATGGAGACGAAATATGTACATTCAACGAATACTTTTAGAAACATGAATAAAATTTGTATTCCACTCTATTCCCAAATATTCTTTTAGTAAAATTAAATGTACATTTATCATTAGTAATCAATACATTTCCCAAATAATAAATAAACGGTTTAATTTTCTAATGAAAAATTATTTTTTTATAAATGAACAGCCAAAATGTAAGCAAATTAAATGCTAAAGTAAAACAATAATGAATAAGAGATTATTGTAAACTTAGAAAACAAGTTATTGATCTTATTGACAATAACAGTCTGAAGACTGAATGTAATGCAGAGACTGATTCTGTTGTAAAGGCACTAAAAGCTAAAGTGAAGGCACTAAGAATTGGAGGATATTCTAAGGGATGAATGGAAAAAGTATTGCATTAATTAATTATAATTATGAAAGTTTGTATTTTTAGGAATTATATAAATTATATTCGACAACAACTGAATAATAGAAAAATAAAATTTTGATTAGATTAAACGAATAATCCATATAATAATACAGAATGGAAACTGTACCGTTGTTGGCCCCAAGTCCAGATACTCATTTCGCAAGTGATGAGGTGGAGGAGTAACACCTCATTAAAAAAACCTTGGTCCATCTGGCTCTGGATGGTAGCACCCTGTAAGGGCCCCTGCCTAGGCTTACTAGGTGAAACCTGGTCAACAATCTTAAAGGCGGAAGGGAAAGTTCAGATTCCCAATGGTGGAGAAAGTGGAAGAACTACCTCCAGCACTCACAATCTTGGTTGTATGTTTTGAGGACTTTGGGCCACATCCAAAATAAGTTTCATCAAACATTAAAGTGTGAGATGTAAACTATTTTACATATTCACCATACGCCAATACATTAGCAGACATTCGGATTCTGGGAAGTCTGAAACATTGCACAAAAACAAGTTGGAGTGTCTTGTAATCTCATCCTAATTTCAACATGGGCAATCAATATCCCCAGCAACTTTCAATGCAAACTCATTGCTGAAAACCGGAAAACTAAAACATCTAACAGATATGCTAAAGAACCGCAAATACTCATATAAAGCCATTCAAGAAACACGATACATGGATACAGATACCTTCAATTCCGGAGGTTTTAAGATATACAAAGGGAAAGTGGGAAATCAGAAAGAATATCAAGTCTTACATTCACAAGCACAAACAAAATCTACACAATTATCAATGCACATTCCCCTATAAATGAGGATAACAGGAAAAACAAAGAAGAAGTGGAGGAATCTTGGGATCATCTAGATGACATTACTCAGAAAATTCCAGATAAAAACATTATCATTCTTCTTGGAGACTTTATGCACAGATTGGTAAAGAAAAAAGATATAAGAAAATAGTTGGAGACTATACTGCACACAAGAGAACAAACGGAAATGGTGTGAAGCTAATAGAACTTCGCCAAGCAGACAATTTAATTATTAAATCCACAGCTCTCAAGAAACTACCACGAAGACAAAACACATGAATATCCCCAAATCCTAGCCTTGCAGGAAATTCAACTTCATCATGTGGCAATCAAGAAGATTTCTTGTAAAGAAATCATGAATGTTAGGGTACTCACTTGTGCAAACTTCGATTCAGACCACTACTTTTCTAAAATTAAGTTCAAAGTCATCGCAAAGAGGAAATGCAGCATGAAACAAATTAAAGGTCAGAAGTACAGCATGGAAAAGACATTAAAATCAGATGAATTCACAAAAGCAACAGAAACCATTCAGACACAAAGCTGGGAGGATATAAAGGAAAACCTAATTACTACAGTCTAACGGATAGCACCTAACATAAAAAGTAAAAAACATGCCTGGTGGTCGCTGGAATGTGATGCCCTCGTTGAAACAAGAAAGCAGGCATGGAGAAACTGTCAATCACAGAAAACACAAGAAAGCAGATTGAATGTCATTAGTGTTAGAAAACTGGTAGATAAAAATATAAAAAGGATTAAGAAGTCATATGAAAACAAAACTCTCCTCCAAACTGATGAAGAATTTACTAAAAACAACACAAGAAGCTTTTACAGGCCTTTCAAACAAAGGTTATCAAGATACAAAGCACCCACCCTCCAATTTGGAGATGTGAATGGGGCCGTCGCTCACAACAACGCGGAAAATTGCAAAATACTATCAGGTTACTTTGAGAAACTCTTGAATTGTGAACCCAGCCTTGAAAAATTTGAATCCATCCCAAATAACCGTGAGAAGCCGGATTCAAAACCACCAACGACTGAAGAACTACAGAAGGTCATTTCAGAACTTAAAAACAACAAAGCGTCTGGAGAAAACCAAATAGTGGCCGAACTATGGAAAAAAGCTGACAAAAATGCAATTACATCCCTTCAGTGTGTTTTCGATAAAATCTGGAAAGAAGAAGAGATCCCCACAGAATGGACAACAGCTCTCATCCACCCTATCTGCAAGAAAGGTTTGAAGCCAGACCCCAACAATTACAAAGGAGTATCACTGCTGGGTGTACCATACAAGATTCTTTCTAAAGTCCTTTTGAATGGGGCAAAACCGCAATTGGACCCTCAAATTAGGGAATACCTGGGAGGTTTTAGAAAGGGTAGACCATGTTTGGAACAAACACTAAACCTCAAAAACATCATGGCGTACCAAAAATCAAGGGCAAAGACATACGTAATCTCCTTCATTGATTTCAAAAAAGCATATGATTCGATTGATAGAGAATCTCTACTATCAGTCCTGGAAGAAATGGGTTTGGATAAGAAAACAACTAATATTATAAAAGCGACCTTTACAAATACATTTTCGAAAGTTAAATTTATGGGTGAATTATCAGAACCCTTTGAAATAAAAACGGGAGTGCGACAGGGGGATGGGCTTTCACTGTGGCTGTTCAATTATGTGCTTGAGAAAGTAGTCAGAGAATGGAACACAAATATTAAGAGTGGTGTAAGACTGGGTTGCAAAAAGAAGAAACTTAAAGTAAACTACATTGCTTTTGCAGATGATATGGGCCTGTTTGCTGAAACAATGGAAGAAGCATGGGAGCAAATCCTTGAACTAAAGAAACAAACAGCTAAAATAGGTCTTCACATCTCCTTTGAAAAACTAAGATATTGACAAACATCAAGCACTCATGTAAATACCTCAAAGTGCAAGAACAAAAGATTGAAATAGTAAAAGAATTCAAATATCTTGGAGAATCGATTAGTTGGAATGCTGAGGAAAGCAAAGCAATGGAATCCAGAAGAAATAAACTTGAAATAGCCTTCCAATGGCCAAAAACACATAAAACAAAAAATCCCTTTCATGGGGTCCAAAATTACTCATTACAAGACAGTGATTAAGCCGGAAGCACTGTATGCAGCAGAAACACTAAACATTAATTTCAAAGACCAATTGGAGAAACTTGAGCTAAAGGAAAGAAAAATTTTAAGAAAAATCATAGGTGCAAAATTTCAAGACAATAAGATTATATACATAAAAAATGAAACTCTCTACAAGAAAACTGAAAAACTTTCAGATACTATGCAAAAAAGGAGGATAAATTTTTATGTTCATCTTCTCAGAATGAATTCCAACAGATCAACCAAACAAATCTTTGACTTTTTCCATAACTGGTTTAAAGAAACTGAGAAAGACCTAGTAGAACTAAAGATTTTAGAAAATTCACTTTTCAATCGAACAGCTGAAGTAATTACTATAGATGAAAACATAAGGTTCCAAGACAAATCTACACAAAAGTCCAAACCCTTCATCTCAGAAGAAGAGAGGAAAAGAAGATCAGAATGAATGAAGAAAAACTGGGCCCTATGAAAAGAACAACGCACAAAGAAATGATTGATCCAGCGTACCCCAAAGAGGGAGAAACGAAAGAAGAAGAATATAGAATGGAAATATTTATCAGGACATTTTAGATCAACTGAAGATTTTATGGGCGAATTTCAAGATAAATTAGATTGGAAATTTACATTAATACTACACAAAAATTTATCTGATGATTTTATTACAGAAGTTCAAGATGAAATTAATTTTTATAATTTATCAAGAACAGCAATTTTATGTGAGGATTTTGTGAGAGAATTTCAAGATAAATTAGACTGGAACGCAATGTCATATCAAAACTTAACTAAATATTTCATAAGAGAACTACAAGATAAATTAGATGGGAAAATATAGCACAGAATCAAAGATTATCTGAAAATTTTATAATAGAATTTAAAGAAAAAGTTAGCTAGAAAAATATTTGAAGCTGTCAAAAATTATCTGAATCATTCATAACTGACTATTATGTCACATTTTACAGTCATCCAGTTACTGTACGTACGTGTCCATCAAAAGTGAACCAGAAATTAGGAATGGGATAGTAGACAGAATTTGTAGGTTCGGGCTAACTTGGCTTGGTGAGGTACTGAGTCAAGTGGGTCTGAACCTACAATTCTGTCTACTGTGGTTGGCATATGTATGCCCTGTACAACAACAATAACACAAAAAATAGTTATGGTGATGTGGGAAATAAAAATTACAAACCAGACTTCAGAGGAAATCACAAGCAGAATTACAATACCAACCAGAGGGGCTCTGGCCAACAAGTTCACAATGCACCCCCAGCAGGTGGCAATAACCACTGCAGTAACTGGCTGGAACCGGGCACTTCTAGGCCATCTGGCAGTCCTCCACCAGGCAATTACAATCAATGGAATAACGATTACATATCCAGTGGGGGTAAAGTTCAAGGAGAATTTAATTCCAGGGCAATACAGGGCACAGACTGGCGAGGTCAGACCCACAACGTGCAGGTAGTTGAAGTTACTCACAAAAAGAGGCTAACCCCCAACCAATCAGGAAAAATCGAACAGATCGCGATAAGCTCACATTTTCAGACCAATAAAAGGGGTGGAGACATGCAATTTATTCCAAATTACTTTCTCAGATATGACCAAGGGAATATATGTAAGAATAACTGTGGCAGGAAGATGTAAACAACTTAGACAATGATAATAATGAGTCCGTGCAAGCTGTAATTAATGCATGGATATGTGATCTAGATGTACCTGTAGTACTTGACACGGGTGCATCGACAAGTGTAACATCATAAGGTCTGTTTAACGAGCTGCAAAGTCGATGTTATACACCAACTTTTCCGCTGCAGAGCTGTTGTTTTCTGACTACAGTGGGGAGCAAGTCAAAAGGAGCTAAACTTCAGGCATTAATACCCATTATCATCAGAAATTTTTCTCTAATTTATATTTTTCTGGTAGTGGAAAAACATGTAGTAAACTTCCAAGATGCTACCCCAGGCGGACGTAAAAATGAATGTGCGCAACGGAAAATACTGAAGCGAAAATGAAGATTTGGCCCTGTCTGATGACCCCCTGAAGCAGATCTTAGGATCTCTTAATGGTTATACAGGATGGTCCAAAAGTCCAGAAACACCCTAATAAAATCCAAATGGAGTAGCAAACAAGAAAACAAGAGTCCCTACACACGAGGAACGGTAGGGGGGAAACTGTATAGACCATGCCACCAACATGGCGGCCATCTTGAAAGCCGCCATCTTTGAGACAACTCCAAACTTTCAAAAGGGAATGTGGTCATGCGACATATCAAACAGATAGAGAATTTCACCAGAAAAACAATGCCGTTGTTATTTTAAACGTAGCTTTATTCATTCTCGGGTTATAGCCAATTACAACAAATACCCTCTTAGTATATATATAGTTAAGGCTTACCGGCGACTTGACTATCTTCTTCTTCTGTGCGAATGCACAAACAGTGCCCGAACTCTTACGGGAATCGGCAACGCGCCGCGAGTAATGAGTACAATGGGCGGGGACACTAAAGGCGTCGGCACACGGACCGTGCATCCGAACGTTGAGCGTTGAGCGTGCCTAGTTTCTGACGTCATAGCGTGGAATAGCACGTTCGGGAGTCTTTCCGAACGTGCAGAGCGATATCTGGCATGTCAGATATTCTGAGCGTGCGTCTGAGCGTTGACCAATGAGATGGCACAACGCCACCTACGTCACACGCACGTCTCCCTTCAGTACAGAGTTGTGAGGCGCCATATTGGCACTCATTTCAAGCTTATATGAGTATATTAGGGTGTCCATTCGTCCCGTTTTTCCCGGGACAGTCCCGTTTTTTACCAAAATGTCCCGCTGTCCCGAAAGTTTTTTGAGGGCGCTCAAATGTCCCTTTTTTTATGATTCCGCTTGGCTAGAGTATTTTACGTTACTCGTTCTTTGACTAACAATTAACTGCGATATTATTTAGCGCTAGGAGGCGTGTGATGACTTTCAGCATACCCCAAACACGTACCGAACTGTCAAAAATCGCAAGTAATTTTAAATATTAAAGAATGGTGTTTACCATTTCTCACACCTTTTAAAGCATTTGACTGGGTTAATACTGAAAAGGAGCAGCTACAGAGAAATAATACTCAGGACTGTTGTGTTTTTGTTAAAAGTATTGTACCAAATTTTCCTGTCGATGAAGACGAACTGTTTGATGAATTTTCGTGTGCACAGAACGTCATAAAAAGTGAAGAAGGAGACAAAGAAAGTGTTAGTGCAACGTGGTGTAAAATATTTGCTTATTTCAAAAGTAAAAACATTAACATGAAAAACATTATTCATTTGGTGGAGTTCTGTCTGGCAATTCCTGGGTCAAATGCTGTTATGGATCGTGTGTTTTCGTTAGTGAACTCTTTGTGGTCAGATGAAAAAAAAAAACAGAATGAAAGTTTAAACAGTGAGGGCCTTGCTCATTGTCAAAACACACTGACTCTTAAGATACAATTTCAAAAGAAAATGCACTTCTTGATAAAGTACATAAAAGTGAAATGTACGGTGACAGTGTGGCAGAATAATTGTAAAAAGTGATCTGGGGTCATCTGAGTGCACGTTGTAAAGGTAACCTTGTATGTGTATTAAATTTAGTCAATACAATATTTAAGTCCCGTTTTTTTCCTTCATTGTCCCAGGTTTTTCTCTAATTTATTTTAAATGTCCCCTTTTTCAATGAAAATGAAATGGAAACCCGTTGTTAACTGTGTGATTCGTTTCAATAAAATAACGAGAAACATCATATTCATGGCAAAAGAATTATTGAAAATTGTGTATTATGAGAGTAGGCTATTTGAAGGCAGCGACACACAGAAGATCCACTAAAACGCATTGTTCTTGGTACAATTTGTTACAATTAAATTTCAATTAGTAACATATGTACCATAATGTTTTCTGAAATGGGTAACATACTTTGATTACTTATATTGTAAGTGTTGTTGGTTTAGCGTAATGAATAATATCAATGTCTTGTACTGATTTGGTAGTTGGGGTGGAGGTTCGCGTGTTGACACTACTAAATTTTATTTCCTAACATTCGCATTTTTATTAGGTTCTGATACTGTATTATTAGTTTAATATAAGTATATACTATAATATTTGATATTATGTAAATATAAGTTCACCTTTTTCTGAGGGGTGACTTTGTTCGATTGGCTTAATCTAAGGACAGCTTGTGCTACTTGTATTAAGATATTTTGCTCCTTTTTCTTTTACGCTTTGTAATTCATATGTTGCAAGGATTCTGCTACTGGGTAGGAACAGTGATTAAGTAAGACTGACCTTGGGGTTTTACTAAAATGTGGGAATGATGAAATAATGTTTATCTTACGCGGAGAAGAGTTCCAAATTTGTACTGCACTGTTTGTAATGGAACTTTTATATGTCTCTGTCCTTACTGATTGGACATGGTACATCCCTTTTCGTGGACGATGGAGGAAATGTGCGTTTTAATAGAGCTAACGTGGGAATTTTACGCTCGCCCGTTCAGTAAACAGTGTGATTTACGAACTAGAAACATCGCTCAACTGCCGCTGGAGTGCGTTGCGATCGCGTGTACCACGTTGGGGCCCACGTACCGTATGCACAAGTCGCATCATTCCTGAGCGTTCAGCAGCACGTTGAACTCGGCACGCTCAACGTTTACGTTCGACAGCACGGTCCGTGTGCCGACGGCTTAAGGATGTAGTGCGGGGCAATACGTTGAGAATGTGGGTTTCGCAGGAGGCGTGCCAGAGATAAATCCCTGCAGTAGCGCTATTCTCTGTGTCCTTGGTGGCTCAGATGGATAGAGCGTTTGCCATCTAAGCAGGAGACCCCGGGTTTGAGTCCCGGCCGGGGCACACATTTTCATCTGTCCCCGTTGACGCATGTCAACGCCTGTAAGCAGCCAAGGGTGTTCATTTCATTGTAATTTCATTCTAACGAGCTGCATTGTCGGACGTGTCCGAAAGAACAGATACCAGCTTAGTATATATATAGCCTATAAAGTTTCCCCCTTCCCGTTCCTCGTGTGTAGGGACGCTGTTTCCTTGTTTGCTACTCCATTTGAATTTTATGAGGGTGTTTCCAGACTTTTGGACCACCCTGTATTATTTCCTCCTTTATGCTTTTTAACATATAAATTACAACACAAACATAAATGAATGATTAAGGGAACTAGTAACCACTAAATGATAAATGTTGTTTCTGCTTATACATTTATTTTAGATTAAAAACCCTTTATATATTACAAATGTTTATATATCAATGTCCAGTGGACATAAAGAGATAAAAATGAATTTCCTAACTAATATCATTAATCAAATTGCCCAACTCTGCCCCTTTTTATGACTACACGATCTAATATAAATAACGCAAGATGACTGACATCATCTATGTACCAGACACCAAAAGACAATACTTTCAAAGATTATCTACAGCGGGGTGGAACCTCAGTGGAAAGAAAACTTCCGTGATCACAGCTGTTTAGCTTTATAGCCCTAATATGCCGAAGCAGTTAGCAATATCATCTGGCCCGGTGCGTCGGAGTGATTGTTCTCGTACACGTCTGTGACGATGGAAGAACTCCAGCCACAGAATAAAAACAACTCATTCAAATACTAGGACGGCAGAAGGCGGTCCACTGACTAGTATACTCTAATACTGTCCTCCCTGCCTGTGTTCTACAGACAAGAAACGCGAACTCCCAGCCACAAGGGCGGAATTCAGATAACGTCTCAACGTGAGTACAGACAGAAGTGCTCTCAACCACTGAACGCTGCGTACTCAACGACGACTCCCTACCCAGAGGCGAAGTCCAGAATCGTATAAGTTCGCAACAGTACAGTGCCTAACAGTTATAACTATAAAATCTCCTGAGAGCAAGGACAGCAAGTCCGTCTGTACCAACAAAAGCTGATACTGAGCGATTGTCAAACACGGGCGCTCAAAATGGAAGACCCCTTTCTCCCCACTGCGGGCTTCCCACAAAGTTCGGCTCCCCTCCGTCATAACTGCAGAAACTACGGAATATCTCCCTCTCTACCGATTCTTCTGCGCACCGACCAACCTATTTTAGTCTTTTGTCGTCCAGTGCAGAATTTTTGCGAGGAAATACCTATGCCTGTTAATTAGGAATTCATACAATGGTATGCTTCGCAGAGTAAAAATCCTCGGAAATAACCCAGGATGCGTGATTTCCGAGGTAACGCTTCCTTGTTCCTCTCTGCTGCGTCCAAGATTTTCAGAGTTTCCGAAGTATTATCCGGTTATTCTTCCGGCCCCACTACAACACCAATCAGCCGCCACTCTATCGTGCTTTAGTGTTCAGGTGCCCCGACCGTCCGTCTTGGGCTACGTCCTGTGTTAAGCAGGACCAACACACCTGAGCAGGCTTTTCCACCCAGGGCCTAAGTTATGCCTGCCTTTTCATTTCCACTGGCGTTCCAACCGCTGCTAGTTTAGGCATTTTGATAATAAAGAGAATCCATCACCTTTCATGCAATCAGCCTTAAAAACTATTTACAAGGTGTACGTGACAATGTCAGTCTTCTTTATATATTCATATATTTGATGTATAAACTATCAAATGATACCTAATTCCGATTGTAAATCACGGCAAAGTATGTAGATGAGCGCTTGCATTGTGCGAAATTATCGCCACCTTACAAACTGTGTTATTGGAATGGATACCCTTAGACAATACAAAGTACAGATTCTCATAGGACAAGGAAAGTATTTCTTTACAATCAACAAACAGAGGCTATCAGTAAATTTAATTAAAACCAGCACAAGTGAAAACACACTCAAAGCGAGTACTGAAATCAGAGTCCTGTTTCTTTATACACAAAAGGGTGAGCAGCTCTCTGAAAAAGATATGAACCCAGAGATTGTCCGAACCAAGCTAAGTGAATCTGCTTGTCTGTCAGAGGAGGAGTTACAAGAAGTAATACCTTCGTATGTCCAAGTATTAGAAGGTGCCCTGGGGTAATGAAGGGTTATGAGTACAAAATGGACGTTTACCCACAGGAGACATTCTGCATTTCTTGATGTCCAATTCCCTGGGCAAAAAGAGAAGCTGCGAGGAAAAAAAATGAAAGGATGATAAATTTGAAGCTCATGCAATGCCCCTATTTCCCATATTGTAGCCCCATTTTAGCTGTCACCAAGGCCATCTGTAGCATCAGGCTTGTGCTTGATGCCATAAACAAAATCAGTGTTCCTGTCAGGACACGCCCTGACAACTCTGAAGAACAGTTACTGATATTTCACAGTGTTAGGTACCTCAGTATAACTGTTTTAAAAACGTCATATTGAAAAATGGTACTACTTGAAGATAATAGAATGTACGCAGCCTTCGTGTGTGTGTAGGGGGTGGGGGGGGGGGGGGGGGCAGGAGCTATGAATTTTCTGTTTTGCCATTCAGACTGAACGTGAGCACAGGTGTTTTCATTCCTGCATTGGACAAAGTTTTGGGACTGGAACTACTTAGTAGAGTCACTCTCTATGTTGATGACCTGTTAATAGCTACTCCCACTTGGAAAGACTATGTGAGGCTTTTGGCAAAGTATGGGGTCACAGCTGATTTAATGAAGCCGGAGTCTGTAAAAGAAAAGGTCAAGTTCCTAGGTCATTTTACCTACCCACAGAGTACACTACCTGATACAGGAAAACTTGATGCGATCAAACATGTCCACCGCCACAGAATGAAAAACAACTTAAGGCGTATTTGGGATTCGTTTCATTTTTTAGGAAATTCGTCCCAGATCTACATCTACATCTACATGGATACCCTGAAAATCACATTTAAGTGCCTGGCAGAGGGTTCATCGAACGACCTTCATAATTCTCTATTATTCCAATCTCGTATAGAGCGCGGAAAGAACGAACACCTATATCTCTCCGTACGAGCTCTGATTTCCCTTGTTTTATCATTGTGATCGCTTCTCCCTATTTAGATCGGTGTCAGCAAAATATTTTCGCATTCGGGGGAGAAAGTTGGTGAATGGAATTTCGTGAGAAGACTTCACCTCAACGAAAAACGCTTTTGTTGTAATAATGTCCACCCCAAATCCCATATCATTTCAGTGACACTCTCTCCCCTATTTCGCGATAATAGAAAACGTGCTGCCCTTCTTCCAACTTTTTCGATGTACTCCGTCAATCCTGCCTGGTAAGGATCCCACACCGTGCAGCAGCGTTTAAACATGACGGACAAGCGTAGTGTAGGCAGTCTCCTTAGTAGATCTGTTATATTTTCTAAGCGTACTGCCAATAAAATGCAGTCTTTGGTTAGCCCTGCCCACAACATTTTCTATATGTTGCTACCAATTTAAGTTGTTCGTAATTATAATTTATAGGTATTTAGTTGAATTTACGGCCTTTAGATTTGACTGATTTATGGTGGAACCAAAGTTTAGAGGATTCCTTTGAGCACACATGTGGATGACTTCACACTTTTCGCCGGCCGAAGTGGCCGTGCGGTTAAAGGCGCTGCAGTCTGGAACCGCAAGACCGCTACGGTCGCAGGTTCGAATCCTGCCTCGGGCATGGGTGTTTGTGATGTCGTTAGGTTAGTTAGGTTTAACTAGTTCTAAGTTCTAGGGGACTAATGACCTCAGTGGTTGAGTCCCATAGTGCTCAGAGCCATTTGAACCATTTTTCACACTTTTCGTTGCCAATTTTTGCACCATACAGATATCTTTTCTAAATCGTTTTGCAATTTATTTTGATCGTCTGATGACTTTATTAGTCGATAAACGACCGCGTCATCTGCAAACAACCTAAGAGAGCTGCTCAGATTGTCTCCTAATGAGTTACTGGCTCAAATGGCTCAGAGCCCTATGGGACATAACTTCTGAGGTCATCAGTCCCTAATCAGTTACTGAATAGTGACACATTGTCTAATACTTTGAGGAAAAATTCATGGATATGGACCGATCAATGTCAAGTAGACTTCGACAAAATAAAGGATGCCTTACTATGTGAAAGTATACAACACCACTCTGACATGTCACAGATTTTTGCTTTAGTACAGATGCCTCTTCACAGGGACTAGGAACATGCTTACGTCAGATCACTGAAGATGATGGGGAACCAACACCTAAGATAATCAGTTTTTCTAGTCAGACATTTTCTGAATCTGAGCGGCCATACTGCATGACACAACCCGAAGCTCTCGGCGTTATCTGAGCATTTAAGAAATTTGAGTACTATTTATTGGGCAAGAACACCAAATTCTACTGTGACCATCAAGCACTTTCTTCTCTGCTCACATGCAGATTAATACATCGAAAGTTAGCCAGGTGGTGTATCCACTTGCAGCAGTTCACTCTTGAAATTGCATGCATCAAGGGTAAACAAAACATAATGTTACATCAAAATTTTGAAGAATTCTTAGAATTCACAGAACAGAATTCTGAAATTAGGGTTCCGCTAATGCAGGAGAAGACACAACAACTATATTATGTAAAGATGTGTAATAATTTCGAGCATTTGCAAGAGGCAGACCTGCGTATGGAGAAAGATGAGGGCGAAACTGTCTGAAAATGACGACGAGAATCTGAAGATATTCTGTTCTATACAGGGTGTTACAAAATGGTACCGCCAAACTTTCAGGAAACATTCCTCACACACAAAGAAAGAAAATAAGTTTTGTGGACATGTGTCCGGAAACGCTTACTTTCCATGTTAGAACTCATTTTATTACTTCTCTTCAAATCACATTAATCATGGAATGGAAACACACAGCAACAGAACGTACCAGCGTGACTTCAAACACTTTGTTACAGGAAATGTTCAAAATGTCCTCCGTTAGCGAGGATACATGCATCCACCCTCCGTCGCATGGAATCCCTGATGCGCTGATGCAGCCCTGGAGAATGGCGTATTGTATCACAGCCGTCCACAATACGAGCACGAAGAGTCTTTACATTTGGTACCGGGGTTGCGTAGACAAGAGCTTTCAAATGCCCCAGTAAATGAAAGTCAAGAGCGTTGAGGTCAGGAGAGCGTGCAGGCCATGGAATTGGTCTGCCTCTACCAATCCATCGGTCACCGAATCTGTTGTTGAGAAGTGTACGAACACTTCAACTGAAATGTGCAGGAGCTCCATCGTGCATGAACCACATGTTGTGTCCTACTTGTAAAGGCACATGTTCTAGCAGCACAGGTAGAGTATCCCGTATGAAATCATGATAACGTGCTCCATTGAGCGTAGGTGGAGGAACACGGGGCCCAATCAAGACATCACCAACAATGCCTGCCCAAACGTTCACAGAAAATCTGTGTTGATGACGTGATTGCACAATTGCGTGCGGATTCTCGTCAGCCCACACATGTTGATTGTGAAAATTTACAATTTGATCACGTTGGAATGAAGCCTCACCCGTAAAGATAACATTTGCACTGAAATGAGGATTGACACATTGTTGGATGAACCATTCGCAGAAGTGTACCCGTGGAGGCCAATCAGCTGCTGATAGTGCCTGCACACGCTGTACATGGTACGGAAACAACTGGTTCTCCCGTAGCAGTGACGTGGTCAACGTTACCTTGTACAGCAGCAACTTCTCTGACGCTGACATTAGTGTTGTCGTCAACTGAACGAAGATTTGCCTCGTCCACTGCAGGTGTCCTGGTCGTTCTAGGTCTTCCCCAGTCGCGAGTCATAGGCTGGAATGTTCCGTGCTCCCTAAGACGCCGATCAATTGCTTCGAACATCTTCCTGTCGGGACACCTTCGTTCTGGAAATCTGTCTCGATACAAACGTACCGCGCTACGGCTATTGCCCCGTGCTAATCCATACATCAAATGGGCGTCTGCCAACTCCGCATTTGTAAACACTGCACTGACTGCAAAACCACGTTCGTGATGAACACTAACCTGTTGATGCTACGTATTGATGTGCTTGATGCTAGTACTGTAGAGCAATGAGTCGCATGTCAACGCAAGCACCGAAGTCAACGTTACCTTCCTTCAATTGGGCCAACTGGCGGTGACTCGAGGAAGTACAGTACATACTGACGAAACTAAAATGAGCTCTAACATGGAAATTAAGCGTTTCTGGACACATGTCCACATAACATCTTTTCTTTATTTGTGTGTGAGGAATGTTTCCTGAAAGTTTGGCCATACCGTTTTGTAACACGCTGTATACAAGAGAGTCCTGTTTCATCAGTTTACACTGAATCTAGACTGTTGTGTGTGTTTACCAGAAAGTTACGTAGATGATTTCATTTTGTACACTCACAATATATGGAGTCACTATAGGGTTTTCCAACTGCACCAACAAGATAAATATGTACTGTTGTTTTCCCAACCTATGGAGAAGGGTTCTCCAAGTAATTCGGAAGTCCATTACTTGCCAAAAGACGATGCACTCAGACAAGTCTATGTTGATTGAACTACGTCCTACAGTGCCCACAAATCCTTTAGAATTAATGTTCTTGAATGCTGCCAGACCCTATCTGCAAGGCAAGGCAGGTGCCAAATATGTCATTGCCTTGTATGATGTTTGTGCAAAATATGTTAAGTTGTATGCAGTGCGATCTGTGAGCGCATGTTCTATTATTATGGAAGGAATTTATTAACACACACGAGATAAAATATATATTAGTATCCAGATTTCACCCCGAGGGAAACCCAATAGCAACGATTTTCAAAGAAATTAACAGGTTTATACGCAGCTATATATCCTAGAAGCACATGAAATGGGTTGAGTTTGTCTCACCATTTCAACAAATCATTAACAACTTACCACACACTTCAACCATTTTACACCTACTGAATTGATGTTCAAAAGGACAGAAGTCGATGAACGGGAAAGCCATTGTCCAAGATACCTAGGGGAGAGATGCCACTTGAAGAAAATGTATGCCAGGTTTTAATTAATCTGGAGGAAAGGGATTAACACAGGAGAAAGTCGTACAGCAAAAGATTAGAGTGCACTGTACAATTTCAAGTAGGACAAGAGGTATTACAGCAAAACGCACCCTAAATCGACAAAATATTGGACGTTCAATCGTAAATGGCAGCTTTTGTATACTGGGCCATTTGTGGTGACTAAAATCAGACATCCAGGTGCATATAGATTAAACTACCCTAATAGTGGCAGGGACAAGGGACTTAATCCACACAAGGCTCTAAGAGAACTTGTAGGCAAAAAGTATTGGACAAATTCAAACCTCAGTTGAAGAACTGGACATGAACAAGTGAAATATTCCTGTATAATATGTATTTAACTATTGTTCGCTTAGTTTTAAAAGAATGTTTTCATTTTCTTTATTTATATGTTTTTAAATGGAATCAAGGTAAATTGTAATAATTTAAGATTCTGTTTAGTGTCAAAAGGCTACATGAATCCTGAAAATCAAACACAATGGCAGTGGTGCCGATTCATTCTACAATACACGCATTTCCCAAATACAGTGTGATAATGCACTTCAGATGTAAACACGTGAAGTAGCAATACGAGAGGGAGAGGATACACAAGTGTAGTGGGAGCTAACACACAGGTCAGTAACCTCAGTGCATGCACAGAAATAGTTCAGTTCAACATCCCGCTTTGCACACTGGATGTAATGTAAGCTTGGCATCTAGCCACCAAATAAGCTACACTCCTGGAAATTGAAATAAGAACACCGTGAATTCATTGTCCCAGGGAGGGGAAACTTTATTGACACATTCCTGGGGTCAGATACATCACATGATCACACTGACAGAACCACAGGCACATAGACACAGGCAACAGAGCATGCACAATGTCGGCAGTAGTACAGTGTATATCCACCTTTCGCAGCAATGCAGGCTGCTATTCTCCCATGGAGACGATCGTAGAGATGCTGGATGTAGTCCTGTGGAACGGCTTGCCATGCCATTTCCACCTGGCGCCTCAGTTGGACCTGCGTTCGTGCTGGACGTGCAGACCGCGTGAGATGACGCTTCATCCAGTCCCAAACATGCTCAATGGGGGACAGACCCGGAGATCTTGCTGGCCAGGGTAGTTGACTTACACCTTCTAGAGCACGTTGGGTGGCACGGGATACATGCGGACGTGCATTGTCCTGTTGGAACAGCAAGTTCCCTTGCCGGTCTAGGAATGGTAGAACGATGGGTTCGATGACGGTTTGGATGTACCGTGCACTATTCAGTGTCCCCTCGACGATCACCAGTGGTGTACGGCCAGTGTAGGAGATCGCTCCCCACACCATGATGCCGGATGTTGGCCCTGTGTGCCTCGGTCGTATGCAGTCCTGATTGTGGCGCTCACCTGCACGGCACCAAACAAGCATACGACCATCATTGGCACCAAGGCAGAAGCGACTCTCATCGCTGAAGACGACACGTCTCCATTCGTCCCTCCATTCACGCCTGTCGCGACACCACTGGAGGCGGGCTGCACGATGTTGGGGCGTGAGCGGAAGACGGCCTAACGCTGTGCGGGACCGTAGCCCAGCTTCATGGAGACGGTTGCGAATGGTCCTCGCCGATACCCCAGGAGTAACAGTGTCCCTAATTTGCTGGGAAGTGGCGGTGCGGTCCCCTACGGCACTGCGTAGGATCCTACGGTCTTGGCGTGCATCTGTGCGTCGCTGCGGTCCGGTCCCAGGTCGACGGGCACGTGCACCTTCCGCCGACCACTGGCGACAACATCGATGTACTGTGGATACCTCACGCCCCACGTGTTGAGCAATTCGGCGGTACGTCCACCCGGCCTCCCGCATGCCCACTATACGCCCTCGCTCAAAGTCCGTCAACTGCACATACGGTTCACGTCCACGCTGTCGCGGCATGCTACCAGTGTTAAAGACTGCGATGGAGCTCCGTATGCCACGGCAAACTGGCTGACACTGACGGCGGCGGTGCACAAATGCTGCGCAGCTAGCGCCATTCGACGGCCAACACCGCGGTTCCTGGTGTGTCCGCTGTGCTGTGCGTGTGATCATTGCTTGTACAGCCCTCTCGCAGTGTCCGGAGCAAGTATGGTGGGTCTGACACACCGGTGTCAATATGTTCTTTTTTCCATTTCCAGGAGTGTATATTCTGGAGGTTTTAGTATAAATGAATTACCATTTAAATGAAGGAATCTACACTATAAGGATAAAACTAATACTGTAAGGAGGTTTAAAAGATTTGCAGAGAAAGAAAGAATGACTAACCACAGAAACCTGTCTACACTCTACACTACGCTGCTATTTACATTATATACAAATTTACACTTTAGTTATATACACCATGAATAAAACACTATAAGGAAAGTATCTACATACGACAAAAGAAAGTATAATTGTAGAAGTATGGTCACATTCTGGACAAACTGCAGAAGATAATGAGGTCATGCTCGTCTACAACGACACTTATTAATTGCCAGTGTAATCGTAGTATGAATATGGATGGACCGAAAAAGGTAAACCGAAGTGATGGATATGCTCTGAGTATTTGCGCTCTTGTAAAAGAAGGACTGGTTTTGAGAATTAAAAAGGAGTTGATGAATTTACACATCCACATACTCAAAGTAAAAAGATATGTGTGTCATGAGTTGGTTAGTCATGGAGCGACCACGTTCTTAGTTTATAAGTTATTATTAAGCTTCTTCTCCAGGTAACGATGCAAGAACACGCTCTGAGAAAGTCAGGAAAGAGAATTTAGATAGCTGGTACCAAGGAATACAGGACACACCACTATATGAATAAATATATTCATATAAATATGTGTATGAATGTGGCAGTGTGAATGAGTGTCTGTATATGAAGAGATTGCAGTATGTAGAATGTTGTTAAATGAAGTTCAGGTCCAGTACTACCACGGCAAAAAAGGCTTCACACTGCATATTAAAAACAGCAGGCTACTGGTATGAATGTCAAACATGAGTATTTACGAAGCATTTCCAAGGGATCACGACTTATCTGAACGTTGTTCTACAACATTTTCTCGGCACAACCTTCATAGTGACATATTTATATTATATACGCAAGAGTGGTATCCTGAAGATATGGATATAAGTTAGGTACACTGAATTACACTAACTAGATGTACTTTCAGACAAGTGATATTGATAACTTATATCTCACTGCACTGTCAGAATTCTGCAATTAGTTCCGCAGACACTAAGTAAATAATTTCATAAAGATACAAGAAAGAGTGCACAAAGAGTTTACTCAATTTAAAAATCTTCAAATGTGTGTGAAATCTTATGGGACTTAGCTGCTAAGGTCATCAGTCGCTAAGCTTACACACTACTTAAGCTAAATCATCCTAAGGACAAACACACACAACAATGACCGAGGGAGGACTCGAACCTACTCCGGGACCAGCCGCACATTTACTCAATTATTCTATGGTGTGTAGACGATGGATTTCAGTAGCAGACAAAAAAATATTTTCCATTCCTTGTCACCATTACTTATAGATCACTAGACGCTTTCCTCATAAACTTCAGAGATGTGGGGCTAACCATAGCTATGTCTGTGTCTGTTGGTTAATGCGTAATGAAGATTTCTTCTCTTTCATTAGCAATCTGGATTTACAGGTGCATGAGTCGGAATAAATGTAGGGAGAGTGGTTTATGTATATCATCAAACTACATATATTTATATTGTCCTTTCAACTCTGAAACTGAAAAAAAACCAGTTGTGGCTATTGTTTTATGTAACGTAATACTATTGTATGAACTCAAAGAGACACGAGAAATCTGTAAAAGACAAGCAGCGTTTGAATTCTCAGAGAAAATGTCAAGTATTGCGTGTTTAAAAGTCATGAAATTTAGTTATATGTGTCCTAAGGGCGACAGTAAACCATTAATGGACTACAGTGGTACTGAAATGTTGTTTTCTGCGCAAGGTATTAATTTTATAATGATTCTAGATGATAAATTGTACCATATATGTACCCGATGTGTCAGCAACACGTAGATATAGGCTTATGTATGCTTATGTTAAATTATATGATGTTGATCTATAATGCTTCTTTTGTATATATTGCACTACTGGCCATTAAAATTGCTACACCAAGAAGATGACGTGCTATGGACGCGAAATTTAACCGACAGGAAGAAGATGCTGTCATATGCAAATGATTAGCTTTTTAGAGCATTCACACAAGGTTGGCGCCGGTGGCGACACCTACAACGTGCTGACATGAGGAAAGTTTCCAACCGATTTCTCATACACAAACAGCAGTTGACCGGCGTTGCCTGGTGAAACGTTGTTGTGATGCCTCGTGTAAGGAGGAGAATTGCATTCCATCACGTTTCCGTCGGATTGTAGCCTAACGTGATTGCGGTTTATCGTATCGCGACATTGCTGCTCACGTTGGTCGAGATCCAATGACTGTTAGCAGGATATGGAATCGGTGGGTTCAGGAGGGCAATACGGATCGCCGTGCTGGATCCCAACGGCCTCGTATCACTAGCAGTCGAGATGACAGGCATCTTATCTGCATCTTCTTGTTGTCGGTTAAATTTCGCGTCTGTAACACGTCATCTTCGTGGTGTAGCAATTTTAATGGCCAGTAGTGTAAATATATGTTTATTCCTTTCTGTCTATTTTTATACATTCATTCGCCTAAGTAGTTCACGGCAAAGACTAAAACGCAGTATGCCCACAGCAGTCAATCCCGTGGAGCTAGTGAGAAAAAAGGAAAACCATAAATTTTCTTGTGTTTGTAAAAACTCCTATGGGACGGTTCATCGATCTTGTACTGTCTGTCTTTTCCCGTCCATGACTGAGAGAGGACGTGGATTTATGCTTAGTTCACTAATAATACGAAATATGTCCATTCTTATGGTACGAAGCTGGACGCCGTAACATTGTCTACAAGGAAGAAGAGGTAAATAACTTCAAGACTCAAAGAACTATTACCTAATAATTCAATATTATATCTTACAGATTTTTCGCGCATGCGAAAAATCATAAGCCTGACTGGAGTATGCGTCGTTGTGCGCAAATTAGATGAGACACACGCTGTCGAGCGAACTCACTATTGTCCCACTTCTTGTGCTGCGCCAGCAAATTTCCATCGTAATTATTATGCTTAAAATTATTACTTAATCATCAGAACATGTAGGAGTGGTCTATGGCGGAGCTCCATGTTCAACAATGTACGATGAACAGTGTACTCTGAAACACTTGTGCGTGCACCAGCATTGTGTCCTTTCGGCAGAGATGCCACAGATCATCAACCATCCTACCTTGAAGAGCAGACAATTCTCCGAACACCATGTTCTGTAAAGAGTTGTGGACGTCCAATCATTTAGCACCTAGTGGTAATTTCGCTGTCTGTCTACCTCTTTCCATAGATGCTCACGACAATACCACATGAACATCCGACCAGCTTCGGCGTTTTCGAGATACTCGTTCACAGGCACTGCATGATAATAATAATAATAATAATAACAATCTGCTCTTTGCAAAGTTACTTAACTCAATGGATCTCTCCATTTGCAGCCCATATCTTCGCTAGGGAGATCCCCCGTCCGTCACTGCTACTCTTACATACAATTGTTACCACGTCACGTGCCCAGGCGGCCTCCAACGTCGCGATGGGCAGTGGTCATCATGTTTTGGCATATCGGGGTGTATGCCTGTATTCCGTGAACATTTTTGTGCTTCCTCGATCAGTTATTCGATCAACAGAGCTATAGCCGCTAATTTTCTCTTTGCAGTCATTTCATGAGACGTATGAGGAAGGAGGTAGTATGTCTGCTCATATCGATTGGAAGAAGCGGTCAAGAGATCAGCTCTCAGTCTCACTTTTGTCAGAGTATCGCTTACCCACCATATTCCTCGAATTTTTTAGTCTTCGATCACGAGTTGTATGTGGGAGTGAGTAACATGTTTGCTCACAGCGATTGGAAGAACTGATAAAGAAATCACCTCTCAGCTTCCTTTTTGTCAGAGTATCGCTTGCCCCCAATATTGTCACGTATCTTCCAGTCCTCGATATACAGGGTGTTACAAAAAGATACGGCCAAACTTTCAGGAAACATTCCTCACACACAAATAAAGAAAAGCTGTTATGTGGACATGTGTCCGGAAACGCTTAATTTCCATGTTAGAGCTCATTTTAGTTTCGTCAGTATGTACTGTACTTCCTCGATTCACCGCCAGTTGGCCCAATTGAAGGAAGGTAATGTTGCCTTCGGTGCTTGTGTTGACATGCGACTCATTGCTCTACAGTACTAGCATCAATACATCAGTACGTAGCATCAACAGGTTAGTGTCCATCACGAACGTGGTTTTTCAGTCAGTGCAATGTTTACAAATGCAAAGTTGGCAGATGCCCATTTGATGTATGGATTAGCACGGGGCAATAGTCGTAGCGCGGTACGTTTGTATCGAGACAGATTTCCAGAACGAAGGTGTCCCGACAGGAAGACGTTCAAGGCAATTGATCGGCGTCTTAGGGAGCACGGAACATTCCAGCCTATGACTCGCGACTGGGGAAGACCTAGAACGACCAGGACACCTGCAATGGACGAGGCAAATCTAAGTGCAGTTGACGATAACATTAATGTTCTCTTTACGGGTGAGGCTTCATTCCAACTTGATCAAATTGTAAATTTTCACTATCAACGTGTGTGGGCTGACGAGAATCCGCACGCAATTGTGCAATCACGTCATCAACACAGATTTTCTGTGAACGTTTGGGCAGGCATTGTTGGTGATGTCTTGATTGGGCCCCGTGTTCTTCCACCTACGCTCAATGGAGCATGTTATTATGATTTCATACGGGATACTCTACCTGTGCTGCTAGAACATGTGCCTTTACAAGTAGGACACAACATGTGGTTCATGCACGATGGAGCTCCTGCACATTTCAGTCAAAGTGTTCGTACACTTCTCAACAACAGATTCGGTGACCGATGGATTGGTAGAGGCAGGCCAATTCCATGGCCTCCACGCTCTCCTGACCTCAACCCTCTTGTCTTTCATTTACTGGGGCATTTGAAAGCTCTTGTCTACGCAACCCCGGTACCAAACGTAGAGACTCTTCGTGCTCGTATTGTGGACGGCTGTGATACAATACGCCATTCTTCAGGGCTGCATCAGCGCATCAGGGATTCCATGCGACGGAGGGTGGATGCATGTATCCTCGCTAACGGAGGACATGTTGAACATTTCCTGTAACAAAGTGTTTGAAGTCACGCTGGTACTTTCTGTTGCTGTGTGTTTCCATTCCATGATTAATGTGATTTGAAGAGAAGTAATAAAATGAGTTCTAACATGGAAAGTAAGCGTTTCCGGACATATGTCCACATAACATATTTTGTTTCTTTGTGTGTGAGGAATGTTTCCTGAAAGTTTGGCGGTACCTTTTTGTAACACCCTGTATATTGTACCGCCTTTGATACGAAATTAAGTAATTAGTTATCTCCTCCACCATTTTCTGGTACACTTTTCGAATTTCACATGCTTTTGAACACCATTTCTGGCGCATCCTTCTGTGTCACCTACATCCTTAGACTATTGTACTGCGTTTTACATAAAAATTATGCAAATTAACGTATTGTTCGGCACATAACCTACTCTTCTGCTCCAAGTCACCCACTCACGCACTACATCCCATTAACTACTGTACCGCTAACACAAAATTGATATAGAAAAATACGCAAATTAATTAAATCGGTATTCTTTACATGTATGGGGTAGTTTTTCTTCATTTGCAGCATCCTATTGGTTGGTGAAATCGATCGAAGTTGACATGGAAAAGCACTTAACAGGTTTGCCCCTGAGTGCATACCTCCCCCTAATGTAGACAACCTGCACTAACAAAATGCACCCATATGAAGGTAGTTCTAGTACTGGTGTCCCGGCAAGTGGATGAAAAAACTGAGTTTTACCAGTAGAATGAATAACAAATGACTGCCACTGAACGTACTAAGAATTCCCAAGCATGGCTAACACCTTAAACAAATAGACAACGCCCACCCAAAGTACAGAAAGGATAACACGTCATGCCACTGATTGTGGCTGTTGGAAAGCCCTTAACAATCTATAAGCCTTAATAAAATCCCATAAGCAATAAAATACACAATCCCCCAAAATAGAAGCAAGGCTGGGAAGTTATATGCACACATCAAAAAGGATTTTGCATCACCTCAGTTCCGGGAGTTCCGGAACCTGTACAGAAAATTGGAATGGAGATCATCATAAACATTATTTCCGCCCTTTTTATTGCTGATGAAAACTACGCATTGCACCTTCAGAAGTGGTAGTTCAGATTGCTGTTCACACCAGTACCACTAATATCCAGTTACACGTCCTCTTGCATTGATGCATGCCTTAATTCATCATGGCATACTATCCACAAGTTTATCAAGCTACTGTAGGTTCAGATTGTCCCACTCCTCAATGGCGATTCAGCGTAGATCCCTCAAAGTGGTTGGTGGATCACATCGTTCATAAACAGTCCTTTTCAATCTATCCAGGCATTTTCAATACCGTTCATGTCTGGAGAACATGCTGGCCACTCTAGTCGAACGACGTCGTTATCCTGAAAGAAGTCAATCACAAGATGTGCACGATGGGGGCTCGATTTGTCGTCTATGAAGACGAACGCCTCGCCAATATGCTGCCAATATGGTTTCACTATCGGTCGGAGGATGGCATTCACGAAGCTTACAGCCACTACGTCCCCTTCCATGATCATCGGCGATGTACGTCGGCCCTACATAACGCAACCCCAAAACATCAGGGAACCTCCACCTTGATGCACTCGCTGGGCAGTGTGTCTAAGGCGTTCAGTCTGACCGGGTTGTGAAACACCCCCGTTATGTCCTTTATTGGGTTTTGTGTGATTTACCGAAGCTGCCAAACAGTTGATTATTACGAGTGTATGAACGTGTGCTTAATGGATGTAAGGCTATTGGTTTTTCTGCTGTTGCTTCAGGGGCATATCAACCGAGTGCGGCTGTCCTGAGACAGAATAGTTAATAATTGAAAGTTTGTCTATTATTAAAGACCATAAAGGTTGCGATGTACAAACTGATATGTATTTTCAACTAACACACGAATTCTGAGGCAGTTGCTACCTTCGTCTTACACATTTAATTACGGTTATATCTTTTTATCGGTTGCTGATTTTTAAGTACTTCGTCACACGCAATGATGATAGTTAACATTCACAACAATCCTCACTGCAATCCATGGTTGTTGCTGGCCGACGCGGTTGGCGCGAAACACGTTATTCGACACTTGTCACTTTTAGTTTTATATCACTAGCGAATCGGTATCGATGAGGGTCAGTCCCATGACGATCAGGGGGACGTGCTCATTTGTCATACTCCGGTGAATTTACCGTTTACTACTCACTCGACCACCATTCTTGCCCGTCTCTCTAGTACTACCGCTCACTCGACACTAGTCTCACTGCCTCCTGCGTCACCCGACAATCAACTCCCGTCCGCCATCGACCTGGGTGCCTGATACTAATATCTACGTTCGTGGGATCATGGACCCCTTACAGTTGCCTCCAAACACGTATCCAACGACTGTCTGGTTGAAGGTATTTGCGACACTCATCAATGAAGAGAATGTGATGCTAATCCTGAGCCGTCCATTCGGCATGTTGTTGGGTCCATCTGTACCGTGCTGCATGGTGTCGTGGTTGCAAAGATGGACCTGGCCATGGACGTCGGGAGTAAAGTGGCGTATCATGCAGTCTATTGAGCACAGTTTGAGTCGTATTATGACGTCCTGTGGCTGCACGAAAAGCATCATTCAACATGGTGGCGTTGCTGTCAGGGTTCTTCCGAGCCATAATCCGTAGGAAGCGGTCAACCACTGCAGTAGTAGCCCTTGGGTGAGCAGAGCGAGGCATGTCATCGACAGTTCCTGTCTCTCTGTACCTCCTCCATGTCCAAACAACATCGCTTTGGTTCACTCCTAGACGACTGGACACTTCCCTTGTTGAGAGCCTTTCCTGGCACAAAGTAACAATGCAGACACGATCGAACCGCGGTATTGACCGTCTAGGCATGGTTGAATTACAGAAAACACGAGCTGTGTACCTCTTCCTGGTGGAATGACTGGAACTGATCGGCTGTTGGAGCTCTCCATCTAATAGGCGCTGCTCATGCATGATTGTTTACATCTTTGGACGGATTTAGTGACATCTCTGAACAGTCAAAGGGACTGTGTCTATGGTTCAAATGGCTCTGAGCGCTATGGGACTCATCATCTGAGGTCATCAGTTCCCTAGAACCTAGAACTACTTAAACCCAACTAACCTAAGGACATCACAGACATCCACGCCCGAGGCACGATTTGAGCCTGCGACCGTAGCGGTCGCGCGGTTCCGGACTGAAGCGCCTAAAACCGCTCGACCACACCGGCTGGCGACTGTGTCTATGGTACAATGTCCAGAGTCAAGGACTATCTTCAGGAGTTCTGGGAACCAGGGTGATGCAAAACTTTTTTTTTTTTTTGGTGTGTGTAATTTAAAATGTAACTCCCAGCTGCTGCACATCAACATAAACATCGACAATGAGTCTTAAATATATATGGAGTCCCCCAAAATACAAGAAAAGCTGGGAAGACATACAGTTTAAATGTGATTTCCAGCTGGTACATACCTGCAGAAACATTGACAATATTCCTTAAATTAATACACAGATTCCCAAATTACAAGATTGTTATAACCAGTCATAACACAATAAATACATCACTATTCTATGCTTTATTGGCACAACACCGATAAAAAGTAATTCTGTTACAAACCCAAAGTTGTAGATGAACGCTTTATGAAAATTATATAATTTGATGGTGGTTACCCCAATGTGCAGGAAGTGTAAAAGAAATGCACTATTCCGGCGGTAATCACAAGTCCATTGACATACTAAGCCTAGTTAACTTTGAAGTCCAAGTTCCAGTACAGAATTCCGATTCTACGTCCAGAGCGCAGCCAAATCAGCATCGAACAGCAGGCCCACCACAGCGTAGCACTTCCTGGTTGTAGAGTGGAAAATAGCACGATGAGAACTAACTTGTAGACGTCAGTAGCGTTGTTATATAAGGCTCCATGGTTGATGGAGCCAGGGGCTGTGGTCACTGTATATTCTGGGTGACCAATCGTTGAGTGTTATGGGTGGCCAATCGCTGTCATTTAAGGGGTGTGAGCACGTGCATGCGAAGGCACCCTGCGATGCTAGTAGCGGGCCATGCATGGAGAATGTGTTTCTCGGCTGCATGTAATAGTGCACTGCTGCTTGGTGCAGAGTTGTAATAGTGGTGGGTATCACACCTCTTCCCTCCTTGGGGAACCATCTGATTCGAATGAACGCCTCATCCATGGGATCCTTCTCCAAGTTCTCAGTGTCGTTGGTGACTCGGGGCACAGGAGCATACAGATGAACACACCTTGACCAGGGGAGACAGTTGTATGGTGTGGATCTCAGCAGTGGAGCAGGAGGAGTCAGCAGCATGCCTTCATCTTCATCTGGAATTATTCGTGGTTGGTGATTGGCCGACATCTCGTAGTCTGGAAAGGGTGGCCTCGGGATCTGGGCAATGCCTGGGGTAGGTCGCTCTTGTTGGGGTGTGGTGTTGGTCAGCTGGCTGTGGGCAAAAGGCATGTATAAGTCTGGTGTTACACTGGCTAGGTGGTTTGGGGTAGGAGGGGAACTAGGGGGGGGGCTGGTAATGATGGTGTGGAGAGGGAGACAGAAAAAATTGTTGGGAAACTAGTCGGAGACAAAGTGAATTGACATGTCACAGAATCTCCCAGTTCAGAAGCTGCACCCTTAATATATTCCGGTCCCAGCACTGGACGATTGTTCCCGAAATCGGGGCTGGTTGACAGTCAAATCCTTTTGCCCAAACCAAGATCCCAAGGTTGAACTTGGAAGCAGGTAGCGGTGGTGCTGGTCATGGTCAGCATGAGCAGGCTCAAGAGGGTCTGGGGCTACTGGACTTTTGTCTCCTGTGGGTGTGGACCTGTAACTGCTGAAAAAAAAGTTAGTGGTGCAGCAGTGAAATGATACTGGAGGTATTTCTTCATCTGAATTTTGAAAGTGCAGACTGTCCTCTCGAATTCTCCATTAGATTGTGCATGAGAGGGGGCCACTGAAATGTGGCCAATGCCATGCTGGGCATAGAAAGTCCTCGTTACGGAATTATAGACCATTGTCTGTTATGAGCACTTCTGCCAGACCTTCAATCGCAAAATTTTTTTTCTAAGGCTGTGATAGTGTTGGTGGTTAACATGGTAATGCATTGGACAATGTACAGAAATGTGGAGTAAGGATCAACCACTATCAAGAACATAGTGTTAAACATTGCCCCAAAAAACTCAATGTGTACCCACTTCCAAGGGTAGCACATGGTGGCCAAGAAGCAAATGAATGAGGGACTGACTTCTGGCTTTGAGAGGATGGACACGTTTGGGTAAGTCGTTCAATCTCCTGCTTCATTCCCAGCCAGTAAGTGAACCTCCAAGCCTGGAGTTTAGTTCGGGATATCCCCCAGTGAGCTTGGTGCAATAGCTGTAGGACGCGCTGATGTAGAGAATAAGGATTGATTACTCGGGGGTGAAACTCATAGGAAACGAGTAGAATCACTCCGTCGATCAGCATGAGGTGATGGCAGTCATTAAAGAACTGACAGAATGGTTCAGAAGGGTTGGGAGTTTGTTGTTCACACCATGTATGAAGTATGTGACTCCGGCTTGTTGGATTACCTCATTGTTACCAGTTGAGTCTGCGACCCATTAGCTGGTAATGGGAATAGAATCTATGGCGGCTTCTGCTTCTTCATCGATGCCAAAACACAGAATTCCTTCTTTGTCGAACTCTGGATCGGGTCCCCGTGGAAGGTGGGAGAGAGCATCAGCGTTGACATGCTCAGTGATGTTGCAGAAGAGAATCTCATACTGGTAGTGCGCCAAAAATATATCCCAGCGCATGAGGTGGCGACCCGTGAGCTGGTAATGGGAATAGAATCTACGGCGGCTTCTGCTTCTTCATCGATGCCAAAACACAGAATTCCTTCTTTGTCGAACTCTGGATCGGGTCCCCGTGGAAGGTGGGAGAGAGCATCAGCGTTGACATGCTCAGTGATGTTGCAGAAGAGAATCTCATACTGGTAGTGCGCCAAAAATATATCCCAGCGCATGAGGTGGCGACCCGTGAGCTGGTAATGGGAATAGAATCTACGGCGGCTTCTGCTTCTTCATCGATGCCAAAACACAGAATTCCTTCTTTGTCGAACTCTGGATCGGGTCCCCGTGGAAGGTGGGAGAGAGCATCAGCGTTGACATGCTCAGTGATGTTGCAGAAGAGAATCTCATACTGGTAGTACGCCAAAAATATATCCCAGTGCATGAGGTGGCGACCCGTGAGCTGGTAATGGGAATAGAATCTACAGCGGCTTCTGCTTCTTCATAAATGCCAAAACACAGAATTTCTTCTTTGTTGAACTCTGGATCGGGTCCCCATAGAAGGTGGGAGAGGGCATCAGCGTTGACATGCTCAGTCTACATCTAAATTTATACTCTGCAAGCCACCCGTCCGCACCTCGTGGTCGTGCGGTAGCGTTCTCGCTTCCCACGCCCGGGTTCCCGGGTTCGATTCCCGGCGGGGTCAGGGATTTTCTCTGCCTCGTGATGACTGGGTGTTGTGTGCTGTCCTTAGGTTAGTTAGGTTTTAGTAGTTCTAAGTTCTAGGGGACTGATGACCATAGATGTTAAGTCCCATAGTGCTCAGAGCCATTTGAACCATTTTTTTGCAAGCCACCCAACGGTGTGTGGCGGAGGGCACTTTACGTGCCACTGTCATTACACCCCTTTTCTGTTCCAGTCGCGTATGGTTCGCGGGAAGAACGACTACTGGAAAGCCTCCGTGAGTGCTCGAATCTCTCTAATTTTACATTCGTGATCTCTGGAGGTATAAGTAGTGGGAAGCAATATATTCGATACCTCATCCAGAAACGCATCCTCTCGAAACCTGGACAGCAAGCTACACCGCGATGCAGAGCGCCTGTCTTGCAGAGTCTGCCACTTGAGTTTGCTAAACATCTCCGTAACGCTATCACGCTTACCAAATAACCCTGCGACGAAACGCGCCGCTCTCCTTTGGATCTTCTCTATCTCCTCCGTCAACCCGTTCTGGTATGGATCCCACACTGATGAGCAATACTCAAGTATAGGTCGAACGAGTGTTTTGTAAGCCACCTCCTTTGTTGGTGGAAAACATTTTCTAAGGACTCTCGCAATGAATCTCAACCTGGTACCCGCCTTACCAGCAATTAATTTTATATGATCATTCCACTTCAAATCGTTCCGCACGCATACTCCCAGATATTTTACAGAAGTAACTGCTACTAGTGTTTGTTCCGCTGTCATATAATCATACAATAAAGGATCCTTCTTTCTATGTATTCGCAATACATTACATTTGTCTATGTTAAGGGTCGGTTGCCACTCCCTGTACCAAGGGCCTATCCTGCATTTCGCTACAATTTTCTAATGCTGCAACTTCTCCGTATACTACAGCATCATCCGCGAAAAGCCACATGGAGCTTCCGACACTATCTACTAGGTCATTTATATATATATTGTGAAAAGCAATGGTCCCATAACACTCCCCTGTGGCACGCCAGAGGTTACTTTAACGTCTGTAGACGTCTCTCCATTGATAACAACATGCTGTGTTCTGTTTGCTAAAAACTCTTCAATCCATCCGCACAGCTGGTCTAATATTCCGTAGGCTCTTACTTTGTTTATCAGGCGACAGTGCGGAACTGTATCGAACGCCTTCCGGAAGTCAAGGAAAATAGCATCTACCTGGGAGCCTGTATCTAATATTTTCTGAGTCTCATTAACAAATAAAGCGAGTTGGGTCTCACACGATCGCTGTTTCCGGAATCCATGTTGATTCCTATAGAGCAGATTCTGGGTTTCCAGAAACGACACGATACGCGAGCAAAAAACATATTCTAAAATTCTACAACAGATCGACGTCAGAGATATAGGTCTATAGTTTTGCGCATCTGCTCGACGACCCTTCTTGAAGACTGGGACTGCCTGTGCTCTTTTCCAATCATTTGGAACCTTCCGTTCGTCTAGAGACTTGCGGCACACGGCTGTTAGAAGGAGGGCAAGTTCTTTCGCGTACTCTGTGTAGAATCGAATTGGTATCCCATCAGGTCCAGTGGACTTTCCTCTGTTGAGTGATTCCAGTTGCTCTTCTATTCCTTGGACACTTATTTCGATGTCAGCCATTTTTTCGTTTGTGCGAGGATTTAGAGAAGGAACTGCAGTGCGGTCTTCATCTGTGAAACAGCTTTGGAAAAAGGTGTTTAGTATTTCAGCTTTACGCGTGTCATCCTCTGTTTCAATGCCGTCATGATCCCGGAGTGTCTGGATATGCTGTTTCGAGCCACTTACTGATTTAACGTAAGACCAGAACTTCCTAGGATTTTCTGTCAAGTCGGTACATAGAATTTTACTTTCGAATTCACTGAACGCTTCACGCATAGCCCTCCTTACACTAACTTTGACATCGTTTAGCTTCTGTTTGTCTGAGAGGTTTTGGCTGCGTTTAAACTTGCAGTGAAGCTCTCTTTGCTTTCACAGTAGTTTCCTAACTTTGTTGTTGAACCACGCTGGGTTTTTCCCGTCCCTCACAGTATTACTCGGCACGTACCTGTCTAAAACGCATTTTACGATTGCCTTGAACTTTTTCCATAAACGCTCAACATTGTCAGTGTCAGAACAGAAATTTTCGTTTTGATCTGTTAGGTAGTCTAAAATCTGCCTTCTATTACTCTTGCTAAACAGATGAACCTTACTCCCTTTTTTTATATTCCTATTTACTTCCATATTCAGGGATGCTGCAACGGCCGTGTGATCACTGATTCCCTGTTCTGCGCTTACAGAGTCGAAAAGTTCGGGTCTGTTTGTTATTAGTAGGTCCAAGATGTTATCTCCACGAGCCGGTTCTCTGTTTAATTGCTCGAGGTAATTTTCGGATAGTGCACTCAGTATAATGTCACTCGATGCTCTGTCCCTACCACCCGTCCTAAACATCTGAGTGTCCCAGTCTATATCTGGTAAATTGAAATCTCCACCTAAGATTATAACATGCTGAGAAAATGTATGTGAAATGTATTCCAGATTTTCTCTTAGTTGTTCTGCCACTAATGCTGCTGAGTCGGCAGGTCGGTAAAAGGAGCCAATTATTAACGTAGCTCGGTTGTTGAGTGTAACCTCCACCCATAATAATTCACAGAAACTATCCACTTCTACTTCACTACAGGATAAACTACTACTAACAGCGACAAACACGCCACCACCGGTTGCATGGAATCTATCCTTTCTAAACACCGTCTGTGCCTTTGTAAAAATTTTGGCAGAATTTATCTCTGGCTTCAGCCAGCTTTCCGTACCTATAACGATTTCATCTTCGGTGCTTTCTATCAGCGCTTGAAGTTCTGGTACTTTACCAATGCAGCTTCGACAGTTTACAGTTACAATACCGAAGAGTTTGACAGAGCACTGAAAGACCTGAGTCGAAACAAGGCCCCGGGTGTAGACAACACTCCATTAGAACTCCTGACAGCCTTCGGAGAGCCAGTCCTGACAAAACTCTACCATCTGGTGAGCAAGATATATGAGACAGGCGAAATTCCCTCAGACTTCAAGAAGAATATAATAATTCCAATCCCAAAGAAAGCAGGTGTTGACAGATGCGAAAATTATCGAACTATCAGTTTAATAAGTCACGGCTGCAAAATACTAACGCGAATTCTATACAGATGAATGGAAAAACTAGCAGAAACCGACCTCAGGGAAGATCAGTTTGGATTCCGTAGAAATATTGGAACATGTGAGGCAATACTGACCCTACGACTTATCTTAGAAGCTAGATTAAGGAAAGGCAAGCCTACGTTTCTAGCATTTGTAGACTTAGATAAAGCTTTTGACAATGTTGACTGGAATAATCGCTTTCAAATTCTGAAGGTGGCAGGGGTAAAATACAGGGAGCAAAAGGCTATTTACAATTTGTACAGAAACCAGATGGCAGTTATAAGAGTCGAGGGACACGAAAGGGAAGCAGTGGTTGGGAAGGGAGTGAGACATGGTTGTAGTCTCTCTCCAATGTTATTCAATCTGTATATTGAGCAAGCAGTGAAGGAAACAAAAGAAAAATTTGGAGTACGTATTAAAATCCATGGAGAAGAAATAAAAACTTTAAGGTTCGCCGATGACATTGTAATTCTGTCAGAGACAGCAAAGGACTTGGAAGAGCAGTTGAATGGAATGGATAGCGTCTTGAATGGAGGATATAAGATGAACATCAACAAAAGCAAAACGAGGATAATGGAATGTAGTTGAATTAAGTCGAGTGATGCTGAGGGAATTAGATTAGGAAATGAGACACTTAAAGTAGTAAAGGAGTTTTGCTATTTGGGGAGCAAAATAACTGATGATGGTCAAAGTAGAGAGGATATAAAATGTAGACTGGCAATGGCAAGGAAGGCATTTCTGAAGAAGAGAAATTTGTTAACATCGAGTATAGATTTAAGTGTCAGCAAGTCGTTTCTGAAAGTATTTGTATGGAGTGTAGCCATGTATGGAAGTGAAACATGGACGATAAATAGTTAGGACAAAAAGAGAATAGAAGCTTTTGGGATGTGGTGCTACAGAAGAATTCTGAAGATTAGATGGGTAGACCACATAACTAATGAGGAGGTACTGAATAGGATTGGGGAGAAGAGAAGCTTGTGGCACAACTTGACTAGAAGAAGGGATCGGTGGGTAGGACATGTTCTGAGGCATCAAGGGATCACCAATTTAGTACTGGAGGACAGCGTGTAGGGTAAAAATCGTAGAGGGAGACTAAGAGATGAATACACTAAGCAGATTCAGAAGGATGTAGGTTGCAGTAGTTACTGGGAGAAGAAGAAGCTTGCACAGGATAGAGTAACATGGAGAGTTGCATCAAACCAGTCTCAGGACTGAAGACCACAACAACAACAACCGATTGCTGCTTGGTCCCCGCATGTCCTGACTTTGCCCCGCACCCTTTGAGGCTGTTGCCCTTTCTGCACTTGCCCGAGGCCATCTAACCTAAAAAACCGTCCAGTCCACGCCACACAACCCCTGCTACCCGTGCAGTGGACTCCTGACCTATCCAGCGGAACCCGAAACACCACCACCCTATGGCGCAAGTCGAGGAATCTGCAGCTCACATGGTCGCAGAACCGTCTCAGCCTCTGATTCAGACCCTCCACTCGGCTCTGTACCAAAGATCCACAGTCAATCCTGTCGACGATGCTACAGATGGTGAGCTCTCCTTTCATCCTGCTAGCGAGACTGGCAGTCTTCACCAAATCAGATAGCTGCCGGAAGCCGGAGAGGATTTACTCCAATCCATAGCGACACACATAATTGGTGCCGACATGAGAGAAAACCTGCAAATGGGTGCACCCTGTACCCTTCATGGCATCCGGAAGGACCCTTTCCACATCTGGAATGACTCCCCCCCGGTATGCACAGGGAGTGCACATTGGTTTTCTTCCCCTCTCTTGCTGCCATATCCCTAAGGGGCCCCATTACGCACCTGACGTTGGAGCTCCCAACTACCAGTAAACCCACCTGCTGTGACTGCCCAGATCTTGCAGACTGAGGGGCAACCTCTGGAACAGGACAAGCAGCCATATCCGCCCGAAGAGCAGTATCAGCTGGAGACAGAGCCTGAAACCGGTTCGTCAGACAAACTGCAGAGGCCTTCCGTTCAGCCCTCCGCAATGTCTTTCGCCCCCTGCCACACCTCGAGACGACCTCCCACTCTACCACGGGTGAGGGTCAGCCTCAATGTGGGCAGTATCCCGGGCAGTGACAGCCGTAGTCCGATCAGGGGATGCGTGGGACAAGCTGGCTGTCCCCGACAAACCCCCACCCGGACCCCCACAGTGATGCCCATTGGCAATAGCCTCAAGCTGTGTGACCGAAGCCAACACTGCCTGCATCTGGGAGCGAAGGGATGCCAACTCAGCCCGCATTCGAACACAGCAGTTGCAGTCCCTATCCATGGTAAAAACTGTTGTGCAAAGAACGTCAGAACTAATCTACAGAGAGCACAAACAATTCTACACAAAATTAAAACGGTTATTAAAATACAAGATTGCCTAGTAAATGGAGTAATGCTGCTACTTGCACACTGCTGACACACTGCTCGGTGGCGGAAGGAGACTACGCGATTTTACGTTATTCAGGTACTAGAACGCGATGCTGCAAGTCTCAAATACTATAATACGCCCGAAATTTATGAATTAAATAATGCAAGTACCCAAAAACACGCAAAGAAAGTAAGAATTAAACTATGTAACAAATAAGTGAGCTAAGAGTATACGACTTGGTTCTGGCTGCTACTTATCCAACGGCGGCAGGGAGCACACTGGCTGTGACCAACCGCTGCTAGGTTGAATACCGTAACACCTACAACCATCAAAAAGAAACGCACACAGCTATTTAAAAAAGCTAATAAAAATGCTCTTAACGAGTTTTTAAGAGATAGTCTTCACTCCTTCCGATCTGATCAAACAAGTGTAGAAAAGTTGTGGAATGATTTCAAAGAAACAGTATGGACGGAAATTGAGAGATATATACCACATAAATTAATAAGTGATTGTACTGATCCCCAATGGTAAACAAAACGGGCCAGATCGCTGTTGCAGAAGCAGCGAAAAAAAGCATACTAAATTTAAAAAACGCAAAATCCCCAAGACTGGCAAAGTTTTGCAAAAGTTCGAAATATGGCGCATACTTCAATGCGAGATGTTTTTAATAATTTCCACAACTAAATTCTGTCTCGAAATCTGGCAGGAAACCCAAAGAGATTCTGATCATACATAAAGCACACCAGTGGCAAGACGCAATCAATACCTTCACAGTGCGATAACAACGGTGAAGTCGCTGATGACAGTGCCACTAAAGCAGAGTTATTAAACACGATTTTCCGAAACTCCTTCACCAAAGAAGAGGAAGTAAATATTGCTGAATTCCAATCAAGAACAACTGCCAAGATGAGTAACATAGAAGTAGATATCCTTGGTGTAGCAAAGCAGCTTAAATCACTTAATAAAGCCAAAGCCTCTGGTCCTGGTTGTATACCAGTCAGGTTCTCCTGAGAGTATGCTGATAAAATAGCTCCACATTTAGCAATTATATACAACTGCAGCCGGGCTAATATTCTATCCAGTATCTACACCTACGTGATTACTCTGCTATTCACAATAAAGCGCCTGGCAGAGGGTTCAATGAACCACCTTCAAGCTGTCTCTCTACCGTTCCACTCTCAAACGGTGCACGGGAAAAAAGAGCACTTAATTTTTCTGTGCAAGCCCTGATTTCTCCTATTTTAGAGAGGGAGGGAGGCAGAGACGACATTTGAGTCCTGCTTCTGACAGCACTCGGAAAAGAGTACGCAAATTGGCAGTGTGTTCATCTGGTGTACGACCAGTGACGACAGATATCGTCAAGGTAGTTTGAACAAAATGACACTGTTCCAAGTAACGTTGAAAAATGGAAGGAGTCGAAGCACAAACACAAATACTTGAACACTCCTAAATGTGTATTTACAACAAACACTTTCTGTGGTTCTTCAACCAATGGAATATACAAGTAGGCATCATACAAATCTATCTTAGAAAAGTAACGTCCTGCAGCAAACCTGTCCATGAGTTCCTCAGGTTGAAGTAACAGATAAGTGTCAACTACTGTCTGTTGGTTGACTGTAGACTTGGAAGTCAACACGAATGCGACCAGACGGCTTAGGCAACAAAGCATGTAAGCAGAGCAGATGCAGATGGGGGATCTCCCTAGCGAAGATATGGGCTGCAAGTGGGAAGATCCTTTGAGTTAAGCAACTTTGACAAAGAGCATGCGCGAAAAATCTGTAAGATATAATATTGGATTATTAGATAATAGTTCTTTGAGTCTTGAAGTTATTTATCTCTTCTTCCTTGTAGACAATGTTACGGCGTCCAGCTTCGTACCATAAGAATGGACATATTTCGTATTATTAGTGAACTAAGCATAAATCCACGTCCTCTCTCTGTCATGGACGGGAAAAGACAGACAGTACAAGATCGATGAACCGTCCCATTGCCTTTTGACTAGCTTGAATGGGAGCAATTACACAATTATCTTGCAATTCTTTCAATTCACTGGTTACTTTGTCTCTTAAAGCAAATGGAACGGGCCGGGCACGAAAAAACTGAGGCTGTGCATTGTCTTTCAACATAACATGCGCTAAAAGGTGCACAAGCTGATATGGAAAGTACAGGGCTATTACAAATGATTGAAGCGATTTCATAAATTCACTGTAGCTCCATTCATTGACATATGGTCACGAGACACTACAGATACATAGAAAAACTCATAAAGTTTTGTTCGGCTGAAGCCGCACTTCAGGTTTCTGCCCCCAGAGCGCTCGAGAGCGCAGTGAGACAAAATGGCGACAGGAGCCGAGAAAGCGTATGTCGTGCTTGAAATGCACTCACATCAGTCAGTCATAACAGTGCAACGACACTTCAGGACGAAGTTCAACAAAGATCCACCAACTGCTAACTCCATTCGGCGATGGTATGCGCAGTTTAAAGGTTCTGGATGCCTCTGCAAGGGGATATCAACGGGTCGGCCTGCAGTGAGCGAAGAAACGGTTGAACGCGTGCGGGCAAGTTTCACGCGTAGCCTGCGGAAGTCGACGAATAAAGCAAGCAGGGAGCTAAACGTACCACAGCCGACGGTTTGGAAAATCTTACGGAAAAGGCTAAAGCAGAAGCCTTACCGTTTACAATTGCTACAAGCCCTGACACCCGAAAACAAAGTCAAACGCTTTGAATTTTCGGCGCGGCTGCAACAGCTCATGGAAGAGGATGCGTTCAGTGTGAAACTTGTTTTCAGTGATGAAGCAACATTTTTTCTTAATGGTGAAATGAACAGACACAATGTGCGAATCTGGGCGGTAGAGAATCCTCACGTATTCGTGCAGCAAATTCGCAATTCACCAAAAGTTAACGTGTTTTGTGCAATCTCACGGTTGAAAGTTTACGGCCCCTTTTTCTTCTGCGAAAAAAACGTTACAGGACACGTGTATCTGGACATGCTGGAAAACTGGGTCATGCCACAACTGGAGACCGACAGCGCCGACTTCATCTTTCAACAGGATGGTGCTCCACCGCACTTCCATCATGATGTTCGGCATTTCTTAAACAGGAGATTGGAAAACCGATGGATCGGTCGTGGTGGAGATCATGATCAGCAATTCATGTCATGGGCTCCACGCTCTCCCGACTTAACCCCATGCGATTTCTTTCTGTGGGGTTATGTGAAAGATTCAGTGTTTAAACCTCCTCTACCAAGAAACGTGCCAGAACTGCGAGCTCGCATCAACGATGCTTTCGAACTCATTGATGGGGACATGCTGCACCGAGTGTGGGAGGAACTTGATTATCGGCTTGATGTCTGCCGAATCACTAAAGGGGCACATATCGAACATTTGTGAATGCCTAAAGTTTTTGTATGTGTGTGCAAAGCATTGTGAAAATATCTCAAATAATAAAGTTATTTTAGAGCTGTGAAATCGCTTCAATCATTTGTAATAACCCTGTACATTGTCTTGGATGCTAAGGCTGAACAAATCAAAGGCATCTAAACTGAATATATTCTCACTGTCTCTGGAGTTCAACACAGTGAAATTCACTGTCGTAGTGTGAAATCTGTAAGTGGCAGGCAAACTGCATTGTCTAAGCACTGGACCATCCTGACCGTTGTAAGCAGTGAGGTGCTTGCCTAGATTTACAAAGGCGTGGTGAGCGATTGTACGTGGCATGGTTAAGCAAAGTGACTGAGACACCTGTGTCTAACTGAAAGTTCACACAACGGCCTGCAATTCGTAATGAGACAATAGTTTGTTAGTACTAGGGCGAGAAAGAGGTACAACTTCAATCTTACTTTTGTCAGAATCTGTTGCAGGTTTGGAAGACACAACGTTCACTGCATGTGCACGAGCAGTTTTTTCTGGTAGCGGGCATAATTGACGTTTTTGTGCCATTGCAAACAAACTGCTTCGAGTTTTTTTTCCACACGTGTAACATGTTGCGTTACGTGTTAGGCAAGCCTGTCTTTTAAGGCGAGCAAAACATCTAGGGCAAGACTGTACTAATTCACAGGCCTGTTTACATGTCCACGTGACTGTGTACGCGCTCGTTGTGGCCGCATCATTAGCAAGGCAGCAATCTGTTGGTTCTGAAACTGAAAAGATTGTATTAGATCCATCACATTTCCAAGTAGGCATCATGCAAATCTATCTTAGAAAAGTGACGTCCTGCACCAAGCCTGTCCATGAGTTCCTCAGGGCGAGGTAACAGATAAGTGTCAGTATATACAGGGTGGTCCATTGATCGCGACCAGGCCAAATATCTCACGAAATAATCGTCAAACGAAAAAACTACAAAGAACGAAATTTGTCTAGCTTGAAGGGGGAAACCAGATGGCGGTATAGTTGGCCCGCTAGATGGCGCAGCCATAGGTCAAACGGATATCAACTGCGTTTCTTAAAATAGGAACCCACATTTTTATTACATATTCGTGTAGTACGTAAAGAAATATGAATGTTTTAGTTGGACCACCTTTTTCGCTTTGTGATAGATGGCGCTGTAATAGTCACAAACATATAAGTACATGGTATCACGTAACATTCCGCCAGTGCGGACGGTATTTGCTTCGTGATACATTACCCGTGTTAAAATGGACCGTTTACCAACTGCGGAAAAGGTCGATATCGTGTTGATGTATGGCTATTGTGATCAAAATGCCCAACGGGTGTGTGCTATGTATGCTGCTCGGTATCCTGGACGACATCATGCAAGTGTCCGGACCGTTCGCAGGATAGTTACGTTATTTAAGGAAACAGGAAGTGCTCAGCCACATGTGAAACGTCAACCACGACCTGCAACAAATGATGATGCCCAAGTAGATGTTTTAGCTGCTGCCGCGGCTAATCCGCACATCACTAGCAGACAAATTGCACGAGAATCGGTAATCTCAAAAACGTCGGTGTTGAGAATGCTACATCAACATCGATTGCCCCCGTACCATATTTCTATGCACCAGGAATTGCATAGCGACGACTTTGAACGTCGTGTACAGTTCTGCCACTGGGAACAAGAGAAATTACGGGATGATGACAGATTTTTTGCACGCGTTCTATTTAGCAACGAAGCGTCATTCACCAACAGCGGTAACGTAAACCGGCATAATATGCACTATTAGGCAACGGAAAATCCACGATGGCTGCGACAAGTGGAACATCAGCGACCTTGGCGGGGTAATGTATAGTGCGGCATTTTATCGATGGCAATCTAAATGGTGCAATGTATGCTGATTTCCTACGTAATGTTCTACAGATGTTACTACAAGGTGTTTCACTGTATGAAAGAATGGAGATGTACTTCCAACATGATGGATGTCCGGCACATAGCTCGTGTGCGGTTGAAGCGGTATTGAATAGCATATTTCATGACAGGTGGATTGGTCGTCGAAGCACCATATGATGGCCTGCACGTTCACCGGATCTGACGTCCTCGGATTTCTTTCTGTGGGGAAAGTTGAAGGATATTTGCTACTGTGATCCACTGACAACGCCTGACAACATGTGTCAGCGCATTGTCAATGCATTTGCGAACATTACGGAAGGCGAACTACTCGCTGTTGAGAGGAATGTCGTTACACGTATTGCAAATGCATTGAGGTTGACGGACATCATTTTGAGCATTTATTGCATTAATGTGGTATTTACAGGTAACCACGCTGTAACAGCATGCGTTCTCAGAAATAATAAGTTCACAAAGGTACATGTATTACATTGGAACAACCGAAATAAAATGTTCAAACGTACCTACATTCTGTATTTTAATTTAAAAAACCTACCTGTTGCCAACTGTTCGTCTAAAATTGTGAGCCATATGTTTGTGACTATTACAGCGCCATCTATCACAAAGCGAAAACAGTGGTCCAACTAAAACATTCATATTTCTTTACGTACTACACGAATATGTAATAAAAAATGGGGGTTCCTATTTAAAAAAAAAAAAAAAAACTGCAGTTGATATCCGTTTGACCTATGGCAGAGCCATCTAGTGGGCCAACCATAGCACCATCTGGTTTTCCCCTACAAACTAGACAAGTTTCGTGTTTTTAGTTTTTTCGTTTGACGCTTATTTCGTGAGATATTTGGTCCGGTCACGATCAATGGACCACCCAGTATATATAGGAATACATGCAGGAACACAACAACAAATTAGTAAAATAATCACCCCTGCGAGCTAAATCACAAGAGAAGCAAGGAAAATACACGGCTAAGCTGTTGAACTTCGATCTGCACTGTTGAATTATCCCCATTGCCACTTTTGTGTTGTCGTTGCCACTGTTGAGTCTTGTACCAAGGGAAGCAAGGGAGAGGATGTTGTTTGGTGGCCGGTACCCTCTTCCTACAACATAACTGCACACATCTATTAACAGGGTTCTTTTTCACAAGAACAAGAAGCTACTTATCTTAAACTAATCCATGTGCTGTGGTACAAGAGCTTCCGTAATTGTTCAAATTGGCCTGACTGCACGTGAAGTACAAGTCCCGCTATAAACACTACACTCTCGTAGCTGGTGACATAAACTGACAGATGCCAACTAAAATAGTAACTGAATTGACTGTGAATGACTCAGCTGACCGAATGACTGTCTGTCACTGACCGGGCCCTCCAGCCTGCGGCAGCAGTATAAATATTGGCAGTCGAGAGCGCGTTGGTGGTACATTGCTTACATGTCTGTCTTTGGCCTCTCTCCTGATAGGCACACTTGATTCAGCGCCTTTATCGATCTTCTTGCAACTTCTTTGCCAACCGGTCTGCTGGCAACAGCTTACACCAGCACACTTTTACTCTGATAAATCCTGCTCTTATGTGGTCAAACAAAACAGGAAAGTTAACATGAATGCAGAAGTTTTTGTAAATGTACCATTTATGTGTTTCACTAAGTTGTGTACTTTAATGGATCCTTCATTTATCCACATTATCCTAAGTCCCATTCTACTGATACTTCCCATACTATCAAATGTTATCACATCTTCACTTTAACTAAGGGTGTCATACAGCCCCTATATAGTGAAGGATTCTGTCAAGTTGTAAGCTTTTAGACAGCTGGTAGCTACCTGTGAAGGTGATTCCTGAACCAGTAGTCTGAACACATATTTCACTCACCTAAGCATGCCTGCCTGGTTGGGCATGCGGTCTAATCCATGGCTTTCCAGGCAGGAAGGAGCGCCTGGTCCCCGGCACAAATCCGCGTGGCGGATTTGTGTCGAGGTCCGGTGAACCGACCAGTCTGTGGATGATTTTTAGGCGGTTTTCCATCTGCTTCAGCGAATGCGGGCTGGTTCTCCTTATTCCGCCTCAGTTACAGTATGTCGGCGATTGCTGTGCAAACAAATTCTCCACGTATACATACACCACCATTACTCTAGCACGCAAACATAGGGGTTACACTCGTCTGGTGTGAGACGTTCCCTGGGGGGTCCACCGGGGGCCGAACCGCACAATAACCCTGGGTTTGGTGTTGGGGTGAAGTGGACTGGGGTATTCGTCATGGGGTTGTGGACCACTGCGGCTGTGGCGTGGATGGAGCCTCTCTGTCGTTTCTAGGTCCCCAGTTAACATACAATACAATATACCTAAGCATTTCTTTCATGATCTTTCTGTGTAGAATGAGGGCACTTTCTCAAAAGTAATGTCTTTCCTTTTTATTACAAGAAATGTATTCTGACATGTTGTCTTATCAATAGGGTTAATCTCATATGTTCCTTTGGGTAATAGGCTGCTGGTAATATCCACCAACTCAACGTAAAATGCTGAAAGTGCTTTTAAGGAAATTAGCAGCAGTCATTTTGTTCCCACAAGTAGCAAGGGAAATGAATAACAGCCTAGGCTGACCACTACCTTTCTGCTCAAGCTTAAAACAACTGGAGTGCGGCAAGTGGGTCAGAAGTTGCCCAATATTGGCTATTATCCTCAACAGCCCTCCACCTTTTAGACCTGTTACACAGTATGGTTCCTTTACAGGAGTTTGCGTAGTCCTCACAGTCCAAGTGTTTAAACTACAACCATGTCCCCCATGACATACAACATAGCAATTAATAGTTACTGAAGTGTTTCTGGTGCTTGCTGTAACAGAACAGTGGTTGTGCTGATCAGCCCCCAGTTTGGGAACCCCTTGTTTGCCAAATCTCCATAACTTACTGGCCTCCCTGAGGTGCTCACCATTTAGTTCTGTGGACACTGTGGTATTACCTAATCCCCTACCTCCCAAAAAACAAAACAAAAGAACCTGAATGCAGCTACCCTCAACAGTATTAATTTAATTTTAGAAAATGTAGTAGAACAATACACTACCTACTGAAAGACATGTATCACAGGCTCGAAGGAAGTTTTCCAGCGCCAATTTGACATTACTTTTATCCAAATAACTTGATCAAAGTCAATGCAACTGTTTCTCCTCAAAAACTATTCATTAATCCATTCTTTCCACTATTCTTCTGGCAGTTGGAAAGATTAATTGCCCTGTGCTTACAAAAACACTTTTGTATAGAAAAATGCCGTATTTTTAGCCACATTTTCACCAATGGAAATATAGAAAAATTAAACAGGGTAGCTGGAGAGAGAGTGCACTAGAACTTTGAAGCCTACTGCAGCTAAGTAGAATAAATTTTTGACTGATGTACTGAGTGGTGTTGTGATGGAGGAACCAATCACTGGGTCTCACTTTAAGTGTCTCCAAGTTTTCAGGCAGCAAATGTTCTGTATACAAGTCCTCAAAAATTTTGTTTTTATTTTTATTTTGAGAATTAGACAATGTAAGTTTCAGCATTACTTTTGCAGTAAAAAACCCATCAACATTCTCTTTTTGGAAGACCCAGATTTAAGATATTGATGAGTGCACCTCCCTTTTCAAATCATGACATCTTTGTTTCATAGTAATAATGTCATGATCATCAGCTGTGGGAATGTTGACCACAAAGTAAAATGTTTCAAAATATTCAAGTATTTCATTACAACACGTTAAATAAAGTGTCTTTTGCTCCTATGTCAATGAGTGTGGCGCACACATGCAATAAAGTTTTCTCATTTTAAAATGAGCATGCAGAATGGTACACATGACAAACTAGCTGAATACTGCAAAATGGTAAGGGTCTTCAAGAAACTTTCCCAAACAGAAATTAACCAATGCCTAATTCATATAAATTTGTACAAGAAAGCTGCAAGCCAATTTTCTTCCTTCCACTGTGTCACATTTTTATGTTTAGCAATAAACAGATATACTAAAACTGATAGAAATAGTCAGGTTTTCAGCTATTGAGTAAGCTAGGAAAAGGTATACAATTTTTAACCAGGCAATGAGAGACTTAATTCCAAAACACACTATTTTCTCAATGTAGTTTCCTTTCGTGTTAATGCATTTCATCCAACATTTTTCAGTGAGTAGATACAATCCTTCCAAAGTGATTCTGAAAGTTATCAAAATACAAACATACTGATGCCGTCAATAACCTCTTCATTTGATTAAAAATATTTCCCACTTATAAATTTCTTTGGAAATGTCTATAGAAGGGAAGCCGATACGTGGACATTCCATTGGATCTTCCAATTTGTAACTCAAATTTCCTTTTAACTTTCCCACCCTGCATTCCATATATATATATATATATATATATATATATATATATATATATATATATATATATATATAATAGAGGGAAACATTCCATGCGGGAAAAATATATTTAAAAACAAAGATGATGTGACTTACCATACGAAAGCGCTGGCAGGTCGATAGATACACAAACAAACACATACATACACACAAAATTCAAGCTTTCACAACCAATGGTTGCTCCGTCAGGAAAGAGGGAAGGAGAGGGAAAGATGAATGGATGTGGGTTTTAAGGGAGAGGGTAAGGAGTCATTCCAATCCCGGGAGCGGAAAGACTTACCTTAGGGGGAAAAAAGGACAGGTATACACTCGCACACACACACACACACACACACACACACACACACACACACACACACACACAGATATATATCAAAAAACAAAGATTATGTCACTTACCAAACGAAAGCGCTGGCAGGTCTTTAAATATGTCTGCTTGTGTCTGTACATGTGTGGATGGATATGTGTGTGTGTGCGAGTGTATACCCATCCTTTTTTCCCCCTAAGGTAAGTCTTTCCACTCCCGGGATTGGAATGACTCCTTACCCTCTCCCTTAAAACCCACATCCTTTCGTCTTTCCCTCTCCTTCCCTCTTTCCTGATGAGGCAACAGTTTGTTGCGAAAGCTTAAATTTTGTGTGTATGTTTGTGTTTGTTTGTGTGTCTTTTGACCTGCCAGCGCTTTCGTTTGGTAAGTCACATCATCTTTGTTTTTTGATAAATTTTTCCCACACGGATTGTTTCCCTCTATTATATTAATTGTGTTACATATTGTGTTATAGTGTTATTATTTATTTTAATGCTATTATTTATTAGTGTAGAAATCATTGTAATTGTATAATAACTTTCTGACATGTCTCCTGTATGCAAACCAAATAGCTTCCAAATGTATGTCATGAGATGAATAAACCACAATTCCACACCAAATGTATATTTTTGGCTAGACTCTCTCTCTCTCTTAAATTACTTTGCCTTCTTTTTATCCATCAGCGGTTATCTCAACCAAAGGACTGCTTCTTACAAATAAAACACCTCTCTGATCATGACAGAGCCACTTCCACCATTAATGCAATGTCACATATTAGTCACATACAGCAATTCTTGCCTTATTGGAAATAACCTTACTTTTTGTCCCTTCTCTGAAAAGCACCTCACAGAAAAATTCCAGCACACAGAGGAAGGATGACAGAAGTTTTCAATTTCTAGAATCCCATTTAGGGTTCTGAAAAATAAATATACTGTAGGATTGTCATCACATATTCCAATAGCCAGCCGAAGTGGCCGTGCGGTTAAAGGCGCTGCAGTCTGGAACCGCAAGACCGCTACGGTCGCAGGTTCGAATCCTGCCTCGGGCATGGATGTTTGTGATGTCCTTAGGTTAGTTAGGTTTAACTAGTTCTAAGTTCTAGGGGACTAATGACCTCAGCAGGTGAGTCCCATAGTGCTCAGAGCCATTTGAACCATTTTTGAACATATTCCAATTTAAATTGGAAACATTACAAATACAATAAAAATAAATATTACTCTAAGAAACAAATTATTTCTACAGGGCGCTGCACATGGTGACAATGACATATAAGACTTTTTTAATCAGTGATAGTAATTTAAAATCAATAGAACTATAAATAACCTGATTGTACTGTTCATTCCAACAGTCATAGAAATCTAGACTGTAATAGATACTTATCATTCAAAAAGTTAACACATGTCTTAAAATAGATCTTCACAACACTTTAGTTTCCTCAGAGTACTTTCTAACATCAATTATAACATTAAAAAAATTCAGATAGTATTTATACAATTATAGGCAATCCTTTCATCACAATTCACCCACAAATTAAAATTAAAGCTAATGAAATTTGTACTATCCAAATTTTACTACCACCACTAATTTCTATTGCTCTAACAATCATTTGCACCCACAAATTGGTTTCCACCAAAACAAGCTTTTAAGCTTCCTGTCATTGCTTCAGTTTCATGTAATAATCAATTTGGCAATTATATTTTGGCCTGTTTCCTGACGTTCCCAGTTTCTGTAAAAAGTGTCTCCTTGTGATCAGTTTTTATATGCTTCTATATATGAGTAAGTCTGTAATTGGCTAAATTTACTATGCAATATCAATTTGTACCAGAAGTTTCTCTTTTTTGTTTTTGTGTGAAGGTACCATAATTATTTGTGTAATATTTATATAGTGTAATATTTTTCTTGTTTTTGTAATTATTTGTGTAACATTTATACTATGTAATATTGACTTTTGTAATGCCTCAGATGATCTCTGAGGTCTCTACAACAATAAAAATCAATCAATCAATCAGTATGTAAACCAAGAGGTTCTTCACAAGCAAAATCAGTGTGAATTACTGGAGCTTGAATAACTGTACCACCTTTAATGAACAGGTGTTCAACAACAAGATCTGGAGCAATGAGGTCGCCGACGAGGCAGACTTCTCCAATGTTGTGGTGGTGGAAGTGAATGAAACTGATACCTGTGAAACAATGATGCAATGTAGCTGTAGATTTTGTTTTTAAATAGAATAAGTATAATATTAAAGGCCACATATGATGGTAGATCAATAAGTGTTGTAAAAAGATCATCCATAATAGTTTTCCTTTAAAAAAATTTCTTCAGCATAGCATTGCTCAACAAGTACACAGTTGATTCAGCAAAATTCGACTTTTAATCCAACTGAATGGAGGCAATGACTTCTGCAGTAACAATTTCTGCCCACCAACTCATATTTTCAAATTGTGGACCAGGGATAAATCATTTTGGGCTAAATGATGGTAATAAAATTATGTGAAACAGGTTTGAAAACAAACTGATGCATTTTCACTATTATGAAAGAGCAGAGTAGATGCAATATTTGTACAGTGATTCTAAAAGTCTGCAAAATACAAATCTGCTGATGGCATCCATAACCTCTTCATTCAATTGAAAATGTTTCCCAGATACAAATTTATGTAGAAATGTATATCGAAGGGAAGTCAATAGGTGGCAATTCTAGTGGATCTTCTAATTCATAATTCAAATTCTTCTTTAATTTTTCCATTCCCAAGGTATTTTTTAGGCAGATGCACAGTCTAAATGAGATGATTTTCTCTCTCTCTCTCTCCCTCCCTCTCTCTTTTAGGAAATTTTGGGCTTTTTTGAACTTTTCATAGAGCTAGCCTAGAAGATGTGTCACATATTCAGCTGTTATTTTGCAACCCTTAGCAAGCCAACCAATAAAAATAATTCTTTTTGCATCCATAAAATACTTGCCATAACTTGCTTTGCCTTTTTTGGTTCAGCAAATGCAATACCTGTCTGTCCAGCAGCTTCATGAAGCTACTCTAGGCTGAATTACCCGTTACCTTAACCAAAGGACTGCTTCATACAAATAAAACACCTCCCTCGTTATCACAGAGCCAGTTCCACGATTAACACAATGTCATGTAAGAGTCACATACAGCTAGTTTTGCCATGTTGGGGATAAACTTTCAGTCACAGTCTGGTACACATACCAACATTCAAAGCTAATCATAAACATACCAATAAGATATTATAAGGTGATACACCTGAGAGATCCATTACATCATTTACAAGAAGGACTTTTATATGTTCACGGTACTTTTCTGCCACTTCCATAAGAGATTAGGCACACAGGATGACAGGCACTACAGTCCCACTGAACCTTAGTCTAGACCCAAACAGTTGCCCCCTTCTCCACCTTATTCCATGCTATTTGCATATGATCAAAGCTATTTTAGCTGTAACATGAAAGATGAGGCTACAATGATTATGCCTAGCAACAGCCATCATTATCCATCTGATGATGTTACAATGGTATGCCTAGCAACTAGGGTTTATATTCCCATGTCACTACAAACTTGTTAAAGATTAAAATCATGGTTCTGTTAGGGGTACTAGTTATTTGACAAAAAGCTTAGGAAATGTGACATTCAGCAAAAATCTCTACATTCCAGACAAAAGATTTATCAGATAGTGACTGGTCTGAAGTGGAAACAAATGAGTTTCTCATAGAAAAATAAATCTAATTAGCACATATTCCATTATGGCAGGCCTGTTCAACAAGTGGCTAGGTGAGCACGAGCGCTCACCGCCTGGGATGTGAGCACTCGCAATAAAATGGGGTAGTTACATGTCACTATGTAGCACAGGGAAAGTGTGCTGTCTGCAGAGCACTGACCATGTGTTACATTTTTGATAGCCTTGAAAGGCACATATAATTACTGCACAGTGTCCTTTACCCACACACAGTGCTTAAAATGGAGGGAAGAGTATTTTATATTTATGAAAAGCAGCATTATGGCTGGGTTAGGAAGTTCAAAGCAAAAGTCAGATACACCAACATCAGTTTACAACATGTAAGGGCAGGATGTACAGACAAACAGACAAAAACAAACTAAAACAAACACCATCTGAACACGCCTTGGAGGCCCTATGGTACTGACCGGTCATTGTGTCATTCTCAGCCCATAGGCGTCACCGGATGTGGGTACAGAGGGGCATGCGGTCAGCACATTGCTCTCCCGGCTGTCATTGGTTATTGTGACTAGTGCTGCTACTTCTCAATGAAGTAGCTCCTCAATGGGCCCCACAAGGGCTGAGTGCAAACCACTTGCCAATATCATTTGGCAATCCCAGACGGTGACCTATCCAAGTGCCAGAAAAGCCCGATAGCAATGCATAGATACAGATAATGCTTATAAACCTTCAGGGTGATAGGTAGTTGTGAGGTAGGTTTCATTATAGAGTAAAATTTCAGGTATTATATTGTTCATGCTAGTATATATTAGCAGCTTGTCATCTGTGTATGATTCATACACTACTGGCCATTAAAATTGCTACACCACGAACATGATGTGCTACAGACACGAAATTTAACCGACGGGAAGAAGATGCTGTGATATGCAAATGATTAGCTTTTCAGAATATTCACACAAGATTGGCGCCGGTGGCTACACCTACAACGTGCTGACATGAGGAAAATTTCCGACTGATTTCTCATACACAAACAGCAGTGGACAGGCGTTGCCTGGTGAAACGTTGTTGTGATGCCTTGTGTAAGGAGGTGACATGCGTACCATCACGTTTCCGACTCTGGTAAAGGTTGGATTGTAGCCTATCACGATTGTGGTTTATCGTATCACGACATTGCTGCTCGCATTGGTCGAGATCCAATGATTGTTAGCAGAATATGGAATCAGTGGGTTCAGGAGGGTAATATGGAATGCCGTGCTGGATCCAAATGGCATCATATCACTAGCAGGCAAGATGATAGGCATCTTATCTGCATGGCTGTAATGCATCGTGCAACCGCGCCTCGATCCCTGAGTCAACAGATGGGGATTTTTGCAAGACAACAACCATCTGCAGGAACAGTTCGATGACATTTGAAGCAGCAAGGACTATCAGCTCAGAGACCATGGCTGCTGTTACCCTTGATGCTGCATCACAGACAGGAGTGCCTGTGATGGTGTACTCAACGACAAACCTGACAAAACGTCATTTTTTCGGATGAATCCAGGTTCTGTTTACAGCATCATGATGATCGCATCCATGTTTGGCGACATCATGGTGAACACACATTGGAAGTATGTATTCGTCATTGGCATACTGGCATATCACCTGGCATGATGGTATGGGGTGCCATTGGTTACACGTCTCGGTCATCTCTTGTTCGCATTGATGGCACTTTGAACAGTGGACGTTACATTTCAGATGTGTTATGACCTGTGGCTCTACCCTTCATTGGATCTCTGCGAAACCCTACATTTCAGCAGGATAATGCATGACTGCATGTTGCAGGTCCTGTATGGGCCTTTCTGGATACATAAAATGTTCAACTGCTGCCCTGGCCAGCACATTCTCCAGATCTCCCCAGATCTCTCACCAACTGAAAATGTCTGGTCAATGGTGGCCAAGCAACTGGCTCGTCGCAATACGCCAGTCACTACTCTTGATGAACTGTGGTATTGTGTTGAAGCTGCATGGGCAGCTGTACCTGTACACACCATCCAAGCTCTGTTTGACTCAATGCCCAGGCGTATCAAGTCTGTTATTACGGCCAGAGGTGGTTGTTCTGGGTACTGATTTCTCAGGATCTATGCACCCAAATTGCATGAAAATGTAATCACATGTCACTTGTAGTATAATATATTTGTCCAATGAATACTCGTTTATCATCTGCATTTCTTCTTGGTGTAGCAATTTTAATGGCCAGTAGTGTATAAATTTTATTTCATCTATTATTGGCTTTTATGATGTTAATTTCATGTAGTGATTAGTTTCATGACCATGGGAATTCGCTCCTCAATTATTTCCAATGGAATTAGACCTGTAAAATAAAAATAATAAAATAAGTCTCATAGCTTGTATAAAACTTTCCTCAATATATATGTCCATCAACTTACAAATTAGCAGCTGTGTTTATGATGTTGTATGGAAGTGCTTACTTGTGTGAGCAGCTTTTTTCCACAATGAAGAAACTGAAATCTACCTACAGAAGTTCACTGAAATACTTCAACCTAAAAGCTTATATTCGAATTAGCAGTGCTGAGAAAGTGATACCACACACTGATGCTTGGTAGAAAGCAAAATAAGTAGTATTCAAGGCATCCAGTACTCTTATATTTGGTGTGTGAATAAAATAAGCATGAAATACAAGTTTATGTCTATTGAAACTTCGGACTCATATTCAACATAATACTGCATCAATCATAAGAAATATCATGTTTCAAGCCCTATGTTCTTTGCTTCATAAATTAAAAGAAATGTGTTTCATCTCATTGTTATTTCTCATTTTTCTTAATGGTTTTAGAAAATAAATTTGCTATGGAAGACACTATTTAGCCACTGTGAAGTGATGCATCACCACAGAACTAACATTAGCAGCTGTAGAATAGATTCATTAACCACAGTTTCTCATGGTGTGCTGCCTTGTTCTGATTCCTCATTCTCCACCCCTCCCACCAAGATTAACTCACCACGAGCCAGCTGGGTGCTCGCAGCTGTGGCATGAGTGTGAATCAGTTCACATGAACAGAGCGGTGAACAGACCTGTCTGATGGCACCAGTGTTGTCATGCAAGTACAAAACCTAACATGAGCAACATTGAGAGAAGGAAATGTTAAGTTTTAGAAAAATTTAGTAATAAACAAATAAAGGCTTCGAAAAGACATTCCTGGAACTTGGCATGTAATACACTAACCGGTTGACTGTACACTAAGAGTTATGTTGTACTTGGCATTCTGTCCCCAGATGTGAGCTACAAGTAGTTCAAAGCATGTCAATACAAAAACACTTTTACTCAACATACACAGTCTACATGTTGTGGATGTTGGAAAAAAGTACAATAAGTCAAACAGGTCTCATGGAAATAAATTTTCATTCCACAGTGAGAATACACTCGCAGATATTTTTATATATTGCTGTAGAATCAAAATTCAAACATTTTATTACTAATGGTAATAAAAAACTTATCTGTATTTAGAACATACCTTGAAACACTACTGAATCCATACTGGATTGGACTTACATCACAAACTGGGAAAGGGAAGTTTGTGACTTTGTATATGTACACCTTGAGAACTGGGTATAGCATCTAAATAACGAAACCTACTTTCTGTCACAGTTTTCTTCTGCATGACTGGCACTTTATATTGAATCATTGTCTTGTACAGAACTGGCTGAAATGCAATCTTAGACATTGAAGATTAGAACTTGCACAGCCTGAATCTGTCTGACAGTAGTTCAGCAGTAAACAAACACATTTTGAACACAAAACATACAACTGAGTTTTACTCATTTAAACAAAACCAATTTTTTAAATTAATGTACAGATTTCCTTGATTGCATTAAACGGGGAAAAACTGAAACATAATTTGAACTGCACTATATTGCCTATGTGCCATTAAGTATGAAACTGCATACAGCACTTCAAGTATAACACGAAATCTGCTAATTTGTTATTTTCCCTTTTTAGCCTCAGCAAACTACTACAATTTTAGTACAAATACATAACTATATTATGCCACAGTCATCATGTCAATGTACATTAATCATGCAGGCACCTGACAATTACTTTATTTTATTTGGATGGCAGCATGCATTTAAAGACCACATTAAATCATACTTTTCAGTCATATGAGTTCCTTTTGATACTTATTTTTCTATCCCTTCCCTGAAAACCATATCACAGAAAAAAACAGCACCTTCTTCATAGTATTATTATTTCTCCATATAGGGTTTCTTTACAAGCAAAATCAGTATGAGCTACTGAGGTTTGAATAACTGTACAGGTGTTTGAGAATCACGTCTAGAGCAATGAGGTCGCTGACGAGGTGGATCTTGCTGCTGCAGTGGTTTTGGTGGAGGTAAACATCTCAGACACCTGTGAAGCAATGATACGATGTAATTAGAGCATTTTAAAAATCGAATTAGTATAATATTAAAGCCCACATTTGACTGTAGTATGATAAATGCTGCAAAAACGTCATCCATAACAGCTTTCCTTTAAAAAATTGCTCAATAAGTACACATCTGACTCAACAAGATTTCATTTTTTAATCTAATTGAATGGAGGCAATGAGTTCTGTAGTGACATATTCTTCTCAGTATATCAAATTTTCAAGTTAAGAAACAGGAAGAAACCATTTGGGACTAAATAATGAGAATAAAATTATGTGAAACAGGTTTGAACACCTCCTGATGCATTTCCACTATTGTGAAAGAGCAAATTCTTGTGTCACTCCTGCCCCCCCTCTCTCTCTTCCACCCCTTTTTTTTTCTTCAAATGACTGCTGTTCCAGACTTTATTTATTTATTTAACCTGGCAAGATTAGGGCCATCAGGCCATCTCTTACATCTAACCAGGCATTCTACATATTTTGCTTTCATATGTTTCAGTAGGCATGTTAAACTACATCTAGTAAAAAAGTGAAATAAACAATTACAAAGGAACACTTGAAAAAATACATACACATACAATTTATATTTGTACATGATAAGTACTGCAATAATCACACATTATGATAAAGATAGATTTTACATAGGAGTGCTAGCAGCAGTGGGTATGAGGGAAACTGATAGTGAAGGGAGGGGATGAATAAGGACATGATGAAACACAGTTAAGGAAATATAAGGCAGAAGAAGATTGCATGGCTAATAGAGACAGAATAAGAGAAAGGAGCAAGATAGGAGACACTAGCTTTGCTATTTGACAGAGGGGAAGATTGGCCTTGTACATTAATTTTGTGGAAAACATTATGAGGATGATAGCAGGAAATGCTTCAACTTCTTCTTAAAAGCAGCAGGGGATTGAATTTTGTGCAAAGTAAGGGGCAGTTTGTTCCAAAGGCAGACAGTAGCAACAGAGAAGAAGTTTGCAAATGTTTTTGTTTCGTGAGTGGGCACCATTATGATACCAAATAAAAGTGACTTTTTGTTTCGATTATGATGGCATGAAAGGTGTTTAATCTCTGAAGCAAGGAAGCAAGGTACTGGGGTGCTTCCACAATGAGGAGCCTGTGAAGTAGACATAGGGTGTGGTAGTCAAGCAATTTGTCCGGCCACAACCACCCTAGCGGTGAGTATGAAGCACTAAAAGATCATATCGGCGAATGTTGCAGGTGTAATGCACATAAGCATTCATGGTTAGTTCTAACCATCTTTTGTTTTCACTACTCATGCAATGTTGAATTACATCACAATAGTGGAGATTTGGTAGAACTAGTGCTTGCACGAGCTGTTCTGAAGCTTTTTGAGAGCATACAGACAAGTGGACATCTTCTGGCACACTGTGGCTGTATTCTCTGCCCAGTTGAGATGCTCATTCAAAGTTACACCCAAGTTCTTAACTGTTGGCAGCCATTCACAGAAATCTGAACTTCTTAATTTCTGATGAACTATTAAGGTTACCTGTGTCTTTTTGCATTTAGTTTAAGCCCCAGGTTTACCCTCATGTCACCACTGAAGACAGACCATTATTCATCTGAACAATTGCAGAGTTTATATCTTCAGGTCCAATGCTTGGGTAAAGATGGAGGTCATCAGCACAGAAATTATATTTACAGGAGGGCAGAACTGTCGAAATGTCATTGACATATAAGGAAAATAAAAGTGGGCCTAAGACTGAACCTTGTGGCACTTCTGAAGACACGTTTCCAGGAAGATTTTTCATTTACATGGACAACACAATGCTGTCTGTTTTTCAAGTAGCTTTCAAACCACCTTATTCCACTACCTGAGAAATCAAGCTGTCACATTTTTCTGGGCAGTAAGTCAAAGTTATCAGTGTCAAAAGCTTTGCTGAAGTCTAGTAGCGTCAATATTAAATGAAACAACAAGTTTACTGTTACCAGTCACCATTTTATTTTTTCCACAACGCGTTTCGAAGGTTTAAACCTCCATCATCGGGTGGATTTACATTAGTTAGTATTACATATGTGTGTATGTTGTGTTACGACATTTGGAGGAACTTGTGGCACTGCCTAGTGGAGACACTATTTCAGAATATGGTTTTGGATAACTTTTGACAAAAAATTAAACTGATATTTAATGGTAAACTTTAATAAGTAAACTAGAGTACCTCCAGTGGTCACAGGTTCCTTTTTCTGTCATAACACTTCACATGTATACTGCCACATTTGTAAACAACTAATGTAAATCCACCCGATGATGTAGGTTTAAACCTTCGAAACGCGTCGTGGAAAAAATAAAACGGTGACTGGTAACAGTAAACTTGTTGTTTCATTTAATGTCAGTAACAGTCACGGTAAAGCCTAACCTAAAAATGTTCGCATTTAAAGCGTCAATATTGTTGCCTTTTGGCTGTTGATGGCATATTTTAGGTCATCAGTTACTTTAATTAGAGCAGTGTTTGTCCTGTGGTGGTTACAGAAACCGGATTGAAATTTGTCATATAGGTTTCGTGATTTGTGCAGGAACCATATATTCATATGCTTTGGAAACAGCACGCAGTATGCTAATTGGTCAGTAATCACTATGCAGTTGCAGGTTTTCATTCTTAGGGATGGGTTGGATTATGCTTCTTTTCCATGCAGTGGGGTATATTCCATTCACGAGGAAAAAATTAAATAGGTCAGTTAACACAGGTACTAAGATATCTGCAACAGTTTTAATCATGGTTATACTGATACTGTCATTGCCTATCACATCGGAAGAGATTCTCATTATTGCTTTTCTTGCCGTATCTATTGTTACGCTTATTTAGATGGAAGGTATCATGATTAGTTATCCAGTTATGGGGTTCTTGTTGACGGTAATTATCTGCCGTATTGGTATTCAGAGGTGCAGAGAAGAATTCATTTAATTCATTAGCTCAGACCTGAAAAGCAGTTTCCAATTTAGCCTATCCAACCCCAAGCTATGGAGATACTTCCAGAGTCGTGGGCATCAGCTCGCTGCATACAAGGGAGTGAGCGTGCCTGATTTTGGCATTGTGAATGCATTGTTTCACTCTGTTCTGTAGCTTTCTATATTCTTCTGGCTTCAGATCTGCCTTGAAACGCTTGTGGGCAGCATCCCTATTATTCATCATTTAACGTAATTCAGTTGTCAGCCATGGAGCAGGAGATTTTCTTACATGGATTGTGCATACAGATGCATGTTTGTTATAGATGGCAGTGAGTTTATCACCAAGTTCATTGATTTTGCCATCAATTGTAGTTTCTCTGATTATTTGATGCCATGAGATTTCTGAGCAATCAGCTGTTAGAGCTTCAAGATCAATATGTTTCATGTTCCTACAAGTCATGTAACGCAATTTGATCTTTGGGGGCTGCACAGAGTAGGCCAGGAATATTACATATGCTGAGAGTCCTTATGATTAAGTCTATAAGAGTATGACTGCGCCGTGTGGTGTGTAGGTTGTAATGGAAGAATGTTCATGCTAAACAATCTTCTTAGGTTTATTGTGGAGGGAGTCTCTCTCCATAGGTCTATGTTCATGTCTCCCATTACGATGACATGTTCATACTGACACTGAGGTGAATGTAATTCCAAATGAAAGGGAGTCATTGAGCTTTTTTTTTTTTTGGTGGCTTGTAGTCAACACCAATCAAGCACTTCTGACTTTGCATATTTATTTCAGTGAACATGAATTCAGCCTCTTTTTCTTCAGCAAGGTTTGACGCACCTAACACTTTCGGTTTGAGATCTGTTCGTATATATGCACTGACACTCCCACCTTGCTTTTCTGATCTGTCTGCACTAAGAAGTGTGTACCCTGGAAGATGAATAGTTGCAGAGGATATGTGTGCTTTTAACCACATTTTGGTTAAGAGGATTACATGGTAATTAAGTTGGTTGAAGAGGAGGCTAAGTTCTTTGTAATGTGCAGATAAAGACTGGATGTTGCAGCACGCTACTAACAGCTCCAACGCATTCTGGTGAGTAGCCTGGAGTAGTGTGGTAAACTGGTTTTTTCCTTTGTTAGGCACTACCTGCCATGAGGGACACTGGTTGCTGCTTCAGTGAAGTGACATCCCACAGGGGCATCCAAGATGTTATGCGCCCTGCCTGCAACTCTGCAAGTGCAGAAAGAAAGGTGATCCCAAAGGATTTCCTGAGATTGCAGGGGTATAGAAAATGGAGTAGTAATATTTGGTGAGAGGGGAATATGATCGATAACAGTGATGGCTGTGTGTGACTGTGTATCCTCTGTCGTAAAGGGTGAAATGTTATTAGTGCATTTGAAACAGTTTAGGGTGGAAATAAAAAAAAGAGGAATGATTTAAAAGGCCAATGCTGTCAGCAGAGAGAAGAAAGCCTAATAATTAATTGATTATCGTAAGAAGCTTCAATTAAGTTGAAATTTACTAAAATGGCACTGATAGTGATTTTTATTATGAACAATTTAAACCGAAGAGATTGGTGGCTAATGAACTAAAGGAGAGACTAATAGTTGCACTGGTACCGTTAAAATATGGAAGAGAATAAACTGAGGAAATGAAAAATAGTTTCAGCAGTAATTAAAATTAAGTAAACATTACAATTACAAGTACAAAAAATAATACAAAGTTAATACAATTACAAAAACAATTAGTTGAAGGTACAAATATGGGGATAATTAAAAAGTTAATACAATTACAAGACAGTATATCTGAATATATAGGATGTTACAATTTGTTAGTACTTAAACAAGGCAAACACTTTTGGCTCAAATTGCTTCACTTAATACTATTCAGTTCTGTCATGTTTGTGACTGTCTTCTTTCCAGCTGCTGTCTTGATGATTGCTCTGCCATCCTGAGGCCACACATTCTGAAGACCAAAATAGGATTATGGCACTGTTTAAAATCTTTAGCCATTCACGTGTCAGATCTTCCCTTATTGCAAGCCCTGTCCTTGATAATCTCTTTTTCTGGATAAAGACCTCTACCCTTTTTCAGTTTGAGGCAAATTTAACTATTATTGAGTGAGGTTTGGTAGCACCTGGTAGTTTTTGTCCCACCTGACGGGTCCTATCAATGTCTGCCTTAGTCACTTCAACACCTAATTTTTCACATGCAACCTGCATAAGTGGGTTGTCTGTGTCTTCCTCCTTATTTTCTGCTACTCCAAACAGTCATAGACTATTTCACCTTTGGAACTGTTCTAGCTTGTCCGTTGCAGCAGATAGTTTTACTTGCAACTCCTGTCTCTTTTTCTTGTACTAGGACACAGACTTTTTTAATGGTGTAATTTCGGCAGTTTTGGCTGCAACAGTTTCACACATTTTGGCCAATACTGCTGTCATTACTGCATCTGATATTGTGCCTGCTATCAAATCGAGATTGTCTCTATTGCACAGTGCAGCGCTTACTTCAGAGCGAACCAGCTCTGCTATACTGGGAGTCATGGCCTCCCCTTCCTCCAAGAGCAGACCTGCCACACCTGCTGCCTCCCCGCTGCTGGACACGCTGCTGCTGACTTCCCTGTTTACCATTTTTCCAGTGTAGATATTGGTGGAGCACAGAAAAAATAGCACTGCTGCACAGAACACTGTTGTTTACACAATTTCTACTGGTACTAGACAACAACACTTGCAAGAGCACCTTTGAATTCAACTAAAATTTGCAAGCCGAACTTAACACATTACACTGCAGCCACCATCTTGATATTACCTGGCTTATAATGAATCAAGTTATAGGCCACTTACAGTTCTGCCTTTGTGCAAGTTATCCATCAGCATCATGCCTTGGGAAATATAGGAAGCAACTTTCTTTCTACTCAACAAATAAGCCTTTTCCCATGGTTTTGATTGTTGCTCACTTTCTGGAGAGCTAAAGGGGATCAAAGTTCCATCCTTGGTCATGAATTTGCCCAAAATATTGCTAGAGATTGAATGACAACATAACCGGTCTTTATTCTGAAATGTTCTTCTACATCCCAATTTATATCAGTCATCAGTAAATTTAGCATCTGGCAAACATAGGGCTTTTTAATGTCCAGCTTTTCATGAAGAATTCACTCATCTTATATAATGTTTTTCTCCTTTGTTGTGATAGGCTCAAGTGTCTGGCCAGAAAATCTTTGTTGTAGCTTTTGTATCCATGTTTAAACTGACTTAGCCAGAATTACAAGGTGGCTGAAATAAAACTGACCTGAAAAGAGTAGTGACATTTTCTGACAACATAATCTACAAAGCGCTAATAGTATTGGAAAACTATATGAAGCAAGTAGAAACACCAGAAAAAATTTCTCAAATTGAAGATACACTGCAGAAAAGTCTGACAATACTGCAACAACAATCAGCTGTACATGGGTATTAAAGAGGATGTTGTGTCAAAATACCATGAAACAGAAACTGTACATTTATCCTTGCATGTTTTTGCTGTTTGTGTACAAGTCATAGCTTTCAGACCAATCTCTGTGTGGTCAGTTTTGACAGATGTTACTGAGTGAAATGGTATCAGAACATGTGGATTGTCAGTTTCACATTTCTTCATATGAGAGAGACGTGGCTCAACCTCACAGCACAACCAACTTTATGCCTCAGAAAATCCTCAATCAGTCTGTGGAACAGTAATAGCATACCAGCATTCTTCAGACTAATGTTTGGTGTACTTGTGGGCCAGCTGTATTTCAGCCACCATTTTCATAGTCTGAACACCAGGTGTAATACGTATGATTGTACTGATAAGTTAAAATATGTACCAGATTGGGATTCCAACCAGGATCCCCACTTTTTACAGGTAATGAGCTACTAATGTCAACATCCAAACATGGCTCCAAGTGTGACCAAAAGCTTCAACTTGTCACAAGCTCTTTCTTCTGAGTTGATGGATAAGCAAAACTTACAATTATATCCTCTACCTAACAATCTCAGAGCATTGTGAGAGAGCTTCTACAGAGATCAGGAGATAAGGGGAGTGCAACAGAGCAAGCTTGAACCATCCATTTTGTCTTATTCCATGCCACACACGGGGGCCCGGGTTCGATTCCTGGCTGGGGTGGGAGATTTTCTTCCCTCAGGGACTGGGTGTTATGCTGTCCTCATCATCATTTCATCACCGTTGTCAACGTGCAACTCACCCAATGTGGCGTCACAGTCAATAAGACTTACACTTGGTTGTTGAACTTCCCGCCTGGGAACTCCCGGCCACTGACGCCATATAATCATTTCCATTTCCATCTTATTCCATTCATAATAATATTATTTTTTACATAAAACAGTAATTTTTTTATTGAAGCTGAAATACAAAAAGTTTAATTGGTCATAACATGAGTTCTAGATTGCTGATGCTAAGACGCTAATTAATTTGCCTAAAAATTATTTTTGTAAGTAAATATTCTTAATTTGAATATCAGTATAAACATGTGGAGAGAGCTAGAAAGTAACTCTGAATGTTGCAATTACCACATCTTAATGCCATTTTGTGCCTGCTTTCAGTAAAAAAAATTTTTTTCTTCAAAAATCTAAATTTCAAAATTTATTCATAATTTAACTTTTCACTTTCCAGAAGGCTCTACGTTTAACTGGTGCTATTTCAAAAATTCAGTCACCTAGTCTTGTAGCCCTTATTTTTCTGATTACAAAATTCCGACATTCATTAGAAGAACATTTTAGTTTGCTAATTATTCAATCTAGAAAATGTCATACTGTGCCCCATTTTTGGCAGCTACTGGGAATCCCTGCAGGATTATCCACAGCATTCACAAAATAGTAGCTACAGTTTTGTCAATTTTCTAGCCAGATTACTTCTTGGTTCATTGTAATAATAAGTTCACTAATTTTGCTAGCATTCCTGTAATAAAATAAAACCTAATAGCACATTTCAACAATTATTCATACACTCTTCTATTAGTAGGAGTACTGGACAATGATCCAAGCAGACCTTGTTTAGTTACCAACATGCAAACAGTGCAAAGTCAGTCCACAATGAACATTCATTTCCGTAATATCATTGTGCAGGTTACAGCTAACCGGATTTTTCTTCATGTTGTGTTTTTGTCAGGAGTGTGTACAAAAGGTTTATTAGAAATATGTTGCTGCTCTATGCTTACCTGTTATGAACATACTGTATAAATTATCCAAGAAAAGCTGGTCATCAAAATAATACATGTGTCAATAAATGTGGAAAAGTGTCAGGTTAAGTACTGCAGTGTTGAGTCCTTCATTTCACATTTCTCATTAATGCAAAATTACAGCAAGATGCTGAACACTAGAAGTGCAGATGCTGAAGGAAAGCAGTCAAAGGTGAGGCACAGCACAGACACATGCTTGTGAAAACCTGAATCAGCCTTGGAGGTGTCTTTGGATGATGTAATTGTTACTGCACTGCTTACACAAAATCAAGTCTATGGGTTGATACACAGTTTTAATTTATCACATAAAGTCATTGCAGTATACACTCTCATTACAACAAAAGAATTAAATATCTCATCCAGTTTCGTATTAATATGTCCAACTGCCAAACTCCTGACATGAAAGAGATTAATATTTGCAGGAAACTTGTTTTTCTTCATCTTTCTTCAAGTTTAATCTTATTCTCTCTCCTTTTTATATTATTCTTCTATTTTTAAAAAAAGTTAATTTACAAACACAGCATTAACATTTTTAAGCTTGAACATCTGCAGTAAGTCAACAGAGTAGCCCCCATAAAGCAACTAAAAAATAAAACCAAATTACTGATAGATGTTCACAAGAAATGTTCAAAATATCATCCCCTTGCTCACAGACACACATGCACTCATTAGATCATGAACTCTCATAACATTTCAATTGCACCCCAGAAGTTTTCAAATCATTTAACAAACTCGGTGGTATGGTGATGAAGAGTCTCTGCATGAGGAACATTTTGTGCATAAACCAACTAAACAATAAGAAACAAAATTGTTATAAAATGAAAGTGTCTACTAAGTAGTTCAAATCTGTCTTGGTGCATAGTAAACGGTAAAAAAAACTGGTACGTTGAAAAGTGGATGCTTGCTAAAACAATATTTTTATGGATGGCTTCTGAATAATTTCACCAAAATGCGGCTTGAATGCTTCAGCTGCAGAATTTACCTGTTTCACAGGACTACATTTATGAACAAATGGTGTTTTTAAAGGCACATGAGACCTGTCAACTTCTTACCGCTTCCAGTCTTCTTCATACCATGTGCTTTTCATTGATAAAACTTGTTTGATCTCTTTCTCACTATCGAACATTTCTTCTTAATTTGATTTGAGTGTCTGCTGCAAAACGTAATAGTATTGTCATCATCAATACCTATATCATTTCCCCTGTCATTTACACTGTTAGTATTCATTAATTGGTTCCAAGCAAAGATCTTAAAGGTCAGTCAGTAGAGATATTTCTACAGTTAGCTGGTGAAAGAATATTGCTCATCGTTAACGGATGGCAGAGCAATGCAGTTTTACCTGCAAAATGGCATCTGACAAGTACATGGTCAGGATATCACCAGTGGGGACACTCACAGAGCATGAGTACTGTAGTAACACTGTTGACGTTTACGTCACACTTCACTTAGCGTAGACCGGGACTGTGTCCTAGGCATGCCTGATGTTAACTGACTGGGCATGGCCCGTGCTGCCTGAGTTGTTGTTGTTGTTGTTACACCGGCAGAGGTCACGTCCAAATTCTCGCGTGCCCTCTGGTGGACGGGACTCTACTTGCGGCAACTACCGTCCATGATGTGCTGTGCTGATGTGCGCCTCCCGTGATCTTTCTGGTGGCTACTGCACTCCTCCTCCTTCGGGGGGTGAAGCCACTGTGATCCACTACATCGGGAGGTGGAGCGTCGGGCAGGAGCGATGACCTCCACATCCATTGGAAAGCCGAAGTCGAGGGGATCTGCCAACCCTCGAGCCGGAACCTTCGAATACGGCTGGAAGTGACCCACATGAAGAGGCCCCCGTCGTCCCACCACCGGGGCCCATGACAGAACGGGCGACAAGCTGTCGAACTCCGGATCCTGTTCCACCTTGGGAGTGGTAAGAGCCAGTGGCGGGGACGATGGGGAAGGGACAACCACAGGTGAACCAGCCTCCTGAGAAACCGGGCCTGCCAGGGGGGCCGGCTCTCGCTGGGTCATCTCGAATGATGGTGATGCCGGTGCTGGAGGTACTGGGGGCTGCCAAGGCTGAGAACCATCACAGTGCGGCAGAGTCACAGTGGGGAGAGGCAGTAACATCCCCTGAGAAACCAACACGGGTGCCGGCAATGGGGAAGCCGGTGTCCGAGAGGTCGGAGGGTGGATGCCCAAACGTGGACGTAGCTGATTTTGGTGACTACGTATCACCCGGTCTCCCGCCCGCAAGGTATAGAGCCGGCGGCCATTCCGGCGCAAGACCACCGCTGGTATCCAACGCGAATTGCGACCAAACCCACGTGCCCAGACCGACATACCCAGTGGAAAGCCAGGTACTCCATTTTGCGAAGACTGGCGAGGACCAGGCCGGAGGAGGTGCAGCAGAATCCTAGGTTGGCGCCCATGGAGGAGCTCTGCGGAGCTGCATTCTCCCATCGGTGTGGTCCGGTATGCCGCCAGGAAAAACGTCAATGCCTCCTCCGCAGGAAATTTGTGCACATACTTTTTCATCTGCATCTTAAATGTGTGCACCATGCGCTCGGCTTCCCCATTCAATTGTGGATGGAAGGGGGGAGATCAAACGTGCCGAATACCGAAGCACCTACAAAAATCCTGGAAGGTCTGCGAAATAAACTGCGGTCCATTGTCCGAGACCAGGGTGATTGGCAGACCTTCCACAGAATAGATTTTTGCGAGTGCCTGGATTGCAGCTTCTGAAGTGGTTGAGGAGCAGCGAACCACATATGGGAATCAGGAATAAGCATCAATGACAATGAGCCAAAAGCCATTGAGAAATGGGCCCGCAAAATCGATGTGAACACGTTCCCATGCTTGGGTTGCCGGCGGCCATGAAGAGATGCCCTGGGAGATGCCTGTTGGCTTGCACACTGGGAACAGGCGGCCACCAAGTGCTCAATTTCTCTGTCAATACCAGGCCAGTACACATGTCTGCGAGCCAAGGTTTTAGTACGGGAAACACCCCAGTGCCCCGCATGTAATAACATGAGGACCTCCCTTCGTAAACTTGCAGGAACAACCACACGAGGACCTGTATCATTGGTAGCAAGAAGGAGAACTCCTTCCAAGACCGAGAGGCGCTCTCGTAGAACAAAATAATTACGAAGAGGGTCCGAGGCCCGGCCTGGAGGGCGGGATGACCACCCCTGCTGAATGAGGTGAACTACTTGCCGGAGAACCGGGTCAGCTGCCGTTTCCCTGGCGACTCGAGAACTAGTGATCGGGAAGCCATCAACTGCTTGGCGGGATGCCACATCCAAATGAAAACACATAATCTCCTCTTGATCGAACGTAGGATCCAGGCCCACCGGAAGACAGGAAAGAGCGTCGGCGTTGGCATGCTGTCCGGTACGGCGAAAATGAATGTCATAACGGTACTTAGAGAGGAACAAGGCCCAGCACTGTAGTCTGTGGGCCGCCCTATCCAGAATCTGAGAGGCGGGGCCGAATAATGATATTAACGGCTTATGGTCAGTGATTAACTGAAACTTCGTGCCATATAAAAAAGGGTGAAACTTGGTAACAGTGTAGACAATGGCCAAAGCCTCTTTTTCCACCTGGGAGTAATGGGCCTGCACGGGACTAAGAGTTTTAGACGCAAACGCCAGTGGTTGCTTGGAACCATCTGCGTTGCGATGGGCCAGGACCGCCCCCACCCCATACTGCGAAGCATCTGTAGCCAGGACCAACAGCTTATGGGGGTCAAAAGTAGCCAAACAAGGCGCTGACGTGAGGAGGCCCTTCAACGAGGTGAACGCTCGCTCGCATGCAGGCAGTACAGGGGGCGGGCTATGGGAAGAACGACCCCTAGGGCTGTCAGCCGGACTAGCTCTTCCTTTACCTGAGGGCGGAGAGCCAAGGGGATCTGCCTCACGCGTAGAAAACGCGGGCGAGCCGATGCCTTCAACGTTAAGTGAGCTTCAAAATCTGAAACATGCCCCAGGCCCTCCTCAAAGATATCTGGAAAGTCGGAGATCAAAGATTCCAATGATTGATAGGGAATGTCTTCAGAGACCAACTGTATGGTGTCAGCGATAGAAAAACTGAAAGCTTGAAAGGCATCCAGGCCAAAAAGGTTAGCAGAGCTCGCATCACTGACAACAATAAAAGTAATAGGCTGAGTGACTGATTTGTAAGTCCCGTCGGTAGTGAACTGACCCAGTAGGGGAATGAACTGTTTACCATAACTGCGTAGACACTAATAAACTGGCGCCAACGGGGGCGATCCAAGGTCGGAATAAGTTTGTGCATTCAACAACGAAACTGCCGCGCCCATATCTACTTGCAGTTGTAACCAGCGCGACCGAACCGACACCTCGATAAAGAGTTTGCGTGCCGATGCGTCGGGAGCCTGGCCTGATGAAACGTCCTGAATATCAACGTCCATGTCCTCTGTACCTGCTTCCTTCGATTCTTTTGAGGCTGAGCAGCAAACTTTAGCAATGTGACCTTTTTTATTACATTTGCGACAAACGGCCCAAAGCTGGGGGCACTCTGACCGATCAGGATGTATATAGCATGACGCACAGGACGGCAACAGGGGCTGGCGGCCGGAATTCTGTTTACGAACCGTGCGGGAGTGGCCGTAACGGCCGGATTGTACCGCTCGCACGTCGTCCACCCCAGACACAGTGGACACGGATGCACCGCCCTGAACCGCCGCGACGTCGCACCACGCTTCCAGCTGTTGACCTGCGGCGTGAGAGACTTCATACAATTGAGCAATGGACAGGACTTCCTCAAGGGAAGGGTCTTCTAACTGCAGGGCCTGTTGCCAGACCTTCCTGTCAGGGGCCGAACGAACAATGACGTCGCGTACAATAACATGGGCATACGTCTCTTGCGACTGCTCCGTGACAAAATGACACTTGCGACTAAGACCGTGCAGGGTAGCGGCCCACGCCCGGTAAGACTGATGGGGCCGTTTCTTGCATTGATAGAACTCAACCCTAGCCACCACAACATGCGTGTGGCAGCGATAATATGAAGACAGCAATGAACACAATGCGTCAAAAGACAAGGACGAGGGTTCCTGCAATGGCAGGCGCTAGCTGCCGCAAAACTTGATACAGCGAGGGAGATATCCAAGACAAGAAGAGAGCACGACATACCTCCGCACTGGCAACATGAAACGCCTGGAAATGCTGCCGAAGGCGATGTTCATATGCGTCCCAATCCTTGGCCGTCTCGTCATACGGGGGAAAGGGAGGAGGGAATGGCGCTGGAGCAGACTGCGTGGAGAGCAACGTTGGGAGCACTTGTTTCATGGTGGCCATGAGCTCCATCTGCTGCTCAACCAAAACCCGCACTAAATCCTCCGTGCCATGGAGAAGCTGCGAAACCGGAACAACGACGCAACATTCGAAAGAACGACCCTACTCGCCGCCAATTGTGTAGTAACACTGTTCACGTTTACGTCGCACTTCACTTAGCGTAGACCGGAACTGTGTCCTAGGCATGCCCGATGTTAACTGACTGGGCACGGCCTGTGCTGCCTGAGTTGTTGTTGTTGTTGTTACACCGGCAGAGGTCGCGTCCGAATTCTCGTGTGCCCTCTGGTGGACGGGACTCTACTTGCGGCAACTACCGTCCGTGCGCCTCCCGCGATCTTTCTGGTGGCTACTGCAAGTACACACTCGGGTTCCAAGCTTGAGGGGTTAACATAAACATACTTTCAGTAAAATTTCTCCGAATTTCACTCACTGCAACCCCTTGAAATAAATGTGCCCAAACAGGTCCAGCGAGCACTCAATTGCCAAAAAATTTTCCAAAGCTGTTAATTTCCACCACTTTGACATCAAATTGGCGGGATTCAGCAATCTTCAGCTCCTAGTACTTTTTAGTTTCACATTATTATATGCACAAATAAGGTACAGCAGTTTCATTACAGAGATTAGATTGTTACTATACTTTAATTTTTCTGTTTTGTCTTGTATATTCCATATGAAGAACGAATTGCACATTGTTCACAAAGACAGTCAGTAACTTCTGTGCATTAGCATTATCACTGTCAAAAACAATATAAAAAACACAGATCTCCTTCCCTTGTTGGCAGCACTAGTAGTTGGCTGCAATCAGTTCTTCCTATTCATGGTTAAAAGACAAGTGTGTGAATGTGAGTGCTTGCTTTGTATATTACCCAGCTGAGACTCTATGTTGTACTCTTCGACCTTGCAAAAATTAGCTACATCACATGTGCATACTATTACACTAAAGCAGGTAATAGCATTTCAAATGCCTTCATTAACATCTTCAGTTTGGTTAAAAAATTATACATACTAAACAATCAAATCAATTATAGGGATACAGGAACACATTCATTTTTGAGATGAAGCGCTATGTGGCCTAGTCATGTGAAGAGCAGTTTCGGCTGCTTAGGCTTCTAAAATTAACTTCTTCATAGCACAAGGGTTTAGAAATGCACAGATACTACTGATGGTGTCATGTAGCCAATGTTAGTGGTATAGGGATGGCTGGTGGAGAGTAAACAATGCATAGTTGCACAGACCAGAAACAAGGATCAAGATCAGAGCAGGGGGATCTAATCTCTCACAATGGAGGGAGGGACAATTTTGCAAACAGGACATGAGAGTTTAGTTTAAAATTTTTAATCATGGCTGCCCTTCAGCAAGAGTTCACACAAAAAGTTGATAGCGCTGGAAAATAACAGCCAACCCGTAGAAGAATTTAAGATTTATTAACCCTTTACCATGGGTCTGATAAACACAAATTTGTTTTCTTCAGAAGGAAAATTGGACCTCCCTGCCCTTTCCCTAGCACACCATCCCTCCTTTTTCCTATTTTCATTAATTTCATTCTGTTTTAATTTTAGTTATTCACCATTTTTGTCTGCTGAACCAGGCATTAGCCGTTCAGTGCAGCTATGCGCACATTCGTTCACGCAGTAAGCACCACCTACCACTGCCTCTGCCTGCAATCTTAGTTATTCAGCTCTTGGTACGAGCCTTGTTTGTGCCATAAAATGTTTTCTGAAGGCAGTGTCATATGTGTTAATGTTATGTCATGACTACTGATGGTGTCGTGTAGCTGTTAGTGGCATAGGGATGGTTGGTGGAGAGTAGAGAATGCATAGCTGCACAGACCAGGAACAAGGATCAAGAAGCAGAGCAGGGGCATCTGTTCTCTCACAATGGAGGGAGTCATTTGAAAAGTCATATGGTTAAAGTTTTACAACAAAGCCCTACAGCATTGGGCTATTACCTTCATTTATGCATTTTAACTACTAATATTTGTTGGTAACATGCACATTGTACTAGATAAGATCCTCATGGCTTCAACATCCATTTATGTTAGTATGAGAATTTACAAGTGAGTATGCTCATCTAAAACTTTTTGCAATTATTGTTTATCTGGTTTGGTTCCTTTTCTGGTTGATATCTCTAACCATTTTATTATAATATGTTCAATAGGTCAACTTTCCTTGTGAAGAAGACAAATTTATAGTTGTTTAAAGCATGCTAAAAGGTTAATAAAAATCAAACTCTGCAATTGGTTGGCTGCTATTTCCAATCCCATCAAGAGTTTAGTTTAACTTTTGTATGTTCCATGGATTATACTCATGATAGTTCACAATGATAAAGAAAGTGCCAGTAGCTGTAAAATTAATACTTGTTTTCTCTGTCAAAACATTGCGAAATGATAGCCATTCACATGATTAGATTTTTTAAACTTAATCCATACGTATTATAAAAATGGATGTATATGTATATGTATTTATGTTTCTGCATACATTGATGAGCCAAAATACACTCCTGGAAATGGAAAAAAGAACACATTGACACCAGTGTGTCAGACCCACCATACTTGCTCCGGACACTGCGAGAGGGCTGTACAAGCAATGATCACACGCACGGCACAGCGGACACACCAGGAACCGCGGTGTTGGCCCTCGAATGGCGCTAGCTGCGCAGCATTTGTGCACCGCCGTCGTCAGTGTCAGCCAGTTTGCCGTGGCATACGGAGATCCATCGCAGTCTTTAACACTGGTAGCATGCCGCGACAGCGTGGACGTGAACCGTATGTGCAGTTGACGGACTTTGAGCGAGGGCGTATAGTGGGCATGCGGGAGGCCGGGTGGACGTACCGCCGAATTGCTCAACACGTGGGGCGTGAGGTCTCCACAGTACATCGATGTTGTCGCCAGTGGTCGGCGGAAGGTGCACGTGCCCATCGACCTGGGACCGGACCGCAGCGACGCACGGATGCACGCCAAGACCGTAGGATCCTACGCAGTGCCGTAGGGGACCGCACCACCACTTCCCAGCAAATTAGGGACACTGTTGCTCCTGGGGTATCGGCGAGGACCATTCGCAACCGTCTCCATGAAGCTGGGCTACGGTCCCGCACACCGTTAGGCCGTCTTCCGCTCACGCCCCAACATCGTGCAGCCCACCTCCAGTGGTGTCGCGACAGGCGTGAATGGAGGGACGAATGGAGACGTGTCGTCTTCAGCGATGAGAGTCGCTTCTGCCTTGGTGCCAATGATGGTCGTATGCGTGTTTGGCGCCGTGCAGGTGAGCGCCACAATCAGGACTGCATACGACCGAGGCACACAGGGCCTACACCCGGCATCATGGTGTGGGGAGCGATCTCCTACACTGGCCGTACACCACTGGTGATCGTCGAGGGTACACAGAATAGTGCACGGTACATCCAAACCGTCATCGAACCCATCGTTCTACCATTCCTAGACCGGCAAGGGAACTTGCTGTTCCAACAGGACAATGCACGTCCGCATGTATCCCGTGCCACCCAACGTGCTCTAGAAGGTGTAAGTCAACTACCCTGGCCAGCAAGATCTCCGGATCTGTTCCCCATTGAGCATGTTTGGGACTGGATGAAGCGTCGTCTCACGCAGTCTGCACGTCCAGCACGAACGCTGGTCCAACTGAGGCGCCAGGTGGAAATGGCATGGCAAACCGTTCCACAGGACTACATCCAGCATCTCTACGATCGTCTCCATGGGAGAATAGCAGCCTGCATTGCTGCGAAAGGTGGATATACACTGTACTAGTGCCGACATTGTGCATGCTCTGTTGCCTGTGTCTATGTGCCTGTGGTTCTGTCAGTGTGATCATGTGATGTATCTGACCCCAGGAATGTGTCAATAAAGTTTCCCCTTCCTGGGACAATGAATTCATGGTGTTCTTATTTCAATTTCCAGGAGTGTATTATGGGCACCTGCTTAACAGACCGTCTGTCCTGCTTTGGAATGAAAAACATCACCGATTCTGCAAATCACGGGTCAGACAGCTTGTTGATAGGTTTATGACGTATATGACATTGGCTGTCTACATGAAGGTCATGTATTTCACATAAATAATGGGCCACTGATTTGCGTACATGGTGAAGGCACTCAATAGCAGCGCAGTGGGTTCCATAGGATTTACATAGGGTGAATTTGGTCGCCAAGATATCAACGTGAGTGCACTATAATGCACCTTAAACTGCTGTAGCATGGTTCTGGCTCCAAGACATGGACAATTATACTGCTGTAAAATGACATAGCCATCAGGGTAGATATCAAACATGAAGGGATGCAGGTGGTTCACAGCTGTCAACATGTCTTCGATTACCTAACATGCTTCCACTGATCAACGGTCAAATCCCGATATTCCCGTGCTCACTCCAAATGTAATTTACAATGTCATTGGGTCAACATGTGGACATGTAGGGGTGCTCAGCTGTGGAGCTCCATGTTCAACAACGTACGATGAATGATGTGCTCTAAAACACTTGTGCGTGCACCAGCGTTGTGCTCTTTCAGCGAAGATGCCTCAGGTCACCATCTATCATACTTTACAGAGCAGACAAGCCTCCAAACCCCACGTTCTGTGAAGAGTCATGGATGTCCAACCATTTAGTGCCTAGTGATAATATCACTCTCCTTCTATCTCTTTCTGTAGATGCTCACAAAAGTAGCATTTGAATATTCGACCAGCATCACTGTTTTTAAGATACTCGTTCACAGGCTCTGTGTAATAATAATCTGCCCTTTGTCAAAGTCACTCATCTCAATGTGTTTCTCCATTTGCAGCCCACATCTTTGCTAGGGTGAGCCCCCATCTGCATCTGCTCTGCTTACATACTTTTGTTACCATGTCACATGCCTGCAATGCCACTAGGCAACATCCAAACACTGCAGTGGGCAGTGGTCATAATGTTTTAGCTTATCAGTGTATGTTCCACATCTTCTCCTAAACCACTGGACCAATTTCAGTTGGTACACATATCACTTATTGTCTGTAAAGAATTGCTGTGGGGATAAGAATGACCTACCTGTCAATAGGATGAGAGTGGAATGTAAAAGCAGTGTAGCCTACTTTTGTGGCGGTGTTCATAGCGACAAACAATTCGCTGTAGAAACGGCTTACGAAGTCACCGCCACACTTTTAATAGCGGGCCGACCGGTGCGCTGGAACAGTGAACAGAAAGATGAAAACCCAAACACTCTGATTAAATAAAAGTTGGTACTTATCTTTAATAACGAAGATACAGAAACACGGTAGTGAACTCCGTGTCTACAGAAATCTGTCTAGTTCGAGTCGGAGCGGCTAGGTCAGCGTCGGCTGACGACAAACAACAACTCTGCTGCGATGAACACACAACTGACCAGCAAGTACACAATTCGGTGGCGAGTATACAACTGAGCGGCGAATACAGAACTGTCCTAGCACTCGCGACTCCAGCGCTTAAGAAGCCAGAAGCCAGCGGTGGCGCGCGCAGACTTGCGGCGATTTGCTGTCTCGCTGGCGCTGCTTATGCGGACGGCGTCCGGACTTTGATGCTGCCAACCTTTTGGCAGCGGGTTCGGGTGGCATTACTGGCTAGGATATAACACTCCTCCCCCCCAAATTGCCGCACCGTCGTTGAGTAATGACGTGGCGAGCGTCGACAGCGGGGGAGGGGTCTGGCCGCAGGCGTAGCAGAAGAGACCGGGGCGGAGACTGTTGTCGGTGGCAGTCCCCGGTCCGCACCCCAGCATTGGCTGCGCGGGGCCTCGGGAAACACCGACTGAAAACCGAGGTCAGGGTGCACGCCTGTGACCACGGGCGCAACTTCTGGTACTGGACGCGACGGGGCGTCGGGACCCACGAAGAGAGGCAGCGTCTCCTGACGCTGTGTCGATGGCTGCTGAGTGGGCGCTGGACAAGGCGCTGCGGTGTCAGACTCCTTGGGGGTGCCCAAGGAAAGCGGCTGCAGGACAGGCTGCACAGCCACGGCTTGGGAAGGCGGCCCGGCTGAGGGGTCGACGTCCATCAGCTCTGAAGGCGGTGGCGACTGAAGAGGGACCGCAGGCGCCGGAGCGACCACCTGGGGCGCTCCCGGATGAAGCTGCGCAGGAGGCATCAACGGGACGGGCTGTCGGCGTGGTAGCGGCGACGGCTGCTGCTGCTGCCCTGTGGGCGGCAGCGAAGTCGGAAGGCGCGGCTGGAACCCGCCGCGGACCAAATCTGTGGACAAAGAACGAGCGGCAGAATCCGGGCGGCCAGCGCGGCGCAACTGGTTCTGATGCCTCCTGTGCACCCCAGTAGCACCTTGAACAGTATAAAAACCGCGACCCTGGACACTTATCACGGTACCACGTTCCCAACGACGGCGACCGTGATAAACTCTGAAAAAAACGGCGTCGTTGCTCTGAAAACGCGTGCGATGCTCAGAAGCGGCGGGTCGATCCGGGGGGTGCAACAACCGTAGTAGGGCACGATGACGACGGCCATGGAGAAGCTCCGCAGGCGAAGGGCCGTCGCGTGGCGTGGTCCGGTACGACGACAGGAACGTGATGAGGGCCTGCTGACGAGAGTGCGTAGCACGAAGGCGGTCCATATGATCCTTGAATGTGCGTACAAAACGTTCCGCTGCACCATTCGATTGAGGGTGGAACGGCGGAGTAAGAACATGGCGAATGCCATTGGCAGAACAAAAACTTTCAAATTCAGCAGAGGTAAATTGTGGACCATTGTCAGACACTAAAACTTCTGGAAGACCCTCAATACAAAAAATTGAAGTCAACGTCTGTATAGTTTGTGCAGACGTTGTAGACTGCATGGGCACAACAAACGGAAAATTACTAAATGCATCTATCACGATGAGCCAACGAGAATTCCAATATGGACCAGCGAAATCAATATGTACTCGCTGCCAGGGACCGGCAGGGCGTGCCCACTCAAAATAGCGTTGAGGCGGAGCAGCTTGGTGTTCGGCACACGTCGAACAATCTGTAGACATCTGCGTAATCTGCTTATCAATGCCAATCCATGTACAATGACGGCGGGCAAGCTGCTTGGTGCGGACCACTCCCCAATGACCTTGATGCAACAAGGCGAGGACCTTGGATTGGAGCACTTGGGGAACCACTACACGAAGCTGGTCATTCTCGGTGCGTAACAGCAAAACTCCGTGCGAAACAGACAACAGATGACGTTGCGGATAATAGCGACGAACCACAGGATCCGATATGTCCTTTGCCTTGGACGGCCAACCACGTTGAACAAAACGTAATAGTAAACTCAGATGAGGATCCGTAGCTGTCTCACGTGCCACCTGACGATAATCAATCGGAAAATCCCGGAGGGATTGATGTTCATCGGCGTCAATCTGATGGCAAGAGTCGTCAGAGGAATCGAAGACATCATCTGCAGCAATCGGCAATCTAGAAAGCGCGTCAGCGTTTGCATGCTGAGCTGTAGGGCGATACAGTATCTCATACCGGTATTGTGATAACAAAAGAGCCCAACGTTGTAGTCTCTGAGCTGTCCACTGAGGAACTGGTTTAGACGGATGAAACAGTGACGTCAGGGGCTTGTGATCTGTTACTAAATAGAATGGTCTACCATAGAGGTAGTGTTGGAATTTTGTGACACCGAACACAATAGCCAACGCTTCCTTGTCCAATTGGCTATAATTACACTGAGCTTTGTTTAGCAATTTAGATGCGAACGCAATAGGACGTTAGGTGTTACCGACTCGGTGAGACAACACAGCACCGAGGCCGAAAGAAGAGGCATCACAAGCTAACACCAGAGGCTTGTTAGGGTCGTAATGGACCAGACAACGATCATTCAATAAAGCCTCTTTAAGCTGCTGAAAGGCTGATTGGCAATCAGCTGACCACACAAACGGAACATTCTTACGGCGGAGACGATGCAACGGTGCAGCAATCTGTGATGCATTAGGTATAAACCTAATATAATATGTCAATGTGCCAAGAACTGCTTGCAATTCATGCAGATTGCGAGGGGCGGGCAAATCACGAATAGCTGCTAAATGTGACTGGGAGGGATGAATGCCTTGAGCATTAATAACATATCCCAGATACTTCATCTCCGTAAGGAAAAATGAACATTTATCGATGTTGCAACGTAGGCCTGCCTGAGACAACACTGTAAACAAACACTCCAAATTACGGAAATGTTCAGCAGGCGTCCGACCGGACACAACAATATCGTCTAAATAGTTGCAACACGATGGCACATTAGCCAGAAGTTGTGACAAAAAACGCTGAAAAACAGCTGGAGCTGACGCACAACCAAAAGGCAAACGCAGAAAACGGAACAACCCCAACGACGTGTTTATGACAAAATACTGTTGTGATTGCTCGTCGAGGGGCAATTGCAAATATGCTTCACGGAGATCAATTTTGGAAAAGAAACGAGCTTCCCCTAACTTATCCATCAGCTCGTCCGGTCTAGGCAAAGGAAAAGAATCAATGACAGTCTGAGGATTAACTGTCGACTTAAAATCAGCACACAAACGTAACTTGCCAGACGGTTTCTTTATAATAACTAAGGGAGAACCCCACTTGCTCGCTGAAACGGGTTGAATAACACCGTTGTTTTGCCAACGACGAAGTTCATCTTCTACAGGTGCCCGGAGGGCGTGAGGCACTGGACGAGCACGAAAAAATCGAGGCTGAGCATTATCTTTTAACGTAATATGAGCGGCAAAGTTCGCAGCACAACCTAGTTCGTCTTTAAATATGTCACTGTATCGTTTACACAAATCGGTTATGCTGTCTTGAGGAACAACAACAGAATTAATTTGCAACACATTGTCTTGGATAGACAGGCCAAACAAGTCAAAACAGTCTAATCCGAAAATGTTTACACTGTCTGTAGCGCGCAGCACTGTGAATGAAACTGTTTTTGTATTGCCACGGAATGTGGCTGGCACGCTACATACACCTAACACAGGAATTTGTTCTCCACTATAAGTAGCCAAAGAATGTTTTGCCGCTGAAAGTTTAGGGCGGCCGATAGCCGCATACGTAGCACTATTTATGAGAGTCACAGACGCACCAGTGTCTAATTGAAAATTGAAGGTCTTATCCTGGATGCGTAGCTTCACAAATAGTTTATTACACTGTCTCTGGATCGGTGCAGTGGAGGCGGAAGACACAAAATCAGCGCGTTTAGCGCGTGTTCGCTGCTTACGACAACTCGTGGGTTGGGCGGGTGGAACAACTCCCGCTTCACTTTCAGTCTGTACATTACTGTTTACAGCGTTTGAATTACGCTTGGGTCGCATAGCAGAGGGCTGGGTGGGTGGCTTATTGCGAACAAGTTTATTACCCACACGAACCGTGGAAGAGTCTTTAAACGCGACCTTCTGGGCGGGCTGGCTTTGAAGAACATGAATATCCATGGGCTGGGCAGCACTAGAATTGTTCTTGCGTTTACGCAAACAAACAGTCTGGATGTGACCTTTCCTTTGACAAAAGTGACAAATCGCGTTTCGTAACGGGCAACGTTCACGAGGATGAGCAAGAACAGACTTAGGGCAAGACTTAACTCTATCATTTTGCACACGCGGCTGACGAATGTGTTTAACATGACGCGGCCGGCTTGTGTTTACAGTCTGACTCTGCCGGTGGGGCCGCGGGCGTGACGTAACTTGCTTAGCACAGGCAATTTGAGAAATACATGGCTGATCTAACTCACACTCAGCATAGTCAAAAGTATCTTGGGCTTCAATGATGTTCATCACAGTCTCTAATGACGGGTCAGGCAACTTTAAGATAGCAGCACGAATACGAGAATCTACAATGTTTTAAGTAATAGCGTCTCGTAGCATGACATCACTGTAGGTAGACTTCCACGCCTGCAGTGGAAATGAAATAAAGCTGCCGCTCAGTACCTGTGATTTTGTAGACTGTCATGTGCGCCTGCAACTGTGCGAAATACTCTCGCCATTCTTCTCTTGATGCATCAAAAGCACGGAATTGTGGTGCTGCCTGTGCTTGTTCCTTTTGTGTTGGAGGATTAGCCGCTTGTTTGGCGATTGCTTCCACCAGGCTTTGTATTTGCCGACTCTGTAACAAGATCAACTGTTGTAATTCGGCAGACATAGTGAACACAAATTAAACCAGCCCCCAAAATTTTATCTCTATAATCAGTATAACAAGAACAAGTTGAACCAGCCCTGCACACGAGTTCGGAAGTCCTCGTCGACAGTTTTGTGGCGGTGTTCGTAGCGACAAACAATTCGCTGTAGAAACGGCTTACGAAGTCACCGCCACACTTTTAATAGCGGGCCGACCGGTCCGCTGGAACAGTGAACAGAAAGATGAAAACCCAAACACTCTGATTAAATAAAAGTCGGTACTTATCTTTAACAACGAAGATACAGAAACACAGTAGTGAACTCCATGTCTACAGAAATCTGTCTAGTTCGAGTCGGAGCGGCTAGGTCAGCGTCGGCTGACGACAAACAACAACTCTGCTGCGATGAACACACAACTGACCAGCAAGTACACAATTCGGTGGCGAGTATACAACTGAGCGGTGAATACAGAACTGTCCTAGCGCTCGCGACTCCAGCGCTTAAGAAGCCAGAAGCCAGCGGTGGCGCGCGCAGACTTGCGGCGATTTGCTGTCTCGTTGGCGCTGCTTATGCGGACGGCGTCCAGACTTTGATGCTGCCAACCTTTTGGCAGCGGGTTCGGGTGGCATTACTGGCTAGGATATAACACCTACCATGCGCAAATGCCCTTACTTTATTCATCCAGTATTTGAGAATAAGAGCACTTAGTGACTTCCAGCAAACTTTATGCATAATTTCAAATCTTTATGAAACATTTTCTCACTGACAATCTCCACATAGTAATAAAACAAAAAAAGTTTCTTACTTACTATGTTTTTGGTGTTCATGCTGTAAAATTGCAGCATCATGCATGACATTTTAATTTATTTCTGACTTACTACTAATTCTATTGACAACACATTTTGCAAACAGTATCCACATTTGCTGCTGAATGTAGCTAGAAAAAAAAAAAAATGTACGACACACAGTTCACGTGATATGAGGTCATAAACACTGATATGTGTGATAACCTGCTGCATCATGCATTACATTTAAATTTATTACTTGTGTGCTATGAAACTCTATTCACAATGAATTTTACATACAGTAGGCACATATGCTGCTGGATGTACCTGCAAAATGATGTAATTGTACAGCACATAGTTCATGAGATACGACTTTATAAACATTGAGATGTGCAAAATACAGGGTGAAATTTGTTAGAGATACATGTGAAATATGTCTAAAATATGTTAAGTATATATGAAGTATATGTGTAAGTGGGCAAAACCATGGTTAAAAAGCAGATCCTAAATCCCTTGAACGATTTCAGTCAAATACAGTACACATACTAGTTCCGATCTGGAAAGAAATACTATGGTGGTAAGAATCACCAGTACTATGGGGGTAAGAATCACCAACCTCCTATTGTGCTGAGGGCGATAAAATGGGGAAAGAATGAGAGAGGAGGAGATGGGCAGAGAGAGGGGGAAGAACAGGATAGACAGAGAGAGAGGAAAGGAGGAGACAGACAGAGAGAGGGGGAAGGAGGTGATGGAATTAGAATTAGAAGGGAGAGAAGGAATTAGACAGGTGAGGGAGAAGCAGATGGACAGAAATGGGCAGGAGCAGATGGACAGGGAGTGCAGGGTGGGGGGGGGGGGGGGTTGAGGTGGACAGAGAGAGGAGGAAGAGGGAGATGGACTAACTGAAGACTGGAATAAATACATAACCGGTTAGTGCCAAGTATTCAGCTAGTCTACAATAAATTTGGCATTACATACATACTAGCTTCTCAGAAATTTATCTATGGAATAGAACCAGTTGTCAAGGGGAAATGATTTCAGTTTGTTTCTGAAACTTAAACTATCTGCCAGCAATTTTAAATCACAAGAGAAATGATCCAATCTGTTAATAGTTGCATACTTTGACACTTTCTGTGCAAGAGTTGTGGATAGTGTAGACTATTTTCATTCTCACAAGGGAACCTCCCCATCGCACCCCCCTCAGATTTAGTTATAAGTTGGCACAGTGGATAGGCCTTGAAAAACTGAACGCAGATCAATCAAGAAAACAGGAAGAAGTTGTGCGGAAGTATGAAAAAAATAAGCAAAATATACACCTGAATAGTCTATGCATATGATATGCAACATCAAGGACAGCCTGAGCTCATGAGCGCCGTGGTCCTGTGGTTAGCGTGAGCAACTGCAGTACAAGAGGTCCTTGGTTCAAATCTTCCCTCGAGTGAAAATTTTAATTTTTTATTTTCAGACAATTATTATCTGTCCGTCCGTCCGTCCGATGTGATCACTTTTTTGGGAGTGATTATCACATCCACAAGAAAACCTAAATCGGGCAAGGTAGAAGAATCTTTTTACCCATTCGCCAAGTGTACAAGTTTGGTGGGTCGACAACATATGCCGTCACCAGTGTCGTGTAGAATATATCAGACGTGTTTTCCTGTGGAGGAATCGGTTGGCCTATGACCTTGTGATCAAATGTTTTCGGTTCCCATTGGAGAGGCACGTGCTTTAGTCTACTAATCGCACGGTTTAGCAGTGCAGTCGCAAAACACTGACACTAAACTTATTACAGTGAACAGAGACGTCAATGAACGAACGGACAGTTAATAATTGTCTGAAACTAAAAAATTAAAATTTTCACTCGAGGGAAGACTTGATCCAAGGACCTCTCCTACTGCAGTTGCTCACGCTAGCCACGGGACCACGGCACTCATGGGCGCATATTCTCCGAGATGTTGCTTATCTTAGCATGGACTACTCAGTTTGTATATTTTGCTTATTTTTTTTTCATACTTCCACATGACTTCTTACTGTTTTCTCGATTGATCTGTGTTCAGTTTTTCAAGGCCTATCCACTGTGCCAACTTATAACTAAATCTGAGGGGGGTGCGATGGGGAGGTTCCCTTGTCAGTTTTATATTTATGAATGCTACTATTAATTTTGAACTGTGCCTAAGTCTTCACAAAAAACAGAAGAAAGTAAATGCATTACGAAATCTTCATTTGTACGTCTAATTTTTTAATAGTTGCCTACATGAAGTTCAAGATGGAAACCAGATGATATCCTTGCAACACATTTCTGTGCAATGAATACTTTGTTTCTAAGTATGACATTGCCCCAGAAAATTATTCCATATGACAATGAACTTATACCTGTTAATAGATACTGATATAACAAGTATTTGGGAGTGATGTATTGAAGAGGCACATAAAATTGCAATTTAAAAATAATTTCATTTGTAACAGGAAACAAACTGACACTTTCTGTTGTTACTGATCACTGCATGAAAGACGTGACAGGCAGTAATTGTATGGGCTGACTTCAGTTATGCAGTCCAAAAACAAAACTGCAAATATTGCTGAAACACCAGAGAAAATGCAACTTATGGCTCTTAGGAAATAGAGCCAGCATAGTGAGAGGGGATGAAGAAAAAAATCAATATGCATAGGAGGAAGAGGAAGAAAAGAAAATAAACAGAAAGGGAAGACATGTTTTTCATGGAAATATTCCATCAGATTAAAACCTACAGCTGTGATTTCTGGCACTTGTACAGTAATTATAAGTAGTAAATGTCTGCAAACAAGAACACTTTCAGAGAGGAATTACAATATTTCAGTACTTTATATATATATATATATATATATATATATATATATATATATATATATATATATATATATATATATATATATATATATATATATATATTATTTCACTGTTCACTGTTCACCTGGGTGGTGATCGAGACCAACAATGCACAGGTCTGCGGGGAGGACAGGGGCGAGGTAGAGATGGTCTTGGTTTGGGTGGCATCAGCACCAGAGCAGCTGTTATCTCCTGGCCATCTATCTGCCCTGCAAATTTTAAAATACAATCCACAAATGAATTACACAATTTACAGTCAGTCACATAAATACAGTGATTGACTGTTCTGGCAGTTCATGATAGAATATATTATGCAGTATGAATAAATGCCTACAACACTGGTGTAATATTCTATAATATTTATTATTTGTTACACGAGCCAGTTTTTATCCATCATCAGTCTGTATTACAAATAATAAATAGTATAGAATAATTCCCCAGTGTTACATGTGTTTCATTCATAATCACAAGTAGTACTGATCTAATAACAATTTATGATATAAATGGAATTCAGAATGAAAAAGATGAAAAAAAACAGGAATTGAAGCATTATAAACAGCAACAATTACTAGAGATGATTACTGTAATAACAACAACAATGAAGAGGGAGGAAAAGAAGGGTATATATAGTGTGATGGGATGAAGAAAGACATTAGAAGAAAGAAAAACCTAAGGAAAAAAAGAAATAGAGATAAAAGGAAACCAGAAAAAGAGACGATGATGATAATGACAACAATCATTCATCTTCATCACCACCATCATCATCAGTTGCTGCTAGTGCTGCATAGAGAATTGTCAACTTTTGGACAGCAAGTATATCTATGACACAGCAATGCCAGCTCCTTAGGCATCAGCCCTAGTTCGCAACATAACTTGCATTAGCCACAGCTGCAATTTTGTACTGTGCAGTTAGGTAGATTCATATATAGCTTTCATTAGTAGATATGGCTATAGCTTATGACCCATTGTGGTGTCTTGCTGGAGGAGTTAGCTGTAATCTGGGAGCTGTGTTGGCAATTGCATACTAGCTTAATAAGCAACTGTACCAGTGATGGAGTTGTAGGACTGGTCCCTTGTTGGCACAAATTGACCAATGAGTTTACCATTTATTCTTGTTGCCAGCTTAGTATGTAGAGAAACCCAGTTTAGCAAGCATTTGTGACCATTTCATGGAGAATACTGTAAGCTGAAAATGCCCATAAGGACAGCTCCATATTTGTAATGGATAAGTTCTAGGGACAACCTTCATTTGATACGAGACAGATCCAGCAAGACTTGCCTCTGACAGTCAGACAACAGTCTTTCTTCTGTCAAGATGTGGACAGTCACAGAAGAGACAGACGGGGCTGTTATTTGTTGGTAGTTCAATTGTTAGGCACATAATGGCCCATCTTAGAGTAATAACACAGGAGGGGAATGAATCAAATGTGTTCTTGGTGAGTACCTCAGGCTGAATAGTCCACCAGAGGGAATGGGCCTTCCCAGAAGCAGCTGAGAGAACATGTTACAGTCAGCTATGAATCATTGCCCACATTAATACTAATGACATCCTAGGGCATGTGACCATTCTTGGCACTTTCTGGAGACTGCCATAAGTTGTGATGATAGCTAGCATAAATCACGCAGTGTCAGCACAGCTATAGACATTCACCATAGTTCGGGGGACTCATTTGGGAGCATCTAAGCCAAAGATGGTTGGTTCTCTACAAAGCTCAGCTGTAGAATCCTCAGCCTGTGCCACAGAGTACAGACTAGCCAAGTTATACTGAATAAGTTAAGCATGCACTAAATGCTAAAAAAAGTTACTCTAGTGGTGAAGTGCAGACATTAGGTCTACCAAGCCGAAAATAAATCTGACTGCAGTATCATATGGATAAGACTAAATAGCTTTTGTTGTTATAGATTAATGATCAGATGTTTCAACCATCCACTAGATTCTAATACAATTGTTGTAGAGTCATTTAAAAATAACCTAATCCCAATAACATGAAACACCCTGATCATACGGTAATGATGACTTTCATTTGCCTAGTATCAATTGAGAAAACTGTGCTTGCTATTGATGGTATTGACAAACATTCTCACAAAATAATACTAAACACATTGTTATACAGTTACCTTCATGAATACGTCTGCACCCCACATATGTAAAGGAGCTTCACACGCTCAATATTTATTGTGCAATACTGAGTACTGCACAATAATATTGACTGTGTGAGATCATTGTTAACAGTTTGCGCAATATACTGAAGATGAAAGATGACTACGAAGCTTTAAAGATATTGATACAAAAAAATATATGGTACTTTGAAAAATAAAATTCCTGAGTGATCAGGGAACACCAGATACATTGTTGTCCACAATAGCAGAGGAAACTGAAGACCATGGTATCATGGCAGTAAGCAGACATGTTTATTTGACTTGTAACTTCTCAGAACTGACAGGTAAGATCAGGTTAGCTACCCAGTGAGTGTACATCTTTATTTCTGCTCGAACAGTCCACTGGTATACTGCCGGTTCATAATAGGAGGTGCTAATGATGTTTATGGGAATGAGGGCAAACTTGCCACAAGAGCTCTAAGAAGTACATTACAGAAAATTACAGATGTTAACTTCAACATTGCCAGTATCCCACAAAGACATGATCTTATAGAACAATCACAGTTACTAATAGGAAATTTGAGAAAATCTGCCGAAGCCTCCCAAATGCCACATATGTGGACGTACCATCTACAGAGAGAAGTCATTTTACCAGGCATGGGCTTCACAGAAATAAAATCAGAAAATCATTCATTAGTCGAGAAATCCTTAATGCAGTGAAGGCAGTTAACGACAAGAATAACATGACCATACCACTTCCACCACCAAACACAGCAACTGAAAATTTCCAACAAGAAAATGAAACTGAATCACTGACAACAGGTCCAGCACTAGAATCTCCACTTTCCTCAAAAGCAGCTGAAATAAATGATTCAACTAGGACAGAAGTTTCCAAAGCAGCTTCAGCAGAAGCAGCTACATACTACGCAACTGCATCATTAACAAGAAAAAAACGCCTGATGTGCCAGCAGCCAACGACCTTTCATCAGTATTGGCCCCTCCTCAGTCTTCAACAGTGAAAGACCTTTCACCAGCTTCACCATCATCAGCAATAACATAAGCAAACAGAAGAAGCACAAGAACCAGGAAACTTACAACTCTGCAGGATTTTTGGTACCCGGCCTCGGTTACAAGACTAACATAAGGCAGATACCTTCAGATACGCCAACTTCCAAGTCTAACGTGCAACCAACTCACCTCCACTGTCATCGACAGAAGAATAACTGTGCCACCAGCTCATCTAAAGGATTTTTTAGCATCGGGTCTAAAGGGAAGGACGCCACCAAGATAAGTGAAAACAAATGCCTAACAGTGTTTCACTAAAACATTCAAGCCATAAAGAACAAAGCACAACAGCTAGAAATAGAATCGGAAACTTTTGATAGCCAAATTTTGTGTACTTTTGATAGCCAAATTTTGTGTATCACCGAACACTTGTGCAAAGGGAAGGAAATTGAACACATTGCATTAGCCTCACACGACCTTGCATGTTACTATAGCAGAATCTCAATGAATTGTGGAGGTTCACGTATCTATGTAAAAAAAGGTACACCATTTAAAGTTAGATATGATATTTTAGATCTAGGTGAGGACAAACATTTTGAACTTTCTGCTGTTGAAATAATAGGACATGGCACAGCAAAAAAATTAGTCATATTTTGTGTGTACCGCTCACCCAGTGGAGACATTGATATATTCTTCTCAAAACTGAATCAAAGCTTAGACAAGGTTTCTGGACCAAAAGCAAATGTAATTATCTGTGGTGACTTAAACGTTAATATGATGAAGCCTGATAAGGGTAGCAACATATATGTGAATATGCTAAGCTGTTATGGAATATCTGCCCTTGTTAATTTTCCAACTAGAATAACGAAAGGATCTTCCTCATCTATAGATCATGTAGCTACAGATACTGATAGTAAAAAATGTCATATAGTTGTCCAAAACCTGGGCCCATCAGACCCCTCTGCCAGATCTTAAAAATACTAACAAAGAGATAGAGGGGCTGGCCAGTACTTACCTCAGCTCAGTACAGCCGATATATACACAAAACACAACAGAAAATATACGTTCCTAGCTTTCGGAACAAATGTTCCTTCATCAGGGAGGAGAGAGGGGAAAGAAAGGGAAGAAGGGAAAGTGGATTCCGTTACACACAACCCAGGTTATGAAGCAACAGGGAAAGCCCCTTCAGGAAAGCCTCCTCCATGCGGCCCATGAAGAGGTTGGCATAGGACGGAGCCATCCTGGTTCCCATGGCCGTTCCCCTGATTTGTTTGTAGGTCTTGCCTTCAAAAGTGAAGTAATTATGGGTGAGGATGAAGTCGGTAAATGTGATAAGGAACGAGGTTTTTGGAAGATCTTCGGGTGGGCATTGGGAGAGGTAGTGCTCAAGGGCAGAGAGACCATGGGTATGTGGGATGTTTGTGTAAAGGGATGTAGCATATTCTACTGTAAGTACTGTGCCAGCTTCAAACCAAAGAGGATGCATACAGAAGTAAAGAGGTATACAGTATAAAGATAAACACAACTATGTAGGATGAAAAGATGCATTAATGGCTAAAGAGGAAAGGGAAAGAGGAGAAGACTGAAGAGTAAATGGGAGTGAGGTTGTTTAACGTAGGTTCAGTCCAGGGGGATGGCGGGATGAAAGGATGTGTTGGAGTGCAAGTTCCCATCTCTGCAGTTCAGAGGGACTGGTGTTGGGTGGGAGAAGCCAAATGGCACATACGATGTAGCAGGTTCCTAGGTCCCTAGAATTATGCTGGAGGGCATGCTCCGCTACTGGGTATTGGACATCTCCTAGGCGGACAGTTCGCCTGTGGCCGTTCATGCGCTCAGCCAGTTTAGTTGTTGTCATACCGATGTAAAAGGCTGTGCAGTGCAGGCATGTCAGCTGATAAATGACATGTGTAGTTTCACATGTGGCCCTGCCTTGAATTGTGTATGTTTTACCAGTAGTGGGGCTGGAGTAGGTGGTTGTCGGGGGATGCATGGGGCAGGTTTTGCAGCAGGGTCAGTTACAGGGGTAGGAACCGCTGGGTAGAGAAGGTAGTCTGGGAATATTGTAGGGTTTAACAAGGATGTTACGAAGGTTAGGGGGGTGACGAAAGGCAACTCTGGGTGGTGTGGGGAGAATTTTGTCAAGGGATGATCTCATTTCAGGGATTGACTTGAGAAAGTTATATCCCTGGTGGGGTAATTTGTTGATGTATTCGAGGCCAGGATAATATTGGGTGACAAGGGGGATGCTTCTGTGTGGTCTGGGGGTAGGAACATTGTTGTTGGATGGGGAGGAATGTATTGCTCAGGAGATCTGTTTGTGGACAAGGTCTGCAGGATAGTTGCGGGAGAGGAAAGCACTGGTCAGGTTTGTCCTCACCTAGACCTATTTTAACTTTAATTATTTAATTTCCCTACCCACCAGTTATGCACTATGTACCCTAATCCTATACCACATTATTTACATTCATTCCGGAAACATCGGTATGACAACAACTAAACTGGCTGAGCGCATGAACGGCCACAGGCGAACTGTCCGCCTAGGAGATGTCCAATACCCAGTAGCGGAGCATGCCCTCCAGCATAATTCTAGGGACCTAGGAACCTGCTACACTGTATGTGCCATTTGGCTTCTCCCACCCAACACCAGTCCCTCTGAACTGCAGAGATGGGAACTTGCACTCCAACACATCCTTTCATCCCGCCATCCCCCTGGACTGAACCTACGTTAAACAACCTCACTCCCATTTACTCTTCAGTCTTCTCCTCTTTCCCTTTCCTCTTTAGCCATTAATGCATCTTTTCATCCTACATAGTTGTGTTTATCTTTATATTGTAACCTCTTTACTTCTGTATGCATCCTCTTTGGTTTGAAGCTGGCACAGTACTTACAGTAGAATATCTTTGTCTTCCCTCTGACAACCATGCCTCCATCCTTGCTACCCTCCCTGTTTTCCTTTCCCTGTTGCTTCATAACCTGGGTTGTGAGTAACTGAATCCACTTTCCCTTCTTTTCTTTCTTTCCGCTCTCTCCTCCCTGATGAAGGAACATTTGTTGCGAAAGCTAGGAACGTAAATTTTCGGTTCTGTTTTTTGTGTATCTATTGGCTGTACTGAGCTGAGGTAAGTACTGGCCAGCCCCTCTATCTCTTTGTTAGTATTTGTTTTACATCTTTGTATGAGATTTTCCATTAATCATTTAGATCTTAAAAACTAACAGTCATGTAGAAACTCCTCCTAAACTGTGTACATACAAAAGAATGTTTTCCAAATCAGGACTGTATGAGTTTAAATCCCAGCTAGAATATGAAGATTGGGGGGAGGTCTATGCAGAAACTAATGCAAATCAGAAATTTATCAAGTTCATGTCAATTCTTAAACTCAGATTTGAAGAAATGTTTCCCAAAACTCTTCATCAAATTAAAACTACAAAGAGAAATCAATGGGTGACTACAGGTATCAAAAAATCCTCAGAAAGTATTAGATATATCAACTCCATAAAAAATAATCAATCTAACCAAGAAGTTCTGCAATTCTACAAAAAGTACAGGAAAATATACAGAAAGGTGCTGCTAGCCGCAAAAAAACTTTCAAACAACAAAATATTACTTCAAGCTGGAAACAAGAGCAAAGCAGCCTGGAACATTGTCAAACAGGAAACATCTAACTCTGCTAAAAAGGACCTCAAGTCACATATTAAAAAGAAAGATGTACCAGTAGGTAACGCTAAAAAATTAGATGATTTTGTAAACTCATATTTCAGTAGTATTGCAAAAAAATTACAGCAGAAATTTCCAGATACCTATGATTTGCCTACTCAGAACCAGCCAACAAACTCAATGGTGCTCTTGCCAACTACAGAAAGGGAAGTGGCACTAGTAGTACACCAACTAAAAAATAAAACTTCAGTAGGACTTGATGAAATCTCAGTCTGCGTAATTAAAGAATGTATAGACTCCATAAAGGGCCCATTAACAGACATAATTAATGAATCTTTCGAATCTGGATACTTTCTGGAGTACCTAAAACAAGCAAAAGTTATACCTATCCTTAAAAACGGAGATGGGGAAAATGTAGAGAACTACAGACTGATTTCTATACTGTCTATCATTTCTAAAATAATAGAAATACTAGTCAAAAAGAGACTGCTAAATTACCTGAATAAATATAACCTTCTTTCCAATACCAGTTTGGTTTTAGGCCCGGAAAAGGCACACAATCTGCTATAGCACAGTTCACTAAAGTAATTTTAGATGCACTGGACACAGGTGAAAATGTAAGTGGTATCTTTTTAGACTTGTCAAAGGGCTTTGATACAGATGACCACAAAATCTTACTTCATAAATTAGGGCAAATAGGAGTAAGAGGTGTGACAAAGAAGTGGTTCAAATCATACTTGGAAAACAGAGCTCAACGAGTTGAGATATCACAAGTTTCAAAGAATTCCCTTGTAAAACACCTGTCTGACCCAGAACATGTGAATATAGGCGTCCCACAGGGAAGTGTATTAGGCCCAATATTGTTTCTTATATACATTAACAACTTCCCACAAAGTGTCAGACATGGAGAAAAAATACTTTTTGCTGATGACAGAAACATAGTAATAACAGGTGAAAATCCAACACAACTGTCAGAAAGAGCAAAGGAGGCTCTCAACGAAGTCCACAACTGGTCATTAAAAAATAAAGTAACCCTGAATGTAAACAAAACTAACTATATTAACTTCCAATTGAACAAAAAACACAATACTACTAGAATAAAAGTTAATAATAATGAATTAGAATGTGTAACAAGTACCAAATTCTTAGGGATGAATGTTGAGAGCCAACTGAAATGGATAAACCATGTCAATATTTTGGCAAATAAATTATCCACAGCATGCTATGCTCTTAGAATCCTTGCACCGGTATGCAATAATACTTGTCTTAAAATAACATATTATGGATATCTACACTCAGTCCTCAGCTATGGGATCATGTTTTGGGGAATATACAAACAAACTGTGTTCAAAGTACAAAAAAGAGCCATAAGGACAATAACAAACAGCAACAACAGGGCCCACTGTCTAGAATTATTTAGAAAGCTAGCCATTCTAACTGTTTCTTGTGAGTATATCTTTCAGAACATAATGTTCATTAAGAAAAATCTCAACATGTATAACACAAACAGCCTAATACATGACCATGAAACAAGATCTTGTCACCACCTCCATCTAGATAGAAAGAACAAGGCAAAGACACAAAAAGGTATATTTTATAATGGGATAAAACTGTATAACAAATTACCACAGGAAATTAAAGAAATAAATGAGCACCTCACTTTGAGACAAAAGCCTAAAACCTTCTTAGTAAGTAAAAGTTGTTATACTGTAAAAGAATATTTAACATAGATGTAGATTATTAGCAACATATGACATTATCACCAAAATATGATGTAATTGTAAATGTGTGCATGACTAGTTATAAAAACCACACCAAATATGAGAAAGCTGTTTCACTGTAAATGTAAATGTGTGCTCTTGTATTATAAACTGATGACATCCACACAATATATATTGTTCCACAGATGAATAAATAAATAAATAAAATAATAAATGAAATTAAAACCACAGTGAAAATCTCGTGAAGTCTTATGAGACATGTTGCAGTATCAGTGGCATGCCCATCAATCACATCACACCCCACTTTTCAGTTATGAGTGCTCAGTGAACTTGTAAGGATACCTAGATAATAGTGTCTCCTGCCAAGTATGAAGTCCTGCTGGGGAGTTTCACCTGATTTTAGGCGGCCCATATAATATAACTGTTATGTGTTTCCTTCTTCATGACAATTTTCGGCCACATACTGCTGGTACAACTGAGATGCTCCTATTATGTTTTCAACTGGAAGTGTTTGATTTCCCAGCACACAGCCCAGACTTGGCTCCCTGTGGTTTTCCTCTCTTCACTCATGTGAATCGCTGGCTATGAGGACAGCATTTTGGCACAGACAATGAGCTGCAGACCAGTGTAAAGAATACATAGAAATCACAGGTGGCTGGCTTCTATGACAAGGGCACTGAAAAGTTGGTACCATGCTACCACAAATGTCTAAGTGGGAGTGGTGACTATGTAGAGAAGTAGCTAGAAGGTGTAACTACATTTTGCAAATGAAACATTTTTGATTTTCATTGTGGTTTACATTTCATAAACTATCAGAAGTTGAAAAAAAAGTAGTCCTCAAACAATATTATTGTGTCAATAATACTGAGCAAGTGGGAGCTACTTAAGAAGCATTTTATGCCTCCTGGCTAAAGACAGACATATTTAAGACAGTGTTGACCAATGAGAAAACTATGAGTATTATCGATCATGATTTTATTGGAGAGATGATGGTAGCCAAACATAAAAAGGACATCAAGGTAGTAAAGGGAGTATTTGTGCTTGAAAAAAATTCTTAGCAGACCAACTAAGAACATTTAGTACAAATATGAAAAATGAGGGACAACTGTGGTTAAATATAAGTCTGCATGCTTTTGTGGCCTTTGCCATTGAAACTAGAGTCTTCCAAGTTATAAGGCTACACTATGTTCCTCTTCAACTCTTCTTCTTTGATATTCAGCATTTCAGTCGCACTGCTGGGATCTTCTTCATGAATCTTCATGTGTCCAATAGTTGGCTGAAAACTGATGAAAACTAGTGTGTGTTCACTTATAAAAGGAAGTCTTTTCTCCATTTGTTCCACAGAAGCGTAGTTACTTGGTAAAATTATTGAGTCTACTGGTTTTAGTGTCTACAATGCTGATACAGACTACCAGGCAGAGTCTTTAGTTGTATCTGAGTTAGTACCTTCAGCTTAGTTCCATGTGATGCACCAGTGGTAGGTAAACTGGGCTTACTAGATAGAGTGAGCCATCACAACCAATGTACAACCTCTGGCAAGTGGCTTTTAAGTATCATGCAGCCCACTAACCTATCACTTGCTGTCTATGAAGCTACTGATCATGCATAATAACAGAAAAAGTATAATGACCCAGCATTATTATCCTAGATTACACCTTCAGAATTCTCTCTTGGTACTATGGATTTGGTTCATGACAACTTTTGCTTGTTTCTGGTTTATAGTTCTTTGATCAATTTATGTCATCACTCTACTTGCTAAATGGGCTACCTCACTCTGGCATCTTGTGCTAGTCTTCACCACTTCAGCTTGTGATTTACACAGCATTGCTGTTCTACACAAATGTTTGAGCCATCTTAAACAACGGGCCTTAAGTAATGTAGCATCTACGCCTTATTGTGGATGACACATTTATGATATGGCTGCACAGTAAAAAAGAGCTACAAAGATCCCACATTTTTTTTAAATGACACTCATCCCAAAATCAACTTCACCTTTGAGATAAGAGTGAGGTCGGTATCCAATTCCTTGATGTGTCTGTCTATACAAAACTCGAAAATACTCTGAGGCACATGACATATAGAAAGCTTACCAACACAAATGCACTGATGGTCAACAACTATGATAGTTTTTCCATTTAGAGGATCTTCAAATAAAGTAATATTGCTTATGTAAACAAGCAGAACAAGAACTTTCTAATCAATCTGTTAGGTTACCATTTGTTACAAGAGTTACTGACTACGTAAGGATAATTCTTTTGAAAAATTTTATAAATACAACATTTTTAGTCAGTACAAAATAAGACTTTTTCTGGCCTACAATGGAGGCACCTGATCACCTCCCCTCTGAAAGAGAATTGACATGTTGCTGAAGCAACTGTGTATAGGCAAAACTGGCAGAGCAATAAGAAACAAATTAAAGAGAATGAATGCTATACACATTTAAAACAAATTGTGGATCTACTTTTGCAAAATACCAATGAGAGCTGCAACCGGTGTCTAGATTTTAATAATGTATGACTGCTTGCCAAAGAATATAACATTTATGTCAGCAGACTCAGAGATACAGCTGAGATCAGCAAGAAAGAAAGCAATATGAATGGAGATGTTGGCTTAAGCTTCATGGATTCTTGTCATCATGGAAGGAGTTGCACAGCCATAGTGTGCAACAAATAACAAACAGTTACCAGAAAGCCATCTTGGTAGCATGACAAAAATATTTTGGTACCTATACCTGTTCTCCTTTACTACATGTTATCATAACCTGTCCAGTGATAATGGCTTACCAATAGTAGCTCTTTGGGACAAGTGTAGAAAAACACCTTTTTATAAGTGAACACAATGCTGGTTTTTGTCAGTGGTCAACCAGATGTTGAACACCTGAAGATTCCTGAAAAGACCCCAGCAGGGGGGTCGAAATGTCAGATACTGAAGAAGTTCTAAAAGGAACATGATGTAGAATAATGACCCAGTGGACTTCAACTATAGTTAAAGCTCAAAGATTCATAAACTGTGGCCTAAAAAAATATGTAACAAGCAAAGTAATAAAAGATGCTAAAGAGTCACCTTGACTTAAAGCTACAGGAAGGCGCACGAAATGTGTTACAAATTGTTTCTTTCACAATTTACGATGCACATTAGATATCCCCCTGGGATCTCTACAGCAGTACCAGCAGAGCTTGGAAAAACAAATAAGTTATGAAATGACGTGTAATTCATGATACTGCCGCTAGGAGACTAGTAAGCAGCAATGGCTGACAATGGAAAACTGACGACACAGCAACGATCGGCAATTGTGTTACTTTTTCATGAAACGAAAAGCCTTGTTGTGACTCAGAGGCGTTTTCAACAACAGTTTAACACACGATGGCTCCCTTGCAAGAAGACCATCCACAGGTTGTACAATAAATCTGTGCAGGAAGGAACAGTATTGGAAGTGAAGCAACCTCGGCCTAAGCCTGTTTGTTCGCCGGAGAATATTGAAGCGGTACGAGTTGCTGTACAGAAAAATCCTGAGAAATCGTGTAGAAAGGCAACAGTGCAACTGGGAATATCCAGACGCTCCGTTCAATGCATTCTTAAAAGTGACCTCCATATGTACCCATACAAGATGACCTGTGCACAGAAGCTCACTGAAGAACACAAGCAGCAGAGACTACTGTTTGCTCAGTGAGCGGAGGATAGGGAAGAAACTCTCAACAACGTTTGGTTTTCAGACGAGGCGCATTTTGATTTAGACGGTGTGGTTAACAAACAAAATGTATGCTTTTGGGCCACTGAAAACCCACGAGTGCCTCATGAATGACAACATTATGCTCCGAGGATTACAGCGTTGGCAGCAATTTCCAGTCACGGACTTATTGGACCCTTTTTCTTTGAAGAAACTGTGAACAGCGAGCGTTATTTGAGCATGCTTCACAATAGTTTCATTCCACAGCTTCTTGCTACTGCCATGCCCTTCAACACGCAGTGGTTCATGCAAGATGGAGCAAGGCAACATACTGCAAACACTGTGTTGGAGTTTTTACACCAACATTTCAACATGCAGATCATTTCACTCAGGTTTCCAGGTCGCTTCAATGACAGACAAAATTGGCCCCCCAATAGTCCAGACCTCAATCCATGTGACTTTTTTCTTTGAGGGTACCTAAAGGAAAAAATTTTCCCAAAACATCCACATGATTTAATGGATCTCAGAAGACTTATTCTTCAAGCTTGTAGTGAAATTACGGAAGACGTGTGCTGTAGGGTAATCACTAACTTCAGTTAGGAAACGAAATGGTGGACATATTGAGCATGTGATGAGTTAGAACAAATCTCCATGGATGGCTCTTCATTGTCGTATATGTTCCTTTCAGATTGTATTGACAATAAAGTTTATATTCAAAAACAAAATAGTAACACATTTCATGTGCCACCCTGTACAGTCTGAGAATGTAGCAAAGATAAAGACACCTACAAATGAGAATGTAGTGATACTGATAGAGGAAAGCTAATGGCAATTCATGCAACTGCAAGGGAAGCTATGCGTGAATCCCATAACTTCCACAGTCAGATCCTGATGAAAGATCTATATGAAAAGACTAAGAAGTTCTGCTTCTACATAACATAACTGAATGGACTGAAACATTCCATTCAATAACTTATGGATCAGTCTAGTGTTGAACTGAAGATGTGAGGTGTAAAGATGAAATATTAAGTTACACATTTAAATATCATTCACACATAAGCACACCTTCATACCAATGCGTGACACACTCTCATGCACGCATGCACACACTATTAGAGTTTTAATATAATATGGTATTATTAAGAACATCTCTCTCTCTCTCTCTCTCTCTCTCTCTCTCTCTCTGTGTGTGCGTGTGTGTGTGTGTGTGTGTGTGTGTGTGTGTGTGTGTGTGTGTGTGTGTGTGAGAGAGAGAGAGAGAGAGAGAGAGAGAGAGAGAGAGAGAGAGAGAGAGGGAGAGAGAGAATTTACTTACCACCAAACATATGCTTCATTGCACGTTGAGCTTCAGCCAGCGTTGCATATTCAACATATGCAGACCTCGTACCACAGCCTGGATGCAGTTTATCCATTGGAAATTCCACACTTTTTACATTTCCAAATGCCTTAAATATTTCAAAGATATGCTACCTTGTCACATTCTTTGACAGCTGCCCTATTTGCAGCGTTGTGGGTTTTGGAGTGGATGAGTGCTCTCTACAGTTATGCCTTCCTAGTGACCTGCAATGGCATGTTATCTTAAATAGGTAATCAGAAATTGCAAATGACTTGATTTGCTTTCAGAGTTAAAGATCGACAAAATATCATATTTCATGAAATCATTTTCAAATTTTCTAAAATTTTTCAAAAACCAGTAATGACCCAATATAAGTGCCAACTTGGAATGGATAAAAAAATGACAGTATAAGTCCATGATAATTTTCTAAGGTAAGGAGAAGGAAAATTTGGTTGTTACAGTGACCTGATGGTGGACTGCATGAGAATGTGAGGGGAGACGTTCTCATTGTCAAGGTTCTGGCCGAGTATGTATGAACACTAAAAAGGGGGTCACCATATCTTGTACCAAGCACATCATAACTCCTTCACACCTGCAACTGCCATCTGAAAACCAGTAATGGACTCCCTAAACCATTCCCTGTCATCCTCCACCACTGTTCAGAAACTACAGCAGCCAAACTATGAAATTAATATCCTGTGCATCGACTCCCATTAACACTTCAACACAAACTGCTGCCTCTGGAGTGGTGTTGTGGCCAGGAAGCATGAACTACTGATGAATAGCACTGCATTGTATTCAGCAATGAATTGCAGTTCTGTGCTACCCTGAATGGATGGCATGCATGGCAGCAACTTGGAGAGAAGTCCCATTGTTCCTATGTTTTGGACAGGCACAGCAATGTTAATTCTGGAGTCATGATGTGGGGAGTCTTTGGGATGTAACTTCAGGTTAGTGTGGGTAGTGATTTAGGGGACTCTGATAGCACAACTGTATGTGACAGACATCCTGTGTTCTCATATCTAACCTCTTACGTGACAGTATTGTACTGCCATTTTTCAACAACAGGACAATGCTTCTTGACACATGGCATATATCTCTATGGGCTGTCTGCTGATGCTGAGGTATTCTCATGGTCAGCAAGGTCCCCAGATCTGCTCCTGGTAGAACTTGAGTTAGACCAGCTCAGACATCAACTCAGTATCAGTGCCAGTATCCTGGATATCAAGGATTAGTTACAACCGTTGTGGTTAGCTTGCCTCAGGAGAGGACACAATGGCTTTATGATACCCTCCAAACCCAAATCAGTGCTTACATCCATGCTAGAGATGGTGCAACATCATATTGGTATGTGGGCTTGTACTGCCAAGGTCTGAATAATCTGGACCGATTTTGTAATGCTGAAGTAACATCATATACGCTCTCAACCCATGAAGTTTCATTTCTTTCTTCCTCCTCTTCTGGGTGGTTCACTTTTTTGTCAGGTAGTGAATAGAAGAAAATTTCAAATACAGACAAAAATAACGAAATCTGAAAATGAAAATCAAAGTCTCTTTTACTTTCATTTACAGAATAGAAACATGACTGAATATAAACACATACATCCATGCACTGACTCACAGTCTGAGGAAAATCCTCAGACTCATTCCAAGTTTCCTGACGGTTTGGCACGGTTTGGCCAATTTGTTTGGCAGTATGACTGACTGACAAACTCACACACACACACACACACACACACACACACACACACACACACACACACACAATGAGAAACAGGATGGAGGGAGTGAGGGGTGGTGTGGAATGTGTATGTATTCAAAGACAATAGCAGGACAGGATACAGTAACGATAGAAGGAAGGCAGAGCAGAAAAGTGTAGAAGAAAGATGGAGGACATGGAATAACAGAAAGAATGAAGGAAAGGTTAAAATGTGTGAGTTATGTTGGGTTAAAAAAGTAACTGTCAGAGACTGAGGTGGGCCTAGGGGCAGGAAAGTGGAATGAGTTGGGAGCAGGATAGAAAATGAAGCAACTGTCAGTGCCATGGCCTCTATAATAACCCCAATTCTTTTGGTCTCTCCACCATCAAAAATTACCTCTCCCACTGTTTGACTTACGCCAAACCCACAATCTCCTCCCAAATAACCGTGACTGGCTACATTGTCAATTGCAAGTACTTTATTCATGATATCACCCATCATTCAATTCATAAAATGATCATATGCCAGCCTATTCAATGGATAATTTGAGTACCCTTTCTAGTTACCCAGTACATTACACCTGTCATGTGGATGCCCATGTGTTTCACTTGTAATCTTGGAAAACACCTCTATGATGGCTCCACAAGATCATCCATTCACATCTGACGTGCCTAACATCAGAATATATCCACTGCAACATTTGCCAGCGAACTGACACCAGAAAAATTGCTCACATATAGCATGGCCATCCATGGACGCCACATTTGCAATTATAAGTAGTCCCTCTCCTAGCACACTGAAAGTCTTGGTAAGACCTTTACAGAGTGAAACTTCTCAACCACTCAAATGAATCTTTAATTCCCCCCCCCCAATCCATATTTAGCAGTCCTACCACTTTACAGGACACAAACTGAATCACTGAATACAGATTGCCACTGGAAAAACTGAATAACATTCTCTACCACGGTTTTGACTACATCTTATTGTACCCTGAAATGGAGAATATCCACTCTCATTATCCCCTGTTACCACCCACTTTTCTTAATTAATCAAATGGGAACTCTCCTCATAACATAACTTCCATTCCCATAATCATCATCAGGTGGCAGCTGCTGTGTAGGAGCACAAGAGCACGTGAACACCCTCGCTTTTGATACCTTGTAGATTTATTGGTTATTTTCCTCTGAATGCTGTTAAACATAACATATATGCAGTAATCTGAACTATACTGCACTTAAATCTACCATTCTATGCTACATTGCTACTCAACTAGACTCTGTGAAACTTGGCATCAGGGTCACAAACACAATTTCAGTTGTGCACAATTTAAGGAACTTTAACGCATGCTCAACTGGCATGATGTAATTGCCTTATGGATCAAATATAGACAGATTTGGTAAACAACATGCACAGTTCATGGTGTGTGCAGCGAGGCCTTACCCCTCAACTACAAATTTATGTCAATGCCATTACGTGGTACCACACTGTGGCTGGTGTTTATCATAATTCATTTGGCAATTGATATAAATCCTGTAAGATGGTAGCACACTCCTTAGATATGACAATTCACTCACTATACAGTAAAATTAGATCTGATATTAGTATATGTTATAGTTATACTGACAGAAAAACCTGGTTTGTGGGGTGCTGAATGAGCTATATTACACTAAGTTTTGGATTTTATAACACAGTAATCCTTTCATATTCCTAACAGGAGAGTGCGCCAGTTTAGTGGATTTCTTTTATCTGTAGTCAGGTGACCATGTTGGTAGACATTACTACATTAATTTAATCATTTCCACAAAAAGGCAGTTTGTTTCTCAAGTTGATTGTTTAATGGGTGGGTCACAGTACAAACACAAAACAGTGAATCAGATTCTGTGTGCAGTGTCAAGATGAAATTTGTTGACTCTATTTTATGTGCTAGCAGAAAATTAAATTACCAGAAAAAGTTAGCTGCAAAGGAACTGGAACCTACCAGTCCACATCTGTTGATTGAGAAAGTGACAAAATCAAATAAGTGTGACTACAAGCAAACACTTAACAAAGAAGTGTACAATAAGTTTAAGACATTGTGTGGGTGCAATGTAAGAAATGGAATGTATCGTTTTCCAGGTCTGATTTTCAGCTTGGAAGTTAATTTGTGGGCTGATAGGGATCTTGCACATTTGTCTGAAAAAATAAAAAAAGTACAAAAAGTCCCACTTCATCTACATCTACATCTACATGGATACTCTGCAAATCATACTTCAGTGCATGGTAGAGTGTTCATCAAACCATTTTCACACCAACTCTCTATCATTCCACTCTAGAACAGCATGCAGCAAAAACAAACACCTATATCATTCTGTGAGAGTTCTGATTTCCATTATTGTGTTATGATGATTGTTTCTTCCTATGTAGGGCAGCATCAGCAAAATATTTTTGTATTCCAAGGAGAAAGTTGGTGACTGAAATTTGATGAGACAATCCTGCCACAACGAGAAAAGCCTCTGTTTTAATGATGTCCACCCCAAATCCTGTATCATGTCTGTGACACTCTCTTCCTTATTTTTTCATAACACAAACATGCTGACTTTCTTTGAACCTTCTTAATGTACTCTGTTAATCCTCCCGGTAGCTCAGTGGTCAGCGTGACAGACTGTCAATCCTAAGGGCCCGGGTTCGATTCCCGGCTGGGTCGGAGATTTTCTCTGCTCAGGGACTGGATATTGTGTTGTCATAATCATCATCATTTCATCCCCATTGAAGCGCAAGTCACCGAAGTGGCGTCAAATCGAAAGACTTGCACCCGGTGAACAGTCTACCCATCGGGAGGTCCTAGTCACATGACATTATTATTATTTAATCCTGTGTCATAAGGGTCCCACGACACGCAGCAGTACTCCAAAAGAGAATGGACAAGCGTCACTTAGGCAATCTCTTTAGAAGATCTATTGCATGTTCTAAGTGTTCTGTCAATAAAACACCATCTTTGGTTCACCTTCCCCACAACATTTTCTATGTGTTCTTTCCAATTTAAGTTGTACATAATTGAAATTCATAGGTATTTCATTGAATTTATTGCCTTTAAATTCGATTGATTTATCATGTAATTAAAGTTTAATAGATTCCTTCAAGCAGTCATGTGGCCCAACACGCACTTTCCATTATTGTGGGTCAATTGACAATTTTCACACCGTACAGATGGCTTTTCTAATTGATTTAGCAATTTGTTTTGATCTTTTGATCATTATACTAGACAATAAATGACAGCATCATCTGCAAACAACCTAAGCTAGCTGCTCAGATTGTCTCCTAAATGGTTTATATAGACAGGGAATTTCAGAAGGCCTATGGCACTACCCTGGGGAATGCCAGAAATCATTTCCATCAATTATTAAAAACTCTGACCTTTCTGACAGGACACAACTGAGAAGATATTCCACAAGCATGCAAGGTGATTACAAGCTACTTGTGAGGTATGGTGTCAAAAGCCTTCTGGAAATCTAGAAATATGGTATCAATTTTAAATCACTTGTTGACAGCATTCAACGCCTTGTGTGAGTAAAGAGCTTGTTGTGTTTCCTAAAAATGATGTTTTCCGAATCCATGTTGACTATGTGCCAATAAACTGTTTTCTTTGAGGTAATTCATAATGTTTGAACACAATACATGTTCAAAAATCCTGCTGCATATCGACATTAGTGATATGGGACTGTATTGCCTTTCTTGAATATTAGTGTGACCTGTGCAACTTTCTAGTCTTTGGATACAGATCTTTTGTTGAGCAAGCACTTTGATTGTTAAATATGGAGCTATTGTATCAGCATTCTCTGAAAGGGATGCAACAGATATACACTCTGGACCAGAACACAAGCTTTTATTAAGTTATTTAACTTGCTTCACTACTCTGAGGATATCTACTTCTGTATTACTCACTTCATCTTGTTACGTGAAGGAATCTCAGAAGACTGTGTTTAGAAACATTGCTCAAGCAGCACTGTCATTGACAGAATTGCCATTGCTATTGCACAGAGAAGGCATTGATTGTGTCTTGCCACTAGTATACCTTACATGCCACCAGCATCTCTTTGGATTTTCTCTTAGGTTTTTGAGACAAACCTTTGTTGTGGAAACTATTATAAGCATCTCAGACTGAAGTATGCCCTAAATTTCAAGTTTCTGCAAAAGATTGTCAATCTTGGGGATTTTGCATTTCTTTAAATTTGACATGCTTTCTTCATTGCTTGTGCAACAATGTTCTGAGCTTTTTTGTGTACTATGGGGGATCAGCACTGTGGTTTGTTAATTTATTTGGTATAAATCTCTCAATTGCAGTCAATACCTGATACACACTCACATTGTTAATCTGGAAAAAGTGGAGACTGTTCTCAGGCAGGCATCAAGTGTATTTTTATCTGAGTTTTTGAATAGATATATTTTTCATTCGTATTTTGTGGCTTTGGGAGTTATGGTATTCAGTCTTGCTATGACAAACATAGATTCCCTAATCCCTGTACCCACTTCAATGTTTGTAATTAGCTCAGGATTATTTGTTGTTAAGAGGTCAAGTGTGTTTTCATGACTGTTTACTATTCGAGTGGCCTCATGAAATAATTGCTCTAAACAATTTGTGTTTAGCACATACACAAAAATGCAAACATTGAACATGCTTGGTAAAGTGGACATCAGTACTCTGCTTGACAGTTTATACCATGCAGAGAGTCTGTGAGAGAATCTAATGAGTAAGTGGATAGGAACAGACATATCAATATCCTCTCCATGTTAATAGACTGCAAAAATTTTGCAAGGCGTTTGAATTAGCTTAATGTGATTACGATGAAAGATAAGATTCAGAAAATCTGCGAGTGTTTCATGGGCTTGTAAAATTAAAAAACTGCTCTGTGTTTAACAGTACATCCAAAACAGTTCAAAATGAACTTCTGCACTATATGCTAACTGTATGCAAAGAAATACACTACTGGCCATTAAAATTGCTACACCACGAAGATGACATGCTACAGACGCAAAATTTAACTGACAGGAAGAAGATGCTGTGATATGCAAATGATTAGCTTTTCAGAACATTCACACAAGGTTGGTGCCGGTGGCAACACCTACAATGTGCTGACATGAGGAAAGTCTCCAAGCGATTTCTCATACACAAACAGCAGTTGTCCGGTGTTTCCTGGTGAAACGTTGTTGTGATGCCTCATGCAAGGAGGAGAAATGTGTACCATCATGTTTCCGCCTTTGATAAAGGTCAGATTGTAGCCTATCGCAATTGCGGTTTATCGTATTGCTGCTCACGTTGGTTGAGATCCAATGACTGTGAGCAGAATATGGAATCGGTGGGTTCAGGACGGTAATACGGAACACTGTGCTGGATCCCAACGGCCTCGTATCACTAGCAGTCGAGATGACAGGCATCTTATCTGCATGGGTGTAATGGATCATGCAGCCATGTCTCGATCCCTGAGTCAACAGATGGGGACGTTTGCAAGACAACAACCACCTGCATGAACAGTTCGACGATGTTTGCAGCAGCATGGACTATCAGCTCGGAGACCATGGCTGCAGTTACCCTTGACACTGCATCACAGCAGGAGCCCCTGCGATGGTGTTTTCAATGACGAACCTGGGCGCATGAATGGCAAAACATCATATTTTCGGATGAATCCAGGTACTGTTTACAACATCATGATGGTTGCATCCGTGTTAGGCGACATTGCGGTAAACGCACATTGCAAGCGTGTATTCATCATCGCAATACTGGCGTATCACCCGGCGTGATGGTATGGGGTTCCATTGGTTACATGTCTCGGTCACCTCCTGTTCGCATTGACGGCACTTTGAATAGTGGACGTTACATTTCAGATGTGTTACGACCCGTGGCTCTACCCTTCATTCGATCACTGCGAAACCCTACATTTCAGCAGGATAATGCATAACCGCATGTTGCATGTCCTGTACGGGCCTTTCTGGATACAGAAAATGTTCGACTGCTGCCCTGGCCAACACATTATCCAGATCTCTCACCAATTGAAAATGTCTGGTCAATGGTGGCCAAGCAACTGGCTCATCACAATACACCAGTCACTACTCTTGATGATCTGTGGTATCGTGTTGAAGCTGCATGGGCAGATGTACCTGTACATGCCATCCAAGCTCTGTTTGCCTCCATGCCCAGGTGTATCAAGGCTGTTATTATGGCCAGAGGTGGTTGTTCTGGGTACTGATATCTCAGGATCTATGCAGCCAAATTGCGTGAAAATGTAATCACATGTCAGTTCTAGTATAATATATTTGTCCAATGAATACTCGTTTATCATCTGCAGTTCTTCTTGGTGTAGCAATTTTAATGGCCAGTAGTGTAATAATGTAAGAAATTTTAAGAGTGCATTATTTGGCTATAATTGTGGACAAAACAATGAATGTGTCTACCAGACAACAACTGGTGACTGTGTATAGATATGAATTTTGTGGTTCTGTTGTGGAGATATTTTGAGGCTTTTTTAACGCTGATGCACAGGATGCTGAGATGTTATTTAGGATGATACATTATGAATTGCAAAGGCATATGGATTCATAGAATGAAAAGGTGATCTGACAATGCTGTGACAGTGCTGCTGTTATGAGCGGAGGCATTAACAGTGTTCAGGCAAGGATTAAGCAGGTATATCCTGTGGCTTATTATATCCACTGCTATCCTTATCAACTTAATCTTATCCTGCAAAGAGCTGCATCTATAAACAAATCTGCTAGATATTTTTTCTAAGTTCTCCAGCATTCCAGAGAGAACTTGATGTTACTGTTAAAATTTACTCATAGTTATTGAAGGCACAACTGAGAAAAGAGCTAGATTAACTCTACAGCAGACAAGACTCTCAACAAGCAGGTGGTGTTGTTGAAATGTTGCAGCTTCTACTAGACAACAACTTAGTTCTACACACATTTCCAGAGTTAAGTGAACTAATGAAAATAATTATAAAAACTCCTTTAACAACAGTTAGACCTGGACATTGTTCCCCAACAATGGGAAGGATAAAAGCCTTCCTTCAAAACACAATGACAGAGAATTGGCTTTCAGTATTGGCAATGCCTGCAATTGAGAAAAAGGTTGTGAATGATAGTAAAGACATCAACCATAGAGTGATGAAGACATCTGAGCAACTGAAAAACAGGTACATGGATTTTCTTTAAAAATAGGCAGAATCAGTCATGCTGCAGTACAGTTTTCTCTGTTTAAGATGTACCTTCACTGCAGTGTAATGTATACGAATATTAACTTTTGTGTGGACTATGTGGAAGAACAAGGCATTTCATAAGAAGAAATTATACCATTTTTCATGCTTCAGAAAATGGGACTTGGTGAGTGATAATACTTTAGAAATATTAATATTTGGCTGACAGAATGGAGAGTAGCAAAAGCTTACACATTACTTCATTCTTACTCTAGACACTACTTAGTTATGTACAAAACAACAAACATTCACAAAAACAATGCTTTCTTTTAGCAGACAAATTATGCATGCTACTGTTATTATTGTTATTGGCTGTGGCTGCAGTTGCATAAATTTGTTCATAAGCATAACTGTTACACAGGACATACTGTTTCACACTTTCAAGTTGATCTCAGACTAGTAATTTGTGAATGCCCAAAATGTATACTAATGAGACGCGACTGATCCCCACAGACTAAATTTGGCTGCAGTTGCATAAATTTGTTCATAAGCATAACTGTTACACAGGACATACTGTTTCACACTTTCAAGTTGATCTCAGACTAGTAATTTGTGAATACCCAAAATGTATACTAATGAGACACGACTGATCCTCACAGACTAAATTTGCATTATTACCTGTTCTCAACCTGCCTCCAGGCTCTCTCCTGTTATCACTCCAATCCGTCATCTTGCAACCACTCCAGGCTCACATTTTAATTATTAGTTTTGTACTCCCTCTTTAGTAGCACTTTACCCCTTTTCACTGTACTTTTTTCCTCAATGTTTCTGCTCATCTTTCAGTACCTACCACTTTCTGGTACACACCTATGTGCACCACTCTAACACAATCTTTCCTAATCCATCTCATAATTTGCATCCCTTTTCCAACTAAACACCCTTTTTTCTTGCCATGTCCATATTATACTGTCCAAATACTTACATGTTATACATGGAGTTCAATGTCTTGAATATATTTATAGCCCAAATGGAGTGTTAACATGATGCCCACTGAACCTTACTAAACACAACATGCAGCAAAATGAAGTAGAGGCAAGGAAGACAGGAAACATGACTACTTATCTCAACACCCTAGAAGAAGGAATGCAGTTATAAGTTTTATGTTGCATTACCAAAGGCAAGAATAGAGAAAAATACACTGTCTAGAACAATACAACTGACTCAAGGATGCTGTTCAGTGCCGGAATGGGAAAAACCAACCAGTTAAAACTGACATTCTGAACAACAAATATTTTTTGGTATTTGCTTGGTATCAGATATATGAAGTGTCTATTTTTTTTATTTTTTACAAAATCAAAATATCAATTATCCATAGCAGCAGCACTAAAATTTTTCGTTTTTAAATAAAATATTTTTTAAAAATGGAGTAATTTTTATTCATAGAAATTGTATTGTTTTGAAATATTGTCTTGTTATAAAAATGGGAAAAATGATCAGTGCTATTTTAATAATGCTGACAGAAATGAGTATGAACCATGTGGCACATGAACCAGTACAGCATTTCTGATACAATAACTTCCTGTTGTTTTGTGACGTGGCTTAAGATATGCTTGTATGTGCAGTGTGCAAGATTTGTCCCCACATGGTCTATATGATAATTTCTCACTGTTGTCATCAGACATCCACTGAATTTCAGAATGACACCAACCCCAATCTAGATATATCTTTTCTAATTGATGTAGCAATGAGGTACAGTGCTTCTTATGCTTTACAAGATTGAAGATTTGTCTGTCATTTCTATGAAATAATAAAAGATGCTATAGATGCATGCTCAAAATAAAATGGATCGACAAGGTCACGAACGAAGTGGTTCTGGAAAGAGCAGGTGAGACAAGAAGCTTCTGGAGTTTCGTTGTTAAAAAGAAGAGTGCAATTTACAGGCCATCTATTAAGACATAAAGGACTCCTGAACACAATCATAGAGGGATATGTCGAGGGAAAAAGACCAAGAGGAAGACCACGACTGAGGTACATGGATCAAATCGTGAAAGATGTGGGCTGTAACACTTATAAAGAAATGAAGAGAAAAGCTGAAAGACGCACAGAATGGAGACAAGCTGCCATTGTAGCTGTTGCAAACCAATCCTTGGATTGACCACTACAGAATAAGAAGAAGAGAAGAATAAAAGAGGAAGTAAATTATGGTAACAGTATTATATTACAGACTTAACACAACTCAATCATAGTATACAATAAAAACAGAAAGTATACGATCCACTGCCTCTATCTACATAATATGCCTTTATCTGCTCTTCAATCTCAGTTATCACCCTTCAGCACTGACTATTTGAAATGCCCAAACAGTGGTATGATCTCCAATTACAACATGATTTTTGAGCAGTTTCAAAAAATTAGTATCGATACGAGAATACTGTTGATCTTCTTTTTGTAATATTCAATCATTTACCTCTTTTCAAGAAAAACAGTGAATGGTGAATTCTTTTATTTGCCTATTTAAATTAATATTTTGATCCTATGTATGATGAAACTTGGATAGTCAAAATATTTCATTCTTTGTTTGACTTCTACATTTATTACAGGAAGTAATAGAAACAAAAAAATGAAATTTGGTTATTTCAGAAACCAATTATTCTGGGCTGTTTTAATTGTCAGATTGAACTGGCATGGAAGGAAAAGATATAATCAAAAATCTGTTCATGCATTTTCAGATTTGACTCTGCGGGCAGTAACTATGTTGAGTGTAGAGGTGAACAGTGTTAGTAACAGCCATTTGAGGGTATGATCATGCACCACTGATGAATACGCACTCCTGTTGAACTATTCCAGCCATTTGAATGGGATCCCACTTCAGACTGGGGAAGATGAACAAACATATTGATGGATTGCTACACTTGTTGGGCGCAATGTATCACTGGTGAGTCTGCTTTCAGCAGTGCTCTGTAGACCAGGTTCTGGATGTGTGCATAGTGCAGATACATGTCAAGATCGATGGATTGTGTGAGGCTGGGTGACCACACATCATCCAAGGATGAAATTTGGCCACATGTTGCACCTGTCGTGTCATCAAGGACCACTGGGAAACATTTGCTTGCAGAAAGTGTTGACTAGAGAATGGTATGGTGCTTTGTTGTCTTCAGTGACTATCCCAGGTTCTGTTTGTATGAGAATATGGCTGAGACCAGTTGAGCAGCTTATTCACGAGAGCATTCACCCCCTTCACACAGTCCCACCCCAAGTATCACAGTGTGGTGTGGAGGTCATCACTTACAACTCGCAGTCACATTTGGTGTTTCTGAAGGTTAAAGAAACTGGTGCACACTATACCGCACAGGTTGTTATCACCATGCTATTGCCATTTCTTTGACACAAAAAGGATGTGGGTTTTCAGCAAGAAAACACGTGTTCATATATGGCTGCTATTACACAACACACTCTTTGCACTGTACAGCAACTGCCCTGGCAAGCAAAATCCCAGATCTCTCACCATCTGAACAAGTGTGGGACATGGTGAAGTGACACGTAACTGATTCTCCAGAGCAAGCAACTGCCTCTGCCAAATTACAGCAAAAAGTGCCACATGCTCGGAAGAATCTATCGCAGGATGCCACTTAGTACCCTTGTGATGGTTTTCATGCGAGAATACATGTCTGCATTGCCACCAGAGGGTCTACTCTGTGTATTGATGTGACAGTTTGGGCATCCTTTACTGTGACATATGTGTTACTTTTGGTCTGAATTTGCTATCAGACACGTCTACAATGATATACTACCTTTCACATCACTTGTCAATAAAGTGACCCTGCCCTTGAGGGCATTTTGGATGATGTTGCATTTTTTTCCCACAGAGTATTAAAGACAACAGAAATGGTAATTATGGTTCAGAACAAGTAAAATCTCAACATAAGAATGTTAAAGAGGAAACAGAGTATAGGGCAGGAAGACACATACGAAGAAAGAAAGAAAGAGGAAACTGAAAAATGAAACATATAGCAATGTTAAGGATTTGTTTGTCATTAGATTCACCAACAAAAATGTAAATGTATCTATATACAACCACACAAAGCAGATGTGGGATGGATTTGCGGTACAAAAATGCTTTCACTATATATGATAGCACATGGTTTTAATTGCGTAACTGCTTACAGATTAGTGCTTACAGCTACAGACTGAGCAATTAGGTGCAGAATGGTGTTCTCAGTCTATCATAGTACCTGATACATCACTGGACCTTTGTTGCCAGCTCCCTGCAACGTGAAAGGAGTGTGATGTTCTGAAATTACCACACAATCACCATGTAGGGAGAAACAAAAGATAATTTCATTTTATGAAATCGATTGTGGATCCAGATGGAATAAACCTCATCATGTGTATTGCATCAACAGAATTGTACCCTCTTCTCTTGCCATATGGCAGGGAGTGCCATCAGTCTGGAAGTGTGGCAGCTGCCAGATGAGATGCTGGGTGGGCGGTAATGGTTGCATGCAAGCCCAAGCAATAGTGGCTGGCAATTCAGCACTCAGGTATGTTGATTTACATCAACTGATGGACATGATTTCCTTTTTACCCTTTAACCTGAGGAATCAGTGTAATGACACTCCATTCTATGTGGCCTAGGTAAAGGAGATGCAAAGTCTTATATAATGGACCCCAGGGGGGGGCAAAAAAAAATCATTGTTGTCATATCTTTTAAAACAAAAATGACTCATTTGTTGTGGTGCAAGGTAAGAGAGCAGATGAGATCCACATGCTGGTGTGCAAACTGTGTGTTGGGAGTAAGGAAGTTTCCAAGTGGTGATAGCACATGGGCACATGGTGTGTCATATTGTACTTCTGGCATTTGGTGCCTATCTGGATCCACAACCAATAGTCTTTTAGCACATCGAGCCATTAAAAGTGTTATCACCAGTGCCTTCATAACATGGATGCCTGGAAAACTTAGTCAGTACAAGGATTCAAATACACAATTGCTTAGTGATGAGGTGCGTCAATTGGGGAAAAATTGAGTAGTCGCAAATTTTTGCACAGTACTAGGAACAACATACTAAAAAACCTGACTGGTGAGGTGTGAGCATTGGGATGGGAGTGGGATTCTAGGTCACTTTTTTATGTTTTTCTCAAACAACTCTAAAACTACGGCTTCTAGCAAAAACGTTTCCCTATACACAATTAAACTACATTAAATTTCCTATACATTTTTTCTTTAGGCCTAATAGTTTCTGTATTCAGGAAATGGAAAAAGTACAGATTATTAAAAGTCTTGTTCTAGCAGTGTAAAATTAATATTTATCTTTAAATGAAGTGAGTCAAAACAAATATCAAATACTGAATGTATGCAAGACATCTGAATGCAGTAGAGCCATATTAAGGGATAAATTTTGTTCCAGGGGTGTAACAGGGTGGAGGGGGAAGTTATGGGGGATGAAAGAGCAAGGTAAGGTAGGTTGCCAGATTGTGTTCGTGCACAGCCCTCCTTCACAGGTGTGCAAACTGAAGGTCAAGCATGTGATTCCCCACTCTAACTCCCCCACTATGTCACAAGAAGCAACTACAGGATGTCTCATAATGTTATACAGACACTATACAACATGCCTTTGCAAATCACTGGTGATGCATTGCCTGAACATGACCAGGAAATGTTTATTTTGCACAAAAGGCTTTTACACTACATGGAATGCAGATTTGCATTATTAATAATACTAATGCAAGTAACATACATGGGCAAAAACTATGTAAATCTCTGCACGCTGTTCTATACTGCTAGAGGACAAATTGATTTTTAGTTATACTGTATGGCAGCTGTAGTGTTCTTGCTGAAACGGGAGCTTCCCATACCATAAGTTCTGCTCACTTTTCAGTCTACAAACTAATTATATCTTACCAGCATTTCGTGACCAGTACTCTTATGCGAGTGGACAAAATAACTCCACTGAGCTTGTGTTTATACTTATTTCCTAAGTGTTTAATGAGTAGTGTGATTTCTGTCAGTAACTTACGTAGTGTTGGTGGCAACAGGATTGAATTGGTAAATGTGACACATTGCTGCTGTCTGTTGTTGACAGCTTATTTTAAATCCAAGGAATTGTGTTTACGTCATTTGGTATTGAATTACTGAATGAACGAGAAGTTTCTGCACTTCTCTTACCATTAACTGTGTTGCTTGTAGACTGCATAAATCTTTTCTATTCAGGAATCACTGTCAATTGTAGAAAGGGCTGCACTGAGTCGAGCCACTTACCACACATGTACAGTGTACCTTCAAAGATAGGTGAGAATATATCTGGTGGAGTTGGCCTGATCATATTCAGGTCTAGAACAGAAATCTGCTGCCAAGCATTTCTTGGCTTATGTTGAAATACCTGAAGTTCTATAGCACAAACGTATGTACATTGTTGCTGGATGAATAAACTACTACTACTACTACTACTACTACTACTACTACTACCACTACTACTTATGTTGCAGATTGAGATAATTTAAGCCACTGGACTTCTTGGTATTTTGGCAGAAATGGTGGAGACAATGAAAACAACATTGTCAAATAGAAATTGACAGCATGTTAGACTTGAAAAAAACTCTTCAGTGTGGTAGAGAGTTGACAGCATCAGCTGCTGAGCTTTTTTTTACATAATAGCTCACTTAATAACCACAAATAAGTACTCTATAAACAGATAAATGACTCCACTTTGTAAACACAGTATCAGTGAAAGTATTTTGCTACTCACATTAGACAACTGGACAGAAAATGCTGCCGTCCACTGTGGCCGAGTGGTTCTAGGTGTTTCAGTCCAATACCGTGCTGCTGCTGTGGTCTCAGGTTCGAATCCTACCTTGGACATGGATGCATGTGATGTACTTTGGTTAGGTTTAAGGGACTGATGACCTCAGATGCTAAGTCCCATAGTGCTTAGAGCCATCTGAACAGAAAATGCTGGTGATTTACAGCCTGTGTGTTAAACTGAAAATTGAGCAGCATTCATGGCGAGGAAGGTTGCCTTTCCTGGAACAATGCTACAGCAGCTGTGCAGGATGACAATCTATTTCTCCTCTTGCACAGATTATGCAGAGATTTATGTAGATTCTGTAAATATGCATTACTGCATTAGTGTTATTAGTAACTCAAATCTGCACTCCATGTAGTGTTAACTCATTTTGTGCAAAATAAACACTCCCCAGACATGTCTGTGCACTATTCACTGTGGAGGGCCCATATAACTTTGTGAAACACCCTGTAGTTGATTCTTGTGATGTAGTTGGATAGACAGAGTGGATGGTCACCTACTCGACCTTCATCTTGCACACCTATGAAAGACGGAGCTGTATGAACACGAGCTAGTGACCATCCTTCCTTCACTTTTCTACACCACACATCTCCTCCTCCACCCTGTTACACCTCCAGAACACAATTTATCCCTTAATAGGGCTTTACTGCATTTAGATGTGGTACAGACATTAACATTTGTTTTTAACCTAGTTACTGTTAGAACAATATTTTTAATAATATGTGATTTCTCCATCCCCTGGATGCAGAACCTATGAGTCCTAGAGAAAAAATGTATAGGACCTTTTCTGTAGAAAATTTAAAGTAAGTTAAACTTGTGCTGGGAATCATTTTAGCTATGGTTTTTGATTACTCAAGATAATTATAAAAAAAAAAAAAAAAAAACCTTTAAACCAACCCCCACTCGAACACTCACACCGCACCAGTCTGGATTTTTAATATGTTGTACATAACACTCCTAGCACTGTGATTACATGATTTTTTCCCCTAATTTTCCTTCACTGACTGGACTAATGGTTTTGTCACTGTACACTGCTACACTGGTGTCTGGCGGTGTCACATGCTCCAATTGTACAGCCGAGAGTCCTCAACCTAGGTACTTCTGTTCTGTGTTATCATTGCCAGTTCATTGGAATTTATTCCCTGGAATACTGGGCCATCCCTGGACAGATCACCACCATATTTTCAGCACCAATGAAAGGCAAAATATCAGTTGTGAACTGGGTAACAAAATTCAGTTCAGATGGTTTTAGCTGGATAGGCAGATAGTTGTTCCAGAGCTTCTAAAATAAGAATATCAGTTGTGCATATATGTGCAAAACGTAGCCTTTGACGATAAAACAGAAATAAGTTCTAGCCTCATGGATAGCCAGGAGCTCTGAAAATAGGGTGGTAGCAAAGAGCATTGTTTTTCTGTCAAATTTTTGGAGAAAAATCTATAGTTTCCACTGCGTTCATTGACATTCTACATCTATATCTACATCCATACTCCACAAGGCACCTGAGGGTGTGTGGCGGAGTGTACCTTGAGTACCTCTATCGGTTTTCCCTTGTATTCCAGTCTCGTACTGTTCGTGGAGAGGAAGATTGTTGGTATGCCTCTGTGTGGGCTCTAATCTCTCTGATTTTATCGTCATGGATATATACAGGATGGAGCAATATACTGCTTGACTCCTCAGTGAAGGTATGTTCTCGAAACTTCAACAAAAGTCTGTACCAAGCTACTGAGCGTCTCTCTTGTAGAGTCTTCCACTGGAGTTTATCTATCATTTCTGTAACGCTTTCGCAATTACTAAATGATCCTGTAATGAAACACGCTGCCCTATGTTGGATCTTCTCTATCTCTTCTATCAACCCTATCTAGTATGGATCCCACACCGGTGAGCAGTATTCAAGCAGTGGGCGAACAAGTGTACTGTAACCTACTTCCGTTGTTTTCGGACTGCATTTCCTTAGGACTCTTCCAATGAATCTCAGTCTGGCATCTGCTTTACCGATGATGAATTTTATATGGTCATTCCATTTTAACTCACTCCTAATGCCTACTCCCAGATAATTTATGGAATTAACAGCTTCCAGTTGCTGACCTGCTATATTGTAGCTAAATGATAAAGGATCTTTCTTTCTGTGTATTCGCAGCACATTACACTTGTCTACATTGAGATTCAATTGCCATTCCATGCACCATGTGCCAATTTGTTGCAGATCCTCTTGTATTTCAGTACAATTTTCCATTGTTACAACCTCTCGATATAGTACAGCATCATCCAAAAAAAGCCTCAGTGAACTTCTGATGTTAACCACAAGGTCATTTATATATAATGTGAATAGCAATGGTCCTACAACACTCCCCTGTGGCACACCTGAAATCACTCTTACTTCGGAAGACTTCTCTGCTGCACAACTGCACACACAGGATCGGATGAACCTTTTGAAATGATCACCAACGGTGATTCTGAATCAGGATGGCCAAGCAATGCAACCCACGCCAGATTTGCCTCAGGACCATGTGGAGTGGAACCTGGACTTCACAGCATGAAGTATAAGGCAGCAATAGAAGTTTCTGATGCCTAGGAATCAACAGACTTCTGACACTATCTTTGGGCCCAGGGTGATGTCCCACTCCAGAAGTGGGCATGAACAGGCAGCAGATATTTTGAATTCAATGCAGTTCGCTTCCATAATGCTCTTCATAGGATTCAGTAGTATTCTGTAATCAATGATGCAGAAGAAAACTTCTCAGAGGTGATGTTCATATTCTTCTGTCAAAGATGACACCACCAGCATATTATCAGTGTAGTCTATGCCACTTAGCTCTATTTCATGAAATGTTTGAAATGTCTGAGCAGTGTTGTGCAACACGCACAACATGTAGGGTAACGCAAACACTCCAAATGGTATTGTCATAACCATTTTGTGTTTATCCTTTGGGGCCACTGAAATCTGATTGTAGGCACTGAAACATTCAGTAAAACTGGAAAGATACCAAATGAAATTTCCTGTGTGTCACAATGGACCGAAGTCTCAAAATTGTCTGGTCATTCAGTGCTCTATATTCATGGCATAGCCAACAACCAAGTGAAGCAGCAAAGCTCATGTGCTTTCCAATGACTGTGTTTTTCTTATTTGAACCACCGTGTCAAATTCCAACAAGGTCATTCAAAATTTGTCAGGATCAACATACCATGGTATGCAGAAGACAGTACACTGTTGAATGATGTGGGAGGTCTTACACACAGATGCACGCATGCACACATGCACGTGCACACGGCCACACACACACACACACACACACACACACACACATACATACATACACACAGTGGATGCATAATAGACTAACACCCCATTAAGAGGCAGTCTTGTAAGTGAATGCATGGTCGGATCACTGCACTGAATTAGCTGGCCGGTCATTCCTGCTGAAGTTGTTCAGTCCGGGACACAACAATTCAGCATGTCTAGTTTGAGATCATAGAAGAAAAGAAAACCTGAAATGTGATTATGTGAGTGCATCAGCAATGATAGACCATCATTCGAAAGCTCTCCACAAGCTTACATTCAGATTTTTCACTGGAGATATCTTTTGCTGCAAAGAGATCAAAGATACAGGACTCTGCTATTCACATTTCTGGACCTGGAGTATGGTGAGCTACATTGAATGTTCTGGCTATGGCAGTAACATTTTTCCCAGTCTGGTGAAAGTGAGGATTATACATTGATGGTCATTGAGAAGCAAGACACTCCCTTTCCCTGTGGGCTAACAGTGGGCTTATCCATCCTTCACATTCTCCTAGAGCTTGTTAGCTCTATTTCATACCATATTCACAATAAGGTGCAGCACATTGCTGGCATCATCTGTGTGGAGTACAGGGATGCTGGGCACTTCTGAACTCACCAACAGGCAAAGATGAGACAGGAACTAAGATGGTTTTCTGTCTCTTAGCCACTACTAGTTCAGCAGCTGCTGCAACCATTACATGCATGTGGCTGATAGCTGCCACACAATCTCTTTCTTCCGTCACTTATATCAGTCTGTTGCTTGGTATTTCATGATCATTTTGTTCACTTCAAAGATGATGCCACATTGTGATTATATTTCGTTGTATCCTGGGTTATGCTGTCACCAGCAAAATGCTTCTTGACATAACTGAACCGTAGGGCTCCTCAGTCAGTCCAGAGCATCTCTACTTTGAAAGTTATACAATGCACTTCTGCACCTGGATGCCTTAAACAATGCAGCTGTAGCTGACTAGCATTATCACTGCAGGCAGTCTGTTGTTACTGTGACTGGTCTCACATCTAGTGTCCCGCTTTGTTGTTGGGTTAGCTGCAACCAGGTTTGCTAGCCCAAAGAAAGTTTATCACCATACTGTTTTGGTGATGTCTGCTACCGCTTGTGGTGTTTCTTACGATATCTTGATAAGATTTCAAAGTGGTGCAAAGAGTGGTAACTTGCTTTAAATGTTCAGAAATGTAAAACTATGCAAAAAAAGGTAGCATCCTATGACTATAATATCAGTCCATCCCTGTTATAATCAACCAACTTATCCAAATATCATAGTGTAACACCTTGTGGGAATATGAAATGGAATGATCACAAAGGCTCATTTGTGAGTAAAGCAGGTGGTAGTCTTCTTGTTTAAAGTTAGAATACTAGGTTTGTGCAATCAGTCTACAAAGTAGACTGCTAACAAACCACTCATGCAACCAGTTCTACAAAGTGTGGCAGAACAGACAAAGCAGTTTCTATTACTGGTGGGACTGTTGTGAGTGTAGGCAGTTGCACAAGGTTTGACATTGTTCATTCATTGACCGTATTTCAGTAACCAACATGGTCTGAACCAGTGCACATCATGGTTTTGGCATTCATGCTTATTATGAAAACAACACATCTGTGATAGCTACACAATGAGCTTTACGGCAATAGTTCAACATTCCACGCAACAATGCCATTCCTAATGCAAACACAAATCAGTCCTGGATATGGCAGTTGAACGAAACTGGTAGCACCATAAGAATAGATACACATGGCCAACACAGATTCATCAGAATGCCAGAAAATGTCTAGCAGATGAGAATGTTTCCGAGACACCTCATCTCTTTGAGGCCTGGTGTCGGGTGGACTGCACGGTCACCAGATTTGAGCATTTGTGACTACTTTCTTTGGGGATATCTGAAGGGTAAGGCAATTGGCCAAAACTGGTAGCACACATGGCTAACACAGATCCATCAGAACATCAGAAAATATGCAGTGGGTGAGAACAGCAGTTCAACAATCGCCATAACTTTCTGCTCGACGACATGCTGTTGCATTGGAGATTTCAGACCGCAGTTTGAGAAGGATTCTGCAATGTGATTTGAAGTTCTATCCTTACAAAATAATGATTGCTCAATAATTACACCCAGCAGACTATGCCAACCATCAAAATCTGTGTGAGCAAATGCTTGCTCAGACTCAGATCCCTCTGAGTTCAGCTTTCTTGAGTAGTGACGAGGCACATTTTCATCTTAGTTCGTGTGTGAATAAGCAAAACTTTCACTCCTGGGCTGAAAATAACCCACGAATTATTCATGAAAGACCACAACATTCTCCTAAAGTGACAGTGTGATGCGCCATATCACAACTTGGCGTGGTAGGCACTTACTTTTTTGAGGAAGGAGTGACAGTGAATTCCACATGTTACGTTTCGATGTTGCAAAATTTTCAGCAACCCAGAATGGACGAGATTGTCAAAGAACATCTACTGGGGAACTTGTGGTTCCAACAGAATGGAGCTACTGCTCAGAGAGCTCGAATTTTACTTGATGTTCTCAGAGAAATGTTTCCGGGACACCTCATCTCTTTGAGGGGTGATGTCGGGTGGGATGCGCAGTCACCAGATATGAGCATTTGTGACTAATTTCTTTGGGGTATCTGAAGAAAAAGGTTTTCAAAAGCCGTCCTCACACCCTACCAGTGGATTATCTATGAAGTGAATGGCATACCCAGCAATATGTGTGCAAAAGCTGCTCAAACCTTTAGGGATTGTCTACAACAATTTATTGATGCTAACGGCCGCCATCTTGGGGACTTTATTTTCAAAACTAAATGAATGTAAAATGGTATATTATACTAATTTAGAAAATAAAACATTTTTTCTCTATACATCTAGATTTACTTTTTATTGCTCCTTAAAACTGCTTAGTCAGCTCTGCCGCACCTTGTAGAATATTGCTGAGGTTTGTGGGACCTGTACCAAATAGGACTAACAGATGATATGAAACATATGCAGCAAAGGGCAGCACAAATGGTCTAAGGTTTGTTTGATCCATGGGAGAGTGTTACAGAGATACTGAAGAAACTGATATAAACTATCCTGGGAAAGTCTGTTAGCAAAATTTCAAGAATAGGCTTTAAATGATGACTCTAGGAATATACAACAAACCCCTACATATTGCTTACATAGGGGTTGTGAGGATAAGATCAGAAAAATTACAGTGCACACAGAGACATTCAAAGAACCTAACTTCCTATACTCCATATGTGAATAGAACAGGAAGAAGCCTTAATAATGGGTATAATGTGACATACCCTCTGCCATGCACTTCAAGGTGGTTTGCAGCATATGCATGTAGATGTAGATGTAAGAATGTGGTGACCTCTTCTTGACATACTTGGCCCAGGAGGGATCCTGGCTGCAAATACAGCAGTTGTTTCTGCTCTTGTTGCTCGTGATTATGTAGCTGGTACTGCCATTGCATATCTTACAACTATGCTCTCAGCTGCCCTAAATTTGCAATTCATGATGGAGCGCTAATGTTCACATCTCCTGGGTTGTTGAAGACAGAAACAAATGAGCCACTGTACTGAAAGAACACATCACTCATACCACCACTACTACTCAAATAACTGTACTGTCATCAAAGATAATTAACCTTTTGTAAGCTCAAGTAGAAATAATTGGAGAAGAAGAAAGAGCTCAATCAAGGTTCTCAGTCCACTGCCACATTTAAGTTCAGCAAGTTCAGGTCTTTTTTTCTATATTTAGTTACACAACTTTCGTTCACACAATTCTACTCTCCTAACCTTAGCCTCACAGTGAAATCCAGTCCATTTATTTATTTTTCTCATGTGAGTTTTACATTTAGTTTATTTATGTCAATAGATAATCTTCCTGCTACTGCTCTGTTGCAACACTGTTGTCTTAACCCAAATAGGAAGGAAAATTGTGTTAAGCCACCTGTTGACTATCATGTACATTTTGTTATGTGTGTTTTTTTGTTGCTCATGCCTCATATTTTTCAGGCAGAAATTAAAGGACATAAGCAGCATTTGCCTCAACTCACTTCAGGGCGCCACATAAAAACCACACTCATGTTGCATAGTGTACAAGGGCAACAGTTCTTAACTTAAAATACCAGGACTTGTCTCTCTGTCTCGCACTAAAATGCAGGTCACTTCACTAATTTTCACAAAAATGCAAACACTGGACTCGCAATCGGGAGGATGACGGTTCAATCCCGAGTCCGGCCATCCTGATTTAGGTTTCCCATGATATTCCTGAATCGCTTCAGGCAAATGCTGGGATGGTTCCTTTGAAACGGCACGACTTCCTTCCCCGTCCTTCCCTAATCCGATGAGACCGATGACCTCGCTGTTTGGTCTCTTCCCCAGAAACAACCCAACAACAACAAAAATGCAAAGTTATTTAAAGACAGTAATGCCACTTCCTTGTGTCATATTTTACATTAAATTTTGGTAACTGAATCTGGAACTCTTCATGTAATTCAGCTTGATGTACACTGAAGAGCCAAAGAAAATGGTACATCTGCCTAATATGGTGTAGGGCCCCCATGAGCATGCAGAAGTACCACAACATGACGTGTCATGGACTCGACTAATGTGTGAAGTAGGACTAGAGGGAAATGACACCAGGAATCCTGCAGGGCTGTCGATAAATCTGTAAAAGTACAAGGGGGTGGAGACCTCTTCTGAATAGCATGTTGCAAGGCATCACAGATATGCTCAATAACATTCATGTCAGGGAAGTTTGGTGCCCAGCGGAAGTGTTTAAACTCAGAAGAGTGTTCCTGGGGCCACTCTGTGGCAATTGTGGACGTGTGGGGTGTCACATTGTCTTGCTGAAATTGCCCAATTCTGTCGGAATGCACAATGGAAATGAATGGATGCAGGTGATCAGACAGGATACTTACGTACGTGTCACCGGTCAGAGTCATATCTAGACATATCAGGGATCCCATATCACTCCTATTGCACACGCCCCACACCATTACAGAGCATTCACCAGCTTGAACATTCCCCTGCTGATATGCAGGGTCCATGGATTCATGAGGTTGCGTAAGTCCATCCGCTAGATATTATTTGAAACATGACTTCACTGACCAGGCAACACGTTTCCAGTCATCAACAGTCCAAGGCATAAACCTTTGTGTCACGCAGTCATCAAGGGTACACAAGCGGGACTTCAGCTCCAAGAGCCCATATCAATCATATTTCACTGAATGATTCACATGCTAACACTTTTGATGGTCCAGCATTGAAATCTGCAGCAATTTGCGGAAGTGTTGGATTTCTGTCACTTTGAACAATTCTCTTCAGTCATCATTGGTCCTGTTCTTGCAAAATCTTTTTCCGGCAGCAGCAACGTCGGAGATTTTATGTTTTACTGGATTCCTGATATTCACGATACACTCATGAAATGTCATATAGGAAAAATCCCCATTTCCCCATTTCTCAATACCTCGGAGATGTTGTGTCCCATCGCTCCTGCACTGACTGTAGGACTATGTTGGTCTAAGGCACTGCAGTCATGGACTGTGCGTCTGGTCCTGGCGGAGGTTTGAGTCCTCCCTCGGGCAAAAAAAAAAAAAAAAAAAAAAAAAACGGGAGAGATAGAGAGAAAGACTACGTTCAAGGTCACTTAAATCCTTATAATCTTCCATTGTAACAGCAGTAATCAATCTAACAACTGCACCAGACACTTGTTGCCTTATATAGGTGTTGCCGACTGCAACGCCGTATTCTGTCTGTTCACTTATTTCTCTATTTGAATAAGCATGCCTATACCAGTTTCTTTGGTACTTCAGCATACTCGTATAAATCTGTAATTGCATGACAACGCATTTGTGTCACGAAGTTGGTATTCCATCACTGAAGAAAAATTATGTGCAAAATGTGCTTAATGAAAAGATCAAAAGCAAATCCTTAAATTTCATTTCAAAATTGGTATTATCTTGAACTAAAATTTTATAAAAACTCACAGCAAGTATTCAAGTGTTTCTGAAGGTTTACCTAAATTTAAAACATAGTGGTTAAAAACTTAAAAAGGTAGCTGAATTCCCTTGAAGTTCTATTTATTGTGTAGGTAACAGCATGCTCTTTCTATCTGAAACAACATAACCATTCCTGGCCATTCAACTGTGACACTTATTTCTGTTTGAATTCCAGGCTTCATCAAACAAACAAACATCTGAAGGGGAGTGCTTTGTCGTTTTGAGAAGGAATAATGGAACAACTGAATACAGGCTTGTTGAGTTGAGGCTTTCTGCTGAAAATTCTCATTGTCCAATGTAATTACTGAACTTACAGGAGGAGGAGGAGGAGAGTAACGTCTAACGTCCCATCGACAACGATGTCATTAGAGACGGAGCACAAGCTCGGATTAGGGAGGGATGGAGAAGGAAATCGGCAGTGCCCTTTCAAAGGAACCATCCCGGCATTTTCCTGAAGCAATTTAGGGAAATCACAGGAAACCTAAATCAGGAATGCCAGACTCGGATTTGAACCGTCATCCTCAAGGGCGTACCCAGGATCTGAAATAGGAGGGGGGGGGGGGGGGGCAGGTCATACTAGTCTCAGGAAACAAGGACTTGAGACAACATACAGCACTTCTTATTAAATAAAACAGTAAACCAGTGAAAAACTGCTTTTAATAAACATTTTAAATACAAGAATGCACTTGTACAATCCGAGAAAACATGGCCCCCCGGCCCCTCGCTGGGTACGCCCATGGTCATCCTACCAAATGCGAGACCAATGTGCTAACCAATGTGACACCTCGTTCGGTCTTAACATATACAGAATTTTCCCTCCCCTCTCAACAAAAATGTTTGGCTGTATTCCCATCTGTGCCTCATAAGCAATGTCCAATATGAGTTAAACACAATAATATTTTATTTTTTTTATTTATTTATTTATTTCGTATTCCATTAATCCGTATTGTGATAAATCACAAGGATGTGGAATGAGTCAAGATTACATACAACAGATATAATACACATATATAAAATGACAAAAATGTACCATAAGATTATGAATAAGTTTGTAGGTTAAAATCAAATCAAAGGTATAGCTCAAGTAATATAAAACAATACCTAAAAAGGAAATATAGTACATTTTCCAAATTAAACAAATAATACACATATATAAAATGACAAAAATGTACCATAAGATTATGAATAAGTTTGTAGGTTAAAATCAAATCAAAGGTATAGCTCAAGTAATATAAAACAATACCTAAAAAGGAAATATAGTACATTTTCCAAATTAAACAGTTAATGTGATCTATAGCAAACAAATTTTTATCAGTATAAAAAATCATTGCTTTATCTGTAGATACTCATCAAGAGAATAGAAGGAATTTACCATTAGGTATTCTCTCAATTTACATTTAAAAGTAGGTAAGACATTAATGTGATCTTTAATACCTGATGGAAGGGAGTTGAAAATTTTTGTGGCTGAATAATGAACACCTTTCTGAACAAGACTTAAATGTTTCAGATCCCTGTGTAGATCATTTTTAGACCTAGTATTATGATCATGACATTCACTATTAGTTTTAAAAAGAGATAGGTTGTTAGAAACAAAAATCATCAAAGAAAATATGAATTGAGAGGTAAGTGTTAATATTTGTAACTTATGAAACAGACTTCTGCAAGAATATCTTGGATGAACACCACTCATGATTCTAACAGCTCTCTTCTGTGCAGTAAATATTTTTTTGGCTAAAGGCTTGTTGCCCCAAAATATTATGCCATACGACATGATAGAATGAAAATAACCAAAGTAGGCAGCTTTAGTAGCGTCCTCATCACCAATGGGGTTGATTACACGCAGAGCATAAGTTGCCACACTGAGCCTTCTATGTAGGTCTAAGATATGCTCAGACCAGTTCAGCTTGCCATCAATTAGAATGCCCAAGAACTTAGATGATTCACAGTGTAGTATATTTTGGTTACCACAGTTTAAGTGGCATACTTCATTTTCTTGTTAAGATGTGTGAAATTGCATATACTGAGTTTTCTGAATGTTTAGAGTTAGTCCGTTGCACTTAAACCAGTGTAGGATGTCAACGAGTACAGCATTACATTTATTTTCTAGGTCACTGTTAGTTCGACTTTCAAGCAGAATAGTGGTGTCATCGGCAAAAAGAGTAAATTTACACTTGGTGTCTGTGCAAAGTGGGAGATCATTGATGAAGATAAGGAAAAGCAAAGGTCCTAGGATGGACCCCTGAGGCACACCACACTTTAATGTGCCCCAATCAGAAGAAATGGGACTATCATTGGCACCATTAATTATCACCTTCTGTTTTCTGTTTTGCAGATATGATTCTATCCATCTATCAATGCTACCTCGCAAGCCATAAAAATTAGCCTTATGTAAGAGAATGTTGTGGTCCACACAGTCAAAGGCCTTAGACAAGTCACAAAAAATTCCAATAGGTGACATTTTATTATTTATTGACTCTAAAATTTCATTTGTGAGAGAAAAAATAGCCTGCTCAGTTGATCTACCTTTTTGGAAACCAAACTGGTTTCTGTTGAGTATGTTGTGGCTGTTAAGATGTTCTACAATTCTTGTATACATTAGTTTCTCTAATACTTTTGAGAAACTACTTAGTAGTGATATTGGACGGTAGTTAGATAAATTAGTTTTGTCACCCTTCTTGAAAAGTGGTTTCACAACGGCAAGCTTTAATCTCTCTGGGACAACACCTTGCTGGATAGACTCATTAAAAATGTGACACAGGACTTGACATATGTGGTCACTACAATGCTTCAGTATTTTTGGTGAAATGTTGTCAATACCAGTGGAATTTTTATTTTTTAAGGCCTTGATGGTATTTTTAACTTCAGTAATAGTAACTGGGGCAATACAAATTGGGTCATACGTGTTAGGGTTAGCTCTGTGTAATAAATGCGTAGCAGCATTTAAGGAACCGTTACAACCTACTTGTTCTGCTGCAGTTATGAAGTGATTGTTGAATATGTTGGAAACTGTTACAGGATTATGAATAACCTCATCCTTATAGCTTATCTCTGTGGTATTAACATTCTTGTTACTCTTGCCACACTCTCTCTTTATAACATTCCAAACTGCTTTTATTTTGTTCTCAGATTTATCAATTTCAGACTTAATATACAGGCTCTTGGATTTGTTTATCACCCTTTTTAAAATTTTACAATATAACTTAAAATGAGACCTTTCAAGGGGATCATTTGATACTCTTAGTGAGGCATGTAACTCCCTCTTAGTCCTGCAAGAAATTTTTATACCTCCAGTAATCCATGGTTTACTGGAAGAAACCTCATTGTTCTTTCTGACAGTTTTTTTTTGGGAAAGCCATTTCAAATACAGATATAAATTCATTTAAAAAAAGGTTAAATTTATCATTAACATCTGATGTGCTGTACACTGGCTCCCAATCTATCTGTGACAAATAGTCGTTAAAGGCAGACACAGTTTCAGTGTTTATACATCTATAGGACCTATAGGTGTGGGAGATTTTATTGCACAAACTGATGTTATTTACTTTCAGAAGTTGTCCATCATGGTCAGACAGGCCATAAATTACTTTACTCACACTAGCACTGTTGACTCTATTCTTGTCAATGAAAATATTATCTAGAAGGCTCTTGCAATTTTCTGTAACTCTAGTGGGCCAGGTAACCATCGCAGCCAAGTTGTAAGAATTCATTAAGTGGTCCAGGTCAGTTTTGAGGTTGTTATCAGTTAAGAAGTTGACATTAAAGTCACCTACAATTATTAAATTTCTAGTTTTAGAGAACAATTTGGTCAAAAGAGATTCTAACTTATTCATAAAGATGCAAAACTTCCCTGCTGGAGCTCTGTAAATTGCAAGCACAGTAAGTAACATGTCCTTTGCAGAAATTTCAGTCCCGCAAACTTCAAAATGTTGATCTACACAATACTTACTTAGATCTAAAGATTTATAAATGATTTTACTGTCTATATAAATTACAGCACCACCTTTCTCCTTACTTTTTCTGCAGTAATGAGTAGCTAGATCATACCCATCAAGCTGCAGCCCATCAATTCCAACTGTTACATGATGCTCAGTAAGGCATAAAACATGAGGACGGTCAACAATGTCCATGTCCCCTAAATTTACAGATAAAAACTCTAATTTACTTTTGAGACTTCTGATATTTTGATGAAGAATAATAAGATTCTTATAGCTACCTCTACTGTCCTTCTGCTGGTCTGCTTGTCCATTAACACCGTTAGTCCCCGTTGCACTCAAAACTGTGTTGGATACATTAAGACCTATGTCGCAGCTGGAGATTTGTTCACTAGATGTCGTTGTCGAGGTCGGGTGGGTGCTGGCCATAAAAAATCACTGTTTCTTTTTGGAATTCTTCTTTCTCTCGTAGAAAATCGGGGATTACCTTTTATCCTTGGAGATACTGCATCGGAATTATTTTCCAGTCCTTGAGGTTCTTTGGGTGGAACTTCATCATATGGTATTAATATGTCATTGGCAGTGACAGGGTGAGACACAGCTATACATCTGTTTCTTGTATTCACATTGGTTCCCTGTCTATCTTGGCATGAATTGGTTTCTACAGTACCGGTACAAAATCTGACCTTTCTTGCAGAGCTGGTTGTAAGTGTTTTTACTACATCACACCGTTTCCATGGGTTTGATACTGATGAAGCAATGTTCCTGCACAGTCTGAGCTTTCCTGTTTTGTTCAGGTGTAGTCCATGATTAGTGTAATCAGGCCTTTGCAAGAATAAATTGACATCAATTACTTTCACATTAACAAAATTAGATGACAAATTCATTATATATTCATTAAATCTGTACACTGTTTCGTTGACTTCTGGCTTGTCATAACAGTAGGGAACGGTACATAACAATAGCTTTGTATGATCAAGTGCTGCAGTCAACTTTTCTAAGTCTGGAATAAAGTTGTTTTTCTTCCGAATGTCATTTATTCCTGCAAGGATAATAACTGCATCGTCCAAATTGAAATCACTAGTAAGATCTGATGCCCCTTCAACTACACCACTGAGGCATGCATTTGGTTTAACAACAGATGATGTGTAGTACTTGGGTTTCAAAAATTCATTTAGCAATGATGCACAGTTTCGCCCATGACTGTCCGATAGTAATAAAATCTTATTCGTCTGATAGTAGGTGTACATGGCTTCAGTTCCCATTTGAGGTCAAGATGGTTCTGTGACAGTGCAAAGAGCACCAGATGACAGAAATATAATAGCTGCTGACCCCACATACATGAAATATATACATCATGCTCTGTGCTATTGTTGGGGTGATGTTAGTAAACAAGCAATTCAAATATTATTTAAATATCTATTCAGTCGCATCAAAAGTACAATCAGTTTCTCCATCTCTTCTCCTCTCTATATCCATAAACTTAAGTCACCGTTTCGCATCTGTCTGTATATACAGGCTAGTCTCAGGAATGGCTGTAGAGATTTTGATTCCATTTTTACTAGTAAATACACTAATTTCAAAGGAAGGTTTTTGTGTATAATTTACAAATATTTCGTACAAATCGTCTGAATTATGATGAATTAAATATATGTTGTGAAAACGACGCCATTGTCACCTTGTGAACAGCCATCATAATTCGAGACAGCAGTTGTGCCTCGACAATGCAGCAAGTCCAACCAACTTTGCACATGATGCAGAGTGGTCTAGTGGTAGGTGATGTGGTGGAAAACAGAGATTTGGTAGCCAGTTGGTTTACTTTCTTCACTCTGCTTCTTAACCTAGCTTTCCCCTTTCAGTGATGTGGAGAAATGAAACGAAGCTCAAATTCCACGTTACACAGTAGCTCCCCTTTCCCTGGTTGGACAACTGGTTTGGGACATGCAGGTCACCCAAATGAGTGTAATCTCTTCAGACCAACTGTACAATGAAAAAAAAAGCATGCAAATCCAAAACCCGCGGTTTTCAATTCTTTATCCACAAAGTAAAACTTTTCTGCCAGTCTGCTTCATAATGGGATACAACTCTGCTTCATTTATATTAAGAAAGTTTGGCACCATCACAGCAGATGACTAAACTTCTAGCTTTCTGCTTTCCTAGAATCAAACATAGGTCTGAACACAATTCTTTGCGTGGTGGAGCAAAATAAGCTATATTATTTTGTGTGAGACTTCCAATTTCTACAGAAGACTGGTAAACGATCACCTGATCGGCCCTGCACAAGGCCGCACGTACAGAGACAGAGCTCTCGTGAAAGATAAGTTATTTAGGTTGTAATTAATTGTAGTTGAACACTTTTAACTAATTAAATACGTTCTTTATTGTACTCTTCAAGCTCACCATTAAAAGTTTTTCTCTTATTTGTTTAGTGTTCTAGTAATCGCGAAAAGTTCGTTTGTTTACTTACTGCTGCTTAGGCCTAATCTTTCGAGTGTGCATATTTAGCGTTATACCGCAATTGGAAGTGCACTTGCTGTAGTTTAACTGATTAAATACGTTCATCAGGGTGCCTTTCAAGCTCACCATTAAAGGTTTTTCTTTTATTTGCGTATTGTTCCAGTAATCGCGAAAAGTTCGTTTTGTTTATATTTCCCGGCTTTGCCTTACTTTCCGAATGTGCATACTTAGCGTTATACCGCAATCTTAAGTGCATTTGGTATAGATTAACTAATTAAATTCATTCATTAGTGTGCTCTTCAAGCTTGCCATTAAAGGTTTTTCTTTTATTTAAGTATTCTTCCACTTACCGCAAAAAGTTCGCTTTGGTTACATTCGACTGTTTAGGTCTAATTTTTGATGGTGCATATTTAGCGTTATACCACAAATTTAAGTGCATCTGGCAATAGTTTACTTACATATTAGTTTCCAAAACATATTTAGTGTCCTTTTGCATCTGTATTTAATATATTATCGTTATCACTTAGTAAATCTCTTAACTAATTTCCAAACTACCATGGATACCAAGTGTGTGAGCTGCAGTAGGAAAGTTAGTTCAGGGGTTTTGTGCAGCTGTTGTGACAGGTGGTTTCATTGGGGAAATTGTAGCGGCGTGGGAATTGGGGAAGCAAACGGGACTCTTCCATTCTCTTGCAGGGTTTGCTCAAGAGATACGATTATAGCTGAACAGGAGGAGAAAATTAGAGCCCTTTAGGCTGATTTGGACAGAGTGAGGGAGAAACTGAAGAGGTTAAGGGGGGAGGATGGCAAACAGCGGTGGGAAGTGGTAGCTGGGAACAGGGGCCACAGAAAGAGGACAGTGTCTGACAGTTTCCCAATTGGCGCAACCAATAGATTTGCCTTGCTACCACAGTTAACTAAGGAAGAGGCTCCAGTAGAAGTAGATGTAGTTAAGATGCAACAGAATCTCACTAGGAAACCAACTGTTTCAAAAAAAGTAGAAAGTAAGAGGAAAGTTCTGTTGCTAGGTAGCAGCCATGGAAGAGGTATGGGCCAGATTTTGCAGGAAAAATTAGATGACAGGTACCAGGTCACAAACTTTTTCAAGCCAAGTGCAAGTCTTAGCCACGTGGTAGATGATAAAGGTTCCTTGTGCAAGGGATTCACAAAGCAGGATCATGTAATGATAGTGGGTGGAGTGGGAAACAACATTGATAGGAATCAGGGCTACAGCATTGACTGTGACCTGGTGAAAATAGCCTCGGCAACGACCCATACCATTGTTGGGCTGGCACCTGCTTTTGTGCGGCATGATGAGCCCCAGTTGAACCACTCTGTCAGGAGGGTAAATATGGAGTTGGATCAGTTGTGTAGGGCGGCCATCTGTCACACATTGGATTGGTTCCTGTCGAGGCTATTGATAGGGGGGATTTCACAAGGCATGGCCTACATCTCAATAGGAAAGGGAAGGGTAAACTGGCAGGGTTGTTAGCGAAATCCATAAGGGGGGACAGTCATGGATGTACCTCTTTTTTAGACTAATATCAGTGTCCAATGAGAAGTTCAGGCAGGCAGATGCTAAAGAGGTCCAAAACTCACAAAATTCTCACAACAGGAAAGTAAATAATAATGTTACCATATTTAACCAAAATATTGGTGGATTAAAGAAAAAAGTAGATTCTCACAAAGGTAAAGAAGAAAATAATGTTACCATTTTTCACCAAAATATTCCGGGATTGAGGAATGAAGTAGATGAGCTCCTGGTTTGTTTAGATGACGCTGAATCTGATAATGTAATAGATGTACTATGCCTGTCTGAGCATCACATTGTGTCTGATATGGAAAAGGTTAATATCAGTGGTTATAAACTAGCTGCACATATGAGTAGAGAGAATAATGGGGGGGGGGGGGGGGGGGGGAGTTGCCATATATGTCAAAAGTTATCACTGTGTAGAAAGCTTAGATACAAAAAAGTTTTGTCTAGAGCAACATATAGAAGCATGTGCCTGTCAACTTAAACTGAAGGAGGGCTCTTTTATAATTGTAACAGTATGTAGGTCCCCTTCAGGAAACTTTCATTTATTCCTGGAAAACTTGGATGCCTTGTTGTGCTATCTGTCGGATAGGGGAAAGCAAATTATTATTTGTGGGGACTTCAGTGTTGATTCACTGAAAGAGTGTAATAGGAAGAATGACCTGGAAGTCTTGCTCGGTTCTTTCAATTTGACATCTGTCATTAATTTTCCTACTCAGGTAGTAAAGGACAGCAGCACATTGAAAGATAACACTTTTATAGACCAAGATAGGTTTAAAAACATATATTCTTGTCCAGTTGAGAATGGGCTTTCTGATCATGATGCTCAGCTAGTTACAGTATATGACATTGCTCTTTTCAGTAATTCAAAACTACCCTCTAAAGTTGTGGGTTCAATTAATGACTCAACAATTAGAAATTTTAGAGGAAATCTTCAGCAGTTAGACTGGGATGTGGTGTACAAGGAACCCGATGCTAATTTAAAATATAACTTATTTCATGATACACTTGCAAGAGAATTTGAAAACTGTTTCCCCAAGAAAGTAGTTAAATCTAATTATAAGAAACCATGCAAAAAAACTTGGCTTACTAAAGGAATAAAAATATCTTGTAACCACAAAAGGGAACTGTATCTAACAACAAGAAAGAGTAATGACCCAGAAACAGCCAAATATTATAAAAACTACTGTGCTACATTAAGAAAGGTTATTAAAATGTCCAGAAGCATGTGCATCATGTCTGAGATGAATACCTCTGATAACAAAATCAAAACAATTTGGAATATTATTACAAGGGAGACAGGACAACCAAGAGTACAGGATGACGGCATCACCATCAAAGGGAATGGAAACTTGATAAACAACAAACCGGAAGTCGAAAACATTTTGAATAATCATTTTTTAAATGTTGTAGAGAAAATAGGATCTAAATGTTCATTAGAAGAAGCAAGGCAGTTAATGGAAGAGGCCTTACCCACACCATTTAATACAATTGAAATTCCACCCACCTCTCCTTCTGAAGTTAGGAAGGTAATAAACTCTCTCAAGAATAAAAGCTCACATGGAATTGATGGCATTTCCAGCAGGATAATAAAAGCTTGTTCCCAAGAAATATGTGGGATTCTTAGCTACATATGTAATAGCTCTCTGAAGGGTATTTTCCCAGATAGACTGAAGTATGCGATTGTTAAACCACTGCATAAAAAAGGGGATACATCTAATGTCAACAACTACCGCCCAATCTCTCTTCTGACTGCCTTATCCAAAATTCTTGAAAAAGCAATGTATTGTAGAGTAGCTTCACACCTTTGTAAAAATAAAGTTTTAACAACATGTCAGTTCGGTTTCCAGAAGGGTTTTTCAACGGAAAATGCTATATATACTGTCACTAATGAAATATTAAATGCTCTTAGTAACCAGAAGTCACGCGTTGGGATTTTTTGTGATCTATCAAAGGCTTTTGATTGTGTAAATCATGGAATACTTCTAGATAAGCTCAAGTGCTGTGGTATGAATGGGACAGTGCTCAAATGGTTTAAATCATACCTAACTGGAAGAGTGCAGAAAGTTGAAATAAACAGTTCGTATAATATGCAAAAAAAACTGGGGATTTCTCAAACTGGGAAACAATCAAGAATGGGGTGCCGCAAGGTCCGGTCTTGGGTCCTCTGCTGTTCTTAATATATATTAATGACTTGCCATTCTATATTCACGAAGATGCAAAGCTGGTACATTTTGCCGATAATACAAGTATAGCTATCACATCCGACAGTCAAGAATTAACTGGTGAAATTGTAAACGATGTTTTTCAGAAAATCATTAAGTGGTTCTCTGCAAATGGGCTCTCATTAAACTTTGACAAAACATAGTATATACAGTTCCACACAGTAAATGGAATGACCCCATTAATAAATATAGACTTCGATCAGAAATCGGTAGCTAAGGTAGAATATTCAAAATTTCTAGGTGTATGCATTGATGAGGGGTTGAACTGGAAAAAACACACTGAAGATCTGCTGAAACGTTTGAGTTCAGCTACTTATGCTATTAGGGTCATCGCAAATTTTGGCGATATACATCTGAGTAAATTAGCTTACCACACCTATTTTCATTCTCTGCTTTCGTATGGCATCATATTCTGGGGTAACTCATCATTGAGTAAAACAGTGTTCATTGGACAAAAGCGTGTAGTCAGAATAATTGCTCGAGCTCATCCAAGATCATCCTGCAGACACTTATTTAAAGAGTTAGAAATCTTCACTGTAGCCTCACAATATATATATTCACTTATGAAATTTGTTATTAACAATCTGAATGAATTCAAAAGTAATAGTAGTGTACATGGCTACAACACTAGGAGAAAGGATGATCTTCACTACTCAAGGTTAAATCTAACTTTGGTTCAGAAGGGGATAAATTATGCTGCCACAAAAGTCTTTGGTCACTTACCTAATAGCATCAAAAGTCTGACAGATAGCCATACAGCATTAAAAAGGAAATTAAAAGAATTTCTTAATTGCGACCCCTTCTAGTCATTAGATGAATTTTTGGATATAGTAAGTGAGTAATTTCCCAAGCACCACAAAAAAATGAGTGTCATGTAATATTTTGTCTACTGTAATATCTTGTATAGACACCTTTTATTATCCTGACATGTTCCACATCATTACGAAGTGTCGTATTCATGATCTATGGAACAAGTACTAATCTAATCTAATCTCCACTTGTGAAAACGAAATTTAGGTCCTTTAGAGATAACAAAGACATGGGCTCGATCTTCTTCAATGGGATCCAGAAATTTCTTGCCAGATGAATTCACATGATTTCGAAACACTTCTATAGATGGTCGAGGGACACATTTCGTAATATGATGACAATTTCGTACTGGCAATTTGTGTTTCCCTGAGATTAGCAATTGCAGTTCGCTCTCTTAATTCACTGCAAATGCTTCACACAACAGCAGTGAGATACTCTACTAAATATGATCAACAACGAAATGATAAGCAACCCATGATCAGGGTGTGATGTGAGACATGGTTTGAAATAACCCATAATTTTAACCAGTTGTTTGAGAACAATTGGATATAGAAAAAAATGTGCTAATGTAAAATATGTGGTGTCTTATGTTTTACGCTTCAAGTAAAACCTTTTCTGAAAAATCGCTTCAGCAATGTTGCCTCATTTACATACATTATGTCCTTTCTGCAGCGCAGCAGATGATTCAACTTTCAACTTTCTGCTTGCCATAAACCAAACCTACATGTACACATGATTATTTGCTTAGCACAACGAAGAGGTCTGCCATAAAGGGTCCACGACAAGAAATTGTGGCAATGGGTCCCAACAATGCATCACGTGCTTCACAAGAGGAGTGATACAAAACGAGCTAAACATGTACATTATGCAAGTTTCTTTTCCTTTACTTGTGCCACCTCAGCAAAACCTCTGATACTTACAGATCACTCACACATTATGTACACCCATGATTCGCATACAATATGTACGTTGACTGTAAACGAATTACTTACGGCAAATCACGTTTTCCTTCCATCTTCAGTGACAACAACGCTCCAAGTCTGAAACGGAAGTGACGCTATTTCCCGCCATTTTCATGTTAACGAATGGAGGAATTCACAAGAGATGGCGTGGCGAGAACGCGCTGCTTCGTGGTCTATTTATTTATTTATTTATCCGTTTGTCGCCACGAATGCAGGCGTAGCGGAATGTCATAGTGGTGTGTTGCTGTTTTCATTAGGCTGAACTCATTCGATGTGCCTCAAAAAAGTTAGTTTATATAGATGAACCAAAGCTACATCCACCTCTGTAGAAGGCTTCTCAGTAAAACTCGTACTTTTCGCGTACGAAGTTTGAAACCACTTGTTCGGTAAAAAAAAAAAAAAAAAGGAAGATTTTTCGGCGTCTTATAGTCTCACATCACAGCTGGTTTTATTTCCGGTATTGCCCATAGTTATTGTAATACATCCCAAATAAATAAATCACTGGGCATACTACGAAAAGTTTACGCTGAAGAATTTAGACGCTTGCCAGTTTACGTACTGTGGGTTTTAGAACATAGTTTGCTGCTTACGAAATCTAACTAGTATATCGAGATTGTTTTTAACAGTGGAAGCGGAGCGTCACTACTTCGCATTCCCAAGTAAATAACTGCTATATTTTGAAGTTTGGCCGCTACGATCTATGACGCTCTATACTCTATGATATGGCCGTGCGCTAAGCAGATTTGTGGCTCGTGTTTTTCTTTCGTATATTGTTTATGAAGTCAGTTACATTTTAAGTTAACATTCCATTAAGAGTTATATTCACCTGAGGCAGACAATCGCAGATACTTTATACGTTAATTTTTCTTGTCGACACTAACAGTTTAATTCACGAAACATTTAATAACCGTTTCCGTTCACATAGTGTCGAACAAATGGAGTGTGTTCCAGGGAGCGATGAATAAGAAATGGGATTTTGCTATTGATACAGCTTTTGTATTTTGTCTTCTGGATATTTTATGCTGACCTATTTTATGCTTACGCATTTAGGCTTTCTTGATACAAGCAGTGTATATGAGGTAAATCTCGCCATTTTGCAAATTTTGGAACAGTTATTAACAATTGTTTGTGTTAAGAAATGGTTCAAATGGCTATGAGCACTATGGGACTTAACATCTGAGGTCATCAGTCCTCTAGAACTTAGAACTACTTAAACCTAACTAACCTAAGGACATTACACACACCCATGCCCGAGGCAGGATTCGAGCCTGCGACCGTAGCGGTCGCGCGGTTCCAGACTGATGTTTTTGTTATCTTCGAAATGTAGCACTATCTGTTTATTATTTTCCTGGACAAACACCTTAGAATCTGTGCAATTACAACGTTGTGCTGCCGAAACTCTCTGGTTTTTCTGTGTTACTAATTGCAGGAATCAAAAGCTTATTTTGAGAAAGTACAACACAATGTTTACTGCAATACAAATCCGCATAAGGCGCAGCAGAAGTTACTGAAAAAATTGACGCTATTCCTGTTGCAATTACACTAAACGTGGCAGTTAGCATTACATTTTTTGTCCTCAGTCAATGATTTTTGCAGACAGACGTGCAAATCCGCTATTCACTTGGTACTTAGAAATTCTATTTTTCTGCTGGGGCTATACTGTCACATGTCAAGTAAGTTTTGTTCTTGTCACTTTTATCTGGTAGAATTTTATCAAGCAAGATAAGAAAAACTGTAATATTGTATAGCTACAGATTTCTCTTCTGAGCAACAGTCGGCTTCTTTGCGATGCTTTGACAAATCCACTGTTGCTGAATGTTTTGATTATTTCTTCCCCTTACTGTAGTAGGGTTGTCAGACGAATTGTGTAGCCAGACACACTGTTATTTTGAATGAGCCTCTGAGCAACCTGTGGTCTAATGCGTTATGATCCCTCCAGTTCCATGTTGCACAGAGGCAGTCCGTTGTGTTTGGGGTTAGTAATGATTGGCATCTAGATTTCTGAGAGAAAAGATACTTTATTCCTCTATATAAGGAAAAAATGTCAATCAAATGGAAGGAAACTATGCCCTGTAACGAGGAACTGGAGGGCTACAGAAGTGAAATATTTACGGATGATCAGCTTTTGGAAGTAGTATACTAATGTTTTGAATATATCTCACAAAACCAGCAACATTTACTGTTAGGTTAAAACGAAAATCATACGAAAAATAGGAATTATGATTAAAACATTCCAGTTTCGTTGTTTTTCTCCGGATGATGTCCTTCAACTTGTCTAATGCAATATAGAAACACTTTTGCGACATTCTCTTAAAAAGCTGGAAATGTTTGCGTACATTTTCAGTTCTTTCATTGCGCTCGATTGTGCCATAATTCTTCCCTTTCTTCAGCCACAATGGATGTAGGCCTACACCCATTATCTTGCTCGCTGCTCGACATTTACGAGTTACAAAAGCTCCAGTGCATCAATATTTTCCTCTGATGAAGACTACATAGTCTGATCCATTCGTAGCGTGATCGTCCCCGTCTGTCTGAGCCCCACTTCTGTCTGTATAGCTACCGTCCCATCCACGACACGTCATTGACTCCCCGCCGCCAGGCGGTCGCGCCACACCATTTCTGCGTGACTTAACATAACATTCATAACATCAGACAGTTTCCTGGCGTGCGCTGCTTACATCACGTACGTTATATGAAAGCGGTGATATTCGTTTATTTAACGTTGTTCTCTGAATGTTATTCATTTGTCTACTGCAGTGGCCCGTATAAAAGTCGTGATAAAAATCCGGCACAACCTGTAATATGTATAGACAACCAAAACATTACTGCTGTCAATGAAACTAAATTTCTTGGGATTCATATCCACGAAAATCTTAAATGGAGCACTCACATCACAGCCCTAAATCCAAAACTAGCAAAAATGAGCTATGTAGTAAGAATTCTCTGCAACAATACTAGTGCAGAAACAGTTAGGGCTGTATACTTTGCTCATGTACATTCAATAGTGAAGTACTGTATCATTTTCTGGGGAAATGTACACCAGGCCATAACAGTTTTCAGGAAACAAAAGGCAATTATAAGAATAATGAAACAAGTGAGCAGCAGAAAACCATGCAAACCTTTCTTTAAAGATCTAAAGATCTTACCCCTTCCCTGCATTTATATACTGGAAGTAGTCACGCATGTCAAAAAAAGCGTACTGAGAAAAGAAAACCTTTTTCCTCAAAACAAAAGTGTCCATGATTACAGTACCAGGTCAGACAGTGACATACATGCTAATCATTGTAACACCACATTATGCCAAAAAGGTGTATATCATGCAGGAACAAAACTTTACAACCGATTACCAAGACATATAAAATCTCTTCCTGAACTACAAAGCTTTAAAAAGTCTGTGACATCATACCTTCTGAAAAACTGCTACTATTCAACCTCACAGTATCTTATGCAAGAAAAAATGTAATTTGTATCTTTAATTGTAGAAATAAGTTATAAATATACAGTTTTTCAAAAATTTGTAATTATTAACTGTATAGATCCAATTTGTCATAAAAATTTAAATAATGTATGTTTGACATTTGAAAAAGCAATAGCTAAAAAGGTTTTCTGTCCAATAACCTGTGTACAATATATGTACTGAAAAAGAGATTTATGTGGACAAATAAATAAAGATACTCAATGCTACCCATGCGAAGCCGCTCCTGGTCGCTAGTGTTGTGTAAGTTAAGAAGTAAAAACGCAGTCTCTACCTAAACTAATTAGTCTTCAAGGAGTCAATAAACTTGCTAATAACACTCGTAAATTTTTTTTCATTCACAAGAACAATATAGACTAGACTGTTTCTGGAAAATAATTCGCACCTGAAATCAGATTTAATTTCAGAATTTCTGTACTAGCCTCAGTATTTATGTAATAATGGTTTTTGTAAATGCTTATGGCAGTCTATTTATTATTTGTGCCTCCAAACTTGGCATGTTAACACAACAAGTGTTCCAAGTGCAAATAGCAGTAAAATCTGTCAGTACACGAAGGACTCAAAGATGTAAGTTACACACGAGTAAAGAAAATATTTCCTTCCAGATTTTCTGGGCACTAATGCAGCTTAGGGGGTACATGCGCTGATCACGAGAAAAGTACCTATTTTTGAAGGAAACGCGTATTTCTGAAGATATATGCACGGAATACCAAAAAAATTTTTATTTAAAAAATTATGTGTTACGGTCATATCTGATGCGCTCGTCACCAAAAACGTACATTTTCATATGGATGCAAAAAAAAAAGTCAATTGACTGTCTCAAAAAAAATTTTTTTATCAAAAATGATGTATTGCATATGTATGCACGGAATTTCAAAAACATTTTTTTTTGCAAAAAAGATGGAATTAATAACAAAATTTTCTCAAAAAATAATATTTGTTTATTTTGCACATATATACATTAAAGCTCGAATCACAGATTAGATAAAAACAGCTACCTCAAGTTAATGTGCAGCATTAGGATAGATTGTTGGAACATGTGCAATGAAATTGTGGAATGGATTTTCCCCAAAACGTTGATGCCAGAGAAATTCCTCCAGGTAGTTATTCAGCATAGCACCTATGGGTAAAAAATTCTGTGAAGAAATATATTAAAGTGTCCGAAGCATATTGGCATAGCAACATGAATAAGTTGGTGAAAGCAGACAGTTAATTGATCTTTTTTTTTTTTTGCATCCATATGAAAATAAGTACTTTTTTGGTATTTCATGCATATATATGTTTATATCTTCAGAAATACGTGTTTCCTTCAAAAATAGGTACTTTTCTCGTGATCAGCGCATGTACCCCCTAAACTGCATAAGTGCCATTTTCTGTGACACTTTGCCTTGGAAACCTTACTTCATAAGGGCCGTCAATAGTCGGACAAAAATTTGGTGCTGGTGCACCAATTGCCTTGATAATGCCTTTCCATTTGAGAAATGTCCAGGTAGAACCATTCCCCATGTTTGTCGCTAAAAGTGCCAAGGTTGTCTAGGAAGGACTCCAAGTTATGATTCAAGGAAACGTAGTTGAAGTCACTTGTTACATCCTGTAAGGTGATATGATCTCAGTAGTCTACTGTACTGATTAGCAAGGAGTAGATGGATAGGTTTGGGCATGCCCTCAGTTGTTACAGCTGGGACACTCTTTTCAGTGGGCTTCAACGTTGTCCCTTTGATATTCTCTGAGTTTTTCTCTACATTTTTAAATATGTCTGAAACCAAAATCACCCTGCAAAAAGTATGGTGAATATTAGTAGTAACTAAAAGAAAGAGAGAAAACCAAGGAATGGCATACTCCAGAGTTGGGGCAACTGAAGGATACTGTCATGCTATATTCTGGTCTGTACAAAAAAGTAATTCTGAATTGTATAAAGAATTGTATGCTAAAGCTAAGTATAAGTATAGGCAGGCAATAAATGAACCAAACAAACTACATAATATAGCAAACACTGAAAAGTCCAAAAAGAAATGAAAAAAGCCTGGAGTGTAATCAACTCTATTGCACATATTAAATAAAAAGATGATATTACCATAACTGCAGAAGAATTTAATAAATTTTTCATCCAATCTATTGAAGAGATTAGTAGTACTATAAATAAGCCTCCACTTAGCAGCATGGATAACTGCTTTGAAAAGCCTCCCATGGGCATTTTTACTTTCACAGAATATGTCCAAAGACCATCCTGAAAATAGCTCAGGTTACCATGATCAGTCATGTAACTTGTTGAAAGATGTTATCGACTGTGTAATTTATTCTTTAACTTATTCTGTAAATAAATATCTAATTGATAGAAAGTTCACTGATATGCTAAAAATTTCTAGAGTTGTGCCTATAGACTATATAAAAAAAAGGCGAAAAGATCAGTCCTGATAGTTATGGACCTATATCCATAAACCCTGTATTGTCTAAAATTTTTGAAACAATTATTTACGATCAAGTTAGTATTTACTTGTGTAAATCAAATATAATTAATGATAAACAATTTGGATTCAGAAAAAGTAAATCCACAACTAATGCAAAGGATTTCCCAGTAAAGTTTGTCCTAGATGTGTTCGAGGCTAGGGGCTACGCCCAGGCTACATTCTACGACCTGAGCAGAGCTTTTGTCTACATAGAGCATGATACTTTGTTGAATAAGGTGTTCAGTTATGGTTTTGATGCCAACAGAATAAATTTGTTCAAATCTTTCCTAGAGAACCGCCAACAAGTTGTGTGCATTGGCAGTGAGAAGCCAAATTTGGTTTATGTTAGGTCTGGAGTGTCACAATGGTTAGTGCTCAGACCTTTATTGTTTTTATTAATGATCTGCCTTTATTCACAAATTCTCACACAGTATTATATGCCAACAAACACAAGTTTTCTAAATAAAAGCACCAAAAATACCCTTGCTCATTCTTCATTATACTTTAGAGTGAATGGTTTCCTATTAAATGAAAGTGAAACACAGGTACTTAACTTTAGTGTTGAAGAGATTTCTAACCATCACGAATTAAAAACAGTTAAATTTTGTTGTTCTTATTAACAATTAATTGACCTAAGAACCACACATTAAAAATATATCTGTTAGACTTTCAACAGTTATTTATTAAATTAGAAATTTAAAAAGGTATGTTTCAAATATCTATGTAAGATCAGCATATTTTGCTTTCTTTGAAAGTATCATATCATATGGAATTTTAATGTGGGATAGTAGTTGTCATGCAGATGACATTTTACTCTTTCAGAAGAAAGTAATAGGAATAATATCTGATTCTGATAAAACAGGACACTGTAAATCTCTGTTCATTGAAATGGAATGTCTGACTCTAGTAAACTTGGTCATGTGTATGTTTTACTGTGTCAGAAACAGTGTTTCTAACTTTGTATTGAGAAGTAATGCACGAAGTTATAACACTAGAAATAGAACATGTGAAGACGTGGCACATCACAGATTATCTAAATCACGTAACTCCTACCAAGTCCTTGGACTAAGGATGTTTAACAGGCTAAGAATAGATTTTAAAGAATTGCCTGTAAATATTTTTAAAGCTAAATTGTTAAAGCTACTAGTAAACAATCCTTTTTACATAGTTGAAAAATTTTTTAAAGATGAAAATACTGCTGTCTAACATGTAGTTTCTAGTTTTACCTACTTCATGTAAACTAAATTGTAGGAATAGGATCCAGATTAATTGTGGCCCATGCAGGATCTTAAAACAGCTTTGTGCCTGAAGGACTTTTAGTTTTTCGATCTAGAACTGATGACTATCGTGAGGATATGGGCCACCTACAGTTTCTACAGTGGTTTAAAAATTTGTTGGTCCAGTTTACTGTTCCGACAGTGTTTGTGATGGACAATGCACCACACCATTCCATGATTTTAGATAAAACTCCCACCTCTAGTGGCCGTAAAAAAACTATGGTGCAGTGGTTGCAGGCGAGAGGCATTGCTGCGGACATGAGCATGACAAAGCTGCTGTTAAACTCGTTCGTAAAACAAAATAAGTCTGTGATGCCTAAAATACCTTGTAGATGAAATTGCAAGCAAACGGGTCACTTGGTGATTAGGCTACTGCTTTATCACTGCCATTTTAATCCAACTGAATTGGTTTGGAGTGAAGTCAAGGCATACGTTAGAAGTAACAATAATTCTTTTACTATAACAGCAGTGGAAAGACTGCTACGTGAAGATCTTGCTACTGTAGATGCTACATCATGGAGGAAAAAAGTAGACCCTGTTGCTAAACTCATAAGAGAAGTGCAGATTATAGACAGCATTATAAATGAAAACAGACAGTTAATGATTTCTCTTAATGATGATGAGGATGATGATGATGATGATGATGATGAAGACAACTGTTTTGGAGCTGGTTCTGATGATAGTGGAGGAGAACTGGATGGAACTGCACCGTTGACATTGTAAATTGGTGAGTGTAAATGTATACAGAATTAAATCTTTCTCTCTGCAATCGGATAGACTATGCATGTTTTGCTTTAATTTCTTTCTGTGAGTGTGGATAGCATGTTCTTTGGTATGCTTAGGTTTACATTATTATACAATATTTTATGTGCAGCTATTACAGTAACAACTTGGAACGACTTTTCATAGATATTGTCGTTAACTTCGGGTGTTTTTATTTCCCGGTTTCATATACTATCAAATGCTTAGTCTCTGTCATCATTCTCTCTATTGTTAGAAAAACGTACTTTGTTGTTACGTATAAACGTTGATTGTAGCTTACATTTACAAAACGTATTTCGGAGTTGTGGGTGTGTCCAGTGACAGCTATTCCAACCTCGCAACTGCAATATAGCCAACCATACTGTACATGATCTGTCAAGTAACATGTTTCACCGGACCGGGTATAGGCAACACATCCCAATTAATGATCTATAAACAAATATTCCAGAGACAACAGAGGCTGCTGTCTCTGCCACCATACACACTCTGCATTGTTCGGGTTCAACTAATATTTTTCTGACTTCTTGTAGCTATGATTTCTCAATTTTCATTGCATGAGAATGTAAACCTAGTATCATGAGCAGTAGCATTTCAAGTACTGCATGCTCTGCATACTGAATTCTGTGATTGATTTTCACCATAAGTGAGCCAGGCAAATACTAGTAAGGCAAAAATTTGTTTTGGGCCACCGCATTCCATATACATTAAAAGACATGGTAAAAGTCAAATCAGATTAGTTGGTGTCCCTACAAGTAACTGAACTAGTAAACAGTCAGTCTGTTGCCATTTCAACAGCAGTGCCACCTCAGCTGACTGATCACGAGTTTCAGACCAGCAAGGCTACCAGCCAGCCTGGGCTGACACGAGTGCAGCAACCTGCTTCTGCAGCAGTTCACCACACAGCACCAGAGGCTGCTGTCTCTGCCACCATACACACTCTGCAGATACAGTATCCTGAAATACTAGGTGCAACTTCTGTCAACACCAATACTCACAGACTGAAACCGCCAATGCTGTTATTCACAACTGCAAATGCTGATCCTACATACTCTCGATCACAGCTAACATCATTACAGCATCACATCAACATGGGAATCTCTGACAGTACTAGCTGCAGATCAACTCATATATGACCAGGACACTCCAAGTCATCTTCCGCCTCTGCACAGAAACAGGCTTAAGTTTGAGTTTTTTTTCTATATGCAATATATGTAGAGGGTGAAAGGGGTGGAATGTTGCCTGGCCAGACTGATGGTTAGGCAACTAAAGAGCGTTCACAGATATTTCTGCACAATGAGAGCTCTTGGGAAGTTATTAGCAAGGATGTTAACGAAGAACTATTGCAGTGGTTGAACCATGCCATCCAAGCTGCAGCACACAGTGAGACACTCGTAAGTCTAACTTGTGTACCAGCTGCTTTCAATGAATATTAGTGTCTGCTCCTGTTACACTGCACATTACTTGCTTATATTTACTGGAATTCACTCATGAATTGCTCTTGTGACATTTTCAGCACTTATGGGGTTTTCCTACTTGTTCACTTTGAGTATTCCCACTTGCTGCTCCAGGAACCATTTGTACATGGTTATTCGTAAATACCTCTGGGGTTTCGGAAGACAATTACATGAAAACTACAACATATATAGAAAAATTACATCCATCAATGGATAGAGCATCTCTCCAAATTTTGATTCATACCACACATCCTAGCATAGTTGCAGAGTGCACCAGCAGGGGGCAAGCATGTCAGAAGATGTAGACAAATAATTGGCTCCATAATGTTAAATAAAATTAACTCATGCCTGTAGATAGAGAACCCAATGAGCAGATTTACAAAGCAGGTTGCCATTGTTCCACCTTCCTGGGCACCAGCAGCAGCAAATACAATGGACTGTATGCACATAATGAAACTTCCTGCATCTCAAACAGTGCCCGTATTGTGCACCTGTAGTGTGAGTTACTTGGATAGATACTGTATCCACTTGTGTGTGTGTGTGTGTGTGTGTGTGTGTGTGTGTGTGTGTGTGTGTGTGTGTGTCTGTTTTCTGTATTTCTTACAGTTTTCACACAGTCATCATCCAGATCCGTGTAGGTATTTATGAATAACCCAAGATATTTTACAAATTTATATTCCATTCCAAGGATCCACACATTTTCTGAGACTGGAGTGAACCAAACATACACCAGCCACATAGCATTTCAGATAAATAAAGGGTATTTGACAAAAATAAAAATATATTGTCATGCACTTACAGTTCATGGTCTCTTCAAATGATAACTGAACTTCTTTCTTTACACTACAAAAAAGCATCCTAGTGACATAGTACTGGCAACACTGTATCCACCTCATGAGTAACCCCGTTCTCATATCTCATTTAGTTTACATGGGAAATGTAGTACAATGTTCATGGTAACTTTTGCAATGTATGACTTGTTGTTGTTGTTGTGGTTTTCAGTCCTGAGACTGGTTTGATGCAGTTCTCCATGCTACTCTATCCTGTGCAAGCTTTTTCATCTCCCAGTACCTACTGCAACCTACATCCTTCTGAATCTGCTTAGTGTATTCATCTCTTGGTCTCCCTCTACGATTTTTACCCTCCAGCTGCCCTCCAATACTAAATTGGTGATCCCTTGATGCCTCAGAACATGTCCTACCAACCGATCCCTTCTTCTGGTCAAGTTGTGCCACAAACTTCTCTTCTCCCCAATCCTATTCAATACTTCCTCATTAGTTATGTGATCTACCCATCTAATCTTCAGCATTCTTCTGTAGCACCACATTTCGAAACCTTCTATTCTCTTCTTGTCCAAACTATTTATCGTCCATGTTTCACTTCCATACATGGCTACACTCCATACGAATACTTTCAGAAATGACTTCCTGACACTTAAATCAATACTGGATGTTAACAAATTTCTCTTCTTCAGAAACGCTTTCCTTGCCATTGCCAGCCTACATTTTGTATCCTCTCTACTTCGACCATCATCAGTTATTTTGCTCCCCAAATAGCAAAACTCCTTTACTACTTTAAGTGCCTCATTTCCTAATCTAATTCCCTCAGCATCACCCGACTTAATTAGACTACATTCCATTATCCTTGTTTTGCTTTTGTTGATGTTCATCTTATATCCTCCTTTCAAGACACTGTCCATTCCATTCAACTGCTCTCCCAAGTCCTTTGCTGTCTCTGACAGAATTACAATGTCATCGGCGAACCTCAAAGTTTTTATTCCTTCTCCATGAATTTTAATACCTACTCCGAATTTTTCTTTTGTTTCCTTCACTGCTTGCTCAATATACAGATTGAATAACATTGGAGAGAGACTACAACCATGTCTCACTCCCTTCCCAACCTCTGCTTCCCTTTCGTGTCCCTCGACTCTTATAACTGCCATCTGGTTTCTGTACAAATTGTAAATAGCCTTTCGCTCCCTGTATTTTACCCCTGCCACCTTTAGAATTTGAAAGAGAGTATTCCAGTCAACATTGTCAAAAGCTTTCTCTAAGTCTACAAATGCTAGAAACGTAGGTTTGCCTTTCCTTAATCTTTCTTCTAAGATAAGTCGTAAGGTCAGTATTGCCTCACGTGTTCCAGTGTTTCTATGGAATCCAAATTGATCTTCCCCGAGGTTGGCTTCTACTAGTTTTTCCATTCGTCTGTAAAGAATTCGTGTTAGTATTTTGCAGCTGTGACTTATTAAGCTGATAGTTTGGTAATTTTCACATCTGTCAACACCTGCTTTCTTTGGGATTGGAATTATTATATTCTTCTTGAAGTCTGAGGGTATTTCGCCTGTTTCATACATCTTGCTCACCAGATGGTAGAGTTTTGTCAGGACTGGCTCTCCCACGGCCGTCAGTAGTTCCAATGGAATATTGTCTACTCCGGGGGCCTTGTTTTGACTCAGGTCTTTCAGTGCTCTGTCAAACTCTTCACGCAGTATCATATCTCCCATTTCATCTTCATCTACATCCTCTTCCATTTCCATAATATTGTCCTCAAGTACATCGCCCTTGTATAGACCCTCTATATACTCCTTCCACCTATCTGCTTTCCCTTCTTTGCTTAGAACTGGGTTGCCATCTGAGCTCTTGATATTCATACAAGTCGTTCTCTTATCTCCAAAGGTCTCTTTAATTTTCCTGTAGGCGGTATCTATCTTACCCCTAGTGAGATAGGCCTCTACATCCTTACATTTGTCCTCTAGCCATCCCTGCTTAGCCATTTTGCACTTCCTGTCGATCTCATTTTTGAGACGTTTGTATTCCTATTTGCCTGTTTCACTTACTGCATTTTTATATTTTCTCCTTTCATCAATTAAATTCAATATTTCTTCTGTTACCCAAGGATTTCTACTAGCCCTCGTCTTTTTACCTACTTGATCGTCTGCTGCCTTCACTACTTCACCCCTCAAAGCTACCCATTCTTCTTCTACTGTATTTATTTCCCCCATTCCTGTCAATTGCTCCCTTACGCTCTCCCTGAATCTCTGTACAACCTCTGGTTCTTTTAGTTTATCCAGGTCCCATCTCCTTAAATTCCCACCTTTTTGCAGTTTCTTCAGTTTTAATCTACAGGTCATAACCAATAGATTGTGGTCAGAGTCCACATCTGCCCCTGGAAACGTCTTACAATTTAAAACCTGGTTCCTAAATCTCTGTCTTACCATTATATAATCTATCTGATACCTTTTAGTATCTCCAGGGTTCTTCCATGTATACAACCTTCTTTCATAATTCTTAAACCAAGTGTTAGTTATGATTATGTTGTGCTCTGTGCAAAATTCTACCAGGTGGCTTCCTCTTTCATTTCTGTCCCCCAATCCATATTCACCTACTATGTTTCCTTCTCTCCCTTTTCCTACACTCGAATTCCAGTCACCCATGACTATTAAATTTTCGTCTCCCTTCACAATCTGAATAATTTCTTTTATTTCATCATACATTTCTTCAATTTCTTCGTCATCTGCAGAGCTAGTTGGCACATAAACTTGTACTACAGTAGTAGGTGTGGGCTTCGTATCTATCTTGGCCACAATAATGCATTCACTATGCTGTTTGTAGTAGCTTACCCGCATTCCTATTTTCCTATTCATTATTAAACCTACTCCTGCATTACCCCTATTTGATTTTGTGTTTATAACCCTGTAGTCACCTGACCAGAAGTCTTGTTCCTCCTGCCACCGAACTTCACTAATTCCCACTATATCTAACTTCAACCTATCCATTTCCCTTTTTAAATTTTCTAACCTACCTGCCCGATTAAGGGATCTGACATTCCACGCTCCGATCCGTAGAACGCCAGTTTTCTTTCTCCTGATAACGACATCCTCTTGAGTAGTCCCCGCCCGGAGATCCGAATGGGGGACTATTTTACCTCCGGAATATTTTACCCAAGAGGACGCCATCATCATGTAATCATACAGTAAAGCTGCATGTCCTCGGGAAAAATTACGGCTGTAGTTTCCCCTTGCTTTCAGCCGTTCGCAGTACCAGCACAGCAAGGCCGTTTTGGTTATTGTTGCAAGGCCAGATCAGTCAATCATCCAGACTGTTGCCCTTGCAACTACTGAAAAGGCTGCTGCCCCTCTTCAGGAACCACACGTTTGTCTGGCCTCTCAACAGATACCCCTCCGTTGTGGTTGCACCTACGGTACGGCTATCTGTATCGCTGAGGCACGCAAGCCTCCCCACCAACGGCAAGGTCCATGGTTCATGGGGGGGGATGTATGACTTATAACATCAATAATGCAAGAAATTTTACATCGTAGTGGAAAAGCTTTTATCAGATATGAAAATGGTTGTGAGTAAATTGAAGATAATTGTGCAGCAAGAACAAACACGATTTATGGAACATAGTACTTTATAGAGCAACACATAAGATAAAAGTTGCACATAGTACTAAACACATTGGCTGGACAACAGTAATATAGTGTAAAGAATAGGCTGAGCACTCATTTGCGATCACTTAAATATTGCTATCTCTTTGGTGGTTCACCAGTGCATGCCAGGGGCCCGACCAAGGTGGTCTCTATAAGCAGGCTGTGAACTGTGTAGACATGCGCTTTCTGACATCATGCAAATCATTAGTGAAGGTAAATCACTCCCTTCCAGGGAGTGGGAAAACCACATACATACATAAGAAAACACTAGGCACAGAAAAATGCATGGTACAGAAAAAAAGCACTGGTTCTGAAAAAGCTTTGGTACTGCAGAAAAAAATAAATAAAAATTAAAAAAAGAAACCTCTGATCTCACAAGGCGCTGAGGTAATGAGTAGGGGGTGCAAGTGACAAGGGGGCAGATTGGTGCACTGTTCCCCCCACTCATGAGAGGCTGTAGGACAAGACGGTGGATGGCATCTCCATAGGGGTGTCCTCGTCATGGTCAGCAGTTGGTGATGGAGATATCAGCTGTGGCCTTGGAGATGACAGCCACACGGGACCTAGCAAAGGAGGCAGCGGCAGCTGCGGTGTCAGGTGCAGCAGGGGCTGCTCTGGCAATGACAGTTGACGAGTGGGAGTGGGGTCAGGAAACCAGTAAGCAATCTGTCAGGCAGCGACTGCCTCTGCAGCATGAACCGGACCGTATGTGACACAAGAACAGGCATCGGTGATGGCAGGGGTGGGGGAGGCAGTGAGTCCTCTGGAACAGACCCTGCCAGGCACAGTCACAGTTGGTCAAAGTGATGGGATGACCACACATCAGGAGTGTGGACAATGCATGGGCACTGACTCTGGCAATGCTAGATGACAGCAGGAACCCAGTTCGGCCAGTGGCCGAAACCATGAGCCCAAACAGGCACACCTGGTCAGAACCATCCTGTAACTGGCAATGCCAGTGGGCATGGCATCAGATGCAGCAGGTGAAGGAGGGTCTGTGGTTGGCATCCATGTAGCAGCTATTCTGGGTTCTCATTCCCCCCCCCCCCCCCCCCCCCAAACTGAAACAGTATGAACTGCCAGGTACATTCTTCCACATCTGAGTTTTAAATGTCCAAACCTTGCATTTGGCCTCACCATTAAATTGAGGATGAAACGGTGAAGCTGTGAGATGGCAGACACCACTAGCCCAACAGAAAATTGAAAATTCTTAGCAAACAAACTGGGGGCAGTTATGAGTAACCACGGTATACAGAAGTTCCTCAATTTTAAAATTCTTAGACAGGGCTGAAATAGTGGCCACCACAGATATGGACAGACAGTGTGCCACATAGGGACACTAGCAATAGGCATCCACTACAATGAGCCAATACTGATTTAGGAAGGGCCCAGAAAAATCAGCACATAGAAGCTCTCACAGACGCTGTGGAGTTGGCCAGGGGTAAAAAGATACCCCGAGGACACCTGTTGGTGAACACAGTGAGTGCAATGAGTGATAAGCGGCATAATGTCCCCATATAATCCTGGCCAATCCATGTACTGATGGGCCAAAGTTCAGGTGCGAGAGGTTCCTCAATGACTAGTATGCACAAGCCACAGTACATTACGGTGTAAGGAAATGGGAATCACGACCCAGGGAGCAGTGTACTCTGTAACTAACAAAAGAACTCCATTGAGCATAGAAAGGCGGTGCTGGAGGGAGAAGTAATAATGCAAGGCATGGCCTGGGGGTTTTTCTGGCCAACTGTCCAGCACAAAAGAGATGATAAGTACAGGATCCACAGTGATGGCTGATGCTATTGTAGCACTAGTGATGGAAAAACCATCAACCGTGTTCTGGTTCTCAGTATCTAAATAGGAACAAAGCAAATCATCCTGACTGAATGTTGGGTCATGCCCAATCGGAAGGCAAGGTAAGGCACTGGCATTGGTGTTTGCACTGTCGGCCAGTAATCAATGTGATAATCATAATAGGAGAGGAAGAGAACACATTGATATGCCGGCTAAACCCACTGTGAAGAACAGGTAATTAGGATTGTGGAAAGGGCCAAATTATGTTGGGGTCATTTTCACCTTCTAATTAAATTTTTAAAATTTATTGTAATTTAATAACACATTTACAACCAAAGTGGCACATAGCCGAACCTTTACCAAATGCAACTCTTTCACGGCTGAAGGCCTCCAAACAAGAAATCTTAACAAATCAACAAGATAAAAATACAATTAAAATAGCAAAAAAATAATTTAAAAAAACATCTATCACAGCTAGGTGGAAAGCCTCAAATCAAAGTGGATAGAACAAACATATGAAAGGCGCAATACAAATGGCTGAAGGCCACAATTAAGTTTCAAAATTTTAAAATATATTACCATAATCTTTTAAAGGTGGAAGGCCTCAATGTTTAAGCTTGAAAGATAATTTTAAAAATAAGGTTGCAAGACTGAAAGCCCACAATTAATTTTTCAAAATTTTTAAGAAAAAAGAAAAAAAATTCCATAAACCTTAAATTTTAGGTAGCTGAAAACAGATAATTAACACCGGTGGGAAAGACAATAAAGACAATGGCACTCAGAAGCCTCCAGGGAGGTCGGTCTCCCCTCGTTCACTTAGGCGAGACAGGTGGTGAGCCCAAATACACTTGATCCATCAGAACCCAACCAGGGGACAGCCACGGACCGACTGACACAACGACTTGCTTCCCATCAATCAGTACATGAGAACTCAAACAGAAAAGGCTACAAATGTGATAATCCACAATGGAGTATGTATTAGCTGTCAAAATTACACACCATGTTGGACAGTGACAACAGGTGAGGAAAGGACGCTGCCTGAAATTACGTTAGTGCCCAGGGCAGGTAACCAGAACACTAATGGCCACATGGAAGAAAATTCCACTGGTTCAGGCAAATTATAGCCAACCAAAATAGTTAATTGCACCGCATGGTGCCTAAATTTCAGCAGTAAAAACACTCAGTGTTGCTCACTGGAAAACCTCCCCAACAGCAAACCAATGAAACAAACCACCACAACATGAATGGACGTGTCTTGGGTAATTGAAACCACTGCTCAACTTTGGAACTTTGGCGTCCTGGGTTGGTGAACCACGAAATTCGCAGCGATTGGACAGCTCCACACATGCTCCAACACTGCGCAGGGACTGCCAGCAGACCCAGCCAACTGCACCCTGTGGAGATAAACACCCTCGTCTGCAACAATCAACCAATTCCTCTCAGAATGCCCACAACATCTAAAATAGCCGTCAGTGGACATAACACCAACTACACGCACAAGCTGAGAAACACTAGCACAAAGACCTGAATGATATGCAACAGTAACTAAGCACACACAAAGACAAATCGGGAGTCGATGCACACACACACAGCCAGCTCATGAAAGATGAGTGGGCCAAAACACGTCGTCCAGTCGTCCCGAGTTCGAGTCTCGGTCCAGCACACAGTTTTAATCTGCCAGGAAGTTTCATATCAGTGCACACTCTGCTGCAGAGTGAAAATCTCATTCAGGTTGAGAGAAGCTTGCACATTTCATCAAATGATAAGATGGCTTGTTCTTGTAAAGGCACAAGTTGGCACAACAAAACATGGCAAAAGCAGGAAAGAAAGAAAGCCTTACTCAGGTCTGCATCGCCCACATGAAAAACTTGGAATTGTTGGTGTAACTGTGTCTCGTAGGAGTCCTGATCTTCAGCAAATTTATCATATGCCAGATAGGGTGATGGTTGTAACAACAGGAGAGTTAACTGCCACAAACATGCAGATGCCACTTGACTGGAGCGGTGGAAAGTGCCTGCTGTTGTTCCGTGAAAGCTTGCTGCTGGCCAATGAGACATTGGAGTATTTCTTCCATTGAGATGTTTGTCTGATGACTTAGCACTCACAGTAATGGTAACCTTCGCTCATTACCAAGTCCGTTACAGTGAGAACAAACATGATTTATGGAACATAATACTTTATAGAGCAACACGTATTATACGGATTGTACATAGCACTGAACACATTGATTGGAAACCAGTGATACGATGTAAAGAATAGGCTGAGTATTCATTTTCAGTCACTTAAATAGTGCTGTTTCTTTGGCAGCTCACCAGAGGGCACCAATGGATTGACCCAGGTGGCCTCTGTAAGAGGGCCTATGAATTGCATGAAAATACTCTGAAATTGAACAAGTCATGACTGAAGGTACATCAATAATCTTGCAGAAGCAATTGAATCTCAGTCAGTTAACACTCTTTGTTTGCACTTCATCCCCACCCCTTGATTGGACTGTGCTGTTTGTGTTGTTCCTCCCTTGATTTCTGCCATGCTATATCATGGTACCACTGACCTCGCTGCCTGATCCCCTCCACCAAATCAACCAAACAACCTCAGTTACTTCATATTATGAGGTCTTGACTGAAAGATTGAACAGGTATTGAGTTGCAAAGGAGTTTGTTCCTAATTCAGTGACTGAAGACCAGAAGGAACGTCAGGGGGATGTTAAGTTTGCAGCTGAAACATCACACTGCGCCGGCAAGGGATATGCATGTTAAAAACAAACATAACTATGACAATCCAATCTCAGAGTCAATTCTCTTATGCACATTTCGAATCTTTGCATCAACTTCATACAACCAAACATCATTAGCACGCAAGTGTGCTGAAAAGTTTGCAAGTGGCAATTTTCAAAAAGATACTACTGTTGTGACAAGGCAATTCATGGTTCCTTGTCATGACAATATGCCTGCCTATTCAGCTTTTATTAGTTCATGAGCTTCCTGCCAAAAACCATATGAGTGTCCTGTCAGCCAACCTTACCCCCTTACCTCACTACACCCTACTTTTTCAAGTTTCAGAATTAAATAAAATCTGTGCCAAAAGAATGCCACTGCAATGCAGTTAAAGATATTAAAGAGAATAAATCAAGAACACTGAAGGACTAAAACAAAATAAACTTTACAGGATTCCATGATGAAGTGGAGAAAAAAAAATCACTGGATCAACTATGCTAGTATGAAGAGAGAGAGATGAGGGGATGAAGACCAAACGCCTGAAAATTGAATAACTGTATTATTAAAAAATAAAGTTTGGTATTTTTACTGTCTGCAATACAGGTTACAAATGTCTTAATCAAATTTAACATCAACCACTTTTTTTTTATGTATTAGGGTTCCTTAATTTTAGCCATTTTCTTCTGTTGCAGTATATGATCAGAATACTACTATATAGTCATTTTTCTTGGATTTTCTACTAGTGCAGCTGCTGTGAACTGTGAAACCCTATATTGCACCTTTCTACATCTACATGGGTACTCTGCAAATCACATTCAAGTGCCTGGCAGAGGGTTCATCGAACAATTCCCTATTATTCCAATCTCGTATAGTGCGTGGTGGAAAGAATGAACACCTATATCTTTCTGTACAAGCTTTGATTTCCCTTATTTTATCGTGGTGATCATTCCTCCCTGTGTAGGTCGGTGCCAACAAAATATTTTCGCATTTGGAGGAGAAGGTTGGTGATTGGAATTTTGAAGATTCCGTTGCAATGAAAAACGCCTTTCTTTTAATGAATTCCAGCCCAAATCCTGTATCATTTCTATGACACTCTCTCCCATATTTCATGATAATACAAAATGTACTGCCTTTCTTTGAACTTTTTCGATGTACTCCACCAGTTCTACCTGGTAAGGATCCCACACCGCGCAGCAGTATTCTAAAAGAGGACGGACAAGCATAGTGTAGGCAATCTCCTTAGCAGGTCTGTTACATTTTCTAAGTGTCCTGTCAATAAAACACAGTCTTTGGGTAGCCTTCCCCACAACATTTTCTATGTGTTCCCAGGTAGCTGAAATTAGTAACAGAAGCTAGTGTCTTGGTGTCTGAATTGGACCTAGCCAGTTAGAATCATGGTATTGGAAGAAATTATTCTCACTATGTGTGGCCAATGTATTCAAGAAATTTGCAGGCAGACAATTCCTCATTACTAAATTATGTGTCACTGTCTTGGATTAACTCTGAAACCTCTCCACAGTATCTCATTCATTACATAAGAGCATGTGACACTGGATGGTAATCAGTCTGTCGCAAGGTGATGCTAAACGTGGTGGAACTGAACACCACATGCAAGCATAAGTCATCTCTCACCATCATGAATAATGTATATACATCACAACCCACATATTATAATCTACACAAATCAGTTCTACTTAAAGACAACACTCACATTTGAAGAAGCATAGCCATACTTTCAAAATTTCTGTTAACAGAGTCAAGGAATTTTGGCCACACCCACATTATTTTCTATGCCCACTAACTGGAACTTAATAAACCACTATTTCGCATCATTCAATGAAAAAATTCTCAAATGTGTTACATTACTCCATCATTGCCTGACCAACGTCTCCTACTGTCAAGTATGGCTCAGTACAGCAACTATGGAACAGAATGAATTTTCATTTAGCAGCTGAGTGTAGCTAAGTGTCCACCAATTTGAAACTTCGTAGCAGAGTAAAAGTATGTGTTAGACCAGGACTTGAACCTGAGACCTTTACCTTTCTGGGTAAGTGCTCTACCAACTGAGTTATCTAGGAATGACTCATGACCTGTGCTATATTTCTGCCAGCACCTCATAACCTACCTTCCAAACTTCAAATAAGTTCTCCTTTATATCTTGGAGGAATAGTACTCCTGAAAGAAAGGTTATTGTGGGGACAATTTAGCCTCAGGAAGTTTCAAATCAGTGCACGCTCCACTGCAGAGTGAAAATTTATACTCAAAACAATCCTTAAGACTGTGGCTACACAATGTCTCTGCAATTTCCTTTCCTCCAGGAATACTAGTCTTGCAACGTATGTAGGAGAATTTCTGTGACTTTGGAAGGTAGGAGATGAGGTACTGGCCAAAGTAAAGCTGTGAGGATGGTTTGAGTCATGCTTAGATAGCTCAGTTGGAGAGAAGTTACCCATGAAAGGCAAAGGTCCAAGTTCAAGCTCCAGTCCAGCACACAGTTTCAATCTGGCAGGAAGTCTCAACTACAGAACATTTTATCATGTTTTCTGAATTTCTACTGGTAGAATCAAGGAATTTCGACCACACACACTTTATTTTTTACCCTCACTAACTGGGACCTAGTAAGGTTCTCTGCACTTGATTTTCACCTGAACCTATAAAAATACCCCACACTCTGCCCTCATAGATTGTGACAGACCTCTCTCTACAAGTCAACAAGCAACTTCTTAAGCTTACCTGAGGAATAGATACCTCAACAGTGTGATAAATCCCATTCACAATACAAACAAACTTCACATCATGATTCTTTCTGTCAGTATCACAACAATAAATAGAGTGTTAGCTGGTTTATCACTTGAGAGGGCATGCCATTTCTTTTAATGCAAGCGGGCACGTGGTGTGCTTTGTACATCTGCAAAGAATAGCTGTCTTCACATTACCAAGGTAAACATGTATGACGAAAATCGCAGTTTAATCTTAATTTAATCAAGTAATGATAAAATGAAATTGCATTATGTGAACTATACCACTGTTTAATTTAACGATAATAAAATAAACTTTTATTATGTCACTCTGATGTCACATACAGATGTTACCCCACAGTAATGACACACTTGAGGCATTGAACAGTGCAATTGCCTCTGACCATGGCCAACCACTTATTTGATTGCTGATGATCTTACAGACAACTACTTCATTGCAGGACTGTGCTGCTAGGTCAGAATCTGGGTCAGTTTTCTTTCACCAGTAGTATACTTTTTTTATGTAGCTCACTCTTTATTTTGTATTACTGCTGGTCACTTGGGAATATGACAGCACAACTTAACAGTATGTTAGCTGAGACAATAATGAAAAAATAGTTATGGACTTGCAATTGCAAAACAACAGTGGAACGTTACAAGACAATATTATTTTTGGTTGTCACACTTATAGGGTTATTGTGTCTCCTGCTAGTAAAAATTCCAGCAATCTGAAGTGCAGACCAGAAGCCATCTATTCAGGCACAATTTTATGTATGCTCATACAAACAAGATTCAGCCAGCATTGATTTTTCTGTATTTATGGTGTTTATCTGTAATTTGAGTCCAGTGCTATGTTGAGAAACAGTTATAATACACTCTCCTATGTCACCACTTTTCATGGGGTACTACAGATTACTTAGAAACAAATACAAAACTTTGTTTCAGCAGATGCAAATTCTGACAAATGCATGAAATAACGGGACCGTGTCTTCAAGCAGATAGTTGAAATTGCACTCCTGGAAATTGAAATATGAACACTGTGAATTCATTGTCCCAGGAAGGGGAAACTTTATTGACACATTCCTGGGGTCAGATACATCACATGATCACACTGACAGAACCACAGGCACATAGACACAGGCAACAGAGCATGCACAATCTCGGCACTAGTACAGTGTATATCCACCTTTCGCAGCAATGCAGGCTGCTATTCTCCCATGGAGACGATCGTAGAGATGCTGGATGTAGTCCTGTGGAACGGCTTGCCATGCCATTTCCACCTGGCGCCTCAGTTGGACCAGCGTTCGTGCTGGACGTGCAGACCGCGTGAGACGACGCTTCATCCAGTCCCAAACATGCTCAATGGGGGACAGATCCGGAGATCTTGCTGGCCAGGGTAGTTGACTTACACCTTCTAGAGCACGTTGGGTGGCACGGGATACATGCGGACGTGCATTGTCCTGTTGGAACAGCAAGTTCCCTTGCCGGTCTAGGAATGGTAGAACGATGGGTTCGATGACAGTTTGGATGTACCGTGCACTATTCAGTGTCCCCTCGACGATCACCAGTGGTGTACGGCCAGTGTAGGAGATCGCTCCCCACACCATGATGCCGGATGTTGGCCCTGTGTGCCTCGGTCGTATGCAGTCCTGATTGTGGCGTTCACCTGCACGGCGCCAAACAAGCATACGACCATCATTGGCACCAAGGCAGAAGCGACTCTCATCGCTGAAGACGACACGTCTCCATTCATCCCTCCATTCACGCCTGTCGCGACACCACTGGAGGCGGGCTGCACAATGTTGGGGCGTGAGCGGAAGACGGCCTAACAGTGTGCGGGACCGTAGCCCAGCTTCATGGAGACGGTTGCGAATGGTCCTCGCCGATACCCCAGGAGCAACAGTGTCCCTAATTTGCTGGGAAGTGGCGGTGCGGTCCCCTACGGCACTGCGTAGGATCCTACGGTCTTGGCGTGCATCCGTGCGTCGCTGCAGTCCGGTCCCAGGTCGACGGGCATGTGCACCTTCCGCCGACCACTGGCGACAACATCGATGTACTGTGGAGACCTCACACCCCACGTGTTGAGCAATTCGGCGGTACGTCCACCCGGCCTCCCGCATGCCCACAATACGCCCTCGCTCAAAGTCCGTCAACTGCACATACGGTTCACGTCCACGCTGTCGCGGCATGCTACCAGTGTTAAAGACTGCGATGGAGCTCCGTATGCCACGGCAAACTGGCTGACACTGACGGCGGCAGTGCACAAATGCTGCGCAGCTAGCGCCATTCGACGGCCAACACCGCGGTTCCTGGTGTGTCCGCTGTGCCGTGCGTGTGATCATTGCTTGTACAGCCCTCTCGCAGTGTCCGGAGCAAGTATGGTGGGTCTGACACACCGGTGTCAATGTGTTCTTTTTTCCATTTCCAGGAGTGTAGAAGGTGACTTTACAACTTATATGGTACAAAGCATGTATTAATAATGCATTAATGCAAGGACTTGATGGAAAGAGAATATAAAGTAAGCACTTGAACAGTGATGCAGAAGACAACATAGCATCATTCCTCTGGTCCTATGAGACTCGCCTCCAGCTTTCATACTTCATTCCCTGCCATCTCTGTGAGAGCTGCCCTTCCTAACAAAGATAATGGAGACTACTGCTAGAAGCTTGAAATTTTATCCTAATTTGATGTGATAAATTAATGGAGAACATTTTATTCAATAAATCCAACACAAAATACTTTATGTTTAGAAAGAATCCATGACAGACCTTAGCATGGAAGAAGTATGATGTAGGAAAACAGTTGAAGGACTTGGTCTCTGCCTTTATTTATTTTTTATTTCACTTTTTATCCTTAATGTGTAGAGATAATGGTTAAAACAACAGTACATTTTCTCCTTTCACCATCATTCTGAATTTGAATGGATGTTAATCACAGGTGCATTTCCTCCATATAAAACTTCTGAGGCAGTATGGTAAGCTCTGGGAAGTGCATAGGCCTGCTTATATGCAGAGGAAAACACAATTTTCCAAAACTGTCTCTAAAGAGTCAGTTTCTATGCAAAGTTTGGTGCTGCAGTCAACCATGTGTGCCTACAGTGAAGAATATATCTTATTCATAAGCCATTTTAAGACATAAAGTATTGTGAAGCTAATGAGTTAGACACTCTTTCAAAGTATTCTTTATTCTGCACATGGTGTACATTCCACTGATAAATTTTCTTAATCATCCTCTGTTCATAGTGCATTGTAATGTGTCTCCTCCAAACAGAATATTGTTGGTACACAAGTTCTTCCTCCTCATGCCTGGTTGTTATATGCTAAGGTGCAATACAAAACTTGTAGATGTATGGTCTCACACTGAAACATTACTCCCATTATAAGATATGGTGTACACACTGAGGAGTACATGTTCCCTACACTGACAGGAAATTTGATGCCAATTTCATGTCCTGTATTAAAAGGTTTACTTCCTCCAAATCTGTTGTTAAACTGATCACATGTCATTGAAACATCAGAGCCATTAATGAAACAGGATTTTATATTGTCATGTCTGTCTTCTTTGGTGACAAATGTTTGACATTGGGTGGAGAAGTAGGGTGATGTTTCAATTTGTCAGCATATATTTTCAGTTCCATTTCAGAGTAATCTCCATCAGTTAATGCTCATATGCTAATGATTTCCTGCCTGGTCTCTTCAGATTTTTATTCTTGTTTTGCTGTGGAATTGTATTATTTTTGTTGTAATTCTAGCTACTTGGTAAGGGTTAAACTACCTTGTACATCAAACTATGTGACTCAGTGGCTTCCTTTATTAGCAACCTCTGCTGGAACTGGTTTAGATGTAGCTGCAAACTTATTACATGAGTATCATTCACTTACATTTACACATAGACATGTTTGTGCCAATATCAATTTCCTGAGTTTGCATGACAAGGCTGACTTTTACTAAAGCTTTTAGTAGTGCAATAGCAAATTAAGATGAGAAAACAGGAGGTGGAAAGGCCTTATATTAATTTTTTCTCATATATGATCGTACATGAAACTCTCTTGGTCACTTTGATATCTTGAATTTTGTCTTCTGGAAAAAATAACAAAAAAAAAAGAGGGATTGCATCAGTATTTCACACATAAGTCTGAAGCTCAACTCAATGACCCTGCTTCATTGACATCTGTCCCACATTTTCCACGTGTTTTCTTGCCATTATTCCCTAGTTTGGTGTGACCACATCTTTGACATCAGACTGTGTACAAAAGGTCTTATCTTCTGAATAAATTCAGCTTTGATGTGCTCTGGAAGTATAGGCCAATTGAAGATAAGGATGAAGTTGCCAAGATTCTTGAGCTCACTGTTCACCCTCATGAGATTTTTAAATGCTGATACAACTTCTATTTCCCATTCCTTCTGCAGTTCAGTTGTGCCCAAGTTACGATGGGCATGATAAAATGAGGACAGGGTCCTCTAAGACCTCAGTTCGACGAAACCCTCAGTGATACCTACCCACCTTTATTGAGAATTTTAAAAATCAACCTCTACAGAGACAATCTGTAAAGTAGTCCCAGGCACCTACAGGCAGCCAGCTGGAATCAGTGGTCGAGGATGTGCATGCCTGCAGGCACTTAGGTCTATATTACAGGTTGTTGATGTTTAAAATTCTCAATAAATGTGAACAGGTACCACAAGTTTTTTACCAACCCGGGGGGTCCTAGAGGGACCCTTTGCCATTTTATTCATGTATGTGTCAATGACGCAACACCTCTCCCCTCCCCCAATCCCCACCCCTCCCCATTATCACACCACAGCAGGGATGAAAAAGTATAAACACTGTTTCGTGCTTAGCATCACATCAAATTTGGTCAAATCGTTTTGAACAGCCCCTAGTGTCCACCTGTACCCAACAGCTAAAATTGCGTTCATTCTGCACTCCAAAGGGGTCCAATTACGTTCAATGGGGATGCAGCCTCACAATGTCCTTAGAGAAGCGCTAAAATGGCCGGCAGTGAAGCAGTGTCAAAGATTGTCAAGAATATAGTTCTGTTGCTCATCGCATTGCGAACTGTCATTTCTGATCACAAAATGTGTGGGAATCAACGCCGCAAGTTTGGTGGTTTCACTGACGCCCTTTACACCACTCCCTCAGGCATTTTCACGTCGATTCTGAGCGGCAGTGTGTCTTAAATGTTTTCCTCGTCCATTCATGAGAAAATCGAGTGATTTCAGTGCTGGTCTTCACAGTTCTGACCCTCATCGCAGAGGCGTCAAAAGAAGAGGTGAAATATGAGTAAGAGGGTCTATGACCACCTCCCATGGCGTTGAGCAGAATTGTGGTGAAATTTGGTGCGAATGTGACATCATTAATCCATCTTGCACGTCACATGAATTTCTGAGCTCTGACTTTTTTTCGCATGTGTCGACACCTTGCTGTTTGAATAGTCATCCAACACAAGGGTGACTCCACAGGGAGCCACTCTTTTGTACCATTACAGAGGAAGGCTGTAGCCCCCTTTGAGCCAAATTTGAAGCTTCTGCGTCACAATGTGAGACAGTTGTGGGGTTTCGAAAAAGTTGTCCTTTAATTCTGTTGCGCAGTGTACTATTTTGCCTGGAGAGCCAGCCATCCTATCTTAGAACTGACGTCATTTTATAGCAATTTGCAGCATCCTCGCTATCATGGAAGTTAAACGAAGGCCCCCAAAAACATGACATCCCACCATCACTCTCTGTTATGGTCACCGAGGCATTTTCTGAGTTTATAGTGTAGAGGACTATCGACATTGACCTGTTTACAGCTCAGTAGTTTCAGGTATGCTATCCCCTTACCCAGCCATCATCAACTGAGTACCTGGAGGAAACCTGTATGACAGTAGGACAGTCAGAGTATAAACTTGCAGTGCAGGTCAAAAAATGGTACTCCAAAGGCCCGAGGTCCCATGTTCACCAGTCACGTGCTCACAAGAGAGTTATTAGCCCCCCAAGAAGAGGAAGGAGTGAAGAATTAAAGTAAAATGTGTTACCACTGAACAGTTATTTCTGAGGTTGAAGTTCTAAACGGACATCACAGCAAGATTTGGTGTAAATGTAAATATCATATGTGATGGTAGTTTGAGATATTCCTAGCGGTTCAGCCACCTCAATCAGAGACATTGTTATCTTTTGAAACACATTACGAGCTTTTCTAGTGTGAAATGTGGATGGTGTTTGTCAAGTGCAGCTTTTTGTTTGAGGTGACTGATGAGTGTGCGTAGTGTGTGTCGTCTTCTTTTTGCTGTTGAGGATATCATCTAGTGGCGGCATTTCACCTACATGTCTTGAATAGAGCCAAAGGTACGACCAAGCTTAACATTCACATCCAATGGACAGATCACCATCAACAGTGTATCATGCCATCATTCTGTGATGCATTGTGTGGTTTGAAATTTACCTCAAAATATTGACGGATAGGCCAGTGATCAGGAACTGTGTGTAAACTCATGTCCTCTTTCTGACCAAATGATCTTGAAGAAAAGCATATGCTGGCAGTTTTCACTGGTTCAAGGTCCATCAGACGAATGTATATTAGTGGCTTAGCAGTCTCTGTCAGGTGCAGTGACATGTGATATCGCCACAGCACAAATATTTGGCTGTAAGATATTAGTCAGACAGAACAAAGAGTAACAACATTCTGCTCTTCCATCATTGACGCATATTTATAATAACTACTGTGCTGCTTTCAAGTTGAATTGGCTTTGTAATAACAGTACTAACGTATCTGAGAAATACACACATGAGTTATATTAAATTTAGGGGTCTTATATATATTCCCAAGTATATCCTTAAATGTCAGTAGGAGGGCAGTGGACATTCTGCTCAGGAATCTTGGAACTGATGACTTCACCATCAGTATCACTGACGGTAGTGTACAGCACTCAGGCAGTTGTATCTTAATGACATCAATATCAGCAATCCTGGAATTCTGACATCGCTGCATCCAGACAATTGCACCAAGGCCATGACAGAATCATGGCACTGCCCTGTGAATGTAACCCCCATTATGTGCTGTTCATCCCCCACAGAAACCTCCCCTTCCGCCCCCACACACTCTGGGACACTTATCCACGTCATCTACATTAACTTACATTCCCATACATTTAGATCTAGTTGCCATTCATCACATCAATTAGAAATTTTGTCGAAGTCACCTTCTATCCTCCCACAGTCACTGAACGAAGACACCATCCCTCACACCACAGTATCTTCAGGAAACAGCCGCAGATTGCTGTCTACCCTCTGTAGTAGATCATTTACATATATGTAGAAAATAATAGGGATCCTATTATATTTTTCTAGGACACTCCTGACGAAATCCTTGTCCCTGGTGAACATTCCTCATCAAGGACAACGTGTTGGGTTCTTTTACTTAAGAAGTGGGGGTGAAGCAGATTCCTGCATGTGGTGTCCCTGCATAGGTACTTGAAATAGATTTTCCAGTACTGAACCGAGCATCAGCATTCCAGAGGTACAAGCAAATGATGTCATCTGTTGTAAATAGGCCTTTCTTTAGGCCAAAGTTAACTATACTGACTTTTAATATAGAGGGAGTGTCATCTCCCAAACAAGAGCTTTTGGGTGAATTCTGCCAAACAAACTGCTGCGATGTTCTGTGCCTACAAGAAACCCACAGAGACGATCAAATGTGTCGCCCCAAAATACCTGGAATGAGACTTGTTGCTGAAAGACCTCATAAACAATATGGAAGTGCCTTACTTGTAAGACCTGACCTCCACATTATGCTTTCATCCATCTCTGAACACAATGATATTGAAATACTCAAAGTAGAACTTGATAACTGCATTGTATCGTCTATCTACAAACAACCTAATACGAAGTTCTCTTTTGTAACCCCTGAGAACTTCAACAAACACCAAACCAAGTTTGTAGTTGGAGACTTCAACAGTCACAGTACAGTTTGGGGCTACTCACAAGATGACGACAAGGGGGAAGAAGTGCTGAGATGGTCTGACACTTTCCAACTAACTCTCATCCACAATAGTAAACTCCCCGCATCTTTCAACAGTGGACGTTGGAAACGTGGATATAATCCAGATCTAATATTCGCAAGTGAGCACATAGGGCAACAGTGTGTTAAGACAGTTTGCTACCCTGTACCCAATTCTCAACACCGCCCTGTGATGTGCCAAGTTACTGCAGTATCCCAACCGAGAACAGTTCCATTCTGCAGAAGATACAACTTCTGTAAGGCTAACTGGGAGCTTTTTTAGTACCAACCTGGATAAAATTGTAACTGATCTCCAGGCAACGTCAGAAAACTACGATAAGTTTGTGGATGGAGTGAAGAAGGTATCACGGTCATCTATGCCACAGGGCTGCAGAACACAACACCTCAACAGATTAACAACCCAGTCGGCAGCCCTAATGAATAAATACCTGTCGCTCTTTGAACAAGGTCCATTCAATGAGCAAACCATCTTGGCTGGTCAAGAAGTAATGTCTTCCATAGCAGAAAACAAAAGAGAAAGATGGAGGAAACAGATCTTTCAATTAGTAGCCAGAAGGCCTGGAAACTGCTGAGAAAACTAAATAACGGTCCAACCAAACATGCCAATCATGCTAACATCACTCCAAAGGAAATTGCTACACAGATTCTTGAGAATGCTAAACCAAGATCTCCTATCAAAAAATCGGACTTCAAATTAGAGATTGAGAAACAATCTCAGAATAATAACCTGACTAGACCATTCAACCTAGGTGAATTAGAAGAAGCCATTCACAAATGCAGAAATGGCAAGGCAGCAGGATTATATGACATTTGTGTAGAACAAATTAAACATTTTGGCACCGCAACCATAGACTGGCTGTTAAACTTGTATAACCACTGTCTGGCTTTTTTCAAGATCCCGAAATTATGGCGCAAGGCACGCGCGATTGCGATACTAAAACCTGGAGTCACCAACCAATCTGAAGATCTACAGGCCAATATCTCTCCTTTGCCATCTCTAAAAGATCCTAGAGGGAATGATTCTTCACCGCTTAACTGTGGCAGTTGATCCACTTCTTATCTCGCAGCAAGCTGGCTTTAGACCAGGCAAGAACTGCACCTCACAAATCCTTTATCTTTCTCAGTTCATAGAAGATGGCTTTGAGCAGAGAAAGATAACAGATGTAGCTTTTGTTGCTCTTGCTGGCCAGGGCAGTCGGTTTGAAGATGTAGAGATAATGCTTACACACAGTCTACAACAGCTTGGTACTTACTATGAAAAGAATCAACTCGCACCCAATCCTAAGAAAACGTAAGTGTGTTCATTCCAACTGAAACATAAACAAGCTGACAGGAAACTTGAAATATTCTGGAATGGAGCTACACTAGAATATTGTTCCCACCCCAGGTATTTGGGTGTCACTCTCGACCGTACACTGCCTTCTTCGGAAACTGGCGGGATCGAACTGAGGTACACATCCACAAGCATTAAGAACAACAGCTCTTGCCTTATGCTACCCTGCAGGAGAGTATGCTAGCCCAGTATGGTACAATTCAGTACATGCAAAGCAGGTTGATGTAGCCTTATATGACAGCTGTAGGATTGTTACAGGCTGCCTAAGGTCAACCCCCATGGATAAAGTTCAATGTCTCGCTGGGATTGCTCCATGTGACATCAGAAGAGAGGTCGCCACTTTGGACATCAACCTGCGAAGCCAAGACTAAAGTCCAGGAAGAGTTTCCTAACAACTTCATAGTCCTTAGAAGGATCAGCTGCAGCTACCTGACTCACCATGTGGAAAGAAAGATGCCAACACCTGTCAAACTAGATGACACCACAAGAATCCCTGCGACCTGGACACATGGAGAAGTGGGTCATCTGGAAATCCTTGAACAGACTACAGACCGAAGTCGTAAGATCAAGGGACAATCTCCTTAAATGGAAATTCCAACTGCCAAATGACAACACAACACTGTGCAAATGCAGTGAATTGTAGACAACCTGGCATCTCTTCAAATGTAACTTATGCCCAACCAGCTGTAGCATGAAGGACTTATCGTCTGCAGCACCCAATGCTATCAAAGTTGCCCAAATCTGGGTGAATACTGTATAGTTTTCTTTATATGTATTGTTCATTTTAGTGTACCTCTGACACTAATAAAGGAAGACTTAAGAAGTGTTTGAGCTACTCAAATATCTGTCAACCTATTTCATATGCTCATAGTTTTTGTTAACTGCCTGCATTGGGGCACCATCTCAAATCCTTTTCGGAAATCTATAAGTATAGAATCTGTCTACTGCACTTCGTCCATAATTCTCAGTATGTCATATAAGAAAAGAACAAGATGAGTTAGGCATGGGCGATGCTTTCTAAAACCGTGCTGATTCATGGACAGAAGCTTTTCCATCTCAAGGAAATTTATTATATTTGAACTGAGAATATATTCAAGAATTCTACAGCAAACCGATGTTAAGGATTTTGGGCTGTAATTTGTGGGTCCATTCTTTTACCCTTCTTATATACAAGAGTCACTTGCACCGTTTCCCAATCACTTGGGACTTTGCGCAGGGCGAGACATTCGTGATAAATGAGAGCTAAATAAGAGGTCAATACAGCAGAGTACCCTTCTAAACCCTAACTGGGATTCCATACAGAACTGGTGACTTATTTGTTTTCATTCTTTCAATTGTTTCTCTACACCATTGATCCCTATTACTATGTCGTCCGTGTGCGAGGTGCCGGGGCTAGCAGTGTATTTAACACTAAATTCTAGAATCTACATATGTAAATGATGCTCTAAGCCCCCCCTATACTAACTCCGACTTTTGCTGTTGCACAAGGATTAAAAAATATACACGAACTGACTGTAATCAACCCTGCAAGTGGAGTAGAAAAGAGTTTGGCACCTGCAATAATTTAATTTGATAAATAAGTTAAATAAAGGAAGATTTCATTAACGTAGTGAGAAATGATGGGTTGCTCTACCGATTAACAGAATGAAAGTTCTGTTCAAAATAACAATATGATTTATTAAGACTAAACACAAAATAATAAACAAAAACACATGAAACATTTATAATACATCAAATTGGCTCAAATTGGATACTCAAACAAACGCTGTGAAGGTGAAGTTGTCCCTAAACTAGATTGTGAGGTTTATGACGAAGTGGTATGTGGAGCCAATTCCTTGCCACTCAAATCTTAAGAGAGACACACAGCTAACCCAACATTAATTGCTGCTACTCAAGACAGAACAAAGTTAGAAAAAGACGAACAGGCGCGCTCTGCTGAGCTCTGATTGTCACCTAGGAAAATCCCTATCTGCCGGTGCTGCGGACATACATTACCAAACTGTCTTCTTAACTGCCAGAACACGATCTGGCGTACCGGAGGCGATGGCTGGTTGCTTCGACGTCCTCGACCGAAAAGGCGAGAGCCGACTGCCCTGAGCACCCGTACAGGCAGAACACAGAACATTCCCGCCCCCACGACAGTGGCCGTGGTTAAACGTTCCAATCAGCAACTCGAAAACCGGCGGAAAATTCCACTCCATTGCCGGAGCACTACCATTCCAACAATGGAGATTCTTGGCGCCAATTTCTGCGCTGATTTTGCTACGTCACGGAGCTATGCCCTGAGTAAGCCAATCACAGTTACTATTTTGCAGAAAGCGCGGAAATTTTCCCACCACAACTGCCTGGGTACACAAGTCATTCCCACGCCTCGCTGGTAGCCCGCCAGAAAGTGTTTTTGCTAAGTTTCTGCGAAGTAGCGGAACCTCTAGCCCAGCCGCTACTTCAGGCCCCTCCGGGCGTGTCTTTTGACAATGTCGGCGTCTGGAAAGCATTCACTCGACTCCCTCACACTCGTCGGCTTAACGCTCTCGAGATCCGCAGAGCCCGCCTGTCACCGGACCACCTGGGTGACGAGAGACGCTGCGTGGGAAGTCAGCGTGTGAAGGAATAGCAACTTTTCACCGCATGCAATTAGAGACGAAAATCATAAGATAGAAATATGAGAGGGGGCTCATGCCACCTCTCACATGCAATGGTCAAACGACAGTCTGTTTGTACGATTTCCTGTGTAAATGTCTTCTTACATGCGAAATGTAAAACTTAGGCTTTCCTTTTCCTATGTCCTACTGCCACACTAGACTGCTCAACGAACGACTGGATAGAACCTGCTTAGCGATTTTAAATAGGACCAGAATTTTCTCGGGTTCTCGCCCAGATCTTTTGCTATGGTATGACGTTGGTGGTTGTATGCTTCACCTCTAGATCTTTTTATAGAAGCACGAATCTGTACTAACCTTCGCTGTCGTCATCTGCTCGTTTTCTTTTGAAACGAGAAAGCTATCGCTGCCCGTACATACATCTAGATCTCATGTGTTCAATTGACGAGGTGATTGCGTTGAGCAAAGAAGACTTCAGCAAGCCTATTTTTTTGTAAACGTCTATTGGAGAAATGTGCTTACAGCTTTCTTCATCGAGAATGGAAAGGCATGATAACGGAGGAGCGTATAACTGCAGACGAGAGGAACATTGCCCAACATATTATGGCAGTGCAATGGAATGGTAAGAAGAAGCACTACTGCGTTGGGTCCATCAATACAATTGTTGAATTTGTTGGAATTGTGTACCATTAATAAAATATCTGTCCAGTTTCCCACCATGCAAGAAGTTGTTGTCGGCTGTGGTGGAAATACCCGTCAGTAAGTACGTATTTTGTTATTATTACAGCGCCAAATTCAGTATTCCGAGTTCCACAGTGTCAATAGTGCACCAACAATACCAAATTTCAGGCATTACCTTTCACCATAGACAACAAAGTGGCTGACGGCCTCCTCTTAAAGACTGAGAGCATACAAGATTTGCGTAGAGTTGTCAGTGCTAACAGACAAGCAGCACTGTGTGAAATAATCTCAGAAACCAATATAGGATGTACAATGAACGTATATGTTAGTGTAGTATGATCTCGCGTTAATGAGCTGTTACAGCAGATGACCAACATGAGTGCCTTCACTAAGAGCATGACACCACCTGCAGCTCCTCTCCTGAGCTGGTGACCAAATCGGTTGGAAGCTAGACGACTCGAAAACCGTGACCTGGTCAGATGAGTCCCGATTTCTGTTGGTAAGGGCCGATGATAGGGTTCAAGTATGGCACAGACCCCATGAAGTCATGAACCCAAATTGTCAACAAGTCATTGTGCAAGCTGGTAGTGGCTACATAATGGTGTGGGTTGTGTTTACACGGAATGGACTGGGTCCTCTGGTCCAACTGAACTAATCATTGACTAGAAATGGTTATCTTTGGCTACGTGGAGACCATTTGCAACCGTTCATGGACTTTATCTTCCCAAACAATGATGTATTATGTCACCAGACCATAACTGTTGACGGTTAGTTTGAAGCACATTCTGGACAATTCGAGTGAGTGATCTGGCCACCCAAATTGCCTGACATGCATCCAATATAACATTTATGGGATATAATCGAGGGACGAGTTCATTTACAAATTCCTTCACTGGCAACACTTTCACAATTATGGAGGCTGTAGAGGCAGCATGGCTCAGTATTTCTACAGTGGACAACCAACGACTTGTCGAGTTCACACCACTTCAAGTTGCTGCATTATGCCGGGCAAAAGGAGGTCCGAAACAGTATTAGTAGGTTTTGTAACCCTGTTGTAAAATGTTATGACTTACTGCAAATAGCAATGGTAGCCATATGTTGGAGTACTGCACTACGGGACACACGAAAAATTTGTTTATAAAGCTTCATTCACATCTGGATCTGCTTAAAAATGATGGTTACATTGCATCTAATGTGGTGGACAGCTAGCAACATAACAATCGTTTGCAGAGTTTAAAACCGATGGAATAACAGCTTTTAATCGTAATTCGTTAGCAAAAATACTTAACTTAAAGTTCTGCATGTCTGTATGGCGATGGTACAGCCTGTTGCAATGTTCCAATGGGGACACCAATCATTTAATACGTGATTTCATGTACAAATCTCATCTGCAAACTGCCCTTCTCCTACCCTACATGCTCTGTACTGGCAGGCCGAAGCTTACACAAAGGACTTAGCGCGAATGTTGATGGCCGACTATGCCCAGACCTGCTTCTGTGCAATAGTGCATGCACTGCAAGAACGCACATGCCATCTCCCAATTGTACGAAAGCCATGACATGACTCCAGTTTCCAAAATTAGGCATATGTGGGACGGTGACAGGCTAGGTCTTGCAAAAAGTACCAACGCATGATGTTACTTCATGTTGCAGCCAGCCTGCCACTGGTGCATGTCCATGTAATTTTTGGAGCTGAAGTCACACCACAGCGACTGCGTTGAGAAATTGCAAATGGCTTCTCACAGTACATGCAATATCGCGTGAAAGCAGGCCTGGGCTTCGTCGGCCATCGACACTCATACTAAACACATTGTGAGCACTCCAGCTGCCAATGTACAGCATGGAGACTAGAAAAAAGGGTACACATTCCAAATTGCATACATGCTATCAAATCACATATTAAAAAGGTGGCATACTACTGTATACACAGAGGGTCTCCATTCAGATATGGCAGCAAGTGGTCATGGATAGTTTCCACTTCCAAAGTCGTACAGCCATGTACAACGATAAGTTATCAATTTTTGCAAACGAATTACCGTTAAAAGCTGTTATTCCATCGGTTTTAAACTCTGAAAGGGGTTGTTTCATTGAAACATGTACAACAACTAATCCGCCACATTTAGATGCAGTGTAACCATTCTTTTTTTAAGCAGATAGAGATCTAAAATTTTAGGAAGAATTCTGTAATTGGAGCACAGCGATCGGTATAAAATGCTAAAAATCATATAAAAACTTATTCAATCGCGTTTTCAGATTTTTTTTTTAAATTTGTTAGCCTCCAGTTTCGGCCGTTTCCTCAGACCATCTTCAGGCTTTTTACCGCTACAATACAGTAATAATACGCATTCAATATAGATGGATGTAAATGTAGCTATATGGCTAAACAACGTCTAAAATATGAGCTAGAAAGTACGATGTTATGCCCACTATGGGTGCTGGTGGCGGTACATGGAGCGAGACCCATAGAAGTATGGTTATAACTGCTGAATAAGGCCATTGCAATAAATATGTGGACATCATTTCGCTTGATCTCACAAAGAATTTCAAGGCTGTCGGCTACGCCTTCACTATTTGTACATGATTGTACACTGAAGAGCCAAAGAAACTGGTACACGTGCCTAACACTGTGTAGGGTCCGAGTAAGCACGCAGAAGTGCCACAACATGACGTGCCATGGACTCTACTAATGTCTGAAGTAGTGCTGGAGGAGATTGACACCACGAATTCTGCAGGGCTGTCCATAAATCCGCAAGAGTACGTGGAAGTGGAGATCTTTTCTGAACAGCGCGTTGCAAGGCATCCCAGATATGCTCAAAATCTTCATGTCTGGGGAGTCTGGTGGCCAGCAGAGGTGATTAAACTTCGAAGAGTGTTCCTGGAGCCACTCTGCTTACATGTCACCTGTCCAAGTCGTATATAGATGGATCAGGGTTTCCATATCACTCCAACTGCACATGCCCCACACCATTACAGAGCCCCCACCAGCTTGAACAGTCCCCTGCTGACATACAGGTTCCATGGATTCATGAGGTTGTCTCCAAACCCATACACATTTATCCGCCAGATACAATTTGAAATGGGACTTGTCTGACCAGGCAACATGTTTCTCGTCATCAACAATCCAATGTCGGTGTTGACGGGGCCAGACGAGGTGCGAAGCTTTGTGTCGTGCACTCCTCAGGGGTACACGAGTGTGCCTTCAGCTCCGAAAACCCATACTGACGATGTTTCGTTGAATGGTTCGCATGTTGACTCTTGTTGATGGCCCAACATTGAAATCTGCAGCAGTTTGTGGAAGGGTTGCACTTTTGTCACATTGAACGATTCTCTTCAATCGTGGTTGGTCCTGTCCTTGCAGTATCTTTTTCCAGCCATAGTGATGTTGGATAGTTGATATTTTACCGAATTCCTGATATTCACAGTTAACTTGCGAAATGGTCATGTCGGAAAATCCCTATTTCATTGCTACCTCGGAGAGGCTATGTCTCACTGCTCGTGTGCCGACTATAACACCATGTTCAAACTCACTTAAATCTTGATAACCTGCCATTGTAGCAGCAGTAACCGATCTGACAATTGTGCTAGACACTTGTTGTCTTATATAGGCACTGGTGACCGCAGCACCGTATTCTGCCTGTTTACATATCTCTGTATTTGAATCTACATGTCTATACCAGTTTCTTTGGCGCTTCAGTGTATAAACAGACTTTGCTATGATGACTGTCTTGATGGTTACTGCTCGTTGTAATGTCTTGTCTGCTTGGCCTTAAGCCTAATTACTAACCTAAGATACATATCTAGCATTTTTTGTATTAAGTGCTTTTAACTTTTTTGTAATGTTTTGTTTGTTCTTGTAACTTTTTTGGTTTTTTTATACATATAATCATAGTTAATGTACTTAGTAACTAACTTATGTGCTTTAACGGGCGTGATCGTTCTTGTTTACTTTATATTTGTCGGACGACAGCGATCATTTTCGCTGTTAGGCTACAGTCACAGTGGCTCCAACATCGGTGGATTCCGCAGACGACCGACATCGCCCAGAGACGGCAGAACTTTTCAAATCAGTACGCTACTACGTGCACTGTCACACGATAGCCGATCCTATCTCCTGAACATACAGACTTCGGACGATAATCAGTGAAATTCGGAGCAGTTTGTTTTCTTCGGACAAATCGACTGATGTTCTCGCACACGAAATGTGGAGCGCGAGAAACCGGTAAGCATAGTAAAAGAAAGAGAGTTTGAGGCATTCTGAGAATAAAAATATTGTCGCAGAAGAAGCTGAGTAATACAGTCACTGGATTATAGTGATTGTGATACTAGACTGTTTCAAGGCGGGCCATGGGTTCAAAACTCAACTGTACTGTAAAACTTTAATTTCTATATTCGGTTCGAGTACATTCTAAAAGTATAGAAGTATCCACAAATGTCAAGAATCATTTACTGTATGTGTGCTGGCTGGAGGCAGTTCGCTCCGAGCTCTTGTATGTGCAAGTGCTGAATAAACCTTCATTAAGTAAAGTTAGTGTTCGTCATTCATCTATTTACACCTTCTTCTACGTGACATTATTCTGGTGGAGGCGATGGGTATTGGAACTTGTGATAGCGCACATTATCGACGACACAGTGGCTCCCATCAGACCACGACAGAGCCGCCGTTTACGTGGCGAGAAACTCGAGCTAGAGCCATATTCAACAGATCGCAGTCTATCGGAGACAGAAGAAGAAGAGGACGTTACGATGACAGCAATTGTGTGCCACCACATGAGGCATCCTTCTGGATTCTCTGGTACCGATGACCAAGATCCAAACAAGTGGCTGAAATATATGAGCACATAGCCAAATTTAACAAATGGGATGACACCCTGTGTTTGGCTAACATATTTTTCTATTTGTAGGGCACTGCCAAGTAATGGTATGAGAACAACCAGTAGAAGTTTACAAGCTGGGCAGTATTCCAGACGGAACTGCATAAGTATTTCGGCGACACACTACGACAGAAGTGCAAGGCTGACGATAAATTAAAGTGCAGGGCACAGCGTCCACGAGAAACTACAGCAACCTACATTCAAGACGTCTTGGAGCTGTGGAAAATAGTGGCACCTAGGATAAAGGGGGAAGATACGGTTGCACATCACATGAAGGGTGTTGCTGAGGACATGTATCAAGCCCTACTCCTGAAGGAGCTTTCGACAGCAGACGACTGCATGAAATGGTGCCAGCATATCGAGACAATGCATCAAAAAGAATTACACGCAAGAAGTTTGAACGGCTTCCAAACATCATATCGATGTCTGTGATGGGGGAAGCAACTGATTTCACAAGTGTTCTTTGTCAGATGGTGAGAGAGGCACAGTAGTTCAGAAGGCACTTAGATTGCACTGCGTGCACAAAACCGATACATTCCAACAGGTCATAAGGGAGGAAGTGGAACAGACATTGAACCCAATCTCTCGTTCTTCATTTCCCTTTAAAAAGGTGAAAAAGTTGAGAGCCAGGCAAAGTTATGTTCCTACAATGACGTATGAGGGACCTGTTTTGGCACCAAGGAAGACTGACGTCTGGAGGACCCAGGATAACCAACCAGTATGTTTCCACTGCGGATGTCCGAAACATGTCGTGCGCTATTGTCGAGAAAGGCGGCGGGTGACGCCCGCGCCAGAAGACAGCAGACCAATCTTAGCCAACGCCAACTCCGGGATGACGAAGATGAACAAGAAGATGTGGGTGCAGGACGACGTAGGTCATCATCGCCGCAAGCTGGAGAGGACGCTCCCCAACACGCTGATCAAGAGACCATCGCCGTTTAGAAGCTCAAACCGATCACCCAACCGCCGCAACCTGGAAAACTAAAGGGTGCGACCTTCCTTGGAGTTGAGGCTGCCGAAGAGAAAAATCCTCTGTGGTCGATCACTACAAAAATTATAGGAAACTATGTCGATATCCTCATGGATGACCTACCACCCCAAGCTCTTGTGGACTCTGTAGCATCATATTCAGTCACTTCAGAGAAATACCAGCGCCAGTTGCAGAAAACCATAATCGCCGACAGCAAAACATCTCTGCTGAAGGTGGCTAATGGGAAATATGTAAAAGCTGCATGAAGATGTACCATTCGTATGGGTATAAGTGGCCATACACCGCCCTTAGAATTCATCGTCTTACAAGAGTGTAGTCATGACGTCATTTGCGGATGGGACTTTTTGAAAGCTTCTCAGGCAATTATACAAGTGGTCGCCTGAAGATTATGCTAGATGAGATGACATGCTGCGGACAGGGAGATGCGCATCCTTGTGTGTGGAGACTATGTGTGCTGGATGAAGTGATCATTCCTGCACTCAGCACTAGAAAGGAAACTGTCATGTGTCATGCCAAGCATCAACCAATGGATCTTGTAGAGGAATGTAAAAGAATCATACCACTGAAGAATAACTTGGTTATCCCAGCCTTGCTGTTAATTGCAGAACAGCTGAGCATCATAGAAATCTTCCATGCTGGGTCTGTGGGCGAAATTAGCGCTACCGCTATGAGACAAGATCTTCTAGCTCAACTATCACCAGATCTCACTAAGGAACAACAGAAGAAACTACTTGCCATTCTTCAAGACTTCTCTGAATGCTTCAATCCACAGGTGAAGAGCAAATTAGACAAATCGACAGTGAAGCACCGGATTAGAACTGGAAACCATCAATCATTAAGCCAGAGAGCATACCACGTGTCAGCAATGGAACATCGAATAATTCACAACGATGTAGAGAAAATGATGAAGAATGACATCATTCAGCCTTAACAGAGCCCATGGTTGTTACCAGTGGTCCTCGTCAGGGAGAAGGATGCAGTTGGCGCTTTTGTGTTGATTACAGGAAGCTTAATAAGATAATTAAAAAGGACGTTGACCCCCTTTCACGAACAGACGATACTCTAGATTGTCTGAAGGGGGCTAAGTTGTTCTCAATGATGGACAAGTACTAGGGATACTGGCAAATTGAAGTAGATGAGGCTGATCGTGAGGAAACTGCATTCATCAACCCTGAGGGCATGTATGAGTTTAAGGTAATGCCATTGGGTGTATGTAATGCACCAGCAACTTTTGAACTTTTGAACTTCTAAGTCTCCTGAAGTGGACGATGTGCCTTTGTTATTTAGATGACATTATAGTGTCCTCAGAGACATTTGGCGAACATGTAAAAAGACTGAGGGGCATTCTTAAGTGTCTCCAACAAGCCAGACTGAACTTAATCCAAGAAAGTGTCTCTCTGGAGCAAAAGAAATCAAAATATTTGGAACCTTGTGTCAAAGGAAGGTGTGCGGCCAGACCCAGATGGTGAGATCAGTAGAATAATTTTGCCAGTTCTAGATCACTAGCTCAATATTTCATTTTTACAATATATTAAAATAATTTAAACGATTTTAAAACGTTAACTAAATACCTAATTTTTACAATAATACAACTAAATAGAATAAACACATAATTTCTAACCTTATTATTTCATTCACGACGTGATTTTAACAAAATGCCATATATTAGTTAACAGAAGTAAGTCATTTAAAAAAAAATTATGCTGTCAACATAAGTAAAATAATTAAAATGTATTAGTTTACAGAAAGTATAATATTTTAAAAATTTTACATTGTGAAGGTGAGTAAACAATTGAAATGTTTTAGTTAAGAAAGTACATTATTTTAAACATTTTAGATTGTAAAAGTAAGTAAGCAATTAAAGTGAATTACTTAACAAAAAGTCCATTATTGTCAAAATTTTGCATTGTTTATGTAAGTAAATAAATAAAATAAATTAGTTAACAAAGATAAATTGTATTAAAATTTTCAGTTTTTATTTTTTCTATCTTTGTTAAAATCTTTCAGAAATGTATATCAGCATGAAGTTAACACTTTTATAATTTTTTAAATTTTTTCATTCATTTATAGAGAGACAAACGTTAATAATTAAAAATTTTCAGTAAGTAATCTATGTTCTGCATCATATATAATATTCTTTGAACCATACATAATTATATAATCAAGTGTATTATTTGTAATTTTATCATTAAAAGTTTCACAAAGTTTCATATTTGGTTTTTGTGTAGTTATAACATTCTTTCTATGCATTATATTGCTTACATAAATTGGGTAATTAGTTATAAAACTAAATGGGTTAATATCAATATCTGTTTTTAGTAAAGTTGTTGTTTTAAAATCTAGAAATGCATTGTATGCTCTTAGAATATTATTTGGTGGATTAATATTCCACATTTCTTGAGGAAAAACTTCACTATACTATTTTTTAAATATATCTTCTAAAGTTTAACATGATCAAATAATGATGAATCAACTAATTTATTATTTTTACCATTTCTTTGAAATAAAAAAAAAAACAAAATATAACATAACAAATTCTGAAGAGTTATAATAACTTATTATATCTAGATCACAATTGTTTATACCAGTTAATCCAGCAACTTCTACTCTTTGAGGTTCATAAAAGGAAATAAGAATTTTAGGATTTTTAAAATATTTTCACCTTGCTCATGTTCATAATTTGGTTCATATTTAACAACAGGTACACGAATTTCCTCAGATTCTATAACTATGTTACCTTCATTTGGAAGTGTATCATTTATTTCAACACAAGCATCATTTTTATCAAACCAATGTAGAATTGCATCTCCAGAAGATGAATTACCTGTAAAAACTACAGTTAAGTTTCCTTCAAACATAATCTCTTTATAATCTTAAAAAAAAATCCACCAAGCATTGACAATGAATCTTATTTTTCCTGTATTAAGAATATGCCCTTATAAACTTATTTCGTCAGTAACAGATGAAGTTAAAATAGTAAAACTGTTGATGAAATAAAAGGATATTCAATTCTAAATAATATATTTTTTCTCTTTTTATTGTTTTAAAGTCAAACAATTTAGTTACATAATCGTCAATTAATTTTTGTTTGAATTTTCATCATAAGTTGGATATTTTGTACCATCATTTCTGATAATACTAAAATTAATGTATAATTGTGCATGATTTGGATTAAACCAATCATCACCAATATTTATTTCAATGTCTTTATCTTTGTCAGGAACATTTAAATTATTTTTAGTTTTTTCATTAACAGGAAATGAACAAAACTGTAACTTTCAATTATATTCATGATTTATTAAGGAAAAAATTTATTAAGATATTTCTAAAATAAGTATTACAGTAACACACTGAAAGTCAATTAAATTCTCATTTCCATCTGTTACAATACCTTATAAATCTTGAATTGTATTAAAAATAGGTAAATATATAGGATGATTTGGTTAATAAATTATTGGTCCACCAAACTCTGCATTATGTTTAAATGAAAAAATAACATTAGTTTCTTTATGAAAATGATCATTATGTTTTACATACATTCCACCAGCAAGATTAAAATTTATATTTATAAATTCAAAAGGAATTAATTTGGGAACTCCTTTAGCTACAACTATTTCATTGGCTTGAACAACTTGATTATGAAAAGCAAGTAAACTTCCAATACTATCTGCTATATCCATATCCAATATTTGATCAGTTCCAATAAAAATTCTGTTTAAAATTTCATCTGCTCTAATGTGTATATTGTTTTTTTTTCAAATGTAAAAGTTTTTCTAATTTCTTAAACTATATTGACCTACAGGAATTTCTATTGTTTCTCCATTACAATAAAGTTTATAATTTTCTGTTGTAATATTTGGTGTTAAAGAAGTTGAATAAAAACCAACTAATGAATCATTAGTATAATTATCATGTATTGGAACAGTTTATCGTTTTCTAAATATAAAAGATTTGTCACTAAGTAGAAATCACATACTCTTTTACTGCTGATAAATTATTAATAAATGAAAAATTATAAATAAGTGAAAAAATATGAATAAATGAAAAATTATTAATAAATGAAAACAAATATTTATAAATGAAAAATATTATTAATTTCAAAAAAAAATGAACCAAACAGATAGGGAACCACAAGTAAGACTTCCAGAAAGTAAGTTAAAAAACAATTATGGTAAACATTTACCATATACTAATATATGCAATATAATTGTAACAATTGGTTGTGGACAAACCACATTATTGATTGAAAATTATATTTTAGCTCCAGGATGGTAAAATTGGAACAAAATTAAACATTTGTATGTTTATTCAAAAAGTTTAGAGCAACCAAAATATCAAGAATTTATAGAAATATGTAAAAAAATTGAAGATAAAATTAAGAAACAAATCGATAGATCTATTGAAAATAATGAAGAAATTATTCCATTAGATAAATTTAAAGATAATTCAGATGTTGTATTTCATGACTTTATTCTAGAAAATCAAGATATTGTTAGAAATATTTTTACTAGTGGTAGACACAAAGGTATATATTGTGTTTATTTAGCTCAATCTTATTCAAAAATACCAAAACACTTAGTTATAGACCACTTAAATTATTTAAATATTTTTAGACAATATGATAAAAAATTTAAATAATATTTACCATCAGTTTGTTGGTGGAGGTATAAAGTTTGGTAATCTTAAAGAATTGTGTAGAAAATTTTGAAGGGATGAATTTGGGTTTTTAACAATAGATATGTCTAGTAATCCAAATGAGGGTAACTTTAGAAATAAAATACAACATATATTAACAACATAAACATTAAACATAAACATTAAACAAAAACATTAAACATTAAGCATTAACTCTAACATTAACATTAACTTAAACATTAACTTTAACTTTAACATCAACTTTAACATTAAACATAAACAAAAATGTAAAAATTAACATAAACACAAACATAAATATAAATATTAACATAAATATAATCATAAACATAAACATAAATATAAACATTAAACATAAACATTAAACATTAAAAATAAACATACACATAATTAACGTTTTTCTTCATTAATAAATGTTTGAAAAGTATGATGAAAAATTTGTTAAACAAGCTAAACAAAGTAGAAAGAAATTTGAAGAACTAAAAGAACAATTTAAGCTTTGGAAAAAGCAACCAAGAACAGAATATGAGAAATATATAAAGTTAGATCACCTTGTTAGTGATGCTATTGAAGGTTTAGGTGGTAATGTTTTACAAGCAATTGAAGAAAATAGAGAAGTTGAAAAAAAAGATTCCATATCATCATATAGAAGATTTTGAAGATTTATTACCAATTAAAAAATTAACAGTTTGGTCTGACGATATTTCTGGAAAATATGATTATACAGTAAGTGAAACAGAAATTAAAGATACATTTAATAAATACCAAGAAGAAAAAAAGTAAAAAGATGATTCTTCAGATATTTGTTCTCCTGAAAAACAACAAGTAGGTGAAGGTTTAGTTAAAAAATATACACATAAATCAATCGATTATGTTTGGATGAATGATGTTAGACAATTAGTTGATAGATTAGCTGTAATTCATGGTGAAGAACTAGCTGGAAATAAAAAATATCACAATGAAATAGTATTGCACAAATGTTAACAAATAAGTTTACTGATTTTATAATAGATAATCTGAAAAGGTGTTCTATATTTAATTAGATTTTTAAATTATCTGCCACATACATTTTGGGAAAGTGATAAATATGGAAAAAGATTAGTAAATCCTTTAATTAACGAACAACCATTTGAAATGCATCCTCCAGTTTATAAATTTTGTGGTCCAGGTACAAAAGTAGAAGAGAGATTAGCTAAAGGTGATAAAGGTATAAATCCATTAGATTAAGCTTGTAAAAAACATGATTTTGCTTACACAGATAATAAAGATTTATAAAAAAAGACATATAGCTGATAAAGAACTTGAGTTAGCTGCTAAAGATAGAATGTATGCAAATCATGCTTCATTTTGTGAAAAAGTTGCAGCAACAGCTGTTAAAGGAATAATGTATGGAAAAAAATTAGGTATGGGAATTAATGTTGACACTGATGAAAATGGTTGGGGATTACAGAAATCTTTATACCAGGGCCAGCGAAACGATGCTCAGTGTGCAGACGTGCGAAAGTGCTGCACATGTGGGCACGTGTGCGACAGCGAGCAACAGCAACATCTGCTATTAGACATGTGTCCTAGATCAACGGCGGCGGCTCCACTTCCCTGTTTAAGTGGTACAAGCAAGAGCGCAACATACCCAGTCTCGTTTATCTCTGGTGACCGTAACCTTAACAGAGAAGTACTGAGAAATGGCAAGTACTGTAAAAAAGCAAAGTACAGGAGATCTATGTTCTCAGTCGTTTAAAAATGACTGGGAACTGCAATTCTTTTTTGTAGCTGTTGGCGAAAACTCACAGTGTTTGCTGTGCCGCCAAAGAATAGGCGGCCAGCGTAAGTTTTCAATTGAATGACATTACAATACATATCACAAAGACGAGTGAAGTGTACTCAACAGTGAAGAACGGCAAGCCAAATTAAATATCATTAAGAAAATGGATGAGACACATCAACTCTATTTTACTGTATGCCAAAGTAACTGATACTTCTTGAACTCTTAGTTTCTTGTGTTACATTTATGTTTATTTTACTGTACACTGTACAATGTAATGCTTCCAATTTTCCAGAATGACAACCACACTAAATCTTCACTCCGAGCAAGGTTAAAAATCACATTAAGAATTGCACAATCTGGGACACCCTTTTCTGAAGGGGAGTTTGTGAAAGGGTGTCTGATTGGCGCTGCAGAACTTGTGTGTCCCACGAATGTTAGCAGGTTTCAAGAAATAAATCTATCCAAACGAACAGTGACAAGACGTATCAGTGTTATGGCCGGCGATGTGCACAGCAGCTAATAAATAAGGCTAAAGAATGTTGCTTTCTCTGTTGTACTCAATGATGCAACAGATCTTACAGATACAGTACAGGTTGTGATATACATATGAGGTGTTGATAACGCACTTTGTGTAACAGAAGACGTTTTGGACCTAGTACCTTTGAAAGGGACTACTACAGTCGCAGACTTTCTACAAGCTGTCGAGCAAGCGATTGATGGTGTTGGTGTGAACTGAAATCGGTTAATCTCACAGACCACAGATGGAGCACCATCAAGGCAAGGCCATCAGAGAGGACTCATAGCACGGATGCGCAAAAAGCTACATTGCACAGACGAGACGTTGTATGGAATTCACCGCATTCTGCATCGAGAGGCGCTTTGTGCGAAATCAGTAACGTTAGTAAACATCATGAAAATTTTTGGGTGTACTGTAAACTATCTGAAGACACATGGGCTTACGCATCGCCAGTTTCGGCGGTTCTTGGAGGAATTAGGAGCAGAGTATGGCCACATACCTTGCTATACCGAAGTATGCTGGCTCAGTCAAGGTAAAATCCAGAAAATATTTTTTGATTTACGCTTGGTCATAGTAACATTCTTACATGAGAAGGGAAAAAGTGAATCTATGTTGGAAGTTCCTTGCTGGATATCAGACCTTGCATTCCTTGTGGACATTACAACTCACATAAGCAGCCTGAACGTCTGTTTGCAAGGTGAAAATAATTTAATTTCTGACATGTTGGAAAAAGTAAATGCCTTTGAAAAGAAGCTTGCGCTTTGGGACAGCCAGCTATTGACAGAAAACACTGCACATTTCTTGACTCATGGACTGGTCCATGAAACTGCTAGATTTCAAGAATACGTGTCAATTATTGTAAAAATTAAGGATCAATTTTGAGCATGATTTGCAGATGTTACGAGTTTGTCTCCTGTCATTCGCCTCTTTGCTCGACCATTCCTATCGTCAGTTGAAGATGCTCCAAATGATTTACAGATGGAACTGATCGACCTACATTGCAATACAAAAGTAAATGACAAGTTCTTTGCAGTGCGAAGTACAAAAGATTTCTATGAAAATTTTTTACAACAAGAATTTCCACGCCTGCACCGAGAAGCCGCAAGCATTATGTCCTTGTTCGGGACGACATACGTTTGTGAAAGGATTTTCTTGGTGATGAAAATGAATAAATCAAGGTTTCGGTCAAGCATAAATGATGAAAATCTTCACAACTGCTTGTGTTTGTCAATGAACAGTGCTTTTGTGCCTGATATTAATTATATCATTTCTCATGACCAGTATAAACGTGTTTGGATTTATTCCTTTCATAATTAAAAATTATTGTTTACTAACTGTGTCTTATTGCCTCATTCTGCTCCATGTTACATTATTATCAGGAAAATTGGTCATTAAACCGATTGTTCCAATGTACAATTACATTTAGGGGTATTTTTTTAATGTGTGAGAGGCTATGCTTAGCTGAAGTCGATAAAACATAACATTCATTATGCAGATTTGAGACAGAACTGATGATATATATAGCAATAATGGTATTGAAATAACAGGTGATCATTGAGAGGTCTGCAGTTACCATTCTGTTCAGAGGTCAGTGAGACAGGAATTATGTGGGTGTAACTAAGGGCACAGAGAATTAGTTATAGGAAACCTTGCATTAATTTAATGTTATGTGAAATCATGAATAAGGTTTGTTGGAAGTATCTAAGTGCTGTCTTTCTTAAATACTAGATCAAAAACATTATGCGTATTTACATGCTGTCAGTCAAGCTGCATTAATAGAAACCCACTTTTCTTAACTGTATTACTTGTACTACTGGGATAAACTGTTAACATAAAAGTAGACGTCTCAATGAGTTGACTGTGACAGTATTTTAAATATTTAATACATCAAATACCTTCCCATGGTTGGCTTGCAAACTGTGGAAAGAACACTAGAATGTGACAGTACAGAGTATCCCAGCAAGTGGATAAAGTGACATCTATGTCTAGAAACAAGCACTACATGAATGCTAATGGCTGTGGAGTGTACGCTGTGACCCAGAAGTTGCATATGTGCAGGAGCACTGCATGCATGCAGAATTTCTGGCTGGCCCTGCTTTATACATTTTTAACTATATAAAAAATCTTTATAAATTTTTAAACTATATAAAAAATCTTTATAAATTTTAATTAATATAAAAATACTTAAAAAACTTAAACTATAAAAATAAATCTTTATTAAATTTTTAACTATGTAAATTAATAACTTTACAAGAGATTATACTTTGCTACCCAGTGGTAAAACTAAACCAAAGTCAACTAAATTCAAGTTAAATAATGAACAATCAAATGCAATTGAAACATTTGTAACAGATGTTCAGAAAAGGGGAAAAGAAAGAAAAGTTGGTGGAAATTTACTTGCCTCATTAGCTCATCCTGTTGTTAAAAAAATTATTGAATATTTTACAAAAAAGAAAGATGGTAAAGGATTAACATAACTTTTAGATGGATTTTTACCATTATTATTAGCTGCATTGCCATATTTCCCAACAATTGTTTCATTAGCTGGAGGATCTGCAGCAATTTCAAATGCAATATTAAAGAAAAAGAAAACTGATAAAAAATTAGAAGAAATGGAGGAAAATGATCAATGAAAACAAAAAAATTCAAAAAGTAATTGTTAAATATACTAATGTATTAAGTAACTTTGATGTAGAAAAACTAACTAAACAATTAAAAATTAAACACTTTCATGGTGTATACATGATTGATCAATTAGTAAATAAACCTTTAAAAATTGAATGAGGTTTAGTAAATTTAGATACATCGGACAATCCTGGTACCCATTCGATTTATTATAAAAATAATGATAAAAAATTTGTTTTTGATTCATTTGGTGGTAATATACCAAAACAATTAGATAACTATTTAGGAAAAACTGAACTACACTACAATGCAGAAAGAATACTAAATTTTGATGATGTAATAATTGCTCATTTATGTTTATTTGTTTTTAAATTGCTTTTTGAGAATTATAATTTGTATGACAATTTAGATTTAATAAATGGACATCTTTAGAATTAAGATACATTTAACTAAACAGACTGAACAAGTACTTAACACACCTAAATTCAATTTGGAAAAAATTGAAAAAAATTAGAAATATTATTAAACAACTTGAATCACCAATGGGTCTAAAGATAACTAATGCCATTAAACAATTTCAAAACAATTTTATGATATTTTTAAAAATTACTTAAGTTTATATTGGTTTTAAAAATAGAAGACTTGCTGACATAAATGATGCAATTGATGCAAAAGATGATGTTACTAGACAATACTTAGAAAAGAAATATGTTACAAAACCTGAATACACAAGCATTTTTCCTTAGTTCAATAATAATTATATCAAAATGCAGTAGAAAATGCTTTTTCAGATTATTACTCAAAAACAGAGATAACTTCATATTTAAATAAGATAAATAATCTTAAAGATAAAGTAAATGATAAATAAATAATTGAATTTACTTTTGTAACAGGTTGGGAACAAAAAATTTTCAATTTTGAATATGATTTTGTACTTAAAACGATTATCGCTGTTAGTAGCAATATAAATAGAGATTTAAACTTTTATGATTTTGAAATAACACTAAGTGAAGCTGATAAGCTATATCAAATAAATAATAATAATCAATCAATAATGGTACACAAAACAAAAATTATAACTGTAACATTGAAAGATTCTGTTAAAACTGCTCCTGTGGGTGTAAATATAACTTAATTTGGTGAAGTAATTTAAAATTTAGTAAACATTTTGTCTATATAAATGATTAAATACACTTCACATTTAGTTCTTAAAGATGACCATATTTATTGTTTACAGTTTAAAAAGTTTACTGAAACACATAATCCACATAGAGTAACGTCGAAAAATGGAAGATAAAGAATCATATATACTTGGACAATTTGTAAATCTAAAAGAAGCAAATTCATTAAAAAAATAGTAAATAGTGATTGTTTAAATACTATTCATGAAAGAATAATTAATGAATTACATAAACCAATGAGAAAGAATTTTAAAAGAAGAAATGTGGTTTCTTTACTATAGATGATTTATGGCAAGCTGATCTAGTTGAAATGGATTCTCATAATTTAGAAGGAATTTAAAAAATAAATAATGGTTGCAAATATTTATTAACAATGATTGATGTTGTTTCAATATATGCATATACTGTTCCTATTAAAGATATAGAAGGTACAAATATAGTGGATGATTTTCAAAAAAATTTATAATTAGAAAGTCAAATATTTTACAGACAGATAATGGTAAAGAATTCTATAACAAAGATTTTAAGGAATTAATGAAAAAATACAACATTAATCGTTATTCAACTTTTTCAGTAGTTTCTGTCTTTGAAAGTATTAACGGAACACTTAGAGAAAAAATGTGGAAGAAATTTGCTGTACAAGGGAAAATATACTTAGTTAAATTTAGTTAAAAATCTAATTTATGAATACAACAATACAAAAAGTTCTATAATAAATGCAAAACCAATAGAAGTTAGTGAAAGAAATTTATAAATAAGTAACATTATATCTAATGAAAATGATAAATTTAAAAAAAGGTGATAAAGATAGCATTAGTAAATTTAAAAATCTTTTTGTAAAATGATATACAACTAATCCATCAACAGAAATATATGAAACTGAAGGTGATATATATTCTAATCCAATTACATGTAAATTATAAGATATAAAAGGAAATTTTTATAAACAAGAAGTACAGAAACCAAAATATCCAGTTGTATAATTAGTTGAAAAAGTTTTAAGAAAGTAAGGTAATAAATGTTATATTAAATGGCTATTTTTTGATAATTAACACAACAGTTGGATAAATAAATATAATCTAATTTTGTAAACAACCAGTTTACTATTTTGTTTAACAATCGAATAGTTTTTAAATGAGACTGAACTATTTCCATCAAATTTTTAATTTGAACATCTTTTGATTTAATTATTATATCTTTTACTTTTATTCTTCCATCTTTTACTTTAATACTTTCATCTTTCATTTTAATTCTATAATCTTTCATTTTAATTATTTCATTGTTTAATGTTTGTAGTTTCTGTATACAAAAATCTTTATGGTTTATTTGATCTTTGAAAAAGTTTCCATTTATACAGAAAAATTTTATCTATAATAATTTTTATTAATTTTATATATATTAAATTTTATTACTTTTTAGTAACTTATAATGACCATATGGTATTGTATCTGTTTTATTTTCTAATGGATATCTTTTATTATCATAAGGCCTTAGTTCTTTTCTGTTTACTTGAACTGTATATATTTCATGTCGTTCACTTTTAATTAAACTAATTTTTTTGTTCTGTTCTATCTTGTTAAACAAACAATCTTTGTAATCTACTGAACATTTTTTTGTTTTTAAAAACACGTTTCTTAATTCCTTTAGACTTTTTTCTATGTTGTCACCAACCGTATAAATATACATTTTTGTTCTTAAACCACAAAAATCTTCAATTACTTTTCCATTATATTGATCTTACACTTTACCAACAACTTTTTTGTTTACTTGCAACTATTATTTATATTATCTGGTGGATAATCACTAGTATCAAAATAATCAATCATTGAATTTAAATCTTCATTGAAATCTTCAGTTTTAGTATTGTAAATATAACTAACTGTATATTGATAATATTTCAATTTTTTCATTAAGTTTCATACCTCTATAGAAAATTATACATTAATTCTTCAGATAAATCAAGTATACTTAATTCAACATAAATTGGTTTATCGAATAGAATTTTAGTATTACACATATAGAAAGCAACAATACTTTACTATTTGAAACTAATTTTTTATATTGTCTGTTTCTTATATTCTTCATTGTTTTACCAGAATTATTCATTAACTTACAGAAATCATTTTGAAAATTACTTGTAGCTTTTGTTCTTAACTTTGTGTTAAAATCTATACACTTCTTTAACCAATTAGATTCTATAAATTTTAAAATTTTATATATTTTTGTAATTTGCATTCTTAGAGATAAATATTTTTTAAGATTTCTATAATGTACTATATAATTAAGTTTTTTGTCCAAATTGGTTATTAATTTACCTTCATTTGACATGGAACAAGGTTTGATTCAGGAGCTAATGGTAAAGCTTTATGTAACTCGTGTAGTTATTTTGGATATTCTAAATCCACTTCAAATTAAATAACAATTTTCACAATTTCAGAAGTCACATTTTCACAATTGTTTGAAATTTCATTTATTTTTGTACAATTAAAATCATGTGGTTCAAAACATGAAAATCCACCATATGGTAATTATTGGTTCATAGCATAATCATCTAAGTTATTTGAATCTAGATGTTATATAATTTGATATTTCTTTATTATTAAAATTTTTTTAACATTTATTATTTGCTTTTACTACATTGTGAAATACCTCCTCTTATTTCTTTTTCATCATTAAAGCATATCATAATTAAATAATAATTCAAGTTCTCGTTAGTAATTTTTAACATTGCCTCCCAAGATAAACCTGGTGCTGTAAAATTCCAAGATGGATGTAGATTATATGTTTGTATACATGTTTTCCTAAAATTTTCAAAAACATCACTTGGCAGTTTCAAAATATAAATCATGATAACACCAAGATTTTCTTATTGAATTTTTCGCAATCTAATTTTGCATGTACACAATCTTCATCAGTAATGTTACAATCATTTAATTTATTTTAAAAATTTTCTTTAGTTGGTAAATGTATTTCTTCAATTTTTTTCCGAGAATTCATATAATCACATCGATCGACACCTTTTCTAGTTGAATAATTCTTTTGAAAAATACGTTGTAACCTTTTAAATGATTTTTCTTTACATTTGTTGAAAGTATATCAAGTGAAGGAGCCATAACTTTAAATGTATCAACAAATCTCCTTTTTTATTCTTTGTATGTTTAACAAAACCAATGTATTTATTTCATTGTTTGGTATTAGTCATGTTTCTTTATTATCATAACTAAGTTCTTTTACAAAAAATGTGTAACATAACCAGATAAATTATGGAAGTAAATAGGTACAAAATCAGGTTGTAGTTTCAGGTTACAGTTATTAACAATGGAGCAATATATTTTCGAGTTAGATTATCATGATGATGTACATTTTTATTACTTTTGTATAACGATATTTACAAAATGTACAAACTTTAGAATTATTATGTTTTTTCTTTTCTTCAAATAATAGTGGTTTCGTTTCAGGATAATTTTTTCCACTTTCTTCTACTTCTTGTTTTATACATGCAATAAATTTTTATGAGTATTTGGTCCCCTATGAAAAACGGTATCCTTATAATTTGTATATATGTATTTTATGTGGTAAGAAAATACATGTAGTTAATGTTTTTGATTTTGCAATATATATGGATTTTCTGGAATGGGTTCACAATAGTCGATATTTAAAAGTAAACTTTCAGGATCGACGTAAATAACTAATGGAACTTTTTGTATATATTGATAATTTTTAAAATATACACATGTTCCTTTATTTGGTATTTCTATTTTTAGTTAATCAATTTGGTATACGATTATCTAATTTTTCTTTACTATTGAAATTTAGTAAACATAAATCTCAAATACATTTTTCTTTTTCATGTATACTGATTTGACTAGAAACATGTCTAGATAAATTTTTTATGTAACTATAGTGTGAATTATTATCTTTCTTGAAAGAAAGTAGATTTACATTTTTCACTTTTTACATTTTGATATTTTTAATGTATAAACTTATATTTTTCATCATCATCACCAACAAATGAATAAACATTAATATATACATTAATTATATTTTCTATTTTTGGAATATGATCAAATAATACAGAAAATTGAATACTTTCACTTTTTTATCAAGATCCAGACCAACAACTTATTATTTTCAGATTCTTTCAGCATTTTTATCTACAGGATACAAAGCTTATTTTATAGACCAAAAAAAGCACTTTTGATAATTATTTTTCATATTAACACATGCTTTTTTTATTTTTTATTTTATCTGTTAATTATATGTAATATGATCCTTTTAGTGGGATAAATTTATTAATTACCAGTTGTTAACCAATTATTCTATTTAATGACCATACTGATACTTGAGCTTGAAAATTAGATTTTTTCAAAAATATTACTTTTACCTTGATTAAATTTTGTACTAAAATTTTTTTCTGTTATAATGGTATAATTTCGTAGTAGTTGTCCAAATTCTTGAACTTTTCATTTATTTCAATCTTTTGCAGTTTATATACACAATGTAAATTAAATTTTATCTTTAAACCTTGAAGTACTTTCAAATGGTCTTTAACCATTTTAATAATTTTTGTTTTTACTGCAGTTAAGAAATGATTAGGATCAAGTATATCTATACTATTTTCAGAATTTATAGTTTGTAATCTGTTTTCAAATGCTTTTTCAACTAAATTATCTTTAATAGTATTTCTGTCTCTTGGTTTTATTTTACAAATATATTTGTAGAGAATGGAAATATTCTTGTTATGGTTTATCTTCTTTAGTTAGAAAAACATAATCAAAATTATAATAGGCTAACTTTTTCCAAAGATATTCACTTATTTCAGCAACAGCTGTAGCAGTCTTAGAACTGTATTCAGGTGTATAATTTCTAACAATAATTGTATGATTATCAATTACTTCAGATATATAAAATCTAACAACATTTGTATGATTTTTACCTACTATAGTTATATAATTTTAAACACAATTTTTAAAGTTTCGCTTATTTCAGGTGTAAAATTTCTAACAATACTTGGTAACTGTTTCCAAAAATTACAACTTACTTCAGACGTATTATTTTTAGCAAAATTTGTATTATATTCACTTACATCATATGTATAATTTCTAACATTATTTGGTAACTGTTACCAAAAATTATCACTTACTGTAGATTTATTATTTTTTACAATATTTCTATTGTTTTCACTTACTTCAGTTGTACAATATTTAAGTATATTTGTATTTTTCACTTACTTCATGTGTATAATTTCTAACAATATTTGTATGAATTTCACTTACTTCACATCTATTATTTGTAGCAATAATTGAACTTTTTCTACTAATAAATGTAATTAAATCAGCATAATGACAATTTGAATATCATTGTAAATTACTTACTTTACAAAATACATGAAGACTAGCAAGAGTTAAATGTTGTAGTGATAAGCAATGTATGTTTCCATTTTTCTCTTTTATTTATTAAAGAAAAATTCATTAGATAGGTAAAAAATGTTTTTTAACAAAATGGTACTCATTTAATAGAGGGATAAGGATTATTATTTAACAGGTAATTAATCAAATAGAGGATTAGTTTATTATTTAGTGTACTATTTAGTTTAACAATCAATTAGTTTTTGAACAATTAGTTTTTTAAAAGAATTAGTTTATTATTTAGTTTAACAAATTAATTAGTTTTAATAATTTATTTAATTAATCTTGACAACTTTTACATTTTATTACTTAAACAAATAGGACAATCAATATCTTTTACTGATTGCTCATTTAGTTCATAAGTTTCTTTTAGTTTAGTTTCCATTTTATTTAGGTTTTCCATTTATATGAAATAACTTTTATTATATTTATAAAAAATAGAGGAGTATAATTTTCGATGTTTCATGTAGCTATAAGTTCAAAATTACAATTTTTAAAAATATGTCCTATACAAACTATAAATTTATTTTTGTAAAACTAATAAAATTTTTTTCTATATAAATGGAAACCACTTCAATCAAGAAGCTCAGCAATGTAAGTATTTCTCAAGAAATTATAAAAGTAAATTAGCTAGAGATAAATCATTTATATATTTTTATGAACCATGAATATTTAAATGCTTGATATGGAGAAGAACTTTGTCTAGGACTCAATAATGATTTTAAAGTTATTTTACCAAAGAGATATTCTAGATTAATTGATGATTTTCATTTTGAAATAATTAAAAAAGGACAAATGAAATTGAAATATAAAGGAATGGAGAAACTAAAAAATAGAAATAATGAATTTCATGATTTAGAGTTCACAATTTAAAATTTTTAAAAATTTACTTTTGTTTTAACTAATACATTTTATTATTATTTTTTAATCACATTGTAAATTTTTATAATTTACCTTTGTTAACTAATACAGTTTAATTAATTTACTTACATTCAGAATGTGATTTTTAAAATTAATGTACTTTGTTAACCAATACATTTTATTTAATTTACTTACATTCACAGTGTAATTTATTAAAACTAACATACTTTTGTTAACTATTACATAGTATTTTGTTAAAATCACATTGTAGATGAAATAATAAAGTTAGAAATCACTTGTTTTTTGTTTTTGTTGTATTATTGTATAAATTAGGTGTTTAGTCAACCTTTTAAAATCGGTTAAGTTATTTTAACGTAACGAAATATAAAATATTGAGCTAGTGAGCTAGAATCGGCAAAATTATTCTACTGAGATCTATAACGGAATTTGCTATTCCTAAGGGTATTAGAGATGTAAGAAGCTTCCTCGGATTATGTTCTTATTACCATCATTTTATCAAAGACTTTTCTATTAAAGCCAGAGCACTCCAAGAGTCGTTAAAAGCTGATGCTAAATTTATCTGGGGTGGTGGTCAACACGATTCTTTCAATGCGCTGGAAAAAGCTCTGACGACCGACTCTGGGCTGGGTCTGTATGATGAGAGAACACCTACAGAAACACACACAGATGCCAGTGGGTATGGGATCGGTGCTGTTCTGGTGCAAATTCTGGGTGGAAAAGAGAAGGTTATAGCATATGCTTCTAGGACACTGAGAAAAGCCAAGAGAAACTACTCAATTACAGAAAGAGAACGTCTTGTTGTGATCTGGACCATGTGCAAATTTCGACAGTATGTCTATGAATGGCCATTTGCAGTTGTTACAGCCCATCATTCACTTTGTTGGTTGACAGGTCTTGAGGATCCAACAGGACGAAAAGCAAGATGGGCACTACATCTTCAAGAGTACGACATTACCATAGTGTACAAAAGTGGAAGAAAACACCAAGATGCTGACTGTCTCTCAAGATACCCTGTGCAAGACCATGCTCTTAGATGTTCTACAGAAATTCCATGTTACACTTGAGGCCGGACATTTAGGATTTATTTAGACATACGATAGGATACACAAGAGATTTTTCTGGCCAGGTTTATTTGGAAGTGTCCGTCACTATGTGTCGCACTGTCGATAGTGCCAGAGGAGAAAGGCAGTTCCTCAGAAATCACCCAGACGGCTCATACCAATTCGACCAGCCGAAACACCTTTCCAGGGTGTTGGGATTGACCTCCTCGGACGATTTCCAACGTCTGCTAGCGGCAATAGATGGATTATTGTTTGCACTGATTATCTGACACGCTATGCCATTAAAAGAGCCGTGTAAATTGACGAAGCATTCGAGGTAGCCAAATTCATTATAGAAGAATTTTTCCTGGTGCATGGCCATGAGGCGACGACAACAATGGACGCTGTGTTTCTGTTCCATCCTGATGACGTAGACGACGATTATATCGGCCAGGTGTTAACCAGAGATGAGGAAGCTCTGCAGTTAGCTCCACTCCGTACACTGCAGGCTCAAGGAAACGATCGTCGAAGGTATGATGATGTGAGCCACCACCCTGTTGTCTACCAGCCTGGTGACCCCATCTGGATCTTCACTCCTGTTCGGAAGGTTGGTCTCTCTGAGAAGGTTCTCAGACGCTGCTTTTGACTTTATATGGCTGTAAGACAGTTGTCTGATGTTACTTACGATCTTGAAGATTTCGACTCCAACACGACGAAAGATCAGAGATATGTTCCACATCCTTTAAATGAAGTCCTATAAGTATCTTGCATCCCTGGGGAAATTCGAAGCTCCAGTGACAGGCAACAAGTGGAAAGGTGATGAAGAGCGTAGTGGCAAGGGAAGTTCAAGAAGATCACCACCAGGGCGAACATCAGTCATCGGGAGTTGGAGTATGGAGGACCGATGATTCGTTTCCAAACTAGGACAACGTTACACCAAGACACTGATCTGTTAAGGAGTGTGCAATGTCACAGAAGAAGCAGAGCAGCACAGTCACTGTAGGGTAGTGGTTATGATACTAGTACGTTGCGTGGCGAGTCGTGAGTTTAAAACTCACCTGCACTGCAAGATTTTAATTTCTATATTCGGTTCGAGTACATTATAGAAGTAGAGAAGTATCCACAAATGTCAAGAATTACTGTACTAGAATGTTCTGTAACTGTATATATACCGTATGTGTTCTGGCCAGAGGCAGTTCGGTCCTCGCTCTTGTATGTGCAAGTGCTGAATAAAACTTCATTAAGTGGAGTTAGCGTTCGTCATCCATCTAATTACACCTTCTACGTGACTATATCATAATTGGGATGTAGATCGGAATCTAAGGACTGAAATCGCAGGTTTATTCGGAACCTCAAAGAGGCAAGATCATTACTGAAAATTTTAGGAATAGATTATAACCTCAAATTTTAATTTGTTCAAGGGAAGATGGTGGCGTGGCTTATATGCTTACAGCTGCTGCACTGGATGATTTTTTTGGTAGGCTGTCATTAGTTGTCTACAAATTATTATTACTGCTTACTGGCGTTATATGCCAGTAGGGTAGTGATACTGTTAATATGATGTGGTTCAAGGTATGAGAGTGCATAGTACTCGCCATGTTCTTTAGGAGACAGGAAAGCTTTTTCAAGTGTGGGATTACAAACTGGAGAAGTAATTTGTTCAAGTGACAAGGATGGCTTATCTTTTGCTTAAATTTACTGTAGTGGATTGTGGTAGGTGTCCAATCAGACAAATTATTACTAGTGCTAACTGGTGTTGACTTTATGACAGTACAGTTGTGCTTCTGTTACATGAAGTGGTTTGCAAATGTGGTGTCCATATGTGTTTCCACTTTTTAGTGCTTTGGGTGTTCAGGGTATCTTACACTAAATTTTATATTTGTCTTTCTCACGTATATTGAAAGACAGTCATTGAAGGTTACTTGACGCATGCCTGCACAATGTTAAATAAACTCAGCAAAACGGATTTCGGGTAGAGGTGTCATAAGGATCTATTAAAAAACCCAATTGTCACATTAAAGATGCAGTTATGGTTAAAGTAAGTAGTGACTGACACTTTGATATTTGAAATCTGCCAATTACATAATCCTAACAATTAGGGCTATAACATGTTCTGAAAAGTACAGTTTCGAAGTTTTTGTGTGATACGTTAGATGTTATTTACAATGCTCTAAATCTAATATTTTCACTCTTGCGCCTCTATACCTGTTCCAGAAATTTTTTATTTTTTCTATACCAAATTCTGAAGCTGTGCAAATGCACTAAATGACTCTGTAATATTGATTTTCTTTATTAAAAGCAACACTCAAACTGAAATAATACTGCCACCAGGAATATTGTTACTTGTCAATACTACATAAATTATCAATATTTTTAGAATAAAGTGAGCTATTTTGAAATCACAAATCTATCTTTCATTAATTAGATAATACTTGCTTCCTTAAATGCAAATTTTATCCATGCATGACATAACAGAAACACGTACTTTCACCACGTAAATTATCCATTATGTGCTCATAACTTCGTTCGCAAAAACTTTACAGACCGAAGTCGCACATCCTGCCATTGTAGCATAATAAAGCACACTCTGAACAGCGTGTTTTGGAGAGATCATTAGTGCAGCTTATCACTGAAACTACATATTTTCGAAATAGGCCTACACGTGTATAAATATGAAAAATATCAGTTACGGCCTGCTACTTTCTAACGTGGTAGTCCCTTCTGACTCTAATCGCTGGTGTGAGAAGGAAAATGATGTCACAAAGCATTTTTAACTTTTATGGCACTGTGTTTTTCCTTTCATCTCGTATATTCGTTAAACATGTCTGGTAATTCCAGTAACTGAGGACAGAGTGTACAGTACTCACCATGTTCGTTTCGAAACAGATGCAGCTCATTTACATGCATCATATAATAGTAAAAGACTCACTGCAGCACTTGTCTCCAAGCACACTCGTCGTGGTATCCCTCCGTCCCTGGAGGTAAAAATATAACCTACTTCATACATAAAATATACTCTAACATATCCTAACTTTACCTAACCTAACCTCCTACATCCCGTCAAAAACTGACGAATGACATCAGATGCACTGTAACCAAGCTGTTGATCGATGTTAGCGTGTGACCTCTGTCGACAGCTTCTGACGATCTTTGTTGGAGCCACTCTGACTGCAGCCTTAGTGTGTGATGGTGGTGAAGAATCCTCACTCTGGTGGCGTACTTATGACTAACTTAATACTATGATGGACATGAGCATTCTTGTTTGCTTTACATTGTTCGGACAAAGACACCCAGTCTTGATGACAGTGATGAAAAAGGGCTTAAGAGTTGGTAGAGTGTGTGTAGTTTTCTCAGGGCCTTCTCTTGCAGCTCCTCAATGTGCAGATGCCAGATGAGACTCCTATCTAACATAACACCCAGGTAATTCGCCATTTTGGTCCAGCGAACTGGTGTCCCCCTTACCTCGATGGGTTGAATGTTGGGTGGAAGCGGCCTCCTGCATATGGCTACTACTTGGGTTTTTGTGAGGTTAAATGATAGGCGCCCTTTCGTTGCCCACTCACATAAAGCATTGGCAGCCCATTTCTCTGAAGATCTGCAGCGTTCATACTGTGATAATATATCATGATATCGCCCACATAGAATTCTAGATAGATTCTCTCAACCCTAGGTGGGTCTGCTGTATAAAAGGCATGAGTAGCGGTCCTAGAACGCTACCCTATGGGGCTCCTGCCCTGATGTGCCTTATAGTTGACATCCCATCCGGCGTCTGTACCTGGAATGTTCGATCTTTTAGATAGTTCTTCAATAGAACTATATGTGACATGGGGCTGCTCTGTCTAATAGTTTATGCAATAGTCCCTAATGCGACATGCAGTCAAATGCATGGGATACGTCTAGGAATACGAAGCCAAAGAATTCCCGACGGTCTATGGTCCTGAATGCTTCTTTGATGAGCCGGAGAAGTTGATGTGTAGTGGCACTGTTTCATCAGAAGACGGGTTGTTCATCTAGTAGGTAGTAGATGCTCAGCCTGCACATGTTGAAGTAATCTTTTGATATACACTCTTTCGAGTGTCTTGGACATGGCTGGAAGCAATCTTATGGGTCGATAGCTGGATGGGTCGCACTGGTCTTTTCTGGCTTTAGGTATGACGACCACCTTGGCATGTTTTCACACTAGGGGTTAGTCGCCAGTCTTCAGAATAGCGCTGAAGGCAGTAGTCAGTAATGGGGTGACTGTCGGCAGCATCTGCTTTATCAGCTGGTTATGCAGTAGGTCCAGTCCACCAATCTTCCTTGTGTCTAGGGCTTGGAGTTGCTTGGTGACTTCCTTCTTTGTGATAGGTGTAACGTGGTCGTCCACTGCATGGGTTTCCAGGAACCTGGGTAGTCTGTCAGTTACTAGGGTGATGTGGGTCCTGTCCACAGCATCGCTGACTTTCGTAAAGTTCTTGGCAAACAGGTCCGCCAGTGCATTAGCCTTGATGTCTGGTTTGTTTATGAAGTCGTTTCCCACTTGGAATGGGGGCAGGGATTTGCTGTCGTCTTTTCAGTAAGCTCACAACGGCCTTGCCGCAGTGGATACACCGTTTCCCGTGAGATCACCGAAGTTTAGCGCTGTTGGGCGTGGCCGGTACTTTGATGGGTGACCATCCAGCCGCCATGCGCTGCTGCCATTTTTTGGGGTGCACTCAATCTCGTGATGCCAATTGAGGAGCTACTCGACCAAATAGTAGCGGCTTCGGTCAAGAATACCATAATAACGACCAGGAGAGCAGTGTGCTGACCCCACACCCCTCCTATCTGCATCCTCCTCAGAGGATGACACGGCGGTCGGATGGTCCCAGTAGGCCACTCGTGACCTGAAGTCGGAGTGCTTTTTTTCAGTAAGCACTTCGTCATTTTCCAGGCGTACTGGTCCTCCAGTTGTAGTGAGCTGATCTTGTCTGCCCACACTTGATTCCTGTATTGCTAGACAGCTACTCTGACTTCACATTGGAGTCTATTGGCCTGGCGCTTGGTAGCTGGATTCCTGTTGGCTTGCCATTCACTGAATATATGGTTCTTCTTCCGAATTGATGTAAGGCTGGCTTGGGGGGATCTGGTGTAGATTGTCCCACTGGTGTGATTTGGGCCTATGTGGTGTTGCTGCAGCTGCTGCTTCTAGTGCATTTGATATTAGGTGGAGGAGTGTGGCTTCTGCTCCTGCTGATTGTGGATTAGAGATGTCTTGGATGTTTTGGACAATCTGTATTGGATACGCCTGCCAATTGATGCCATGCATGTCAAGTTTTGGTTTCACAAGGTCGGAATGCGCTGTCTAAGTCCAGGTCAAATATTTCGAGGTCATGGTACAAAGATAGTTCTCTTCTTATTTGTGGCTGTCATGACAGTGTGTGGGATGCCTTTCAACAGCGCTATGTCCAGTATATCATGCTGTTCTCTGTCGTGGAAGTTAGTTGGTTCATGTGATCCTACAATGATAGTGACATTCCTTTCTCTCACTCATAAGAGTCGCCAGGCGTCTGTATTAGTGAGACGACTGTTCCAGTTTGTATGTTTGACGTTTAGGTCGCCAGAAATAAAAAGGTTTCCTTCTTGTGACAGGAGTGTCTCGAAAACTGCTTCTTCTAGTGAGCATCCAGGTGGTCTATATGCAGCAATGAACTTGATGGTTGTCCTCAAGGTCTGTACTGTGATGGCTTCTACTGTTTTCAGGGCAGGAAGTGGCAGTAGTTAATGCCTCACGGAGCTCGTCATGTAGATTGCTGTGCTTCCACCTACAGTAGGTCTGTCTGTTTGGTAGCAGCTTTAGTTGGATGCTCTGATGTGGATGTCTGGTTTTAGCCAGGTCTCAGCGTCGGGGCACACATCGATGCTTTCTTCTTGAAGGAAGTGACAGAACTCGCCTTCTTGGCCGCGGATGCCTTTGGCGTTTCGGGTACATATGGTCATTTCGTACCTAGCAGCCATACTGGGCGTAGAAGGTGGCTGTTGGCATTGGCTGGACGACGATCTTAATGGCAGCTGCAATCTGCTGTGAAACGGTGGCCATTATGGACTAGATGGCTTCAGCAATGGCTGTGGTCATCATTTCTATCGTGGCACTAAGGAAGGAGTTGTCAAGTGTCAGCTGGCTAGGATTGAGTCTCTTTCAGGGTGCCTGGGATGGTGCATGTGCGCCACTAGAGCGATGCTGTGTTGCGGCAGCGACAGGAGGTGGTGGTGCTGTGCTATGGGGGACCCTGGTGATTCTTCTGTGGTGAAGGGGGGGGGGAGGGGAAGTCTCTGTTTCCTGGCGTGTTCTTGCATGTTGCACTCGGTTTGTGGGTGGCTGGCGCTGGCTGGCAAGCCAGTCATCCCTCTTCTGTTTGTGGCTGCAGCAGCATAGCTGAGTACCTGGTTTCCGTGTTGCACCACATGGTCTTTGATTTTTTTGCATCCAATGTAGCTGGCTGGGTTGTGTTAGGAGCAGCAGACGCAGGTGCGTGACATTGCCTCGTATTTTCTGCACTCCTTGTGAGAGTGGTTTACTGAACATTTAATGCACTTCTCTTCCATTGTGCAGTACCTTGCTGAATGATTAAGGCCCTGGCATCTGTAGCAGAGCGTGGGGCATCTCTTACCATGAGGGTCTTCGAATGTTATGTCAATGTTGACAATTGTCTTCATTGTTAGCAGCTTACAGTTTGCTGGTGTGCTCGCCATGACTACCGTAAATACTAGGGTGTCATCGTACATTTTTGGTGACTTCATCTTCGATATTGTCCTGGTTACTACTTGAATGCCTGCTGTTCTTCTCACTGGTCATCACAGCTAAAGTTGAATGGGAGGCTTCTAGTGACTTTCTGAATGGGCTTGTCTGTAGACCACATCTAGTATCCCAAATTGCATCTCTTGAGCTCGTCTGTGACTTTTGTGTAGTCGTCAATGGTGTGTGTGTGTGTGTGTGTGTGTGTGTGTGTGTGTGTGTGTGTGTGTGTAGCCTGTAGCAGTTTCTCCGTGAGACTCAGAAATGAAAAGGGTTGCTGACAAGGCCCTTGATAGTTAGTAGGACACTCTTGTGTTCTTCCTTGCACTCTATAAAATTGGGGAGGGGGGGAGAAGTCTGGCTTTTTGGGGGTTCGGGTACTGCCATGGTTTCTGTCGTTAGTCGTGGCTGCGTCAGTGTTTGCGAAGGAGTCGTTTGTGGCCTCACTTTGGTTAGTGGCAATGTGTCTAGTGGGTGCAGTACAAGCGGCTAAGAAGAATCCATCGTCATCTGAATGAGTTTTCCGTGCTCTTTTCCCTAATGTAGAAGTTGGGGGTGGGGGAGGGGGGTGAACTTGCAGTGGCAGAGGTGTTAGTCTTTCTCTTTGTAGAAATACGGTCTTCCTGCATTGGGGTGACTGGCCTTGAGGTACCTTGGACAAGATTAGTTAAGAATTGGAGGGCTTTACTTGTGGCTAGAGTTGCGTTGGATCTCCCAGGGGCTGTGCTGTTGGTTTCGAGCTCCAGGTCAGTTTCCCCTGCTACATTGAGTGCAGTCAGGAGTTCTTGGTTTTCCATCTGGCCATCGGTATGTGGTGATTAGTTCCTGCTACTCATAGTGTGGAAGTGTGGCCATAGAAGATAGGGCCAGCCTTTGCTCAGTGACTGCGGGCTTGTCCAGTGACTGCAGGCTTGTCCCACCTGAAGGGGGCGTGGTTCACGCTTTCCCTACTCTAAAAGTCCCTAGGTGCGACTAAATTATCCCTGGAGAATTTAGTGCGCAAGTGATGAAAGTTTGTACAGAAGCACGACAGTTTTCGTGCTAGCGACACTTGACAATTTTGCTTTTTCATAGGATCGCTGGGAAATCACAGTGGTGACGATGTCTCGATGTTCTAGGGGAGAACGCATTGCTCGTCGGGTGGCGAGAGAGGTCTCGGCGTTTTCTTCGCCAAGAGCGGCCCAGGAGTGCACACTCCGCCGTCTGGATTGCTTCTGTGTGGCAGTCTTTTTTTTTCACTTTTCATTCCCATCCCTGAGGGGATAGGCGGGCTGTGTGAGGGCTTGCATTACCGTTTTCAGCCTTTTGCTGTACAAATTCATTTCATTTATTGATTATTTCAGTTTTTTTGCAAAAATGTATTTGATCATATTTACAGTATAGAGTATGAAACAATATAAAAGAATATAAAATAAAATAAAAATAAAATAAAATTTTAAGTCATATTGAAATTCAGTGTAAGTTTTATACATTATAGAATATTTTTCATCATGATTACTCCATAAATCCTACTTGAATACATTAGAATACAATAAAGTTAGTAGCATACGATAAAAAAACAGTACAATAAGATACAGTATGTAAAATGCGTAAGGTGCAGTTCAGTAATTTACGGTTTATGCTTTGAGGCGACTGTTGTTTCTGCTATTATTTAGTTTGTTGTTGCCTCATTTTATGTGTGTGAGTGGTGGTGGTGTTGTTTTATGTTACTACTTAGGTGATTTATTCATTTATTAATTACATGTGTAAATATGTGTATTGATAGGTATACTTTAACATTAACATTAACAGTGCCACTTTTCTTTATATTGTCCGCTATAGGTGGGAGACGAGGATGGTTTGATAATGTACAATTGATTTGATTTGATTGTTCAATTGAATTTAGAGAGCAGTTGTCAATTAAGTGTTCCGGGTGCTCTCCTGTTTACATCAGATCTTCCAATCACCTTAGGGAGATGACTTTCGTGGTAGTGGTGAACAATTGCGTAATTTTTATGCCCATGCTACGTTTTATGTCTAACTTACTTCTGCTGTTCAGAAGTTGCGTATTGTATCGTTGTGAGCTGAGGCGCTGAGATGTGGAAACGTGCCGTTATCTCGCTGGCCGCCCCAGCTTATGTCCAGCGCAATGCGCTGATTCGCCGGCCACCGCAATCTCCAGATACTGCGGTACTTATCACAGCGTCGTGGCCGCTAGGCGGGCGCTCCCTCCCCCCTCACACCCGGCGTGAAAGGGGAATCCGGCGAATCAGCGCACTGCGCTGGACATAAGCTGGGGCAGCCAGCGAGATAACGGCACGTCTCCACACCTCAGCGTCTCAGCTAACGACGATACAATACGCGACCAAATAAGGCAGCTATGGACGAACGCGAATTCTTTACAGACGAATGGAAAAACTGGTAGAAGCCGACCTCGGGAAAGATCAGTTTGGATTCCGTAGATATGTTGGGCCACGTGAGGCAATACTGACCCTAAGACTTATCTTAGAAGAAAGATTAAGGAAAGGTAAACCTACGTTTCTAGCATTTGTAGACTTAGAGGAAGCTTTTAACAATGTTGACTGGAATACTCTCTTTCAAATTCTGAAGGTGGCAGGGGTAAAACACAGGGAGCGAAAGGCTATTTACAATTTGTACAGAAAGCAGATGGCAGTTATAAGAGTCGAGGGACATGAAAGGGAAGCAGTGGTTGGGAAGGGAGTGAGACAGGGTTGTAGCCTCTCCCCGATGCTATTCGATCTGTATGTTGAGAAAGCAGTAAAGGAAACGAAAGAAAACTTCGGAGTAGGTATTAAAATCCATGGTGAAGAAATAAAAACTTTGAGGTCTGCCGATGACATTGCAATTCTGTCAGAGACAGCAAAGGACTTGGAAGAGCAGTTGAACGGAATGGACAGTGTCTTGAATGGAGGGTATAAGATGAACATCAACATTTCTATGTGCTCACTGCAGCAGAGACAACTGTATTTGGTTGACTTGCCAGTATCGATAGTTGCACTGCAGCGAGGACCATCACAGTATTGCCGTCAATGTTAACTATCACTAAACATAGCTCTTGATTTCTTTATTATAACGAAAAGCCATGCTAAAATAAACCATCAAAAACTTCAAAAAAGTATCTTTCTCTGAAATCAAACTGTCCATTCAACAGCGATAGTGGTTATTTTTCAAATATGCATAAATTTCCATTTCCTCAAGGGTATTAAGTAGCAGTTCCTTAGGTGCGTTATGAAGGATCCTCAAGCTGAATGCTTACTCGGCGTCAAAGGCTGAAATCAAGAGCTATGTTTAGTGATAATTGACGTTGACAACAATACTAGCTAAGAAGATTATGACTGTATATATTACTGTACAATAGTTACACCCATGGATGCCCCCTCCAATCTAATGTTAACGAAACATTAAGCATTTTAATAATTTTGATATATACTACAGATTTTTACCAACTGATTCCTATAACAGTTATTTACTATTTTACTAATGTAATTGACAAGTATTTTACAGATGCTAAACGTGCTTCTTTCATTTACATGCTGTGACCAGTTACAATGGTGAAAACTGTTATTTAATTGTTATATTTTTGGAGAACTTCACTTTCAAGTCATTGCCCACCGATTTATTTATAATACCAATGTACCATTTTATTATAAACATATTTCGTTAATACTAAATAATACATAGAGATTTTGAAGACAGTATTGTCCAAGTTTATAACCAGAATCTTTGACAGTAATGTGCGATTCATGCAAATGATCGCTTAAGTGGTTTATTCTGACCACTGGAGGCCACATTGTGGCAGTTTGCCTTCGCTACTACCGTCGAGCAAAACTAATGCATGAATATCTACTTCCAAAACACCAGACTTTCACTGTCTCCTCAGCGTTCCGTCCCCTGCCATGGTGTGGCCTCGCTGCAGTGAAACTATCATACTGCCGAACCATTGCTACAGCAACCAAATACAGTTGTGTCTGCTGCAGCGAGTACATACAAACGCCCACAGGGGGTAGTCTGCACACAATAGCGATAACAGCATGCCTGTCATTTTGTTTCTTTTACTGAAATCAATTACGACAGGATAGACACGTAAAATTTTTTAATGTAATTTATGTATTTATTGTTATATCTATTTTTCTTATAAATTCCACTAAACCAATCAATGTAGTACATCTCACGCATGATTGGTCATCAGTGATGTAATACTGTAGGTGATGGGCGGAGCTTACAGTATATAACACGGGTCTGCGACATAAAAATTGTTTCAAATTTATTAAATGATTTTTATAGTGATTTCAGGAAAAATAGTGAAAAAATTCCATCACGTACAGTTATTTAACTAACTGCTTGTCTAGTTTTGGCTCTTTTCGACATTTCAGCACTCTAGTGAGTTTGAATTTTAGTTTTTAGGATCTCCATAAACTGTTATTTAGCCGTTTTTGTACTAATTATACGCAGAATAAAGAATAATTAGGAGAAACCAGCAGTATTTTCACGTCAGTACCTGTCTGTCGTGCTGCCCTTCCCCGCCATCACCAAGCAGTGAGTTTCTGCTATTGTCCTTCAGTTCACAGTACCTCTTCACTCTGTGCTGTTCACGTGTTGTTGTTACTAGTGCTTCAAAGTAGTGACTGTTTTCTTGTGTTGTGAAGTTGTTTTATGGACAACGGACAATGGCTACCAGAGGATGTATAAACTCGCCAGATTGCTTCTGCTACATTTGTGATAACTATGCCGTTAAAATGCAACAGAGAAACATTTCCGATTTTGTTGAAAAAGTATACTTCGCCTATTTTGGTATAAAGTTAGGCGTTCAAGATAAGCCTTGGCCCCACACAAAGTTTGTTCAGCGTGTGTTGAAGAACTTAGGCAATGGTTTCAAAGTGAAAAGCAGTCCTTACGTTTTGGAATACCAATATTTTGGAGGGAGCCCAAAAATCGTAGTGATGACTGCTATTTTTTTTACTTGCAACGCACGAGGTTTCAATTTGAAAAACAAAAAGGATCTTTCTCACCCTAACATTCAATCAGCCATTCGCCCTGTTCCTCATGGACAATGATGAGTGGAGACTTCTTATTGATTCTTCAAAAAGAAGCTTTAAAGCAGTACTTCTACACAATGGCAATAAGTATGCTTCTATACCAGTTGGACACTCGGTTCAATTAAAAGAATGTTACGAAAACCTTGAACTGGTTTTAAGCAAACTCTGCTATTCAGACCACAAATGTACACTATGTGGTGATTCGAAAGTGATTTCAATGCTGCTTCGACAACAAAGTGGCTATACAAATTTCCCTTGCTTTCTATGTGAATGGGACAGTAGAGACAGAAAGCAACAGTACATAAAAAAGCTTGGCCTTTGAGAAAAACCTTACAGGTATGGGTTAAAAATGTTGAGAGGAAAAGCCCTGTGGATCCCAAAAAGGTGTTACTTCCACCACTTCACATTAAGTTGGGTCTGATGAAACAATTTAAGGCATTGCCAAAAGAAGAGGAGTCTTTCAGATATCTTTGTGGACAGTTTCCTTGTTTATCCGAGGCAAAGCTAAAGGAAGGAATCTTTGTCGGACCAGACATTAGAAAACTAATGACAGATCCCAACTTTGCGGACAAAATGGAAACAAAAGAAAAGGCAGCATGGACATTTTTTAAATTAGTTGTTACCGGTTTCCTAGGAAACAAAAGAGATCCAAACTGCAAGAGAATTGTCGCAGACATGCTCGACAACTTTGAGAAGCTGGGCTGTAACATGAGCATTAAAGTTCATTTCCTGCACTCACATCTTGACTACTTCCCTGCAAACCTTGGTGATATAAGTGAAGAGCAGGGTGAAAGATTCCACCAAGACATCAAAGAAATGGAAAGATGAAATCAAGGAAGATGGAACGCCAACTTGATAGCGGACTACTGCAGGATGATAAAAAGAGATGATCCTCAACGAGTCCACAGCCAGAAAAGCAATAAAAAAACCTTCCACAAAAATCGAAAGCGTTATTATAAGGACTTACGAGCTTATAGAGAAATGGAAGTGTACTGGAAATGTAGTTTAGAACATGATTTATAAATAAAATAAAATTTTATAACGTTGGAAAAAATGTGATAAATTGCTTAAATTTTGTTATTTTGCCCAAAAATACTCCCTTTTTTGTGAGAAAACCTGACGTGATAGAAAAAAATGGATTGCATTTTTGAAATCAGCGCTGGAAAGTACATACAAGTAAGTTATCAAATTTCAAACAACTTTCAAAAAATATTTTTTTGCAGACCTGTGTAATCTCGTCCAAATTTGCCTCATTCAGCAGTAACAGCAGTACTTGTACGGATCTCGCTCCATCTGTCGCCACCAGCAGCCATAATGTGTACGCTACTGGCCATTAAAATTGCTACACCAAGAAGAAATGCAGATGATAAACGGGTATTCATTGGAAAAATATATTATACTAAAACTGACATGTGATTACATTTTCACACAATTTGGGTGCATAGATCATGAGAAATCAGTGCCCAGAACAACCACCTGTGGCCGTAATAACGGCCTTGATACGAAGCTCAAACAGAGCTTGGATGGCGTGTACAGGTAAAGCTGCCCACGCAGCTTCAACACGAGACCACAGTTCATCAAGAGTACTGACTGGCGTATTGTGACGAGCCAGTTGCTAGGCCACCATTGACCAGACGTTTTCAAATGGTGAGAGATCTGGAGAATGTGCTGGCCAGGGCAGCAGTCGAACATTTTCTGTATCCACAAAGGCCCGTACAGGACCTGCAACATGCGGTCGTGCATTATCCTGCTGAAATGCAGGGTTTCGGAGGGATCGAATGAAGGGTAGAGCCACGGGTCGTAACACGTCTGAAATGTAACGTCCACTGTTCAAAGTGCCGTCAATGCGAACAAGAGGTGACCGAGACGTGTAATCAATGGCACCCCACACCATCACACCGGGTGATACGCCAGTATGGCGATGACGAATACACCCTTCCAATGTGCATTCACCGCGATGTCGCCAAACACGGATGCGACAATCATGATGCTGTAAACAGAACCTGGGTTCATCCGAAAAAATGACGTTTTGCCATTAGTGCACCCAGTTTCGTCGTTGAGTTCACCATCGCAGGCGCTCCTGTCTGTGATGCAGCGTCAAGGGTAACCGTAGCCGTGGTCTCCGAGCTGATAGTCCATGCTGCTGCAAACGTCGTCAAACTGTTCGTGCCGATGGTTGTTGTCTTCCAAACGTCCCCATCTGTTGACTCAGGGATCGAGACGTGGCTGCACGATTCGTTACAGCCATTCGGATAAGATGCCTGTCATCTCGACTGCTAGTGATACGAGGCCGTTGCGATCCAGCACGGCGTTCCGTACTACCCTCCTGAACCCACCGATTCCATATTCTGCCAATAGTCATTGGATCTCGACCAACGCGAGCAGCAATGTCGCGATACGATAAACCGCAATCGCGATAGGCTACAATCCGACCTTTATCAAAGTCGGAAACGTGATGGTACGCATTTCTTCTTCTTACACGAGGCATCACAACAACGTTTCACCTGGCAACGCCGGTCAACTGCTGTTTGTGTATGACAAATCGGTTGGAAACTTTAATGATCAGTAGTGTAATTAGTCTATACCTACCTTGTATTTTAGAAAAAATTACTTTATGACTGTTTTCCGGGTTGCTTCTCAACCTAAGTCTTGAAACTTAGTTAGCTTAATTAATCTACTTCGTCATTCTGTCCTGGTTGAATACACTACTTACATTACTTATTGCTAGTTTATATCCACTCCACAGGTATCTGATGGATGGTGGCCGCTTCTGAATGAGCTATCTTGTGCTTTACACAAAAGTAAGTTGCACAAATGAACACTAGAACCAATATAATGCTTGTCGTTGATACACTGAAAATAATTGTATTTTGTCTACGTTTCTCGGTATATTGTATCACTTGTTGCAATATTTGATTGACTGAAATTTGTGCATTTTCCGAAGTTAATAATTCGTCTACGGATTGTAGCAATGTAGATTCCAAGGTATTATTGTAGCGAAGTAGAATCCAAGGTATTGTTAATAAAGGTTAGGTTTTGTTTAGGTAATATATGTGTTGCTTCCTCCGGTCAATACAGTTTTGGTTCGGATACGTTAATGATTGTTGTGCTCGTGATGGGAGCTGGAAGGTGAAATTGTCTTCCTGCTATTATACATCATAATTACTGTTTCTGGTGTAAATATGGAGTAAATCCAGTGATTTCCAGTTTTCTGAAACTTTATCTGAGGGGCTACAACTTTTTTTTCTTGCGCTCTACTGCTTCCATTTTCCGTAAGAGTAACTCCATTTTACGTGGCTAGTTGCTCGTTTGAATCACCCTTGTTGGACAAATAATATTTTCTCCAATGCACTCCTTTAAATCTGCTATAGACATAATAAAATGGGCATCTCTCCGTCTAGAAACTAACAATACTTTGTGAGTTTGTATACGTATCCATCTTCTAATTGTATTCCATTTAATGGGATATGGATGTACCGCGTAACACTGGCATACCTACCACCGAAAATTGTATTTCAATGTGCAGGCAGACCTGATCAGTATCCGCTCTTGCATCAGATATGCGATAAAATAAAGCTACATTCTTATTGGTTATAGGCACTACTTTTTGTAGTCCTTCTGGAAAATCTCTTTGTGCTTTCTGTAATGTCATCAAAATTTGCTGTGGATTTAATAAAGTTGCCCTCATTTGCCCACGAGTAGCGTGATGAACTGTTTCATGCAACGTTTTGACCTCAGTCCTTCGTCTGCTGTCTGCAAAGGTTTATAACAATGTGGCTACTACCACCGGGTCGACAGAAGCGTCCGATCCCACGCGTCGGCTTTGACCCGTGACGTAAGGGTGTTGTCGTGTGTGACGTCATGACGGCGCGGAGTTTGGTTTGAGTGTGGCTGTCTCCAGTTCTGTTTTATCTTTTTTTATTTACTTTTCTGATCTGTTCGTTCTATCTCGTGAGATTTTTTTTTAAATTTAAAAACACTTATTACTTATTTTAATTATCTGTTTCCTCCAATTTCTGTTTTAGTTTATTATACTTATCTTTCTGATCTGTTCGTTTCTATCCCGTGAGATTTTTTTAAAAAAAGACAAAAAACACTAATCAGCTACTGAAGCATCTTCTATGGGTTGCAGGGGTTACGACCCCTGGGGAGGTGGGTGGGTATTCATGCGTGGCTGTCTTCACTTACACGTTGTAGCTACGCAAGGCGTCTAAATTTGTTTATATTTAGTTTTCCCTCCACCCAAAACACCCCATTTCCCGCGCTTGTCCCGTTAGTGTCATTAGGCTTCTTGTGGAAAGTGTGTGTGTTTGTTTTTGTTTCCGCCATATTTGTGACGTCATGGGTCAAAGCAGACGGGTGGGATCGGACGCTTCCGTATTTCCACCACCTTCTCATCTAGTTTGCTTAGCCGGGTTTGTATATTCTCTAGACCACTATTTAATACATTCCTTGTGTTCTGCGCATATTATTCTGATTCTATCGTTAAGTTCCGTACTGTTTTAGTAAGGTTGAATACACCCTGTTCCATGTTTCCTATGCGTGTTGTGGGCCAATCTACTTTTCTTTTTGTATATAAAATACTAACACGAATTCTTTACAGACGAATGGAAAAACTAGCAGAAGCCAACCTCGGGGAAGATCAGTTTGGATTCCGTAGAAACACTGGAACACGTGAGGCAATACTGACCTTACGACTTATCTTAGAAGAAAGATTAAGGAAAGGCAAACCTACGTTTCTAGCATTTGTAGACTTAGAGAAAGCTTTTGACAATGTTGACTGGAATACTCTCTTTCAAATTCTAAAGGTGGCAGGGGTAAAATACAGGGAGCGAAAGGCTATTTACAATTTGTACAGAAACCAGATGGCAGTTATAAGAGTCGAGGGACATGAAAGGGAAGCAGTTGTTGGGAAGGGAGTAAGACAGGGTTGTAGCCTCTCCCCGATGTTGTTCAATCTGTATATTGAGCAAGCAGTAAAGGAAACAAAAGAAAAATTCGGAGTAGGTATTAAAATTCATGGAGAAGAAATAAAAACTTTGAGGTTCGCCGATGACATTGTAATTCTGTCAGAGACAGCAAAGGACTTGGAAGAGCAGTTGAATGGAATGGACAGTGTCTTGAAAGGAGGATATAAGATGAACATCAACAAAAGCAAAACAAGGATAATGGAATGTAGTCTAATTAAGTCGGGTGATGCTGAGGGAGTTAGATTAGGAAATGAGGCACTTAAAGTAGTAAAGGAGTTTTGCTATTTGGGGAGCAAAATAACTGATGATGGTCGAAGTAGAGAGGATATAAAATATAGGCTGGCAATGGCAAGGAAAGCGTTTCTGAAGAAGAGAAATTTGTTAACATCCAGTATTGATTTAAGTGTCAGGAAGTCATTTCTGAAAGTATTCGTATGGAGTGTAGCCATGTATGGAAGTGAAACATGGACGATAAATAGTTTGGACAAGAAGAGAATAGAAGCTTTCGAAATGTGGTGCTACAGAAGAATGCTGAAGATTAGATGGGTAGATCACATAACTAATGAGGAAGTATTGAATAGGATTGGGGAGAAGAGAAGTTTGTGGCACAACTTGACCAGAAGAAGGGATCGGTTGGTAGGACATGTTCTGAGGCATCAAGGGATCACCAATTTAGTATTGGAGGGCAGCGTGGAGGGTAAAAATCGTAGAGGGAGACCAAGAGATGAATACACTAAGCAGATTCAGAAGGATGTAGGTTGCAGTAGGTACTGGGAGATGAAAAAGCTTGCACGGGATAGAGTAGCATGGAGAGCTGCATCAAACCAGTCTCAGGACTGAAGACCACAACAACAACAACATATTCCGCTAACTACTGTACATCTCCAAGCATGATGTTTGAATTTTTTATATCTTCATTATCCGCTGTTACAAAAAGTTTTTAATAGTATCTCTCCTGCATCTAACCCAATCTCGTTTTTTATATACAAGTATTAGCGTTCTTCGTGCTACGTCTGTCAACTGTTGCAACTGAGGCCTCAGTTTCTCAGACGAGAGCTTTAATTTCTGATACTCGTTCTGCACATGTTCCAATAATCCTTCTTTCTCTGCTCCTTGTTGTAACGCTATAAACCTATCATGTAGTCTTCGTTGGTCATTCCTTACTTCCCAAATACTGAATGTAAATGCAACCGTCCGCCTGTGACTTGTTAGCAGAATATCTGATTGCCAGGAAAATAAAATTCCATTGTACAGAGGCTGATTCCATATCACATCTCCTTTGCTATGGTATGACAGTACTACACTCAGGAAAAGGTTTCCAAATAAGGTTGGTACGCCACCTGATAGAAAGTACCGGCCGTGGTGGCCAAGCGGTTAAAAGGCGCTACAGTCTGGAACCGCGGGACCGCTACGGTCGCAGGTTCGAATCCTGCCTCGGGCATGGATGTGTGTGATGTCCTTAGGTTAGTTAGGTTTAAGTAGTTCTAAGTTCTAGGGGACTGATGACCTTAGAAGTTAAGTCCCATAGTGCTCAGAGCCATTTTTAGAAAAGGAAGTACTGTCAATTCGCTCCCTACTTTATACAAGTACATAAGCACAGAACATGACAAATAAAGAAAATTAAGACTAACCTAAGTATCCAACAGATACCATTCGTGCATTTACATGAAATTTATGGCATTTCCTAAGCATAAGTGCATAAGGTCCGTTTCTGTTATGTTCCTTTTTCTTTGGTAATTCCTCTTTTCCGCAATGGTTGAAGGAATCTGTGGCAATGCATCAATTTTGACTCTACTTGCATGGATTATAGAAATTCTAATTGGCAACTGCAATTTTATGTTGACTGGTGAAGTCATTTCAATAACTTGGTAAGGTTGGTTGATTGGTTGATTTGAGGGAGAGGACCAAACAGCGAGGTCATCAGTCCCATTGGATTAGCGAAGGATGGGGAAGGAAGTGGGCTGTACCTTTCAAAGGAACTATCCCAGCATTTGCCTGAAGCGATTTGGTTTGGTTAGGTCCGTGACATTTCTTTAAAAATTTTTCGTTTTGCCTTTTGTGGTATACAGTTTAGCAAATAATACCTACTGTCCTATTCTGTATTGTGGCAGTTTGCTCGTCCTTTGACCAATATGTTCTTGCTTCTCTAAAGCTTTTGTGTTAGCAAGGTTTACCCTTTGCCAAATTTCTCTCAACGTCTTTGCAAAATTTTTCACTAGTTCACCCCATGAACCCAGTTTATATTGAAATACATCAAAAGGTGATGGCATTTTCCACCCATATATTACCACCTGTGGTGAGAGGCAAGTTCCGATATGATCTTTTGAATTCTATGCACAGACGACAAAAGTTAAATATATGTCCCAATCTGAATGCTTTGCGTTTCCGTAAACGCTTAACATTTTGGATAAAGTACAGTGAACCCATTCTGTCTGTCCATTCGCTTGAGGATGGGATGGACTGTTATGTAACTCCTTAATTTTCAGTATACGACATAACTGTTTCATTAATTCGGATACAAAATTGGTACCCTGGTTTGTAATAACGGTTTCTGGCTGGCCAAATTTCAGTAACCAGTTGTTTACCATGACCTTCTAATCTCCAAGCGTGAAAAATGATCTAACACCGTAAGCACATATTTATTACCTGCTTGTATTCTACTAAAAGGTCCTAAAACATGCAATTCTAACATACAAAATGGTTTGTAGCTTCTGGTAGTCTTTCTAAGTGAATTTTCTGATGACTCCAATGTGCTCTTGCGCAGACAGGATGCAGTTCTTTTACATACTGTTCGACGTCACTATGACACGTTTTCTACCAAAATCTTTCAGCTACACATCTATCAATCGTTGTTTCCCCTGTGACTTGATAAGATGTGGTCATTTGCTTGACGTAATTCTTCCACTCTCAGTGCTGCAATAATTACAACACGACGTCCGCACTTTGTTGATTGCATAGCAAGCCTTCTCACATTTTCAAACTGAGGTTGCGTTTGAAACAATTGACACTCACTGTCAGTTAATTGTGCCGTCATCCAAACTTCCTGCCTTCCACCTACTGCTTGTAAAACTGCTTCTTCCTACTTAGCGTATCTGCATTTGTGTCTTTGACTCCTGTCTTATGAACAACTTCATAGTCGAAGTCACTTAATTTTTATGTCCATCTCGTTGATCGATTTATGGATATTTCAACCCTAATAACCATTTTAAAGTCGCATGGACTTTGATTACTTTGAATTTCCGACCATACAAATAACAACGAAAATAAGAGATTCCATAAGAAACTGCTAAAAGTTCTTTTTCAGTTGCCAGATAATTAGTTTCAGCCTTATTCAATTGTCTGGAAGCATATGTCACCGGATGTTCTGTCCCATCAACATACTGTCTTAAAATACAGCACAAAGCATTGTTGGATGTATCAAACGAAAGTATGAATTCCTGTTCAAAGTCGGGGAATATTAAAACAGACTCTTATATTTATACCTGCTCGACTTTCTCGAATGCTTCTTGACACTGTTGTCCACTGAAAACTAACGCCTTGTCGTAGTACCGTAGTTAATGGCTGTGTAATTTCCGCGAACCCCTTCACGAACAATTGCATAATCCAATAAACGACTGTAATTATTTAGTGGTTTACGGCATGGGAAAATCACGTACGGTGGAAGTAAGTCGAGGATTTCTCTTTACTCCGTCTTGGCTGATGTTATGCCCAGGATAACTTACTTGTGTCTGAGAAAAATGGTATTCCTCCACAGTAACTGCAAGATGTGCTGCCTTCAGTCTACAAAATGCTTCGTCTTAGACGTTTAACATGATCGTCTATCGTTATCGAGTAGACAATTACATCATCATCGTATACCATACAGATTCTTGGTTTTAATCCATGAAGTACCCCCATTAATAGGCGTTGGAATGTAGCCAGAGCCTTTTTCAATCCAAAAGGCATTCTTCGATACTGAAAATGACACGAATGTGTTGTGAAAGCTGTCTTGGGCCCGTCATCAGGAAACGCTTCCAGTTGGTGATAACCATTTCTATGATCAATCGCTGAAAAATATTTACATCTTCCTACGTTTTCTAATGTATTCGCAATGTTCGGGATCGGATAAGCATCTGTTGCGGTTCGTATGCTCAAGTAACAATAGCCATAACAGAGTCAATATGTTCGAGTACCGTGATCACACTATTTCGCTACAATAACAGTACTTACTGACCAAGTACTATCACTATGCTTGACAATACCCTCACGAAATTGTTGATCTATACATTCATCTACTCGTGACTATAGATATTTCGCTATTCTGTTTGGATTCCTATAGAGTGGTGCATATCGCCTGTTAGTATACGGTGTTGTGTGGTAGAGTTGCTGCTAATGGACCATCTGAATTAAATAAATCGTAATATCCAAACAACAAAGTTTCTATGGCTTCCTATTCATTGTCTTTCAAGTGACGAACCTTGACACGTAGTACAGCCGCAGTGACGGTTTCTTTGATGCTTTGATCACCTCGTGATCCATCGATGTTCTCATCCTCGAGTATCTCTAAACTTTCTATTTAAACCTTTTGGGAGATTCACTTCATGAGCCTCAAAGTTATCCAAGCTTAACAGAATCATTAGTTCCCCATTAACGTTGGTTAAGCGCACAACGCAACTGCGTATAACACAATGCGTTTCACCTAATGCTTCATTGTTCTGCAGTGGTTCAACCACACATAATCTCTGCTGTGGCGCTTCGGCATCTACAGATACCCAAACTAAATTCCCTGTACCAGCGGATACTTTGTCATGCGTAATTATCCATTTAACAATATGCATTAGGTGAGTATGTGCCAAGCAAGATCGTAAGAGATGGAAAACAGCCACCGTGGTACAACAACCGAGTTAGAAAACTGCTGCAAACATAAAAATAGTCAAAGCCTTGCAGACAAACAAAAATTACACGATGCGAAATGAAGTGTGCGGTGGGCTATGCAAGAGGCGTTCAATGAACTCGAAAGTAAAGTTCTATGTACTTACTTGGCAGACCAGGGTTCCCAGGTAGATGCCGTGTTTCTTGACTTCCGCAAGGCGTTTCATACAGTTCCCCACAGTCGTTTAATGAACAAAGTAAGAACATATGGACTATCAGACCAGTTGTGTGATTGGATTGAAGAGTTCCTAGATAACAGAACGCGGCATGTCATTCTCAATGCAGAGAAGTCTTCCGAAGTAAAAGTGATTTCAGGTATGCCGCAGGGGAGTGTTGTAGGACCGTTGCTATTCACAATATACGTAAATGAAATTGTGGATAACATTGGAAGTTCACTGAAGCTTTTTGCGGATGGTGCTGTAGTATATCGAGAGGTTGTAACAATGGAAAATTGTACTGAAATGCAGGAGGATCTGCAACGAATTGACGCATGGTGCAGGGAATGGCAATTGAATCTCAATGTAGACAAGTGTAATGTGCTGCGAATACATAGAAAGAAAATCCTTTATAATTTAGCTACAATATAGCACTTCAGCAACTGGAAACAGTTAATTCCATAAATTATCTGGGAGTAGGCATTATGAGTGATTTAAAATGGAATCACCATATAAAATTAATTGTCGGTAAAGCAGATGCCAGACTGAGATTCATTGGAAGAATCCTAAGGAAATGCAATCCGAAAACAAAGGAAGTAGGTTACAGTACACTTGTTCGCCCACTGCTTGAATACTGCTCACCAGTGTGGGATCCGTACCAGGTAGGGTTGATAGAAGAGATAGAGAAGATCCAACGGAGAGCAGCGCGCTTCGTTACAGGATCGTTTAGTAATCACGAAAGCGTTACGGAGATGATAGATAAACTCCAGTGGAAGACTCTGCAAGAGAGACGCTCAGTAGCTCGGTACGAGCTTTTGTTGAAGTTTCGAGAACATACCTTCACCAAGGAGTCAAGCAGTATATTGCTCCATCCTACGTACATCACGCGAAGAGACCACGAGGATAAAATCAGAGAGATTAGAGCCCACACAGAGGCATACCGACAATCTTTCTTTCCACGGACAATACGAGACTGGAATAGAAGGGAGAACCGATAGAAGTACTCAAAGTACCCTCCGCTTGCGGAGTGTGGATGTAGATGTAGATGTAATGTACGTGTACGCAACTCAGTTGGTGACACCTGATCAATTGGTATACCGTGCGTCATTGAAACATTTACAGTTATTGGACCCATCAGAAACAAGTTTCCACCAAGTTCAACTGTACGCTGAGAAAGATTAATTTTTGCATGATGCCTATCCAGGAAGTCAAGTCCGAGAATCGTGGAATATCCTTGCACCACATTTGGCAATACTTCAATATGCTCACACAACTCTATAGTTCCAACCCTAGAAACGAGCTGTGTTGACCCCAATGATACCAAATCATTATCTCCCACTCCTACACACGAGGTCTATACTAATCACAGGTACATGTGCAATGGTTTCAACTAAAAATTTACTTTCTTCTCCATTTACAAAGCCAATCAAACAACAATCCGTATCTGCATTAGTGTCTGCAGTACTCTGACTTAGTGGGAGTGTTTTCCAACGGACGAAACACCTGCGTTTACGTTTAATGCTTTCCGTTGCTTGCTTCCATTACTCTTCTACCTAGTCTCCCACTCGTTTATCTTGTGGGCAAAACGCCCACATCGGTAACATTACGGTTGGTTGCATTGCACCTGCAAATGCCCTTTCTTCCCACAACGATAACAATGTTTTTCAGAACCAAAATTCGCAATCATTGCGTACTCGAGTAGCAATATCTACACTACTGGCCATTAAAATTGCTACACCAAGAAGGAATGCAGATGATAAACAGGTATTCATTGGACAAATATGTTATACTAGAACTGACATGTGATTACATTTTCACACAATTTGGGTTCATAGATCCTGAGAAATCAGTACCCAGAAGAACCACTTCTGGCCGGAATAACGGCCTTCATACGCCTGGGCATTGAGTCAAACAGAGCTTGGATAGCGTGTACAGGTAAAGCTGCCCATGCAGCTTCAAAACGACACCGCAGTTCATCAAGAGTAGTGACTGGCCTATTGCGACGAGCCAGTTGCTCGGCCACCATTGACCAGACGTTTTCAGTTGGTGAGAGATTTGGAGAATGTGCTGGCCAGGGCAGCAGTCGAACATTTTCTGTATCCAGAAAGGCCCGTACAGGGCCTGCAACATGCGGTCGTGCATTATCCTGCTGAAATGTAGGGTTTCGCAGCGATCGAATGAAGGGCAGAGCCACGGGTCGTAACAGATCTGAAATGTAACGTCCACTGTTCAAAGTGCCGTCAATGCAAACAAGAGGTGACCGAGACGTGTAACCATTGGCACCCCATACCATCACGCCGGGTGATACGCCAGTATGGCGATGACGAATACACGATTCCAATGAGTGTTCACCGCGATGTCACCAAACACGGATACGATCATCATGATGCTGTAAACAGAACCTGGATTCATCCGGAAAAATGACGTTTTGCCATTCGTGCACCCAGGTTCGTCGTTGAGTACACCATCGCAGGGGCTCCCGCCTGTGATGCAGCGTCAAGGGTAACCGCAGCCACGGTGTCCGAGCGGATAGTCCATGCAGCTGCAAACGTCGTCGAACTGTTCGTGCAGATGATTGTTGTCTTGCAAACGTCCCCACTATCTGTTACAGCCATGCGAATAAGATGCCTGTCATCTCGACTGCTAGTGATACGAGGCCGTTGGGATCCAGCACGGCGTTCCGTATTATCCTCCTGAACCCACCGATTCCATATTCTGCTAACAGTCATTGGATCTCCACCAACGCGAGCAGCAATGTCGCGATACGATAAACCGTAATCGCGATAGGCTACAATCCGACCTTTATCAAAGTCGGAAACGTGATGGTACGCATTTGTCCTCCTTACACAAGAGATCACAACAACGTTTCACCAGGCAACGCCGGTCAACTGCTGTTTGTGTATGAGAAATCAGTTGGAAACTTTCCTCATGTCAGCACGTTGTAGGTGTCGCCACCGGCTCCAACCTTGTGTGAATGCTCTGAAAAGCTAATGATTTGCATATCACAACATCTTCTTCATGTCGGTTAAATTTCACGTCTGTAGCACGTCATCTTCGTGGTGTAGCAATTTTAATGGCCAGTAGTGTATGTACTAATTCTTGAATCTTGTCCGTGTCCATATTACAACTATACACAATGACCAACGTTCTCTCACAGCTAGCTAAGGTGCGTGCGAGGCGACGATTATCACTGTTGAAGACTAGAGCACAGTGCGACATATTGAGGTGCAATTCGAAGTGAGTCCCCTTCTGAGGTACTGAGTTTGAGAGACTGCGACAGCTCGGTTGGCGGCAGCCTATATGTACGCTGCCCAGGGAGTGTTATCAGCACGTAGCCTAGGGACATGTCTTTGTCTTCTCTTGTCATAGGCGCGCTTTCTTCAGCGCCTGCTAGAGGCGACCAGCGTGCTGGCAAATGCGTATTCCAGCACATTCCTGCCCCCCCCATCGTCTTCCCACCCCCCCCCCCAAAAAAAACGCGCACCGTGTCGTGTACCGGAGATGCGAAAGACAGCTAGGGGGGAGGGGGGGCGGGAAGGCAGGAAGCTGACCGTAGAGATGAACTGGAAGCCGTAGCTGTGGAGGAATGCATACTCCCGGCCTTACCCCGCCATCTGGCTTTGCGAGAGCAGATGAACGTCCTCCAGGAAACACCCAGGATACACATCCAGTCCTGAGGGTGTCTCCTGGAGCAATGACGGCGAAGGCGATGGAGGGTCCAGGTCCATCGAGTCGGAGAGTGGCGATGGCGGAGGCGAGGGCGCGACGTCCATTCGTCCTGGGATGCCGTGGTGGCAACAGCTGGCGGCTGTAAAGGCCGTGTGGTCCTGTGAGGCCGAGAACCTGGGGGAAGAAAAACAGCAGAATCACAGGCAAGCGACAAACGCGAATTTGATTCTGGTGACGGCGCTGCAAACCATCGGGATCTCAATTAGCTACATACAGGGCTAATACAAATGATTGAAGCGATTTCATAAATTCACTGTAGCTCCTTTCATTGACATATGGTCATGACACACTACAGATACGTAGAAAAACTCATAAAGTTTTGTTCGGCTGAAGCCGCACTTCAGGTTTCTGCCGCCAGAGCGCTCGAGAGCGCAGTGAGACAAAACGGCGACAGGAGCCCAGAAAGCGTATGTCGCGCTTGAAATGCACTCACATCAGTCAGTCATAACAGTGCAACGACACTTCAGGACGAAGTTCAACAAAGATCCACCAACTGCTAACTCCATTCGGCGATGGTATGCGCAGTTTAAAGCTTCTGGATGCCTCTGTAAGGGGAAATCAACGTGTCGGCCTGCAGTGAGCGAAGAAACGGTTGAACGCGTGCGGGCAAGTTTCACGCGTAGCCCGCGGAAGTCGACGAATAAAGCAAGCAGGGAGCTAAACGTACCACAGCCGACGGTTTGGAAAATCTTACGGGAAAGGCTAGAGCAGAAGCCTTACCGTTTACAATTGATACAAGCCCTGACACCCGATGAAAAAGTCAAACGCTTTGAATTTTCGGCGCGGTTGCAACAGCTCATGGAAGAGGATGCGTTCAGTGCGAAACTTGTTTTCAGTGATGAAGCAACATTTTTTCTTAATGGTGAAGTGAACAGACACAATGGGCGAATCTGGGCGGTAGAGAATCCTCACGCATTCGTGCAACAAATTCGCAATTCACCAAAAGTTAACGTGTTTTGTGCAATCTCACGGTTTAAAGTTTACGGCCCCTTTTTCTTCTGCGAAAAAAACGTTACAGGACACGTGTATCTGGACATGCTGGAAAATTGGCTCATGCCACAACTGGAGACCGACAGCGCCGACTTCATCTTTCAACAGGATGGTGCTCCACCGCACTTCCATCACGATGTTCGGCATTTCTTAAACAGGAGATTGCAAAACCGATGGATCGATCGTGGTGGAGATCACGATCAGCAATTCATGTCATGGCCTCCACGCTCTCCAGACTTAACCCCATGAGATTTCTTTCTGTGGGGTTATGTGAAAGATTCAGTGTTTAAACCTCCTCTACCAAGAAACGTGCCAGAACTGCGAGCTCGCATCAACGATGCTTTCGAACTCATTGATGGGGACATGCTGCGCCGAGTGTGGGAGGAACTTGATTATCGGCTTGATGTCTGCCGAATCACTAAAGGGGCACATATCGAACATTTGTGAATGCCTAAAAAACTTTTTGAGTTTTTGTATGTGTGTGCAAAGCATTGTGAAAATATCTCAAATAATAAAGTTATTGTAGAGCTGTAAAATCGCTTCAATCATTTGTAATAACCCCGTATATGTGCCAGTGCACTTCTGGATCTCGCCTCGCTCCCAACGCTGACGTCGGCCAAAAACTCTGTAAAGAACAGGATGACTAGGTGCAAAGCGATACTTGCAGACCATCGGCGACGCCAGATGCTGCTGTGGGTGGAACAAGTGACGCAGCGTCCGATGACGGTGGCCATACTTAAGTTCCGCCGAAGGTGGTCCGTTGCGTGGGTGGGCCTGTTCCGTGTGCAGGAGGTGCGAAGCTTGGTCATCTGTTGTTTAAAAGTGCGTACGAAGCGTTCTGCTGCTCCATTGGACTGGGGCTAAAACGGAACGCTTGTTAGATGACGAATGCCATTTCGTTCACAAAACTGTTCAAAGTCATGTGACATAAACTGAAGTCTGTTGTCCATAACAATGACTTCAGGCAAACCTTCAATGCAAAAAAATTGAGAACAACACTTGAATCGCACTACGTGAAGCGGTAGAGTTCATAAGCACAGCAAATGGAAACTTGCTAAACGAGTCTACCACGATAAGCCGACGAGTGTTCCAGAATGGTCCTGCAAAGTCAATGGGCATTCGTTGCCGTGGCGATTGAGTCTTAGGCCAAGCTGTGAATGTCTGACGGAGCTGACTGGTTGTCCGTGCATTCGCGACTCTGTAACGTCATCTGTTCAATACGGGCGTCCATACCCTGCCAAGTACAGTGCCGTCACACTAACAGTTTAGTGCGAACAATTCCTTAATGTCCCTGGTAAAGCAGTTAAAATGGTTCAAATGGCTCTGAGCACTATGGGACTCAACATCTTAGGTCATAAGTCCCCTAGAACTTAGAACTACTTAAACCTAACTAACCTAAGGACATCACACACATCCATGCCCGAGGCAGGATTCGAACCTGCGACCGTATCAGTCCCGCGGTTCCGGACTGCGCGCCTAGAACCACTAGACCACCGCGGCCGGCTTTCTGTAATTCAGTGGACAAGATTGCAGAAATTAAGAGTCCTGCTCATCGATCTAGCAACAAGATTCGTAGAGAGGAATCAAAATCAAATCAGAGTCGGGGCCGATCGGAAGGCGAGAAAGGGAGTCAGCATTGCCATGCCTTGCCGTAGGTCTATACACAATTTCGTACAGATACTGGGATAGAAGCAAAGCCCAGTGCTGCAATTTTTGAGCGGTACGTGTAGGAACCGGCTTTGACTGATGAAACAAGGACTGCAAAGGCTTGTGATCTGTCACTAAATAGAACTTGCGACCAAACTGATAGTGATGGAATTTTGTCACACCATACAGAGTAGCGAGAGCCTCTTCCTCAATTTGTGAATAAGTGCACTGAGTTTGAGTTAACAACTTTGAAGCGAAAACAAGAGGTCTGCCTTGTGCACCAATACTGTGCGAAAGCACGGCGCCGATTCCGTAAGATGAAGCGTCTACTTGCAAAATCACTGGTTTGGCAGGATCAGAATGTACTAAACATCTGTCACTGTGCAAGGCATTTTTGAGTTTCTGAAATACGGCGTGACACTTTTTCGCCCACGTGAGAGGCACATTTTTCCGACGCCAGCGATGCAGTGGAGCCGCGATCTGCGAAGCGTTCGGAATGAAACGAATATAGGAGGAGGAACAAGCAGGTCACGGATTGCAAGCAAATGAGATTGGAAGGTGTGCCCACGCTGACTATGACATGACCTAAGTACTGTAGTTCTGTCTGAAAAGAGTCACTTTTAGAGACGACACGAGTCCTGTATCTGACAACACTCGCAGAAGAGTACGCAAATTGGCAATGTGTTTCCCTGGCGTGCCACCTGAGACGACGATATCGTCACTTGAGCAGTCAGCTGTTCCAAATAGTGTTGAAAAATAGCGGGTACGGAGGCACTGCCGAAGGGCAAACGCAAATACTTGAACACTCCTAAGTATGTATTAACAACAAACACTTTCTGTGATTCTTCATCTAGTGGTATTTGCAAATAAGCATCACGCAAATCGATCCTAGGAAAGTAACTGCCTGCGGCAAGCCTGTCCTCAGGGCAAGGCAATAAATAAGTGTAAATTATTGTATGTGGATTGACAGTAGTTTTGAAGTCCACACAAACGCAAATGCGACCAGAAGACTCGGGCATCAAAGCCAATGGACTTTCCCACTGAATAGCTTCTATTGGTGGCCGAGCGGTTCTAGGCGCTTCAGTCTGGAACCGCGCGACTGCTACGGTCGCAGGTTCGAATCCTGCCTCGGGCATGGATGTGTGTGATGTCCTTAGGTTAGTTAGGTTTAAGTAGTTCTAAGTTCTAGGTGAATGATGACCTCAGATGTTAAGTCCCATAGTGCTCAGAGCCATTTGAACCATTTTTTTTTTTTTTGCTTCTATTGGAGCAACCACACCATTGTCTTTTAATTCTTTTAATTCACTGACTACTCTGTCTCGTAAAGTAATGGGAACGGGCTGAGCCCGGAAAAACTTAGGCTGTGCATTGTCTTTCAGGTTAATGTGCGCTGCGAAATTATTAGCTTTTCCAAGTCCACCAGGAAATTCCTTAAGAAAACTAGCTACACTGTCTTCTGGATTAAAAGCAGTCACTGAAGGTACATTGTTTTGGATGCTAAGGCTAAACAAGTCAAACGAACCTATTGTTGTTGTTGTGGTCTTCAGTCCTGAGACTGGTTTGATGCAGCTCTCCATGCTACTCTATCCTGTGCAAGCTTTTTCATTTCCCAGTACCTACTGCAACCTACATCCTTCTGAATCTGCTTAGTGTATTCATCTCTTGGTCTCCCTCTACGATTTTTACCCTCCACGCTGCCCTCCAATACTAAATTGGTGATCCCTTGATGCCTCAGAACATGTCCTACCAACCGATCCCTTCTTCTGGTCAAGTTGTGCCACAAACTTCTCTTCTCCCCAATCCTATTCAATACTTCCTCATTAGTTATGTGATCTACCCATCTAATCTTCAGCATTCTTCTGTAGCACCACATTTCGAAAGCTTCTATTCTCTTCTTGTCCAAACTATTTATCGTCCATGTTTCACTTCCGTACATGGCTACACTCCATACAAATACTTTCAGAAACGACTTCCTGACACTTCAATCAATACTGGATGTTAACAAATTTCTCTTCTTGAGAAACGCTTTCCTTGCCATTGCCAGCCTACATTTTATATCCTCTCTACTTCGACCATCATCAGTTATTTTGCTCCCCAAATAGCAAAACTCCTTTACTACTTTAAGTGCCTCATTTCCTAATCTAATTCCCTCAGCATCACCCGACTTAATTAGACTACATTCCATTATCCTTGTTTTGCTTTTGTTGATGTTCATCTTATATCCTCCTTTCAAGACACTGTCCATTCCATTCAACTGCTCTTGCAAGTCCTTTGCTGTCTCTGACAGAATTACAATGTCATCGGCGAACCTAAGCCAAAAATATTTTCACTGTCTCTTCATTTCAACACAGTAAATTTCACTGTCCTAGTGTGAGATTTGTAAGTGGCAGTCAAACTACACTGTCCGAGTACTGCGATTTCCTGTCCGTTTCATGCAGTGAAGTGCGTGCTAGATTTTGTCAGGCGTGGAGAGCCTAACCGTTCTTACGTGGCACGATGAAGCAAAGTTACAGATGCACTTGTGTTCAGTTGAAAGTCAACACGACGGCCAGCAATTTGAAGTGTTACAAATAGTTTACTGGAAGGGTGTCGCAATGCACAGGGGCGAGATGGGGGCACAACCTTACTTGAATTACTGCTAGAACCTGTAGTCGGGTTTGAAAATACTGCATTCACAGAATGTGCATGAGATCTGTTGTTGTGAGAGCGGGTAGAATTGGTGTTCTTCTGCCGTTGCAAGCAAACTGCCTGGACATGGCCTTTCTTTCCACATGAGTAACATGTCGCGTTTGCGCGGTGGGCAATCTTGACGCTTATGGCTAGCAAAACAGCGAGGGCAAGACTTCACTAGATTTACAGGCTTGGCTACTTGTTTCCTAGGCTGTCTGCGCATCTGTGTGCGCGCTCATAAGGCGGCAGTGTGGTGCGGTCGCAGCCAAGAGGCGACTCGACCTGACAAATCGGGACCTGATCAAACTTATCGGCGGCTACGGCGCAGGAATCGAATTTTTCTAATATTTGCAACACTTGATGGGGCGAAGGATCTGGATACTTAAGAGTCTAGTCTCTAATTCTGATTAGATTAGATTAGATTAATACTTGTTCCATAGATCATGAATACGGCACTTCGTAATGATGTGGAACGTGTCAGGTTAATAAAAGATGTCTGTACAAGATATTACATTCCACAAAATATTGCATGACACTAATGTTTAAGTTGGTTTTTTTTTCCCTCCCTTAATTTATATCTAAAAATTCAGCCAATGAGTAGAAGGAGTTGTCATCTAGAAATTCTTTTAATTTATTTTTAAATGTTGGTTGGCTATCTGTCAGGCTTTTGATACTGTTTGGTAGATGACCAAAGATTTTTGTGGCAGCATCATTTACCCCTTTCTGTGCCAAAGTCAGATTTAACCCTGCATAGTGAAGATCATCCTTTCTCCTGGTGTTATAGCTATGCACACTGCTATTACTTTTGAACTGGGTTGGATTATTAACAACAAAGGACTGCTATCCGGGACATTGTATTTGATCGCATCACGGATCATCGTATCACTATAAAAGTTGCGACAACCACACTTTAATTTACACTTCCTAGTGAGATCCTGTAATTCGGTATATCACTGACGGTATGTATGTTCCGGCTTTTTCTTGTTGTTGTTGTGGTCTTCAGTCCAGAGACTGGTTTGATGCTGCTCTCCATGCTTCTCTATCCTGTGCAAGCTTCTTCATCTACCAGTACCTACTGCAACCTACATCCTTCTGAACCTGTTTAGAGTATTCATCTCTTGGTCTCCTTCGACGATTTTTAGCCTCCGCGCTGCCCTCCAGTACTAAATTGGTGATCCCTTGATGCCTCAGAATATGTCCTACCAACCGATCCCTTCTTCTAGTCAAGTTGTACCACAAACTTTTCTTCCCCCCAATTCTATTCAATACCTCCTCATTAGTTATGTGATCTACCCATCTAATCATCAGAATTCCTCTGTAGCACCACATTTCGAAAGCTTCTATTTTCTTTTTGTCTAAACTATTTATCGTGCCGGCCTGTGTGGCCGAGAGGTTCTAGGCGCTACAGTCTGGAACCGCGCGACCGCAGGTTCGAATCCTACCTCGAGCATGGATGTGTGTAATGTCTTTAGGTTAGTTAGGTTTAAGTAGTTCTAGGGGACTGATGACCTCAGATGTTGAGTCCCATAGTGCTCAGAGCCATTTGAACCAAATTTGAACTATTTATCGTCCACGTTTCACTTCCATACATGGATACACTCCATACAAATACTTTCAGAAAAGACTTCCTGACACTTAAATCTATACTCGGTGTTAACAAATTTCTCTTCTTCAGAAACGCTTTCCTTGCCATTGCCAGTCTACATTTTATATCCTCTCTACTTCGACCATCATCAGTTATTTTGCTCCCTAAATAGCAAAACTCATTTACTACTTTAAGCGTCTCATTTCCTAATCTAATACCCTCAGCATCACCCGATTTAATTCGACTACATTTCATTATCCTCGTTTTGCTTTTGTTGATGTTCATCTTATATCCTCCTTTCAAGACACTGTCCATTCCGTTCAGTTGCTCTTCCAGGTCCTTTGCTGTCTCTGACAGAATTACAATGTCATCGGCGAACCTCAAAGTTTTAATTTCTTCTCCATGGATTTTAATTCCTACTCCGAATTTTTCTTTTGTTTCCTTTACTCTTTGCTCAATAGACAGATTGAATAACATAAGGGGCCGGCCGCGGTGGCCGTGCGGTTCTAGACGCTGCAGTCCGGAACCGCGGGACTGCTACGGTCGCATTTTCGAATCCTGCCTCGGGCATGGATGTGTGTGATGTCCTTAGGTTAGTTAGATTTAAGTAGTTCTAAGTTCTAGGGGACTGATGATCTAAGATGTTAAGTCCCATAGTGCTCAGTGCCATTTGAATAACATAAGGGATAGGCTACAAACCCTGTCTCACTCCCTTCCCCAACCACTGCTTCCCTTTCATGCCCCTCGGCTCCTATAACTGCCATCTGGTTTCTGTACAAATTGTAAATAGCCTTTCGCTCCCTGTATTTTACCCCTGCCACCTTCAGAATTTGAAAGAGTATTCCAGACATTATTGTCAAAAGCTTCCTCTAAGTCTACAAACGCTAGAAACGTACATTTTCTTAAGGCAAAAAATCTTAAAATCTGGTTGCCGTGACCCGAATGTCCTCCCGAATGTACTGTTCGTAATACTGACTTATTGCACTTACTAGTTCATCATAGAGTGCGCCGGGAGACGACGTAGGGAAGAATTTTTGAATTAAGTGAAACACAGGAGTTCCCGCGACGATAATGAGATTTCACAGTACCTCGAGTACGATGGACTTGACAGTGGGCCTGGAAATGGGTGAGATATTCGAGCTATTCCTCTTCTTTTCCATCAAAGTGCCGAAACGATGGAATGTTGTTTGGTAGCACTTGCTGGATCGATTGGCTGGGCGGCCGACGCAGCTTGTGTGATAAGCAATTGCTGTACAGTAGACAGCAGTGTGGCGATTTTCTGGTTCTGAAACTGAAAACTCCAATTTAGTTCCAGAGCAGAAGCAGTGTGCGGCCGAGGTGCATAGGGTGGAGGGGACGGGATAGCCATTCTAACGCTAACAAATTACAGCAAAGTATGAAAAGACAAATAGAAAAGCACTGTGCGAAGCCTCTGAAAAGAGAAATAGGTTAGTTCTGCAGCTCCCCTCGTGTAATAATGCAACAACCAGAACAAATTGGTAACGACAGTTCCCCTGCAGCAACATAGAAAACATGAAAAGCAAGCAAAACTTGTTGATCAGACCCATCGCCATTTGTTGTGCCTATTGTGCCCTCTTGTAATGTTTTGTGATTCCTGGCTGGATGAGGAGAGGGTAGTGTGATAGGTGGGTGGCCGGTTTCCTCGCACAACACAATATGCACACGTGGTTAAAATACACTTTATTACAGGAACCAATCGAGTACTTAACTTCAGTGATGTCCAGTCTGAAGTTCTGTGGTTAACAGCTATCAAATATGTACTAATTCTTGAATCTTGTCCGTGTCCATATCACAACTACAGGGTGGTCCATTGATCGCGACCAGGCCAAATATCTCACGAAACAAGCGTCAAACGAAAAAACTACTAAGAACGAAACTTGTCTAGCTTGAAGGGGGAAACCAGACGGCGCTATGGTTGACCCGCTAGATGTTGCTGCCATAGGTCAAAGGGATATCAACTGCGTTTTTTTAAATAGAAACCTCCATTTTTATTACATATTCGTGTAGTACGTAAATAAATATGAATGTTTTTGTTGGACCACTTTTTTTCGCTTTATGGTAGATGGCGCTGTAATAGTCACAAACGTGTATGTACGTGGTATCACCTAACATTCCGCCAGTGCGGGCGGTATTTGCTTCGTGATAGTCCATGTTGGCTGCAGCAAGTTCCACGCCAAATACCGTGGTCGGTGAATGTACAGTGTGGAGTTCTGGAGGACAGAATTACTGTATAAGCCGCTATTTCATCGAAGAAAATCTTAATGGTAGGAAGTACACCACATTCCTGCAAGAAACATTAGGTCTGCTATTGGAAGAAATACCTTTAGGAACAAGGAACAGAATGTGGTTCAACATGACGGGTGTCTGGCACATTTTTCGCTGATGGCTAGAAATGAGTTGCAGAGACAATTCCCAAATCGTTGGATTGGACGCGGAGGAGATTTGCCACATCAGCTGATTGTTACAAGGCTCTACTGCAGTAAGGTCAACAGGTAGCATTTTATAAACTGCAAGTATGTGTGCTGTTATTGGTTGATAAGGTTGAAAATTAAAAAAAATTCTATATGTACACAAGGTGAACATTAATCAAACTGACAAACAGCAGGGACGTATTTATGACTGTAAATGGAGGAAAAAAGGTCCTATGAATATGAGTTCAGAAATGGACAGTGTATCTGCAACAACAATAAATCGTCTGTGAACACAGTATACAGCTGTGTCGCATCGACATCACAACAGGTGTTTGAAGTGGCCTCCATGGGGTTGCAGGTGATAGTGATAGTAGCGGTTGTCATGCAGGAGGCACATAATCGTACTTTGGCTTACACCATGTTGGCAGACCATTTTCCTTGAGCTTGTATTAGGGTTCATCTCAATATCCTGTAGAATCCGGTCTTCGAATCTGGTGTACGCACAGTCTGCTGTCTTCCTGCACGTTCGTTGTTTCTGAAAGAACCTATGATCACACAAACACCCAAAAAGGATTGGAAATGTTGTCTGATGTGGTTGCTGTCTGTAAGGCTGTCTGCTCGGCTGTATACATACACCATCTCAGCTATTACCCGATAAGAATACCAGACCAATCTGCTGATTACTGCATCAATCACACAACCTGCAGCACATAAGGAACACACAGCACATGGTCAGAGCAATTCATCAGCGCCACCTACCGTGCCAACAGTTCATTTCCAGACACATGCTCATAGGATCTCTTTTTCTCCATTTCCAGCCAGAAATCTGCAAGACAACAACCATCTGCACGAACAGTTCGACGACGTTTGCAGCAGCATGGACTATCAGCTCGGAGACCATGGCTGCGGTTACCCTTGACGCTGCATCACAGACAGGAGAGCCTAAGATAGTGTACTCAACAATGAACCTGGGTGCACGAATGGTAAACGTCATTTTTTCGGATGAATCTAGGTTCTGTTTACAGCGTTGTGATGGTCGCATCCGTGTTTGGCGACATCGCGGTGAACGCACATTGGAAGCGTGTATTCGTCATCGCCGTACTGGTGTCACCCGGCGTGATGGTATGGGGTGCCATTGGTTACACGTCTAGGTCACCACTTGTTCGCATTGACGGCACTTTGAACAGTGGACGTTACATTTCAGATGCGTTACGAACCGTGGCTCTACCCTTCATTCGATCCATGCGAAACCCTACATTTCAGCAGGAAAATGCACGACCGCATGTTGCAGGTCCTGTACGGGCCTTTCTGGATCTAGAAAATGTTCGACTGCTGCCCTGGCCAGCACATTCTCCAGATCTCTCACCAATTTAAATCGTCTGGTCAATGGTGGCCTGGCAACTGGCTCGTCAGAATACGCCAGTCACTACTCTTGATGGACTGTGATATCGTGCTGAAACTGCATGGTCAGCTGTACCTGTACACGAAATCCAAGCTCTGTTTGACTCAATGCCCAGGCGTATCAAGGCCGTTATTACGGCCAGAGGTGGTTGTTCTGGGTATTGATTTCTCAGGATCTACGCGCCCAAATTGCGTGAAAATGTAATCACGTATCATTTCTGGTACAATATATTTGTCCAATGAATACCCGTTTATCATCTGCATTTCTTCTTGGTGTAGCAATTTTAATGGCTAGTAGTGTAATAACAAAGCCCTGAGATAACGACACACACAAATAATAATAGTAATAATAATAATAAGAATAATTAGGGATGGACAAAATACTTCCTGATAGTTATCTACAGCACATCTCACAACCACTTTTTGCACAGTGAAAGACTGGACAGACATTAAAAAAGATATACAATCCCAGCAAATGCAACGTGTTGTGTTGACAAATCCAATAAAGTAATGCGTCTTCTTGTCATTCTGGTGCATTGCCATTATTTGTTGGCCAATATTCTTCTTGTGTGCAGTCATACACTCTTCTGTTATCATGCCTTTCCATAAGCACATTTCTCTGACAGATCTGTACAACAAATACACTTGTCAAACTCTTCTTTGCTCAATGCAAGCATCTAGTCAGTTGAAAACATGAGACTAGAAGTATATACAGACAACAAAGAAGTGCAATTGAATTACAAAAATTAAAATTGTTCTATGAGCGGATGGGTTGAGCTTTCATGTAACTGGCAGACAGCGCAATGATGTCGACAAGCACTGCCACAAAGTGTGGGAGCACCAGTGATGCTGGGAGCCAGGGGTTTTACGGGGGGCAGACAGCACAGGGTGGAGGCAGCCTTCATAGTGGTATGATATGATGTCATGTCCAGATGTGGTCATGTCAGAATATCAGGAATGCTAATGTTGATGTCACCAAAATATAAAAGGCACAAGTGCCTGAGCACCAGATGCTGGTGTCAGTGATTCCAGGAATGCTGGTGCTGACATCATCCATTCCTGAAATCCTGGCCAGAATGCCCACTGCCCTCCTGCTAACATCATCCAGATACTCCGAGTGAAAATGTGCACCGTACCGGGATTCGAGCCTGGGGTCTGCTGCTTACTAGGAAGGTGCGTTAACAACTGTGCCATCCAGGACACAGCGTTATCGCAACTCGGCATGCCACATGACCGATTCACATTCCCACCAAGTGCCACCTATCCACGGTCCCTGTCCATCATACTCCTGTTCGCTACTCTGAGATTCCCACAGGAGGTCGGACATATTTGTGCATCCACATTGAAGAAGGTGGATCCGTTGCCCAGCTAGGCATATCAATTATATGAATTCATTGTGTCTGTTCTTTCGAACATATCTGAAAGAACAGGTACCATACAGAATCCACAGCTGTAAAACATTATATGTAAATTGAAGGGGATCGCTGCTGTCAGTTGCAGTGGGACATTACGCGGAATTAGCGGCGATGAGCGAAAATGTGTGCTGGACCAGGATTGGACCTGGGATCTCCGGCTTGCTAGGGAGGTGCGTTAACTCCTATGTCATCCAGGACACAGTGTTATCGTAACTGCGCGGACCATCTCAAAATGCATTACGGCCGACACACATTCCCGCAGTGGTTAATACACCTGCCTAATAAGCAGGAGATCGCGGGTTCGAATTCAGGCCCGGTACACATTATCGCTCGTCGCCGCTAATTCCGCATGATGTCCAGCTACAGCTGACAGCAGTGATTCCCTTTAATTTACACTACTGGCCATTAAAATTGCTACACCACGAAGATGACGTGCTACAGACGCGAAATTTAACCGACAGGAAGAAGATGCTGTGATATGCAAACGATTAGCTTTTCAGAGCATTCACACAAGGTTGGCGTCGGTGGCGACTCCTACAACGTGCTGACATGAGGAAAGTTTCCAACCGATTTCTCATATACAAACAGCAGTTGACCGACGTTGCCTGGTGAAACGTTGTTGTGATGCCTCGTGTAAGGAGGAGAAATGCGTACCATCCACGTTTTCGACTTTGATAAAGGTCGGATTGCAGCCTATCGCGATTGCGGTTTATCGTATCGCGACATTGCTGCTCGTGTTGGTCGAGATCCAATGACTGTTAGCAGAATATGGAATCGGTGGGTTCAGGAGGGTAATACGGAACGCCGTGCTGGATCCCAACGGCCTCGTATCACTAGCAGTCGAGATGACAGACATCTTATCTGCATAGCTCTAACGGATCGTGCAGCCACGTCTCGATCCCTGAGTCAACAGAAGGGGACGTTTGCAAGACAACAACCATCTGCACGAACAGTTCGACGACGTTTGCAGCAGCATGGACTATCAGCTCGGAGACCATGGCTGCGGTTACCCTTGACGCTGCATCACATACGGGAGCGCCTGCGATGGTATACTCAACGACGAACCTGGGAGCACGAATGGCAAAACGTCATTTTTTCGGATGAATCTAGGTTCTGTTTACAGCGTTGTGATGGTCGCATCCGTGTTTGGCGACATCGCGGTGAACACACATTGGAAGCGTCTATTCGTCATCGCCATACTGGCGTATCACCTGGCGTGATGGTATGGGGTGCCATTGGTTACACGTCTCGGTCACCTCTTGTTCGCACTGACCGCACTTTGAACAGTGGACGTTACATTTCAGATGCGTTACGACCCTTGGCTCTACCCTTCATTCGATACTGATTTCAGCAGGATAATGCACGACCGCATGTTGCAGGTCCTGTACAGGCCTTTGTGGATACAGAAAATGTTCGACTGCTGCCCTGGCCAGCACATTCTCCAGATCTCTCACCAATTTAAATCGTCTGATCAACAGTGGCCTGGCAACTGGCTCGTCAGAATACGCCAGTCACTACTCTTGATGGACTGTGATATCGTGTTGAAGCTGCATGGTCAGCTGTACCTGTACACGAAATCCAAGCTCTGTTTGACTCAATGGCCAGGCGTATCAAGGCCGTTATTACTGCCAGAGGTGGTTGTTCTGGGTATTGATTTCTCAGGATCTACGCGCCCAAATTGCGTGAAAATGTAATCACGTATCATTTCTGGTACAATATATTTGTCCAATGAATACCCGTTTATCATCTGCATTTCTTGTTGGTGTAGCAAATTTAATGGCCAGTAGTGAGTCAGGGTGAGTCAGGAGGAAAGGTACATGCCTTCAAAGGTGATACTAGTGGTAATTCTGAACAAAAAATTCCTAAACCAATCAAAACAACTAGGAACGAGAAACGTGTAGCGTCGTCGTTACTAACCGCGTCAGTACGCGGTTCACTTGCGCGTGGTGCAGTAGTTTACCTCTAGTCTCCGTTCAATTCAATTCAATTGGCTCTGAGCACTATGGGACTTAACATTTGAGGTCATCAGTCCCCTAGAGCTTAGAACTACTTAAACCTAACTAACCTAAGGACATCACACACATCCTTTCCCGAGGCAGGATTCGAACCTGCGACCGCAGCGGTCTCGCGGTTCCAGACTGAAGCGCCTAGAACCGCTCGGCCACATCGGCCAGCTCTTGTCTCAGTCCGACAGTGCTTGTCGTAGTACACGGTACGACAGTGTTGTTATGTGAACAACGAATACAGTTTTGTGTAGTGAAAATGCCACGGATTTTCGCACATGCAGAGTATGCTGACATGTTTTGTCTATGGTTTCTCCAATGGGAATTCCAGAGCTGCTGTGCGAGAATACCAACAACGATTTCCGAATCGCAGAGTACCAGATAGGAGGGTGTTTAGCAGGGTGTTTCACGGATTGCGTAAATGTTGTCCCTGAACATTCCGTACAACAAACTCTTAATGAAGTTGAGAACATTCTTCAAGTAGTGGAACGCAACCCTACTACTAGCTCTAGAAGAACTGCTGCCCAACTTGGTATTCCACAAACACAAGTGATATGCACAGTACACGAGCCCTTTCATCAGCAGAGTGTACAACATCTGCACGAAGGAGATGCTGTTGCCCAGCAAGAATTCTGTCAATGGATCATTGCCAATGAGTGATTAATTCCACGTATTCTGTTCACTGATAAGTCAACATTTGCCCGTAACCGAATCGACAACATTCGCAACTCTCATGTATGGGCAAATGAAAATGTGCACGCTACTGTGGAAACGAATTTTCAACTACGTGTTTCAGTCAACGTGTGCTGTGGTATTATTGATGACGAACTCATCGGTCCATTGTTTTAGTTAATCGTGTTACTGGGACACGGTATCTTGAGTTTCTTCAAAGTGTGGCCAGAGTACGTGGGGAATATCCCTTTGGCAACACGAGATCGTATGTACTTTCAGCGTGACGTAACTCCTACACAATCTGTACGGCCAGTGACACAGTATCTCAACACAACGTATCCTGGTCGTTGGATCGGCCACTGTGGAGTCATTGCTTGGTCACCGAGGTCATCCGATATTACCCCATTGGATTACTGTTTGTGGGGGAGGCTGAAGAGCGACGTGTACAAGCGCAGATTGGACACAAGAGAGGAACTTCTCACTCGTATTTTATGTGCTTGTGCCCAGGTAAAGGAATGCAAAACTGAGCTCCGATCGGCGACGCAACACCTGTCTATAAGAGCAGCAACATGCATTGAAGTTGACGGTGGACTATTTGAACATCTTCTGTGAGCAAACGTACACAATTAACCAAACCATAACATAACAGTATCTTAATTTACCGTCACCTGCACCTTTCCCGATCCTAGGTGTTTTCATTGGTTTACCCAGAGACGGTTAAGAAAAGGGCACGTTTATTGAAAGTTTTTTGTTCAGAATCACCAGTAGTATCACTTGTCAAAGCATGTACCTTTCCTCTTGACTCACCTTGTATAATGCTTCACATCTGCGGATTCTGCATGGTATCTGTTCTTTCGGATATGTCCGAAGAACAGACACAGCACATTCATATAAACTTCTAGATAGTTTGAAGCCTGTGCGGTTGCATATACCCACAGATATATCTGTGCAGATATGCAATAGTATTTATTTTGTCGTTACAAGTTAAGGGACAATTATCATTTTTGTTTTAACCTGGAACGGGTAGATCTATTGTTGACATCTGCTAGGGCTAAAGATGGCATGTCGCCATTTTATTTATTCCTGATTTTGAACGCAATCACGCCTGCATCCTGTTTCAGTCGTATCAGCAGATTGCTTACTTCTGTGTCACGCTTGTTTCTTTTACACTAACAGAGGTTACTTACGTACAGAAAGATGACACAAAGCCACCTGAAGGCATTTTTGAAATACTCTATCCTCTGACATCTGCACTTCATGATCTGATTCGTTTACATCCCCACTTACGACTCAAATAATGTACATCTGAAATCAGTGAATCTATCAATGTCTCTCTTAAATATACACTGCTGGTCTTTCAAATTGTCACACCACTATGATGGAACATAATTGACAGATGTTAGGATTTTTCTGGAGTACCGCAAATACTCTGATGTGAAACACTGAAGCATAAAAGTAACTTTCACATGAGGTGTCACCGCCGAGTACACTGAAGGGCCAAAGAAACTGGTATAGGCATGCACATTCAAATACAGAGATATGTAAACAGGTAGAATACGGCGCTGCGATCGGCAACGCCTACATAAGACAACAAGTGTCTCGCGCAGTTGTTATATCGTTACTGCTGCTACGATGGCAGGCTATCAAGATTTACGTGAGTTGGAATGTGGTGTTATAGTTGACCACAAGCGTTGGGACACAGCATCTCCGAGGTAGCGATGAAGTGGGAATTTTCCTGTACGACCATTTCAAGAGTGTACCGTGAATATCAGCAATCCGGTAAAACATCAAATCTCTGACAACACTGCGGCTGAAAAAAGGTACTGCAAGAACGGGGCCATCGAGGAACAAAGAGAATCATTCGACGTGACAGAAGTGCAACCCTTCTGCAAATTGCTGCAGATTTCAATGTTGGGCCATCAACATGTGTCAGCGTGCGAACCATTCAACGAAACATTATCGATATAGGCTTTTGGAACCGAAGGCCCACTCACGTACCCTTGATGACTGCACGACACAAAGCTTTTCACCTCGCCTGGGCCCATCAACACCAACATCAGACTGTTGATGACTAGAAACAAGTTGCCTGGTCAGATGAGTCTCGTTTCAAATTGTATCTAGTGGTTGGATGTGTATGGGTATGGAGACAACCTCATGAATCCATGGACCCTGCATGTCAGCAGGGGACTGTTCAAGCCGATGAAGGTTCTGTAATGGTGTGGGGCATGTGCAGTTGGAGTGATATGGAACCCGTGATATATCTAGATATGACTCTGACAGGTGACACATACGTAAGCATCCTGTCTGATCACCTGCATCCATTCATTATCCACAGTGCATTCCGACCGACTTGGGCAGTTCCAGAAGGACAATGTGAGACCCCACACGTCCAGAATTGCTACAGAATCGCTCCAGGAACACTCTTCTGAGTTTAAACACTTCCGTTGGCCACCAAATTCTCCAAACATGAATATTATTGAGAATATCTGGGATGCCTTGCAACGCGCTGTTCAGAAGAGATCTCCACCCCTCATACTCTTACAGATTCATTGTGTCAGTTCCCTCAAGCACTAGTTCAGACATTAGCTGAATCCATGCCACGTAGCGTTGCTGCATTTCTGTGTGCTTGCTGGGGCCCTACACGATATTAGGCAGGTGTACCAGTGTCTTTGGCTCTTCAGTGTAACATAGCTCATTGAAACTTGGACCATACATAGAAAGAATTGCCACAATATGGTATAGTATAGGATAGGGTAGTATAGTTTAGTATAGTGCAGGGTGTTTCAAAAAGGACTTTACAGCTTTAAAAATTCGTATAAATTTGTTGAAAGAAGATATAGAGTTGGGTTTAGTGTCATTTTGTAGCGAAACACATCAAATGTTTTTCCTTTAAAGTAAAGATGTTGTATGTGGCCTCCGTTAGTAATCCTGTGCACATCCCATCGAAAGTCAGTTTCTTCCCAGACTCGCTGTAGCATTGCAGGTGCAACTTGCTCAGTGGAGGCGTAAATTCTTGCTCTAAGTTCAGGTAGAGAAGCCAGCACAGGAGGTACAAACACGATATCCTAGATGAACTCCCATTAAAAAAATCGAGTTGTGTCAGGTCTGGGGAACGTGGGGGCTATGCATCACGGCCAGTCCACTGACATGGAAAGCGGTCACTGAGAAAATCCCAGACGTCAGCCAGGTAGTGGGATGGTGCACCAGCTTTCATGAAGCAAACAAACATTTCGTTCTTGGCAGTTCTCATCGATCTGTGGTATCAAATATTGTTGTAACATATCCAGGTACACTATCCCGTTGATGGTTCTCTAACGTAAAAAAAGGGGCCGTACACTTTGTTCTTGCTCAATGCACAAAAAACGTTTGGTTTAGGGCTATCACGAACATGTTACAATGTTTGATACGTATTTTCACTGCCCAAAATCCCACAATTATATGTGTTAACCTTGGCACTTAAGTAAAAAGTCGACTCGTCAGAAAAGATGATTTTGTCCAAGAAATGTTCATCCTCGTGTAATCGATTTAACATATCCGCACAAAAGTTCTTGCAAGCAATTTTATCAGTGTCTTTTATTGCTTGTATGATCGTCAGTCTGTACGGTTTCAAATGCAAACCGTTTCTTAACACACGCCAAACAGTTGTATGTGGATTTGCAGTTCGGAAGATGATCGCCGGGTCGATTTCGTAGGGCTGTTGACAAAATGTTGTCTTACTCGCTCAACAACGTCATTAGATGTGCTTGGACGACCTGATGAGTTCCCATGTCTTACCGAGCACCCTACTTCTGCAAAACGTTTATGCAACTCATAAATTGTAGACCTACTAGGAGGAACTTAAGCATACTTGGTGCGGAAATTACGCTGACCTGTTGTCGCCGGCTTTGATTCTTCAAACCAAAACACACAGCAAGCACGCTAGGGTCCAGTAAAGGCAGACATGTTTAACCCAACTGCCACTAGCGTGGTGCAATTCGGCACTAGCGAAGTACGCGAGACAAAACTTGATGTATGTCTCTACAAATTGACACTACAATCACCTCTGTAGGTACTATGAATTAATTTATATGAATTTTCAAAGTTGTAAAGTCCTTTTTGAAACACCCTGTATAATATAGTACAGTACAGTACAGAATGTAACTGAAAGAAATATGCTATGAGATGAAAAGAAATTACAGTCTTACTCAAAGACAATAATTACACTGAAGTCACTGCGACTTATCATAGACCCATTCCAAAAGACAGGATAAGGTTTGTAATAGGGTGTATGAGCACCACATATGGAAATGCATAGTCTGCACCCTTCTCTCATGCTGACCATAAGATTGGTAAAGAGTTCTTGTGGTAAGGTGTTCAATTCCTCCACCAGCGCTGTTGACAGGTGCTGAATGGTCATTGGTGTATATGCACGTACTGCAATACTTCTGCCCAACACATCCCCCACGTGGTCAATGGGATTTAAGCCGGGACAGGAAATCTGCCAAATATCCTTTCATTCCAATAGCTCCTCCAACTATGCAGTTTGAAGCGGTCATGCACTGTCAGATATAAAAATTATGTCCGAGCCAAATGCACCCCTAAGAAGACGCACATTGGGAAAGAGTACAGTGTTACAATAAAAAGAATATATCCACAGAGGCAAAGATAAGCCACTATAAGGCAACAGCGAGGAATGCAGTATTGTACGCTTCTGAGACGATGACACTAGGAAGAAATGGGGCAGAACAAATAGAAGAAGGAGAGAGAAAAATACTGAGAAAAATGCTAGGTTCCAAAAGAGGTGGAGAGAGGTGGATGCGAAGACCTAGGGAAGAGTTGTACCGAAACATGAGAACAATATCTGGGGAAATCAGACTCAAAAGGGCAAGGTTTGCTGGACATGTAGTTAGGATGAATATGGACAGAATGATGAAGCGAGTGTGGGAAACAACAGAGAGGACAAGGGGAAAGACAGGAACCAAGTGGGTTGTTGAACTTCGGATGGACTGGTTGGAATTGGGGATCAAGGTTGAAGGAAAGGAAAATTGGAGGAACAAATATACACTGAGCAATATGCCAGAGACCAACGACAGAGAAGAATACAGGAAAAGATTAGAGTGTCACCAGTGGAGCCGACAGGAGAAAAGGACACTGAAGATCTCGGAAGAAGAGCAGGAGAGAAGAAGAGAAAAAATGAAGAGGTTCTGGGAGAAGAAAAGGAAAATGCAGTCCACGAAGCGGCTACCCGTGGTCCTACTGAGGCCATAACATAAGAAGAAGAACAAGAAGAAGACTGTTGACTGGTGTGTGTACAAGATTTTGTGATCAGTGCACCCATGCAACATCATGTCTCCCTGCGCCATAACACCTGGACATCCAAACGATCATGTTTTACTATGTTCCTGTGCGTGGATAACACACCCTCGTATGGCGAGAGGTGGTAACACATAAAGCAACCAGGAACACTGTCAAACGTGATTGCTTTGGTATGGTGTGGAAAGACATGGTGTTGCTTCAATCAACATTATTGCGACATTTTATTCCTTCCCCATGTGTGTCTTTTCAAGGGTACATTAGGCTTCGACTTAATTTGTATGGATGTCAATGTGCGACCGCATCAAACTGCACAGCTGAACCAGATCTTGAAATGAGAGAATATCCAGCGAATGGTCTAGCCTGACTGTTCCTCTGATTTGGATCCTACCAGGCATATGTGTGATGCGTTAGGGAGATGTACTGCAGCATGTGTACATCCACCAACGACCATCCAGCACTTGTCAACTGTGGTGGAGGAGTGGAACAACTTACCAAATGTACTCCTTACCAACCTTGAGGCCATCACAGGAACACGCATTGCCATCTTTCTTGGTATGGTCCAAGTTTCACCAAGCTACATTACTTGGCATTTGTCCTATAGTTTTGCACACCAGTCTAAGTGTGATAGGGCTATCAGTGTTAACCATATACATGGTGTTAGGGATGTTTATTCATGACTGAGGACAATGTACTGAACAACATTACATCAGTATTTACTTCATTTGCAGACTAATAATTATAGTTGTTAGGAGTAGTATGTTTCTACGTTGGTTATTGCCTCTGGGCAGCAGATCAGCTGTTGAAGTGTGGACACGTGGGCACAGAACAGTTAGTCTATACTAACAGGTATAGCCCACTTAGAGGTGCAGTTATGACCATGCAGGAAACATCAAGCGGTAAATTGTGTGATGTGTTTATGGGAAGACTGTTCAATGCAGAGAAAAAAAGTAACACACTGATGCGTGTGAATATTAAAGTACCAGTGATCACAGCATCTGCATTTGTACCTCTAATATCCTGTATATTAATGATCTAGTGGATAACATTGTAGCATCCGTGACACTATTCATGGAAAATGTTGTTGTCTACAAGAAGGATGCAGTGGCATAAGACTGTAACAAAATGCAAGATCTGCAGCAGATCGACCAGTGATGCTACAAATGATAGTTAAACCTGAAAGTAAATGAAGTAACAAAGTGCACATTAATAGGGGAAGTTATCCACGACTGTCCAATTACACTATATGTGAAAAGTGACTGGAAGTGGTAACTACCGTAGAACAGCTAGGAGCAGCCATCTGGAGCGATGTAAAGTGATATGACCATGTGAAGATGGACTGTAATGAACGTGATAAGTATTCCTGGATATGCAAATATTTAGTATAAGAGTCGATCAGAAAGCTTCTGTTCAGAGGCCATACAGTCCAGAATTGGTATGCCAGCCAGGCAAAATGGCTGTGAGCATTGAGGCAATCATCTCATCGCTGCGCCAAGTTGTGCCTGTGACAAATGACCGTGTCTTGCTACATGAAGAAGTCCGTAATATGCCATCTGCATATCCTCGTTCGACAGGATCCGTCGACGCTTCAAGGCCTTTTGGCGTAACTTCTGTGTTATGATATTTGTGATATCAGGAGGTGTGTTATCATGAAGCAACAGCAACCCTTTGTCACAGTTTTTCCAGATGTTTCATCTTAATTGCACGCTGTAATTTCTCCAGCATTGCGCAGAACTGTTCTCCAGTGATGGAGACCCCAGGTTCCTTGAAACTAATAATTGATGAGGCTGGCCTCTCACTTCGCCCTGCGCCTTGTTTTGAATTGCAACCAGCACAGATCTGGGCGCACCATTCCACAATGGTGGTTTTCGACAGACGTGCAGCCCCGTACACATCATTCTCGGACGGATGTCATCCGATGTTTGTTCTTTGGCAGCCAAGAAAAGAATAACAGCATGTTGGACCTCTTTGGATGCATTTGGTAACAAGGTCGTCATAGATCACGTTTCCACATCTATCACATGCTCATCGAAAAGAAATGAATGCCACATTAATCCCTTGTCTATGTGTCAGTGCCTATATACCCGTATTGGAGACACATTACGTTGCATATACGCCGCAATCATGCTCTCAAACGGAAAATTTTTGATTGCCCCTTATATTTCAGTGCAGCCACACAAATTTGGTAGGAGTAAGGCCATTTACATTCTGTGTTATGCAGTGGTTTTCTCATTCACAAATCTTATTTGGGTGCTCTGCCTCTGCTCTGCCTCATTAACAAGGTGAAACACCTACCAGCAAGTGTCCAACAACTGCAAGATCAGGTCCTATTGAAACTATGGTTTACCATTCCGTAATATTCTTAGTCGCTTCAGTCGGGATCCCACAGCAGTCATTCAAGTACGGAATCAGTGGAGTCAGGAGAGCCACATTGAATGTCATGCAATAGCTCAACTATCCCATGGGACTAGAGCCCTAGAGGACAGATATTTTATTCGCTCAGCCACACAGGATTGTGCGGCCACGTCATGCACCTTGAAACAGGAAAGTGGCTCGTTTCCAGTAAGACAAGTATCTATATGGACAGAGCACCAACATCTCGATCACCACAGACTGTCGACATGGCATTCATTGTTGCGGCTTCCTTGATGTTGCAGCAAAGAGAGGAGCACACATGAGTTCCAAGTGTGCATCCAGCATCACAATTGATGTATCCATATGTGGACACTCCAAGAAAAGTGGATTTGCCATATTGCATTCATCAGCGTCATATAGCCTAGCTCATGGCGTGATAGTATGGGGCACCACTGGCTACGATCACCTCTGGCTCACATAGCCGGAAATCTGGACAGCGAGTATTACAAAAATGGTTCAAATGGCTCTTAGCACTATGGGACTTAACTTCTGAGGTCATCAGTCCCCTAGAACTTAGAACTACTTAAACCTAACTAATCTAAGGACATAACACACATCCATACCTGAGGCAGGATTCGAACCTGCGACTGTAGGCCGGCCGGTGTGGCTGTGCGGTTCTAAGCGCGTCAGTTTGGAACCGCGCGACCGCTACGGTCGCAGGTTCGAATCCTGCCTCGGGCATGGATGTGTGTGATGTCCTTAGGTTAGTTAGGTTTAAGTAGTTCTAAGTTCTAGGGGACTCATGACCTCAGTAGTTAAGTCCCATAGTGCTCAGAGCCATTTGAACCATTTTGCGACTGTAGCAGTCGCGCGATTCCAGACTGTAGCGCCTAGAACCGCTCGGCCACCCGGGTTGGCTGGCGAGTATTACATTTGACATGTTAAGGCCAGTGGACTTTGCCTACCTCCAGGGTCTCTGACATGCTGTCTTTCAACAAGATAGTACAAGAGTGGATGTTGTCCATGTTGTCCTGACCTAACTTGATATAGAGTGTATTTGACTGTTGCCCTTGCCAGTACATTCAACGGATCATTTGACCACTGAAAGTATTTGTTCATGTCAGGCACTGAAATATGATTTGCAGAGTATCCATGTAGATGTATACCCGGCCAGTGAAACATGTCACTTGACAGCTCGCATGCAGTTGGTTATACTGCTATTGCGAGGTTGCGATAGCTGCCACTGCACACGCTCACAACTCCGAAGTGCGTTTTGTAAATGTAAGCTACAATCGACGTTTATACGTAAGTACAACAAAGTACGTTTTTCTAACAATGGAGAGAACGAAGACGGAAACTAAGCGTTTGATATTACATGAAACCGGGAAATAACAACACACAAAGTTAAAGACAATATCTATGAAAAGTCGTTCTAAATTGTTACCTTAATAGCTAAATGTAAAACGTCACATAATAATGTAATCCTAGGCATACTAAAGAACACGCTATCCACACACATAGAAAGAAATAAAGCAAAATACGCATAGCCTACTCGATTGCAGAGAGAAAGAATTAATTCTGTATACATTTACACCACCAGTGTAAGTGGCGCAATTCCATCCAGTTCTCCTTCACTATCGTTGGAATCGGCTCAAAACCGTTGTCTTCATCGCCATCATTATCATCATCAAGAGAAATCATTAATTGTTTGTTTTCATTTATAATCAGGTCTATAGCTTGTGCTTCTCTTATGAGTTTAGCAACATGGTCTGCTTTCTTCCTCCATAAGGTAGCGTCTACAGTAGCAAGACCTTCACGTAGCAGCCTTTCCACTTCTGTTATAGTAAAAAGTCTTGTTGTTACTTCTAATGTACGACTGACTTCACTCCAAACCAATTCAGTTGGATTAAAATGGCAGTGATAAGGCTGTAGCCTAATTACCAAGTGACCCTGCTCGCTTGCAATTTCATCCACAACGCATTTAGGCGTCACAGACTTATTTTGCTTTTACGAGCGAGTATAACAACAGCTTTGTCATGCTCATGTCCACAGCAATGTCTCTCGCCTACAACTAGTGCACCATAGTTTCTTTACGGTCACTAGTGCTGGGAGTTTTATCTAAAATCACAGAATTGTACAGTGCGCTATCCACCACAAACACTGTCAGAACACTAAACTGGAGCAACCAATTTTTAAACCACTGCAGAAACCTTGGGTGGTCCATATCCTCATGATAGTGACTGGTTTTTCTTGGTCGAAAAACTAAAAGTCCTTCAGCCACAAAAGCCGTTTCAAGATCCTGCACGGCCCACAATTAATCTAGATCCTCTTCCTGTTGGTTGTGACCACTGCCGGTCGGAGTATCATCTGTTCAGCATTTCTCAACTGATTCTCCAGCGTTGACCAAGGTTTCGTCTAACCATATGACTGAGTGTATGTCCATCAACCAATTTTGTGTAAGAAAATGGTGCAAGCTGCAACGACGTGAACTTTTTCGAGTAACAGTTTTCATCCGTCTAACTTTTTAAAGTGGAAGCCCATACTTTTAAACACCACCTTAAGTGACGTTTTCCCACCTGGGAAAAGTTCACTCTCTTTTAAAGAAATTAGCAACTTCGCTATTGTGGGGTGTTCTTTCTTTCTGTAATATCCGTATATGTGCCGACGAATTGCATCGGATTGTAAAGAATCAATATCTGTAACAGGACAAGGCTGCTTTTTTTTCTTTCCAGGGGTACTTATAAACACACTGTTTTCCCCACAGGGGCGCTCTTTCACATTGTTTACTTCAGTGGCTTGTAAGTCTTGAAATAGCACCCCTTTTCTTATACCGGTAACTGTTCTTTGACTGAGTGCTAGAGCTTTCGAAGTACATTCTAAAACTTTATCGGCGGGAATCGACACATGCCCATGAACAGAAACAAGCTGTTTTTCTTGCTCGTAAAGCTCACGCGTCCCCCCCCCCCCCCCCCCCCCCCCTCCACCGCTCAAAGCAATTCCAGAGCCTCACTATTTAATGGCACTCTACGGCACAACGGATTGTCGCTTGGTGAACGACGTCATTTTGGTGACATTGTTTCATAAACACAAACTGTAGTCGAGGCAGTAACACAACACAACACAAAAGCAGGCGGTCGCGCATTAACATACAATGTTTACACGGAAGCCAGCAATGTGGTAGCATCGATGCTGGAACTGGCTTTTGTTCGGTCCTGTTATTGGTTCAGAAGACGCAGTGCCTCGCGTTCCTCACTTGTTTGTCAGTTATATTGCCAACTTTATGGCGCTTGGGGGAGTGACATGTTTCAGCGGCCCGGGTATAGATGTAGATATAGATGCGCTGCACACCACTACACACCAGCTGATATGATTGAAGACCTCTAGCCTAGAGTTAAATAGAAACTCAGTTTGACTCAATGCCGAACCACATTAGATCTATTGCTCCTACCCGCAACTTGAAATTTCTCATGTATACCCCAAATCACCTCCAAATTTAATCATGTATTCCTTCTATTATATTGTATATGCAAAATAATTAAACTTTCGTTATCTGTTATCCTTTCACTTCATTAATTACTACAGAATGTAGTGTCTCACATAACATACCAAGTACATGACATGCTATGTTGTAACAAAATGTAATATTGCTTAGCATCAATGTTTTTAGTCAGTGGAATGTAAATTGTGATGTCTTACTTCAGCAGCTGAAAACTGAGACCAGGAACAATGCTGTCATCAGAGCTTTGGCACATCGAACATGTTAAAATGGTTCACACAATTTTAATACTCATGTCTATAGATAAAAGAATTGTAGATGCAAATATGGCATTTGAGGGTGCAAATCTAGTTTTTCTTGACCACACTAATCTTTACAGATGGTTCAGTAAACAGATGACACACCTAAGCATATCATCAGTCTGAGTGAGAATCGTTTTGTTCCTCTAGCTGTCAAAATATGGCCTCCACATAAATTGGGTCATCAGTGTAAATTCCCACAATAATAACATTAAAGCCACAATATGCCAACTAGTGGTGCATATCTTCTGGGGAACTCCTGTTTTAGAAGCTAACTATAGTTTTCTAAGTGTGATGTATACACACATCAGAAAAAGTTTTGCATCACCCCAGTTCCCAGAACTCCTGAAAACAAGTGTTGACTGTGGATATTGTGTCACAGACACAGTCCCTTTGACTGTTAAGAGATGTGACTAAACCCACCCAAAGATATAAACAACCATGCATGAGCAGTGCCTATTAGACGGAGGGGGTACAGCCGATCAATTCCAGTCATTCCACCAGGAAGGAGGTACAGGGCTCATGTTGTCTGTAGTTCAACCATGCCTAAATGGTCAATACCACAGTTCGATCGCATCTGCATTGTTACTTTGTGCCAGAAACGGCTCTCAACAAGGGAAGTGTCCAGGTGTCTCAGAGTGAACCAAAGCGATGTTGTTTGGACATGGAGGAGATACAGAGAGACAGGAATTGTGGGTGACATACCTCGCTCAGGCTGCCCAAGGGCTACTACTGCAGTGTACGACCACTACCTATGGATTACGGCCCCGAGGAACTCTGACAGTAACGCCACCATGTTGAATAATGCTTTTCGTGCAGCCACAGGACGCCGTGTTATGACTCAAACTGTGTGCAGTATGTTGCATGATGCGCAGCTTCACTCCCAACGTCCATGGTGAGGTCCATCTTTGCAGCCACGACACCATGCAGCACGGCTGAGATGGGCCCAACAACATGCCAAATGGACCACTCAGGATTGGCATCACATTCTCTTCACTGATGAGTGTCGCATAAGCCTTCAACCAAACAATTGTCAGAGACGTGTCTGGAGGCAACCCAGTCAGGCTGAATGCTTTAGACACACTGCCCAGAAAGTGCAGCAAGGTGGAGGTTCCTTGCTGTTTTGGAAGCCGATGAGGGCTTCCTCAGGTGACGCTGTTTGCATAGCTTCCCATATTTGCATCTTAAGTGTCTGCATCTGAATTAGACACTGAGTGGAAAGTGGAGGTAATCGAGTAGTCTGTTTGTTGCACTGACGGGTTGTTTTGGGCCCATTGTTTTGTGCAGTTGTGTGGGATGTGACCTCTGTGCCAAAAATTGAGGCCTATGTCTGATCTTAGCTGTCACTGAGAAGAGCATGCTGACCACAAGCAGCCACATCACTCATCAATAAGAGCCCACAAATTCTATTCTGAGTTCTATCTCATGGTTGTTGAGTGTTGAAAACTGAGTCAAGGCCAACTGCTTGTGTGTGCAGACATGACAGGTCCAATTGGCACAGTACTACTGCATAAATTCCAGGCCAGTACACACATAGATTCACAAGTGTTTTTATTCTTTACATCTCCTAGTATGATTTTTAAGCAACTGTAAAATACAGTAGTGGACTGAGGCAGAATGACTAGGAATTTTTTATTTCTGCCGACATAAGTATGACATCATCAGTAGCACTGAGTCGATGGCATAGGTAACTTCTGTACTGAAAATCGGTGTCTTTTTGTAGGTGTTCTGGCCATTTCTACTGTATCAGCAACGTTACCCAACTGAGTGCTGTGCCCTGTGCTGCTGCAATGGCTACCTCATATCCCCTCATTTCCCTGCTCTTCAAGGATTTTATTGAGGATATGGAGCAATGCAATATCAGTTAACTGGAGTGGAACAATATCTTCGAGCTTCCCCTTCATGTCAGAATTACCAGGAATGTTCTTAATTAACTTCATATTGAGCTCCTTACTTTCTGTGTGGTCCAAATGACTGTCAGGCATTCCGATAGGAAGGTGGGCTAGCATGTATGTCATCACATTTTCTTTGCCAGCTATGTATTTCATGGTGTAATCAAATTCTTGAAGACAAAGCGCTCAGTGCAGTAGCCTAACATTTAGATGCCAACAGCTATTTAGGAACGTTAGGGCCCAATGGTCAGTCACCAGCATAACTTGATGACCTAGAAGGTACAGTTAGGGTTGCCAAGTTGCACATTTTTCCTGTATTATTATGTATTTTTACTGTTGATTTAGCCTTACGTTTTTCATTTCCCTGTACAGCACTTTCTTCCATTTTTTAATATTTGTCACTGGCATATCATAGAATCCAACATAATTCTTACTATAAATAAAAATGCACATTAATTTTATTATATATGTTATTATTACCATTCACATACAGATTTTAGGGTGGTCTATGTTTAGCTTAGTACTTCTGAAGATCACTCAATATCACAATTGATAGTGTTGTCGATATACTTAATTTCTGATTCTGATGTTAAACACATGTTTGTAAACTTCATTGCAGTGATAATTTCTTGAAACCATACAACATACATCCTAGTTTTTGTAATTTTCTTTTGTTTGAGAATCGTAGTGAGTTCACCAGCAAAGAAGAAACACTGCAAGGAACAGCAGTACAGTCACATATACTTAAAGAAATGAGAAGATACTTTCACATGGTCTGGTTCAGTTTCTGGTAAACATATTTTTGTACATTGTGCAGGAAGGAATTCAGCATTTCACAGGTGGGCAGTTTGATCTCGAGCAACATGCCCAGTACAAAGGACTTCTGTTACAGGAGAAAGCAAGTAGTCAAAACCATGAAAGTGTGTAAATGTTTTGTGAACACTAATAAATCTGAAGCCAATGTTGTCGCAGCTTATGAGTTACTTTCGTATCACACAGTCAAACATAACCTGAGTTATGCAAGTTTGGATTTTATGTATATTGGCAGGTTCAGAAACAGCTGTAAAACCTGCCTGTGGCAAGATGAAGGCAGAAATGTTAGTGACAAATTTGTCGACACCTAAAAGTATCAGTGATTTTGTTAATATTCTTAAATCTCCTGAAAGTAGTAAGTTTTTCTCAGTAGCAGCAGATGCTTCCAACAAAAGCAACAACAAGATGTTTCCAATTTGTGTAAGATACTTTGAAGTGTTATCAGGCATACAAAACAAATTGTTGACACAGACTGAACAGTCTGATGGATCTTCAAATGCAGTGACAAAAGTAATGGTTGATAGTCTGGAGAGCCATTCTCTAAATGTTAATAATTTAACAGCATATAGTGCTGACAATGTTAATGGTCTATAATCATTTCTCTGTATCATCTTAAAGACATGAGGAACTGAAATCATTTATTGAATTTATGGATTTTGTGTGGTCTGAGATATTAAGGCATGTGCCAACAAGATGGCTGTCCGTAATTTCTGCCATTAACAGATTGATTGAGTACTGGCCAGCTATAAGGAGCTATTTCAAGAGCATTGATGTCTGTCCAAAGCAACTTGCATCAGTATTTTTAGCTGAAACCCAGAGAAAGGAATTATCCTGAAATATATTTACATTTTGTGCCAAATATAGGAGGTCAAATGCAACCAGTATCTTTATCAAAATACCCAGAAAAAAGGGAGTTAAGTATTATTGAATCATGTAACAATCTGTGTCTGATCTGTAAGAAGATCACACAAAGAAAAACCTATAAATTCTGTGGGAGTGAAACCAAGAAATTAATGAGAGATGTTTCATCAAAATCCCTTAATAAGACTTCATGTGAATTTGATTGTTTCTATGACACATTGTTGAAATATCTAGAAACCTATTATGATCTCTCAGATAGTAATAAGTATGCAAGGTTGAAACCTCTTTCTTTGAAGGAGGAAATACAATATTGTGTCTTTGAACTTGCAGTGGAAATACTCAACCTACAAGATCAAGTCAACCTGGATCAGATATATGAAGAATTTTGTGAGGTGAGAGATAACTTTACTCACTGTCTCTCGATGGATGGTGATGATGTGCCGAAGTGGGTGAAATTCTTTATACTAGTGCCTCAACAAAAAGTGACAAATCTCTCTCGGCTCATATGAATTATACTAAGTGCACCAAGTTCAAATGCATTTGTGGAATGAGTGTTTTTGATGATGAAGAACAATTGGACTGATGTAAGGAACAGGTGTTCACCAGAACTCATAAAATCAGAGCTTCAAATTGTAATAAATTTTGACATACACAGCAAAGACTTTTTTAAATGACTAAAGAATGATAGTACATTACTAGATGAAGCTAAATTACTTTCAAAATACCTTGGTGATATGAAGAAATAGGGTTTAAGACGTAAATGTGATTTTTGATTGAAAATGGCATTTAATAAAAATATGAATGCCTGTTTCATTACAAAATATGTCAATGAAAAATCTTACTTTTTTGTGAAGAAAGTGGCAACCCTAGGTACAGTTGTAATCAATGCTCTTAGTTGTCACTGGCTTTTGGGTGTAGGGAGTTGACGCATCACCTCCAGATTCTCCTCACCAGCTCACATTCCAGTCAAACTCGGGACATAACCAAGGAACTTAACTCCCTGACGCGCAAAGAGGCATTTCTCCAGACAGAGATTCATGCCAGCACAAGACACCACCTGCAATACTTCTCCCAGAGTATTGTAGCACTCTGCAAAATTCTGAGATGATATTATAATGTCATCTACAAAGAGAGTGACTGCCTAGCAATTCAGGACAGAATCCTGCATGTGGATGAAGGTCACAACACTTAAATTCAATCCGAATGGAAGCACAGTGTACTCATAACTCTGGTTGTTTACTAAGAAAGCTATATATTTCCTGGATTCCTCAAATAATGGAATCTGCTAATAAGACGTGGTCAAGTCTATAGTAGTAAAGTATTTTGCAACTGCCTGGTCAGGCCAGTCCTGCTTGGTAACAAATATAATACTGAGATGATGAGCATCCAGAACCAATCATATTCCAGTCCCTTACTTTTTCACAAAGAGTACAGCATTATTATAGGTGCTGTTGGAATGGTTGATTACACCCCATCCCAACATCCTGTTTATTTTGTCTTCAATTGCCTCGTGCATCACTGGTGGGAATCTGATAAGGTGTAAATGTTCTGTCCTGGTTTTATTTGTAAATGTCAGCTGTATGATGATAGAATCTCCCTGGGCAGTTTTGGAAATCAGACATGAACGGGGCTATTGAGTGGAACAGCTTGTCCCACTGCTCAGGAACAAGGCGGCAGCTTTTGAAGATTGCCTCCCACAGTACCTGCTGCTCACAAGATCGTGCACCATTGTCCTCATAAATGTGTCCTGGGGTGCAAGTCCCTCTCCCTACCTGGCCCAATGTGCACTCCAGCTCTGTTGTTTTCACTGATTTTATCCCAGGCTGGCCCTCACATATGAAAACCGAAGTTTTACCTGTCATCCATTCACACTTACGGAAACAAGCTCTTCATGTCAGTCTGTTACTGCTTGTATGTTACCAAATCAGTCTGAAATGAGAAGGGCCGGAACAGACACTTCTGGCACCACAAGGGCAGGTTGACAAAATATTGTCTCACCAGCTCCCAGTTTCAACAGAACTTGCTTATTTATTGGTTTTGATCAGCTGCCAGTCACATAATGAATACAGAGTGTGGTCACTGGGAATGCCAGTAAGTGAACTCTCCTGCTTACCGATGAGAAAACTGTCTTGGAAATAGGTATCACAATTGCAGCCAAATCCATAAGAATTTCAAAATATCATAATTCTACTTGTTGGCTTTGATAAATACATTTGGAGGACATCTGTTCCTTTGCCAGAAAGACTACTAATGAATACTGTGGACAACTCACCTTCCTTCCTGTTTCAGCTGACACATCCAGTGGGAGTGTCTGAATACTGCTTAGGCATTTGCCGCCTCGACATCAGCACTTTGTTCTGCCAGAGTAAAAATTGGTTCTCTTGCTGTAAGTGTAATAGCATTGTTACTATGAATTTGTTGCCAACTCCATTTTTTGTACTCTGGGTGGCCTGCTTCACAATTATGTGGTTCCTCTGGGTGTCTGGCTGACAACTTTTAGGTGGCAGATTGTCTTGTGCTGGCCGTGAAGGGTTTTGAGAATGGAGTTAGCCATAGCCAAAGGACTGCTCTTGTGGTGCTCATGAACTAATCACTGTCAAATGTCTTTTCTTTCTGTCTGCTTGGAATTCGTCCATGGCAGAAAGGGCTTCGAGTGAATTCCTGATAGTCAAGGCAGGCACCATCAAGAATTACCTTCAAGCCCACTCAGGCATTCTGTGATAGATTAACAAGATTAACTGTTACATTTCTACAGGGGGCTCTAACTGGTGGAAACTGAAAATTTGCTGCAGAAAAACTCACGCGAAGTGCCTCCGTTGGAATTATAAACTGGTTCTGTCATCAGAATTCTCCTCGCTAATTGCTGTTGAACACTATTCTAGGATCTATATGTACATCTACATACTCCACAAGCCACCGTATGTTATATGGCAGTGTGTACTACGTTCCACTGCTAGTCATTCTCTTTCCTGTTCCATTTGCAAACAGAGCAAGGGGAAAATGGCTAAAAGCCTCAGTATGAGCCCTGACTTCTTGCATCTTATCTTCTTGATCCTTACATGAAATATATGTTGGCGGCAGTAGAATCATTCTGCAGTCGGCCTCAGCTGCCAGTTCTTGAAATTTCCACAACAGTGCCTCACAAAAAGAGCATTGTCTTCCCACCAGGGATACCCATTTTAGTTCATGAAGCATCTCAGTAATACTTGCATGTTGATAGAACTTGCTGGTAACAAATCTAGCAGCATGCCTCTGAACTGCTTTGATGTATTCCTTTAATCCAACCTGGTGGGGAAACCAAACAATTGAACAGTACTCAAGAATGGGTCTCATTAGCATTCTATATGCCATCTCCTTTATAGCCGAGCTACACTTTCCCAAAGTTGTCCCAATAAAACCATTGAGCACTTGCCTTCCCTACTACCAACTTGGTCATTCCATTTCATATCGTTTTGCAATGTTATGTCTAGATATTTGACTGATGTGATGGTGTTCAGCAGCATCCTACTAACACTGTATTCAAATGTTACAGGACAGTTTTTCCTAAACATCAGCATTAACTTACATTTTCTTGCATTTAAAGCTAGCTGCTATTCATTACAGCTACTATAAATTCTGAATCATCTTGTGTACTTGTACAGTCACTCAATGACGACACCTTCCCATACATCACAGCATTATCACCAAACAGCCGTAAATTGAGCAATATTGAGTGAGGAAAAGTTGAGTCAATTTGAGGAAGCTGTTACAGTGCCTGCCTGTCATGTCCTAGCACAAGTGAGCCTCAGATGTGAGGTAACAGCCAAATGAGTTAATTTGTTGTCTTTACAGTAGGAGATATAAGTTGGCTAAATCTCTGAAGTTGCTGACGTAATCAACCGGATGTCTGGTGAAAGTTAATTGCTCAAATTTCTCCCATGAAGGCATTAGTAAATGGGTTGGAATTTGCATAGCAAGCAGAATTTTGGCTATAGGTATGTGAGATGCTTCTCACAGGAGCCAGTCTGTCATTCGGAAGTGAGGAAGCAGCTGTGGTGAATGAAAAGGACCTCTCTTCTTTTTCTTCTTCGCTTAACTCCTAGGGAGGCGATGGCTGAGGGCACAGGCTATGTTCGAGGACTAACTGCTCAGCCGAGTTTGGGGCACGGCATTCTGCAGGAAATGGTTCACTGATTTGGTCCCTCAGGATAGTGTTGGCACAGATCAAAAGCGCTTCTCCCCTAGGCACATGATTAGCATGGGCTACCAACAGCCTATCATTTATTGCTGCATAGAGGTTCTCAGGTTCTACACCTAACTATTTAATTGACTGAATATTTTCTCACTTAGCACTTGACACTGGTTTTTGAGTTTATTACAGTAAGAACATGATAATCCAGCAGGCTTCAGAAATTTTCTCATATTTTTTAGCACAGTATGGTTGACAGTACAATTGAAATCATTTGACATTGCACTTCGTCAGTAACAATTATTGTCTGCCTCACTGAGCTGTTATATACTTGGCAAGATAAGCCAGTTGCAGTGTTAGCTTTGTGCTAGTATCAACAATTCTTCACTCACTAAACCTAAATTTATAGTACACGCATTCACATCAGTCTTGTGCAGTTTTATTTAATAGTTATTTAATAAAGCCATTGTACTGCATCAATATTCAGTCACTTATACAACAGTCAAATAGACTACAGCATAGTAAAAAGTTCTTACATACAGCCAAAATGTTTTCCAAACAGAGCAAAAGTGCACCTAAAATGGCAGAACGCAAACATCTGCACACTGACAATCTACCAGAAACAGGACATCAAAAGAAAATAGGGGGGGAAAAAGGGAGAACTGAAAAAATATTATGAGTGGATTTAATATCGCATCTTTAACTATGTATGTTGTGACTCGCCGATCTTTCAAAGTGCTGCCGCGCAGTTACATGTGTCCTCTACGTGCGGCGCTGTCTGCCAGCCATGCAGCAGCAGCACCACCTAAGCGGCCAGCCAGACAGCGGCCGCTAGACTTGGACTCAGTAATGATTTGACTGTTAAAGTGTACACACGTCTTACTCTGTTTACTTGATCTGTGACTTTCATGTATTGCATCTTCCTTGAAATATATTTGTTCAACTTGAAGTTATTACAATATACAATATTAAAAAAGAAAATAATAGCTAGAAAAGTTTGTGTCACAATGTGCTTCAGTCATATGTCTAGATGTTAGACAACTTTAATTAGAAACTGTAGATGAAGTTTTGTACAAGTGGTTCAGTGTTAGGAGGGCAGAGGAAAAGCCAATAAGGGGACTATGTTAGTTGAAAAGAACAAATTTTTTCACAAGGAATTACATCTGCCCACAGATGATGTTCTTTCATTCTCGAATGGATGGCATCATAATTTCAAAATTTGTCATGTTTGTGTACATTAAAACTATAGGCTTTGTTCCATTATTTTTTAAAAACTAGATTTTCAAAAATGACCTTCATAATCCAGTCTTGACAGATCGCAGAGCATGCCGTATCATCAAGGTCCTACTGTACTTTCTACTTCTTCCACTAAATCTAGGACTGACTGTAAGTTTTCTTCTGTTTCTTCAATTCTAGTTTACACAGTTGTAGGCTGCAGAGTTCGTTCCATCACTATCTCTTGAAATGTGCCTATCTGTCCATGAAAGATTTCAAGAGCACCTGTTTTTTGTCTGCCCCGTCAGCTACTTCATTCACTTACTTATCAAAAACTTTTGAGCTTACTATTTAACTCGGTTACAGCGTCTGCATTTTCTGGTGACATTCTGTCCAACAGCTGGCCATGGGCTTTTAGATTTTCATCCAAAAAATTTGTTAGTGAACTAATTTGACTTTGTATTCCTACTTTCTGTGAATCAAGTATCTTATTAGTATGATCGATTTGAGAATCTAATTTCTGAGACACATTTTCAATGGAGCTAGCCATCTGAGACAACATCATCTGGAAGGAATCAAGGCTGTCACTAGTGACCGACTGCAAAGCACAACTTGCCTGTGTGGGAGACACAATAAGTGGTGTATAAGTGGTGTGTTTGGCATCGTGATGGCTGTGGCATTGACGACTTCAGCAGAGGTGGATGGATTAGTGACAGAGGCAGCAGCACTAGTTGTGGGGACATCGTCAATCGCAACTACAGGTGCTGCAGCAGGTGGTGGCTCTGTTATGCAACACTGTGCCCCCCCCCTCCTGTTATGGCTAGTTGACCATCACCATGTAATTCTTGCAGTGCCAGTCTATTCCCCCCCCCCCCCTCCCATCCCTCCCTCCGGCCTTAACTCTTCTCTCATAATTATACCTTAATTCTTTACACAATGATAAATCTCCCCCCCCCCCCCCCAAAAAAAAAAAAAGTTCTATAGTGATAGTGTCCTCTTTGCACGATCGCCAGAAGAATTTGTTTAATCTTACAGGAATTCAGCAGGAGGTGCGGGTGTGTGTGTGTGTGGGGGGGGGGTCATAAACTTTGCCTCAATAAAAGATACAGAAAATTTAACACAGAGAGAGATTCTGAAAGCAGAACAGAACAGGATACTCTTAACTGAGGGTAGCCTGCACTGTCATAAACACATTCACAAATGGACATATAGAAAGACCCTGGAACTAGAACTACACAAGATTAACTGAGACACATCAGAGAGAGAATATTGAACTAGTGATCCAATCCGAGCGGCATTACCAAACTCTGTCCAAAGTACTGCACAGTTAAATTTTACTGCAGCACGGCTGAGCAAGCTTGTAACAAAAATGCAGTTGGGGGCTAGATGGCAGTTGGTGGTCCTTCCAAGATGATGATGCAGAATGAGCTGGAGCAGCGGCAGTCAGGGGTTATGTTAACTGGCCAGCACTTCATACTAGTGTGCCTATGGCTGAAAACAGTAGTTCTAGTGCAAACTTACTGGGTGGTCAAGTGGCTATCTCCCACCTGCTGGACCATAAAAATGGCCACTTCCTCTTTCCTCCATGTGTTTCCTAATTTGGTGTAGGTTAGGTTAGGTTAGTGTTTTTTAACGTCCCGTCGACAACGAGGTCATTAGAGACGGAGCACAAGCTCGGGTTAGGGAAGGATGGGGAAGGAAATCGGCCGTGCCCTTTCAAAGGAACCATCCCAGCATTTGCCTGAAACGATTTAGGGAAATCACGGAAAACCTAATAATTTGGTGTAGAATTAGCCATTGGAACAGAGAGCTTTTCTGTATTCGTGTGCATATCACGACCAAAACACATTCTATATAAAATGGCCGCTGCCATACTCAACAGCTTATTAGTTCCTCTCACAATGAAGGCAGCCAAAATCTGTTTATGTATATCATTTCCTTTGTATGTGGGGAATTACTATTATGTTTCTTTCCTTTCCATAACTATTTTGATCCTTTAATTTGTGGATGAATTTTAAGGAACATTGAAATAAAATTGAGACATTATTTATGGATACAGCTGTGGTTTGTTTCTCATTGAAAGGTCCCAAATCTGTCACCTAATTTAATATTCACTGATGACTTCTTTACTCATCGTTTGTTTCAGGCCTTGTGTGGCCACCCGAGCACATGTCACGGCATGTGGCATTCTTGGGGAGGGTTCGTAACAAAATCAGTTATAACTTCAATGGTTATTACACTGAAAAGTGTTACATGGTTCAAATGGCTCTAAGCACTATGGGACATAACATCTGAGGTCATCAGTCTCCTAGACTTTGAACTACTTAAACCTAACTAACCTAAGGACATCACACACACAGCCATGCCTGAGGCAGGATTCGAACCTGCAACCGTAGCAGCAGCGCGGTTCCAGCCTGAATTGCCTAGAACCGCTCAGCCACAGCAGCCGCCCGTCGCATGTTAAAATGATTTAACATTATAGTAAATTAATGCAATGGTAAACAAAAAAATAAGTTTAATATTTAACATTGGGCAAGATGTTACAAAAAAACTGTTACCAGAGTTCAATTGACACCCCAATACTCAGGAAATAATCAGTAATTACAGAAGTTGTAACTTTAGGAAGAAATCAAGAATATAGCAGACTATACTGTATTAAAATGTGGTCAAGATCAGCCTCAATGTTATTAGTCTATGAAATGTGATTTATGAGGACCAAATTTGGCTAACAAAAATTCATGCCATGCGCAAGCCTAACATCAGAGCTCCAGTGTACCACGCAGGTTAAAGTTGTTTACAATATTTTAATATCTGCAGGTAAAACACTTGCAGATGCCTTGAGGATAGAGTTTTTCTTATCTATTCAAATCTCCCTGTAATGGTGTGCTCTAACTTCCAGTATTTGAAACAAGCATGTTTTAAAATGCGATTGTAGGCTTTCTCGGTGTACTCCATTGATGAACTCTTCTTGGGTGATCAGCCGAGTGGTGGCGTCGCCTTGTCACAATGTTTCGTACCCATCATCCTCAAGCGAGGATGAGAGGTATGAAACTCATCAAAATGTTGCGACAAGACGATTCCACCACTCGGCTAATCACCCGAGAAGAGTCCATGAAAGTGTTTTTGTTATATGGCCTTACTTTAAGTATGATAAATCCTGCTCTCATGTAGTTACACAAAACAGAAAAGTTAAAGTAAATGCAGTAGGTTTTGCTAATGCACGATTTGTGTGTCCAATTAAGTTAAGTGCTTCAGTGAATCTTCCATTTATCCACATCATGTTTTAAGTCCCATAGTATGAGTATCTCTAATACATCTTTACTTTAGCTAAGGGTGTCATGCAATCCAAATACAGTGAAGTATTCTGTCCAGTTGCTTGCTTTTAGAAAGTTGGTAGCTGGCTGTATGCTGCCTGAGCCAAAGGGTCTCATTACAGAGACTGTACACACATTTTGCTCACCCAAGCATTTCTTTAATGATTTTTCTGGATGTAGAATGATGGCACTTTCTCAAAAGTAATGTCTTCCTGTTTTATTACAATAAATGTATTCTGACATGCCCTGTTACAGTTTGTTACCTTCACCTTACATGTTGTCTTATCTGTAGGGCTAACCTCTTGTGTTCCTTTGGTAATAGGCTGTTGGTACTATCCACCAATTCAACCTAATATTGCAGAATGTAATTCGGTCGTCAGTTGCAAATAGATTTCTGTTTCCATTTATCAGTTCCAATAATTTAATTTGTCACTTTCAGAGGCCTTCTGAAGATTACAAGTTAATTTGTCAAAATTGGTAAAGTGAAATAAAAATATACACCTATCAAAAAAAGTTAAACATACAATTGGTTCTCATATCTTGAAATGTGATAGACGTTGTAAACTGTATTTTTTGATAAGACAGAATATAACACAAAGGAAAACTACACAATATGTTCTCTTTGAACCAATTATGAAATGAAAAGTAACATTATTTGAAAAAAACAAAAAAGTTGAAATGTCCCATAATATAAAAAAAAAACATAAAACGGCGTGTTCAGTGCACTGTTCAATAATGCGTAGGTCATCCATGAGCCCTCAGGCACTCTTGAAAGTGATGAGGCACGTCAGTACCAACTCGTTGCAGAACTCTTGAGACATATTGTCCCACCCCTCAATGGCAGCATTCCTGTGAGCTTCAATCATTAGTGGAAGATGTCGACAACTAGAAATCGCTCTTTTGAGCAAGCCCGATGCATGCCTATGCAATTCATAGCCAGTGAGCATGCTGGCCAATCCCACATCCTCTGTCAGATGCTCTCTCTCTCTCTCTCTCTCTCTCTCTCTCTCTCTCTGTGAGCAAGATGCGGTCGGGCGTTATCATCCTGTAGAGTGAACCCTTCCCCTACAGTCTCTGCAAAACCACTGACTGTGGGTTGGAGAATGTTGTTTCCTACACTGCAGTAGTCATGTTGCCTTCAATCGGAATGAGTGACGTGCGGCGGCCATGTATGATACCTGCCCAGAATACGATTGAGCCACTGGATTGTTGTTAATGTTCCACAGTCATCGAGGGATGACTGCATTCTCCTGTTTGGCTCCATATGTGAACAAATTTGTCATCAGGGTGCAAGTTTATTCACACTTAAAATCTGTGAACAGCATTTTGGTGCATTGGTCTCATGTCCAACGTTCAAGTGCTCTAGCCCATCTTACCTGAGCACCCCTGTGATGTGGACGAAGTGGTGGAGCCTTGAGAGGTCTTCAGCTGTACAACCCCCATCATGAAGTCTGTTGTGAACAGTTTGAGTACTTACGACAACCCCTGTGGCTTCTCAAAGCTTGTGGCACAGAGTAGTCTCTGTCTTTGTAATATTTGGAACATCATCTTGTCTCATGTTTTGTCCCATCAATGTGATGATTTTGATACGGTCTGCCATTGGCAGCCTGTTCTGAGGGATTGTGCTGCATTACCAGACACACAGCAACTGTGCATTCAGAAGAACTTAGCTCTGGTGTACTGTATTATTTACAAGCCATGATTGCATGGCCCCTGATGAGTCGAGGGGCAATGATGAAAGAGTTCGCATTATGTACACAGTCACTTAAACATAAAAGGAATGTCCATGGAGCTTATTCGTGGGTAATTTGGAAATATGATTAACTTTTTTTGATGAGTGTATGTGCAATTGTTGGCAGAATTTTTATTCTGAAATACACACTACAGTTGCTGAAAAATAACAGCTACGAAAAAAATAATAATCAACCTAATACGTTGAAAGTGCTTGTATGGGAATTAGCAACAGTCATTTTGTCCCCACAAATAGTATGGTAAATGAATGGCAGCCTACTCTGAACACTAGCCTTCTGCAAAAGCCTAATACAACTGGAGTGTGGCAGTTGGGCCAAAAGTTGCCCACTATTGAGTGTTATCCTCAACAGCCCTTCACAGTTTTGACATGTTACTCAGTATGATTCCTTTACAGAAGTTTGTGTCATCCTCACAATCCAAGTCTTTAAACCACAATCATGTTCCCCATGAAATGTCCTAGTAATATAATAAACAGTATTCACAGAAGTGTTTCCAGAGATTTTGTTTGAGCTTTCTTTAATAGAGAAGTGGTTGTGCTGGTCAGCCCCCATTTTGGGAACACCTGGTGTGTCAAATATCTACACCACCATCACGTACTATCTTCCCTGAGGTGCTCACCATTTAGTTCTGCCATAGAGACGTGAGAAAACAATGATATTACCAAATTCCCTACCTCTCCCCCCCCCCCCCCCAAAAAAAAACACCTCAATGCAACAGCCCAGCAGCCCTCAGTAAGCCAATTTTTAGAAAATGATGTTGAACAATACACAATCTACTGAAAGATGTTTTGCAGTACTACTTTTATGTCACTTTTTTTCCAAATAACTTCATCAAAGTCAGTGGAACTATTTGTTCTCCAAAACCATTCAGTAATCCATTCTTTCCATATTTCTTCTGCCAGTTGGGAAGATTAATTGCCCCGTGCTTACAAAAACTCGTTTAGTCACACCTTCACCAATGTAAACAAAGAAAAATCAAAGAGGGCAGCTAGAGAGAGTGCACTAGAATCTTGGAGCTAACTGCAGCTAAGTAGAACAAATTTTTGACTAATCTGCTGAGGTGTTGTCACAAAGAAGGAACCAATCATCAGGTTTCAATTGAAGTGTGTGTGAAATTTCAGGTAGCAAATGTTCCCAATACAATTTCTTTTTTATTTCTATTTTGAGAACTAAACACTGTGTAAGTTTCAACATCACCTTTGCAGTAAGGAAAACCATCACCATTCTCTTTTTGAAGGACTAGGATTTAAGACAGTGATAGGTGCACCATCATTTTCAAATCATTACATCTTTGTTTGAAAATTGGTTAGAATGTCATAGTAACAATGTTTTTAGCCAGGTAGTGATAGGACTTTTTGCAAAAAAAACACACTATTATCTCAATGTATTCCCATTTCACATCAGTGCATTTCATCCAACATTGTTCAGTAAGTAGATGCAATACTTGCAAAGCGATTCTACAAGTCTGCAAAATACAAATCTACTGATGGCATCCATAAACTCTTCATTTGATTAAAAAAGTTTTCCAGTTATAAATTTCTTTAGAAATGTGTAATAGGAGGGAAGTCAATGGGTGGAGATTCTGGTGGATATTCTAATTTGTAGTTCAAACTCTTTTTTAACTTCCCCATTCCCAAGGTATGCTTGTGGGTGGAAGACCTGTAACATGTTCAGCTTTTATTTTTGTACCGTTTGCAAGCTACTCAATAAAAAGATCCTTTTTGTATCCCAAAAATACTCCCCATAACTTGCTTTGTCTTTTTTGGCGCTGCAAATGCAAAACCCTTTGTCCAGCAGCTTCAAGAAGCTATTCTGAGACTAGGTACCTGTTATCTCAAGCAAAGGGCTGCTCCATACAAATAAAATACCTCCCTGATAATTACAGAGCCACTTCCACAATTAACACAGTCACATACAGCCATTCTTTCCATGTTGGAAATAAATTTTTAGTCGCAATCCACGACACACACCAACATTCAAAGCTAATCATAAATATATCTTTAAGATATTATATGGTGATGCATCTGAAAGATCAACTACTTCATTTACAAGAGTGGCTTTAATGTATTTATGGCCCACTTCCGCCATTTCATTAGAGATTACGCACACAGGATGAGACAGGCACTAAAGTCTGACTGAACATTAGTCTAGACCCAAACAGTTGCTCTCTTCTGTAACTGAATCCATGTGATTTAGGGGTGCCCAAAGTTACTTTAGCTGTAACATGCAATGTGAGATTGAAATGGTCTTGCCTAGCAAGAAACACCTGTCTGGTGATGTTACAGTGGTGATGCCTACCAACTCAGATAATCAACTTCCTTACATTAAATTCCCAAGTCACTATGAACTTGTTAAAGATTAAAATTATGGTTCTGTTGGGGCTACCAGTTACTTGACAAAAACCCTAGGAAATGTTGAATTGAGCAAAAATCTACATTCCAGACAAATTATTTAGCAGACAGTGATTAATTTGAAGTGGAAACAAATGAGTTTCTTGCAGTTAGAAAAATAAATTTTATTGGCACATAATTACTTATAGCAGGCCTGTTCAGGTGGTGGCTATGCAAGCAACTGAGCACATGCTTGCTCACTGCCTGGGAAGTGAGTGCTTGAGATAAAATGAGGTGTGAGATGTTACTGCTGTATAGTGCAGGGGAAGTGTGCTGTCTTCAGAGGACTGGCCACGGGTTAGGTTTGTCGTAGCCTTGAAAAGCGGATATACTTACTGCACAGTGCCCCTAACCCAGACACAGTGGAGAGAAGTTCATTTTAAATTCATTAAAGACAGCATTATGGCTGGTTTAGGAAGTTCAAAGTGAAGGTCAGGTACACCAACATCAACTTACAACCTATCAGGGCAGGATGTCTAGCTACAGACAGAGCTTATAAAGCTACAGGGAGACAGGTAGTTGCTAGATAGGTTTCATGACAAAACAGAACTTCCGGTGTTGTATTGTTGACACTAGTATATACTCAGCAGCTTGCCATCTGCATAGGATGGATGTAAATTTTATTTAATCAATTATTAGCTTTTATAATGTCAGTTCTTCAGCAATTAAAAGTAATCTAAGTTTCATTTCATTGTTATTTCTCATCAATCTCAATAGTTTTATAAAATAATTTTGGCATGAAAGGCATTAATTAGCCACTGTGATGTAATGCATCTCCATAGAACTAACATTAGCAGCTGCAGAACAGATTCGTTAACAACAGTATTTCATGCTGAGCTGCCTTGTTCTGATACCTCCATCCCCTCCCACCACTTTTATTCACCATGAACCAGTTGGTTGCTCACAGCTGAGTCATAAGGGTGAGTCAGCCTGCAAGTGCAGATTGGTGAACAGGCCTGCCTGATAGCACCGGTATTTGCATAGAAGTACAAAACCTAAAATGAGCAACCCTGTGAGAAGCAAATGTTAAGCTTTAGAAAAAAAATTAGTAATACATGAATAAATGCTTTGGGATAATATTCATGGGACTTGGCATGTAACATACTAACAGACTGACTGTAAACTGAGAGTTATGTTGTACCCGGCATTCTGGTCTCTGGAGTCAGCTACAGGAACTATGACGCATGTCAATACAAAAACACTCTTATTCAAAAACACACAGTCAGTAGGTCATGGATGTTGGAAACAAGTACAACAAAAATGTAAGTGTCTTGGAAATTAATTTTCATTTCCACAGTGAGAATAAGCTCACATACATTTACATATGTTGTTGTAGAAACAAAATTTTAAAATGTTATTACTAATTGTAATACAAACAAAATTTTTGTATTTATGACAGACCTTGAAACATCACAAAATGCAATGGATTGGTCTTACACAACAAAGTGGGAAATAGAGGTGTGATGCTCTGTGTATGTACACTTTGAGAAGTGGGTATGGCATCTAAATAAAGAAACCCAAATTCTGCATGACTGGCACTTTATCTTGAATCACTGCCTGGTACTGAATGGTTTGAAATGCATTCTGAGCAAGTGAAGATTAAGTCTTTCACAGCTTGAATACATCTAACTTGCTGCAGTTCGTCAGTAAATACACACATTTTTTACACATTCCTTGCTACTTATCGAAACCTACAACTGAGCTTTATTCATTTAAACAAAATCCATTTTTTAATTGAATGCATAAATTTTCTTCATTCCATTATATGACATAAAACTGAAACATAAACTGAACTGCAGTATATTACCTACGTAGCATAAAGTATGAACTGTGCATTAATACAGTACTTCAAGTATCACACACAATTTGCTAATTTGTTATTTTCCCTTTTTAGTATTAGCAAAATATTACAGTTTAGTGCAAATACATAACCACATTATGCCACAGCCCTCAAGTCAATGTGCATTGATCATACAGGCAGCTGACATTTACTTTATTTTATTTGGATGGCACTATGCATTTAGGGCACATTAAACCACAATTTTCAGTCATGTGAGTTGCTTATGATACTCATTCTTTTGTCCCTTCCCTGAAAAGCAATTCTCGGAAAATTCCAGCACACAGAGGAGGGATGAAAAGATTTATGTTTTCCATTTTTAGAATTTCATTTTCAGTTCTGGAAAAATAAGTTTACTGTAGGATTATCATCACACATTTCATTTAAATATAAATTAAAAACATCACAAACACAATCAAATTCTAAAAATAAATAAGACTGTAAGAAACACATTATTTCTACAGAACACTGGACATATTCATAACCCTACGGTTATAATCACATTCAGTAACTGGACACTGATTTGACACGAACAACAATTATGTAGCAAGTGGACACTGGTTTGACACGAACAACAATTGTACAGGCAGGTAACTTTAAATGAATCCTCATGCTTCCTCACATTTATTACTTTCTTTATATATGACAGTAATTTACAACCACTGAAACAATAAATTATCTGATTGTGCTGTTCACTCCAACAATCATGAAAATCCCACTAGTAAGATATTACCTACGTGCAAAAAGTTATAGCATAATTCCAATACATGGGCCTTAAAATAGATCTTCAATACACTTTGGTTTCCTAAATGTACTCTGCAACATCAATGATAAGATGCAAAAAAAAATTCAGAAAGTATACATACAATTACAGGCAAGCCTTTCATCTCACTTCATTCACAAATTGGAATGAAAGCTGATGAAATTTGTACTATGTACCCATTTAACATGTACTAGATGGAGACTTTGAAATGGCAGCAAATGGAAACGAGCTAATGTGGGTGAAAATGTTCTAACATACACCAGTAACTTTTTGAAATGCATGCGCCATGCATTTCTGAAGTCTCACTTCAGATTCTACGAGAAATCAAACACTAATCGTGATTACATTATTCAGTCACAAATTGTACAGTCCTTATTCTAGCCAACCACTTCTCACGTTGATGTGATCTGAAATAGTTACCAACACAGGATCATTATCTGATAAGTTATCCATGTATTTTTAAACTTACTCTTCCTCTCAATGATAGAATCTCCTAACCTTTAAATGCTTTCCGAATTTTACTACCAACACTAATTTCTATTGCTCTAAAAATCATTTGCACCCACAAACTGGTTTCCACCAGAATAAGCTTTTTAGCCTCCTGTCATTGCTTCAGTTTCATGCAACAATCAATTTGGCAATTATGTTTTGGCCTGTTTCCTGTCATTCCCAGTTTTTGGCAAAAGCATCTCCTTGATAGTATTATTTTTTTCTCCTAAATACTGAAAGTGTCCCAACAATCTACACATGTAACACATTATGTACACCAAGAGTTTCTTTACAAACAAAATCAGTGTGAACTACTGGAGCTTGAATAACTGTACCGCCTGCGACGAATAGGTGTTCGAGAACGAGATCTGGAGCGGTAAGGTCGCCGACGAGGTGGACTTCTCCGGCGTGGCGGTGGAGGAGGTGAACGACGCCGATACCTGTGACACAATGATACAATATAACTGTAGCTTTTGTTTTTATTTAGAATAAGTATAATATTAAAGCTCATATAGGGTAGATCAACACATGTTGTAAAAAGATCATCCATTATGGCCTCATTTAAAATTAGAAGGAAGAGGTGGAGAAAAAGAAGAAATTTTCTCAACATGGCATTGCTCACCAAGTACACTCTTGACTCAACAAGATTCGATTTTTTATCTAATCGAATGGAGGCGATGACATCTACAGTGACTATTTCTTCCTACCGAATCAAATTTTCAAGTTAAGGAACAGGAATAAACCATTTGGGACTAAATAACATAAATAAATTTATGTAAAACAGATTTTAACCTCAATTGATGTATCTGCCCTGTTGTGAAAATGCAAATTCTGGTGTGTGTGTCTCTCTCTCTCTCTCTCTCTCAAAGAAACAACTGCTCTTTCAGACTATCTTATAATGAACCACAGTATAGTCCAGTTACGACTTATTCGCCAACATCATGCCTTGGGAAATCTAGAAAGCAACTCCTTTTTTTCTACTCAACAAACAAGTCTTTTCCCATGGTACTGATGTTGTTTGGTTTCTGGGCAGTTAAAATGGATCCAAGTTTCACACATGGTTATGAATTTGCCCAAAATATTGCTAGGAATTGAAGTAAAACGTTACAAATCTTTGTTCTGAAATGTTGTTCTACATCCCAATTTAGGTTGATCAATCACCAATAATGTGGCATCTGATAAGGACATGATTTTTCCACATCCATTCTTTTCATGAAGAAATCATTCACCTTACCTTTTTTTTACTTCTGTACCCACATTTAAACTGATTAAACCAGAAAAACAAGGTCAGTGAAATAAAAGTGGTCTGAGAAGAGTTTCCAATATTTTGTGGCAATGTAATCTAAATAGCACTATGAGAATTAGAAAACTACATGAAACGAGTACAAACTCCAGAAAAAATGCTTAAATAGAAGATACACTGCACAAAAGTCTAACAAAGTTACAACAACAATTAGCTGTGCCATGGGTATTGAAGAGATTGTTATGTCAAAACACCATCAAAACGATTCTTCAGCTTTATCATTGCATGTTTTCTGTTGGTGCACAGCTTAAAGCTTCCAGACCAACCTGTGTGTGGCCATTTCTGACAGAAGTTACTGACTGAAATGGTATCAGGACATCTGGTTTGTCAGTTTACATTTCTTCACATGAGACTTGGCTTAGACTGTTTGGGTACACTGATTCACAGTACAAGCAACATTCTGCCTCAGAAAATTATAATCAGACTGTTGAGCAGCAACTGCATACCAGTATTGTTAAGACTAGTGTTTGGTATACTATTTGTGTGCCAGCTGTGTTCTGGCCACCCCTTAAATAGTCTCAATACCAGGTCTCACTCCAACTGATTGTATTGATAAGTTAAAATATGTACCAGATTGGGATTCCAACCCAGATCCCTGCTTTTTACAGGTCGTGAGCTACCAATGACAACACCTGAACATGGTTTCAGGACTGACCAAAAGCTTCAACTTGTCACAAGCTCTTCCTCCTGAGGCAGCAGATAAACAAAACTTCCAGCAGATGCTCGTCTCACAGCATTGTGGGAGAGTTTCTGCAGAGTTTGGAAGAAACGGTGAGTGTAAAAAAGCAAGCTGGAACCATTCACTTGTTCTTCTTCCATTCCTAATAACAATAATAATAATAACAATAATGTATTTTTCCCTTTACTTCATCTCATTCTTTAATTTTGAATAATGCATATAAGATAATTACTTAAAACAGTTAATCTCTCATTGAAGTTGAAATCCATAGTGTTTTATTGTTCATAAGATGATTTCATGATAGCTGAAGGTATGAACCTGATTTACACAAAAATAATTTTTATGAGTAAATATTCTTAAATTGAAGGTCCGTATAAATATATACAGAGAGCTAGAAAGTAACTATGAATGCAGCAATATACCTCATCTGAATGCCCTTCAGTTTCTGTTTTCAGTAAAAACCATTTTTTCTTCAAAAACTTTCTATGTCAAAAGTTATTCATAGTTAAAGTTTTCATCTTCTAGACGGTCCCACTTTTAACAAGTGCAGTTTCCACCTAGTCTTGTAACCCTTATTTTTCTGATAACAAAAATGTCCACTTTCATCAGGAGACCTTGTGAGATCGATCTAGAAAATTACATATTATGGTCCATTTTTGGTGGTAACTGGGAATTCCCTTGGGAGTATACATAGTGTTCAACAAATAGTACATACAATTTTGTCAATTTTACAGTTACCCATTTCATAGTTAAGCCAGATTACTTCCTGCATCACAGCAACTCTATTTCAACTTCTTTTGCTAGCATTCTTGTAATAAAGTAAAACCTAATAGCAAATTTCAATAATTATTCATAAGCTCTTCTAAAAAGTAGGAGTGCTGGACAATTAACCAGGCAGTCCCTGTATAGTTATCAACACGCAAACAACAGAAAGTTAGTCCGTGAGTAAGGTTCATTTTGGTAATACCACTGTGCTGTGAATAGCTACATGAATTTTTCTTCGTGTTGTGTTTTTGTCAGGAGTTTATACAAAAAATATACTAGAAATATGCTGCTGCTATATACATTACCTTAGAAAAGCTTTTCACCAAAATAACACACGTGTCAATACAAGTGTAAAAGCATCAGGTTAATTAGTGCAATGTTGCATCCATCAATTCATACTTATTATTAACCAAAAATTAAAGCAAGACACTGGACACTAAAAGTCCAGTTACCGAGGGAAAGCAATCAAAGGTGAAGCACACCACAGAAGCAGCTTGTGAAAAGCTGAATCAGCTTGGGAGGTGTGTCTGGATGGCGTAATTATTACCTTACAACAAAAGAATTAAATTTCTCAGTCTAATTTAGTTTTAATAGATACAGATGTAAAACTCTTGAAATGAAAATGATTGATATTAGCAGAAAACTTGTTTCTCTTCATCTTTCTTCAAGTTTATACTTACTCATGTTAATATTATTATTCTTTTTTTTAAATACAAAAACAGCATAAACTTTTTTAAGCTTGGACACATGCACTATGTCAACAGCGCAGCTCCCAGAAAGCAACTAAAAAATAATTACTGATTGTTGCTCATAGACACAAATGCACTCATCAGAGCATATGCAGAATATGTTGTGCAAGTTTTTGCAGATCCTTCTTTTTTAACATTACTGAAACACTGTCAGTGATGTACATTTTCCTACGATCAGGCCCAGTTTAAGGCCCAAGCAATACACGCCGTCGCTTGGTGCATCAATCTGAGAGGGATTCCAGAGGTGCCATAACATTATGATTTCTACACAGCATGTAATTAGTAGTGGCTGCTTGGTGCCCATGATGTATAAACCATATGATTCATGCAGGGTCACTGAACGAAACCTAGAAAAGTTTATTGTGAATCAAGTCCTTGTAGGCAGCAGGGAGAAAAAATGACCCACTTGACAGTCACCAACAATTTCAACATCCTTACATTTCTGTTGATGTACGGGATGACTCAAAAGTCCGTTAACATTTGAAAATTGAATATGTCATGGAATAATGTAGGTAGGGAGGTAAAAATTGATGCACATGCTTGAAATGACATGGTGTTTTATTGAAATTTTTAAAAAAATGTGCACAAAATGACCAACAGATGGCACTTTATATGATACAAACGCAATAATTAGCATAACAATTGATTTTTAGCACAGATGATGTTCTTTATAACAAATGCTCCACATGTTGACCACCATTCATCAACAGTACCTTTAGTTGAGGGACAATGTTGTGAACAGCATATCGACAGGTATGGTTAGTAACTGCCATCAAATATTCCCTTTCAGAATCCCTAATGAGGTTGGGTGATCGCAGTAAGACTTCAGGTAAACCCACAGCCAATAATCGCACAGATTGAGTTCTGGGGACCTGGGAGGCCAGTATGATGGCAGTGGTGACTCAGCATGTGATCCTCAACAAAAGACGTGGGCAAGAGATCTTTCAACACACGTAGCGATATGGGGTGGAGTGCAATCCTGCATAAAAGTCGTACCTTCCCGCAGGTGTTTATAGGTCAGGCTAGGGATGATGTGATTCCGTAACATACTGGCATACTACCTTGCACCCTCATGCTGACAGTTTGGAAAGCACCACGCCACATTTCCCCAAAGAAAGCAACATCTGTTGGCCAGTTTTTCCACTCTTTTTTGGTTTCAATAACATCCCATGTCATTTCAGACATTATTCCGTGAATTAGTGTGTTTTCAAATATTAACGGACTTTTGAGTCACTCTATATAGCCTGAATTGAACCATGAGGATTTAACCTATGCACAAAATATTGTGGCAGAGCATGCATGTGTAGGAGCAAGCAAAGGGTATTCTGGGCATTTGTTACAAGTTTTCTTCAAGAACAAATAATTTTCGGACATACGTTTACATGGACTTCTCTTACAAGGAACTCAAAGAGTGCAAGGTTGCAAGTTCAGTCTCTAGTAAGGGTCATTTGAAAGTGTTGTGTTAACAATTATGACAGGAGAAATATTAGCTGCTAATGACTCACCACGTGCATCAGGAGGGTGTGACAGAAAATGAGTGTCCGGGAGATGCAGAGATCACCCTCCTATGGGACGTACGTATTACCATTTCACAAAATGGACATGTGAAACAGGTAAATTTTGTAGCTGAAGCATTGAAGCTTTATTTTGGCACAACAAATTGTAGAAACATTTGTGTGTGAAACTAACCATTATCCTGCAGATTTTATTCAGAAACAGACTGATATCCAACAGTGTTCTAGGCTTTGTAACTTGGTAGATGTTGATGCAGATGACCTTTATGTTTTTTCTTGGCACTGCAGATGTTGATAGAAATTATTCAGAAGCCATCCATAAAAATATTATTTTAGCATGCATCCACTTTTTAACATGCCACTTTTTACCGGGCTATGCACTAAGACAAATCTGAACTACTTTGTATATTCCTTCATTTTGTAACGAGGAACTGCATGCATTTGAGGGAAACAAAAGATTGTTCAAGTTGGCTTAATCATTCAGCACTTGAACGATACATTTAAAAATTCATACGGCATGGGAGAAATCATGTCTGTGGATGAACCTAGAGATCTGTGAATCATCCACAGGATATTTGTGGCAATTTGTTATTTATACAGCAGTTCCACAGAGATGGAAACAAAATTTCTTTCTGTAGTTACCCTGAAAACAAGTCAGGTTGAAATAAAACTTCTTGACATAATTGATGGTTACAACGTCTATGTCTGAAGGACATTATATTGTGAAGGTTCAGATACTGAATAAACACAGACATTGTAACCATCAATGATGTATCCATGACTCAATGGGCTAAAATGATGATACAATATTTGTCTCCCACTGCAGGAATCACAAATTGTGTGAGCATAAGTGTTGTGTCTATGTGACATACGGAAGTTTGGATTGGTCATGAAATTGGGCTTGAATAGCTGAAGTGGTTAAGGCGACCCCTGGCGTAAAGCAGAAAATCTGGATCCAGCACAAATTTTCATGAGTTGCAAACAGCTGACATCAGTGATAGCCACAGAATATGAATCTGTTTCATAATAAAACTTGTCAAGCCTCTTTTCAACTTAGGCCATATGCTCTGGATGGGCAATTACTACAACAGCATGCATTTGTGTCACTTTATGAAGAAAGAGGTATAAATGTAGCTGACACACTTCGACTGAGTAGTAAGAATGTACCTGGTGTCTTGAAAAATGCAATACTCGATAAAGTTGAACGCATGGGGAGTTCCTATTGGCCTGACAGCAAGAGAGATCTTTACTTTAGAATTTCTTGCTCGCATGGAAGTGGACAATGATTGGCAGTGGAAGATTTTGTGGACAGACAAAGCCCACTTCCATCTGACAGGATAAGTCAATACGCAGAATTGTGGAATATGGCAACGAAAAATCCACACGCAAATCAACCAGTACCACTTCATCCTGACAAGATCACAGTGTGGTGCGGTTTACAGCATCATTTATTATAGGGCCAAATTTTTTCGAAGAGAGACATGCTTCCGGTCCTGTTACCTGTACCGTCACTGGTAAGCACAATGAGTGTCTTTTGCGCAACCACGTCATTCGAGCTCTCCAACAGTGCGGAAGTGTGGAGGGGATCATTTTTATGCAAGATGGCGCACCTCCGCACATTGCAAATCCAGTTAAGCAGTTGCTAAAGCACCATTTCGGAAATGCTAGAATTATCAGCCACCATTTCCCTACAGCCTGGCCGTCCCGATGATCACCTGATCTTAATTTGTGTGGGGTTGGGTTGTTTGGGGAAGGAGACCAGACAGCGAGGTCATCGGTCTCATCGGATTAGGGAAGGACGGGAAAGGAAGTCGGCCATGCCCATTGAAAGGAACCATCCCGGCATTGGCCTGGAGCGATTTAGGGAAATCACGGAAAACCTAAATCAGGATGACCGGACGCGGAATTGAACCGTCGTCCTCCTGAATGCGAGTCCAGTGTCTAACCACTGCGCCACCTCGCTCGGTTTAATTTGTGTGACTTCTGGCTGTGGGGCTATCAGAAAGATGTTGTGTTCAGTATTCTGATTGCAAACTTAGCTGCATTGAAGGCACACAATACACAACACAGTCTAAACATGACCCCGGAAACACTTCGATCATGTTGTTTCTCGATTTCACCTTGTTGCAGAAAACGGTGGACAGCATATCGAACATGATTTGCACCAGTCACATGGAAATTAATAATCCAATTTGATTTTGATTAATATTTCTTATGCGGTTTTTGGCTTCAGCACAATTAAAAACCAACGTCAGTGATGCTTTTTATGCAGTTTTTGGTCTCAGGACAATTAAAAACCGATTTTTCCCATCCGATGTGATATGACCTTGCCATGGTGGATGGGCTTTCGTAACTAAGGCCACATCCTACAAGTGACAGAAACGACCAACAGCGCACGACAGCTTCAGGCAACAAAACACAACCACAGGTATAGTTACGGAAGTGTCCTACGTGAGCGACATCTATGTCACTGCCTGTCTCCCGCTGCAACTGGCGACATTTGAATTCAAACGTATTTGAACCTTGTTGCTGTAGCACATGTGACTGAGAGCGACAGCCACGGGTCTTCTCGGCAAAGCAATGGAGCGGATGCGACGGCAGCTATGAAATACTTATCATCCGATTTTAAGAAAACAAATTTGAATCTTCTGCATCTTATAGCTTGATATCTTTAAACAATAAAGGGCTGAATTTATTTTCAAATTTGCAGAGGTAAAATCACATTGCGTAGACTTTCCGTATAGTTCATTTAAGGCCATACATTATTGCATATGAAATGTAACTAATACATCTAAATTGTATTTAAAGCTGAGACCGGAATGACATCTCTTTTCATTCTTGAGACATTGGTTGTTGTATCGACAGACCTTTCCTGCGCTTCAGGAATCAAGTGGTAGTAAAAATCGTCGCATCTCATAAATGGTTCAAGATATCGAAACAACGATTTTTGAAGATGACAGCATGCAGAAAGGACTATTTTATCATATGATTAACACTTGATACATTTTTGTAAATGTGTGAGTAGAGCAAAAACAAGACTCTTCATAAATTACACCATGAGGTTTTGTCCAAATTTTCATAGCCAACCAAAGGGAGAGAAACAGGTAAACGAAGTACCAAAGTGACCAGTGTGAGGTCTAGTTTTGCATGAAAATATTTAACTGCTTGAAAGTAATCAGGGTAATTAATGAAAGCTTAATTAATGAGTTGAGGAAGAATTGAGATATTTCTCGAAAAGCTGCTGCCAAGTAAATGAAGTGTCAAAAATTTCATCTGTTCAAGGCAATTAAAAAGATACATTGGTGCGGTATTTAAATGTCAAAAAGGCTTCCTTCGAATCAAGCACATTAGGAAAGCAAACAAGGTGTCAGTAAGATCACGCTTTCTTAAAAAAAAAACACCAAGGAAATCAGTCAAATATTTTATGAAATGATTTGTGAAAAAGAAATAAGTAGATTAGAGAAACGTTATTTGTGTCTTTGAATTATGCTCGAAATCATGAACAGAAAATGAGGTGCACCAAATGTTTCCATAATATTTTTCATTTCATACTTTTAGACAAATCATTACACCAAACGTTTGCCTTTCTTTTCTAAAATTTTGTATGCCTTACTTTTACAGACTATTTAGATTAATTGAAACGCTTGGCCTTAATACTGACTGCTGATGAATTAGAGTTCGCAACATCAAATGTCTGTAAAATTTCATGGTTCACTGAATTTATTAAGAATTTAATTTGTGTGATATACTGGGATAGGTGTGTAAACACTTAAAGTTCTTTGGCAAGACCTCAAAAATATACTTAGCAATGCAGTGCAAACAGTATTCATAAAACTTAGTATACAGAATTGTAACTGTGTCAGTTAAAATGTATGTAGAACCCAGGATCGAACCGAGGAACCTTTTGGAGCACGTCATCTCCCACTGCAATGCTACCGCTACACCACACCTACACATTATTTTCGATTGTCAATTTGTGTATCTATGTGTATATGTAGGGTAGTTAGTCAAGTAGTCAGTCATTCTTCCGCATTTATTGGCTGATCATGTAAAAAACATTCATATTTAATTTATTGATGAGGTAAGTCAAATGCTCCTCTGCTCATTCATGTGTATTCGAAGAATTTGTCTGGTGTTCTTCATAGTTGATGATATTTATGAAATTCTCCATGGAGATTCCTCCCTTTGTAAATTTCATGAACAGCATTTTCGCTTTATTTTCTTAAGTAAACCTAATTTTGCAGCCTTACTCTCCAGCTACAGTATTCCACAGTTTGGGGGTGCCGTTTTATAGAAACAGCTGGTGGGCTTTAAGCAGCCAGCACGCAGGACACCCAAGCTTTTCACCCGGTGCTGCTGCTTGTCACTGGAGTGTCGCGCATCCAGAAGTTGCTTGCTGTTGGTTGCTTCTGACGCTCGTGTAGGACACGGCCTAACAGTATAAAACCTGTACACCCATGCACACTGAGTAGTACAGCTTGTTTAATGTCAAACACACACCTTAGGCATTGTTGTACGGTTCATTTGTCATTTGTAGTCAACCACTATTAAATTATGATGCTTGCAGCATCATCTATTGCTACATTTTGTAACTATTTATTTTTCTTCTGCCATATGTTTTCCCCCTTCTCCAATGATATTCTGTTGCAATCTGACGTCATTCTACCAGTGGTGTTGCAGTTTGAAAGTTTAACTTTAATTATAATCACCCTGTATACAAATGTGTGAAATATGTCAAATATATTGCAAAGCGTTTGATGTGTGTATGTGGGCAAAAAGTCACAAGAGAAGTGATGAAATACGTTTAGGGTTACAAACTTTGATACTTTCTGTGCAAGTGTAAGGTTAAATTGTGGATAGTGTACGCTATTTTCATTCCTAGTGTTATACTTATGAATGCTACTATTAGTTTCAAACCATACCTGATTCTTCACAACAAGCATAAGAAAGTCAATGTCTTATGAAATTGTCATTTGTACGCCTAATTTTTTAATAGTTGCTTGGACACCTGGTGATGCCCTTACAACACATTTCTGTGCAGTGATTACTTTCTGCACATGTGTGAAATTGTCCCAAAAAATTATTCCATATGACAAAGAATGGAATTATGCGTAGCAAGCTAATTATCTAACACTTTGATCACATAAATCAGCAATTAAGCACAGAGAAAATGTTGATGAAGATCTATAAATTATAGACTATAATAAATGACTTCTATTCAAGTTCTGATCCATATACACACCCAAAAACTTTGAACAGTCAGTTTTATATATTTCCTTTTCCTCATGCAGTATTGTTATTGTTGATTATATATAGTGAGAAGGGTTGAATAAAGAAATCAATACGCAAAGGGGAAAAAGAAAACGAACAGAAAGGGAAAGAGTTATTTTTTCATGGAAATATTCCATTACATTAGAACCTACAGCTGTGATTTCTGGCACTTGTATAATACATTAATTGTAAATACTGAATTTCTACATACAATAACGCTTCCAGAGAACAATTACAACATTTCAGTAGTTGTTATATACATTACGTCACTGTTCAATGTTCACCTTGGTGGTGTACGAGGCCAACGATGCACAGGTCTGCGGGGAGGAGGACTGCGACGAGGTGGAGGTGGTCTTGGTTTGGGTGGCATCAGCACCAGAGCAGCAGTGATCTCCTGGCCATCTATCTGACCTGTAAATTTTAAAATATAATCCCAAGATGAATTACATAATTTACAAACAAGCACAGAAATGTTATTGATCTGATAACAATCTATGTTTTAAATACAATTCAGAATGAAAAATGATGAAATAGAGTAGCAGAAATTGAAGCATTATACACAGCAACAATTGCTACAGATGGTTACTGCAATGATAACGATGGAGGAGGAGGAGGACAATAGATATAAGTGAGATGGGACAAAAAAAATAAATCACCAAAGAAAAAATGGAGAAGACAAGAAAAGAAAACAGAAACAGAAAAAATGATGAAGACAACAACCGTTCATCTCCATCACCACCATCATCAGCTTCTTCTGCTGCACATAGAGTGCTGCGTTATCGCCTTTTGGACAGCAAGCATGTGTGTGATACAGCAATACCAGTTCTTGAGGCATCCGTTCTAATTAGCAGCATAACTTGCAGTAGCTGCACCTGCAAGTCTGGGCTGTACAGTTAGTTGTTCTGCTTGGATCTAAACATCACCTAGCTTTTTACTTGAATATTCTACTTCCTTTTGTCTTTGCAAGAGCTACGTTCACATTTAGTTTTCAAAAGTACACATGGCTACGGCTTGTGACCTGCTGCGGTATCTTGCTGGAGGAGTTAGCTGCTATCTGGAAGCTGAGTTGGCAACTACCTACCAGCTTAATAAGCCCAATGTGAATTGTACTGGTGATGGAGTGGTAGGACTAGTCCTCTCTCGGCATGCCAGTTATTTCTGTTATCAGTTTAGTCTGCAAGAGAACCCCAATTTAACAAGCAGTTGTCTGAAACTTCCTGACAAATTAAAACTCTGTGCTGGACCGAGACTCGAACTCAGGACATGTACTGGCAGAATTGAAGCTGTGAGGATGGGTCATGAGTCATGCTTGGGTAGCTCAGTTGGTAGGGCACTTGCCCGTGAAAGGTAAAGGTCTGAGTTTGATTCTCAGTCTGGCACACAGTTTTAATCTGTCAGGAAGTTTCATATCAGTGCACACTCCACTGCAGAGTGAAAATCTGATTCTTCAAGCAGTTATTTGATGGTGAATGGTGGACTGTGCCCAGACCCATGACCATTTCATGGGGAATGTTATAAGTGGTAAATAGCTAAAAGAACAGCCTTGTATTTATAATAAAAAATTTCAGGGACTGCCTTCAGTTGAAGGGTCAGAGGAAAAAAAATCAGGTAAGTCACTTTTTTTTTTAAAATTGAGTTATTGCTACAGTTCAATTCAGACTAATTATACACTGCTGTTGCGAGGGAAAACAACCTCACATGTTCAGAGATATTAGCATTCAATGTTTTGCTGTAAGGGAAAAGAACCAGGTGAGTCAATTTTTCAGGGGAAAGAAACAGGCAAGTCAGTTGTGACTCATCCAGCCACAGCAGCGTAGAGCAAACAATTCTTATGTAAAATCTCTCCCATCATCCCCCCTCCCAGTCAATTGGAGGCACAGAAAAAACAAAAAGGTGGCTACTTGCATAGTTTGCAAAAAATGGAGTCCTGCCAAATATAGCAACCAATGCCATTTACTTTAAGCACCAACATTTGATATATTTGTTCAATAGCCATGTTCTTTTTCACTTCACCACTCGTGCCTTGAATGAGGACACTGAAGAGTGTGTCATAGGAAGACTGGTCAATATTCAGGGATATTACAGGAACAATCATTTGAAGTAAAAAGGTCTAGTAAATATGGGCTCTAAAATGCATACTTTAAGGGCTATAAGAACTTGTTCAGTAGAAGAGATTTGTTTTACAATAGCAAAGATGAACAGGTGCTAAATGACTCTTAAGCTATGCCTTTTACAGCTCATGCTTATTGCACTTTCTTGGTGTGAATGTCGTCAGATCCTTGAGTATAGACAATTTCTCCTGGGACATCCTGTATACTTGTAATTCTGCTGGATGGTCAAAATAAAAATTTCATAATGTTTCCATCCATTCGTTATGTAACTGTCAATGAAATTAATGGCCTGAAGATGACAATTACATCCCCTGTGTGTGGCCCTAGAAACACCTCAAGATTTCTAAGAGCAGATAGAAGAATCGAGATGTAAGCCATCTCCTTTGACTGTGGTCATTGTTAATCAAGAAAAGGAAAACACTGTTTGACTCCAAGTTTGGTGCAAAATGCCCTTTCAAAACACATCTTATTACCATAATATCATCTGAATCCAGCCACTGTAAGAATGCTGAAATATCAAACAACTTATTACAGAAAAATGCAAAATGACATCATAGGGACACTATGACGATGTCAACTAGAAGACAGGCTGTCTGAACTACCGATATCTCTTTATAATGGTATGTAACTGCAGAATTCCTTACTTACCTATTCTACATCAGCTCTGCAGTTATCTTCTGTTCGAAGTAATCTAATGTCAACAATTCTGATCTTTTTTCTAGATCTCCTCCCAATTTCCAACCTAAAATGTAAAGATTTGCAAAACCTGATGAAGTTTTGCCATCCTGGTGCTATGGAATTCTTCAGTCATCTGCTCCACAGCTACATATAGGTGATGTGAGTACTATCGCTGCTTTATCACAAGCAAGAATTTCTTTACTCATGATTATTATGGAATTATTGCTTGGTTTACGTGTTTCTTTCCTCTTACAGAGTGACATTGACTGCATTTTGAGAAATTACTTCATTCTAGGAACACTCCAAATGCCAGTAACCCTATTTCCACATTTGATGCCCGCAGGATGTTTAATGTAGGAAACAAAAGTGCCACAAGTTCTTATACAATGATGTAATCACAGTTCAAACATTAAAATTGCCTTTTCTCAAGTTTCATAAAAATTGACTTCCCTGGTTCCTTCAGTGGCCCTTCCATTGGTAATGAGACAGACCTAGCAGGCCTTGCCTCTAAAGGTGCAATACTGAATACCGCACAATAAATTTGACTGACTGAGATTGGTATTGACGATTTGCACAATATAATGAAAACGACTGCAGAGCTTTAAAAATATTTATAGAGGGTGCTCTAAAATTCCCATCACAAACTTCTAGGACTTGTAGAGGGAACTAAGGAGATAATATTTTAAATTGGAAACCACATCCAGAAACGTACCATTTCCACACTACGACTATTTGGAAATGTGTTGGTAACGCGGCCACTTTTACAAGTAATTCATTAGTTATGGCCCAGAACATCACTTGTTTTATAATTTCACTCATTGATAATCAAAGAAACAAAAAGGAAACTTAATCAGTTTTCGCAAGCACTATTGTTTACAGCTAAAATTTTTTGGTCATTTTCAAAGGAGAGTTAGCACTCTGATCCACTACGAGGTAGGTTCAATGTGGCAATCACTAAGTTCAATGCACACATTGTATCTATGAATGATAATCTGGTACACACCATCTATCACACCTGGTGTCTGCACAATCTGTCCTGCAGTGACCACAAACTCATGCCACCAGATCTTCTTCTGTCTCTACAGGAGTCTTATAAACCAAACTTTCCATTCAACCCCACAGGAAAAAGTCCAGTGGAGTCAAATCCAGTGATCATGGAGGCTATGCAACTGGGCCACATCAGCCTATCCATATCTTTGTCTGAATCGTTGGTTCAGATGTTTCTGAACACGATGTGAAATGCGAGTGGATGCACTGTCATGCTGAAACCACCTGTCTTGACAGACATTCAATAGCACAAAATCCAACAAAATGCTCAGTACTTGTTGTAGGAAGGCCAAGTAGATGTTACCCATAAGCTTAGGTCAAAGCATGTACGGTCCATTACCTGGCCATACAGAATACGTGCCTACACAATGATACCAAATCTGTGTGGTAATCAATGGACATGAATGGCATGTGGGTTTTCATCTGCTTAGACCTGGCTGTTTCCAGACTTTAGAACACAATCCCTAGTAAATTTACATTCATGTGTGAAGAGAATGTGTCAAGGAAATACTACAGGCTCATTGAAGCAGCAGCGCAGAAACTGCATACAAAACTCAACACGTGGTGCAAAATCGGATGGCATTAGTGACTGTATCTTTTGGAGGTGGTATGGATGTAATTTTTGCTCATGCAGAACATACCAAATGGTGCTGGGACCGACATCAACTGCACATGTAATTGTTCATGTATCATTGATGCATTCTCTTCTACTTAATGCAGTACGGCCTCTTCCAATTCAGATGTGGGGGCATCTGCTTGGAGCACCACAGTCACAATTGCTGACAGTGAAGGTATCCCATTCTCAAAGCTGTTGTGTAATTTTGGTGAAAAGAGTACGCAGCAGAGTTTGATGTTGTGGATAATGATCTTGATAAAGGTGACGAGTAGCTCTTCCAATACCATTAGCTTCACCGTACCAAGCGATCATGTTGGTGTAGTGCGCAAATGTGTATTCAACCATGTTGCACTAACACTCACAGACACGTGAATGAGGCTCAAACCAGGTCAGAATGGTACCACAAACATCAAATGACGTCAGCTAATCCACAGTAAGTGACACCCTCACCCCATGACTACCCTGTTTTATTCTTCATACCTACCTTGTGAACATGGTTCAAATGGCTCTGAGCACTATGGGACTTAACATCTAAGGTCATCAGTCCCCTAGAACTTAGAACTACTTAAACCTAACTAACCTAAGGACATCACACAACACCCACTCATCATGAGGCAGAGAAAATCCCTGACCCCGCCGGGAATCGAACCCGGGAACCCGGACGCGGGAAGCGAGAATGCTACCGCACGACCACGAGCTGCGGACTTGTGAACATGTTTTGAAATGGCTGTAACACTGAAATTGTACGTTACTGGACATGGGTTCCCAGTCCCCTCTACAAGTCCTAGAAGTTTGTAAGGGGAAATTTAGAGCACCCTGCATAAAAGCACCATGCTGTACTTTGAAAAATGAAATACCTGAGTGATCAGGAAACACCAGATACCTCATTGTCCACAACAGCAGAGGAAACTGAATATCATGGCAGTAAACAGACATGGTTATTTTACTTCTAAGTTCTCAGAACTGACAAATAACATCAGGTCGGCTACCCATTGAGCGTACATGTTTATTTTTCTTGCAGAAGTTTTCAGAGTACAGACATAAGATCATGCAGGCTTTCTATCACTAATTAGTATATAACAGTTTTATTCCATCTGGAACAGTTGCTACATTAGCGAAATACATAGAACACACCACACGTAAATTACACAGTTCACTTATTTAGTTTGTAAATAGTTGTTGTCAAGATTTGCAAATTTATGCTGCTTGACTTGCATCTTTTCAGATTTGTTTCTTCGCCCATTCTGCATAATTTCTGCTCATGTTTGGCAAGGCAAGCAGTTCAATCACAATACATACAAGTTCCACATTGCTGAGTGCCAATATGTTCACTATGATGGCACAGTTCTGACTGATGCTTCCAGACATAAGAAGATAATTTCTTTTCAACCTCCAATCAGTCGAGAAATTAAAACTACAATGAAAATACTGTCAAAGCTTTGTGGAGTTGTGTTGTGCAATAGCTCTAGTATACCTGTCAACCGTGTCACGTCACAGCTTTCAGTTGTGGCTGCAAAGTGAACACATAAAGATACCTAGAAAATAGTCTCTCCTGTCACATGTGAAGTCTTCTTGAGGTGTTTCGTCTGATTTCATGCAGCCCACATAATGCAACTGTCCTGAGTTTACTGTTTCATGAGCATTTCCAGCCACATATTGCAGGTAAAACAAAGACACTCCTGTAGTGTTTTTGACAAGAAGTGTTTGGTTACCAACCACACAGACTGGATATGGCTTCCTGTGATTTTCATCTCTTTTGCTCACATGAATTGCTGGCTATGAGGACATAATTTTGACACAGACAGTGAGCTACAGACCAGCAAAGGAAATTGGTGGAAATAACAGGTGGCTGCCAACAAAGACACTCCTGTAGTGTTTTTGACAGGAAGTGTTTGGTTACCAACCACGCAGACTGGATATGGCTTCCTGTGATTTTCATCTCTTTTGCTCACATGAACTGCTGGCTATGAGGACATAATTTTGGCACAGACAGTGAGCTACAGACCAGCAAAGGAAATTGGTGGAAATAACAGGCAGCTGCCTTCTATGATAAGTGTATTGGAAAGTTGGTACCACACTACAACAAATGTCCAGATCAGACTGGCAACTGTGTACAGAAGCAGATAGAAGATGTAGCTAAATCTTTCAAATAAAATAAAATAAAAAATTATTTTCACTGTGGTTTCCATTTCACAAACAATCAGAAGAAAAAAAATAGCCCTCATGCAATATTATTGTTGCAATAATATTGAGCATGAAAGAGCCACTTAAGAAACATTTCATGCCTCCTGGCTAAAAACAAGACTACAACTTTAAGAGAGTGTTACCATCTGCATCTGTTAGGATTGACGGAGGGCATAGAAAAAGTGCTAAGAAGAGCAGCTCATTTTGTATTGTCATGAAATAGGGGAGAGAGTGCCATGCATAAGATATGCAAAATGGGATGTCAATCATTAAAACAGAGGCATTTCTCGTCGCAGCAGTGTCTTCTTATGAAATTTCAATCAACAACTTTCTCCTCAGACCATGAAAATATTTTGTTGGTGCCCTCCTACATAGAGAGAAATGATCTTCATGATAAAATAAGAGAAATTGGCACTCACACAGGAAGATTTAAGTGACTGTCTTCCCCCATATTCTGTTCGAGAGTGGAACGGTACAAAAATATGAGGGGTGTTCAATAAGTAATGCAACACTTTTTTTCTGAAAGCAGGTTGTTTTTATTCAGGATTCCAATACACCATATTATTCTCCACTCTTTTCACTACAAAACCCTATTTTTCAACATAATTTCTGTTCAATGTGACGGCCTTACACCACCTTACTGGGAGGCCCTGTATGTCTGCATGGTAATACTCTATTGGTCAACAACGGAGCCAACAGCTTGCTGCATTAATAACTTGCTTCTGACGGAGTGCATCCTTCATTGGGCCAAACAGATTTAAGTCGGAAGATGTGAGATCCGGGCTGCAGGTTGGATAAGGAAGAACAGTGATACGAAGTTTTGTGAGCTCCTCTCAGTTGCGTAAACTTGTGTGAGTCATTGCACTGTCACAGAGAAGAAGTAGTTTGTTTGCATTTTTGTGAGGACAAACATGCTGAAGTTGTTTCTGCAATTTCCTGAGGGTAGCACAATACACTTCTGAGTTAATTGTTGCTCCAGGAGAGCAAACATCAAATACAATAACACCTTCAGAGTCCCAGGAGACTGTTGTCACGGTTTTACCAACTGAGGGTGCGGTTTTGAACTTTTTCTTCGGAAGAAAGGTGGTGTAGACGTCACAACACAGACTGCCATTTTGTTTCCGGTTTGAAGTGATGAATCCATGTTTCATCGCCTGTGAAGTTGCTCAGTAAAAAATTGTCATTGTTAGCCTTGTAATGTGCAAACAATTCTGCACAGATGGTCCTTTGTTGCTCTTTATGGTCTTCTGTTTAAAACCGAGCAAGGTGGCGCAGTGGCTAGCACACTGGACTTGCATTTGGGAGGACGACGGTTCAATCCCGTGTCCGGCCATCCAGATTTAGGTTTTCCGTGATTTCCTTAAATCGTTCCAGACAAATGCCGGGATGGTTCCTTTGAAAGGGCACGGCCGACTTCCTTCCCCGTCCTTCCCTAATCCAATGAGACCGATGACCTTGCTGTCTGGTCTCCTCCTCCAAACAACCCCAACTCTTCTGTTCGGCAGCAAGGAACTCAGCAGGCACACACCTTTGAGTACCCCAATAGGTGGACGAGTGTGTCAGTACTACCAAGAGATGTCCAGCTGTGCAATGAGGGTTTGATTGTGATGCATCGATCGCTTCGAATGAGTGTATCTGCACGTTCCAACATAGCACGAGCCACCCAGTATGCGGAAGATCAGACAGGTTTGCATGATCTTGTTGTGATGATGACAGACTCCTCACACAATGACTCACTGTGCTTTTCTTCACTGCGAGGCCACCATAGACATTCTGCAAGCACCTATGAATATCTGCGATCCTCTGGATTTCCACTGAAAGAAACTCAATGACAGCTCTTTGCTTAGAATGCACCTGCATTACAGATGCAATTTTGAAAAAATACATTTTTCAGTTAATACAAAATATGACTTTTCTCTAACCTACAATAGAAGCACCTGGTCACCTCCCCACTGTAGGAGTCTATGAAGTGACACATGGCTGTGCCAGACTGTGTATAGCAGTGGTAGTCAACCTGGTACCTACTGCCCACTAATGGCATTCCAGCTTTCAGGGTATGTGGTAGGCAGTTAAAGATACTTTCTTTACGTTTCCATAAAATTTTGATATAAAGTATTTGGTATGTAATTATTATATGCTTTAACTAGCTGCAACTTCTCTTTATAAATTTTATAATGTAAAGTTACTCCCCTACTTTAAAAGACACCATTACTATAGAACTGGGCGGTAGGTATGAAAGATTAACTACCCCTAGTGTATAAGCAAAACTGGGAGAACAATTTAAAAAATTATGAAAGACAATGAATGCTATATGTGATTAAAACAAAAAGTATATCTACTGTTGTCAAATACCAACAAGAGCTGCAACCAGGGTCCAGATTTTAATAACGTATGAATGCTTGCTAAAGAATACAACATTTATAGAAGGAAAGTCAGAGATGCAGCTGAGATCTGTAAGAATGAATATAATTTGAATAGAGGTGACAGCTATAGGCTTTCAGATTCATAGAAAGTAATTACCCAGCCACAGTATGCAAAGAATAACACAGCCACAGTGTGCAAAGAATAACAAACAGTTACCAGGAAGCAATCTTGGTAGCATGACAAAAATATTTTTGTAAACATACCTGTTCTCCTTTACCATGAGTTATAACAACTTATCCAATGATGATGGCTTACCAATAGTAGCTCTTTGGAACAAGTGTAGAAAATATTCTTTTATAAGTGAGCAAAACACTGGTTTTCATCAGTCACAGGCCAACAACTGAAGATTCCTGAGAAAGACCCCAAAAGTGGGGTCAAAACATTGGCTATCGAAGAATTTTGAAGAGGAACATGATGTGGTGTAATGATCCTGAGGACTTTACCTTCATCTATGGTTAAAGCTCAAAGACATCATAACTACATTTGGAGAATGTTGCAAAGACCAAGACAGCTACAAATGAGAATGTAGTGGTACTGACAGAGAAGTCTTAATGGAAATTCATGCATCTGTAAGAAAAGCTATGCCTGAACCCAACGACTTCCACAGTCAGATCCTGATGAAAGATCTAACAGAAAACACTTAGAAGTTCTATTTCTACATAAAACTAATGAACAGACTGACACTTTCCATCCAGTTTCTTGTGTTAGTCTGCTGTTGAATATGTGAAATGTAAAGATGAATTATTACAGTATACATTTACATTATATTCACACATGAGGTGTGAATACCAATGTGTGTCACGCACGCGCACACACACACACACACACACACACACACACTATATATATATATATATATATATATATATATATACGAGATATGTAAATAATCATCCTTGGTACTGAAAAACAGTTATGACTACTTTAAGTGAACAAGGCACCAGGTCTTGATGGAATTACTGTTAGATTTTTAATATACTGTGGTATTACCAACTCTCTCTCTCTCTCTCTCTCTCTCTCTCTCTCTCTCTCTCTCTGTGTGTGTGTGTGTGTGTGTGTGTGTGTGTGTGTGTGTGAGAGAGAGAGAGAGAGAGAGAGAGAGAGAGAGAGAGAGAGAGAGAGAGAGAAGTTTACTTACCACCAACCATATGCTTCATTGCACTTTCAGCCTCAGCAGGTGTTGCATATTCAACATATGCAAACCCCCTACCACATCCGGGGTGCAGTCTATCCATTGGAAATTCCACACTTTTTACATTTCCAAACGCCTGAAATATTTCATAGATATGCTCCCTTGTCACATTTCTTGTAAGTCGACCAATATGCAGCTTCGTGGGTTTTGGAGTAGGTGAGCGCTCTCTACGTTTACGTCTTCCTGGTGACCTGCAAAGGCATATAATCTCAAATAGGTAAACAGAAATTGCAAGTGGCCCCTGATTCAATTTCAAAGTTAATCATTAGCAAAATATTATATTTTCATGAAAACAGTTGCTAAAACTGATTACAGGGGAAAGGAAGAATAAAAGAACACACAATGAAAATGGAAGAACTTTGTGGTTTGACTGATTCATTCAATAACATGGTAATACAAAGTTCAAATTTCACTGTAGTATTATACTGCATTTGAGGCTTGTACTCAGAATTACTGCTTCTGTTTTCCTATATGCCTAATTTTTCCACAATCTCATTAGCAATATAATGATCTGAATATAGACCTCAGTGGCCAGAGAGAGTGGTCATGTGTTTCTGAGTTGTGCTTATATGAAGATGTGTTTTCTACTTTAGAAGAAGGTCTTTCGACAAAAAGCTCAAATGTATAACAGTCTTTTTGTTGTGCTTTTCTTTGACCAACATCTACTCTATATTGTGAGTAGTGACCTATCCTTTTCATAATATTGTTCTTATACCATCCTGGATTTTCCACTGTTTGATACACAATTTAATAAAGGAGACTGTGTAAATTTGTGATAAAAATGACAAACATATGGGTGGAAGAAAATCATTTGCATTTTGCAAAAAGTGGATTTATATGTGCTGCCAGACAAAAAAGAAGTGAAGCACCCAAATGACATGGTCGAATATCACTGTAACTTTACAGGTAGAACGGCCACACAGAGAATTAGCATTGTTCGTGTTTAGTGCCATTATCACATTTGGTAGCGTATAGAAAGGGCACGAATGGCATCAGATGTCAGGGGAGTGATCACTGTGAAAGACGTGGAGATGCTGCGGATTCGTACAAGACAGAATATGAAAGGTGCCTCATTATGAGTCTCCATTCGGCTGACTGGTTGAATTATGCAATACCCAGATTTGTCGAGCATTCAGATGTGACAGTGGTCCATTGTTGGGCTGTACGAAAACATGAGGGCCGACACACTCATTGTCAATGTTCTGGTCGATTATGTCTGAGCACCACAAAGGAGGATCACCAGACTGTGCAAAAGCACATTGCAACCCCTTCACACCTGCAAATGCCATCCGAGAACCACTAATGGACTCCCTGCAACATTCTGTGTCATCCCACACAATTGTTCAGAGATTAGCAACAACCTGACCAGACATGCACAGGCTGCTGTTAATGCCTCTACACAGTGACTGGATACGGAGTTGTGCCAAGACCAGAAAGCATGGACTGCTGACAAATGACATCGCACTGTGTTCAGTGATGAATCGCAGTTCTGCCCTACCTTGGATAAACACCTTTGGCAAGCATGGTGGCAACATGGAGAGAAGTCTCATCCTTTCAATGTTTCAGAGAGGCACAGCGAAGTTACTTCTCAAGTCACGGTGTGGGGAGCCTTCAGGTATGACTTCAGGTCACTGCAGTTAGTGACTGAGGGAGTTCTGATGGCACAACAGTATGTCACGAACATCCTGTATCCTCACGTGTTACTTCTTGTGTGACTGAATTGTGGTGCCATTTTTCAACAGGATAATGTTCGTCTACACATGGCACTTGTCTCAATAGCTAGGTATACACATCAGAGTTATTCAGTCTCAGAGAGATTTTGCGAGTAATATATGTCATGAAAACAGCACTGAGTCAGCTCACAGACAGTGTCCAAGAGTTGCCAATGAAAAGCAACAAACATGTAAATGGACAAAAGGGGACAAAAAAAACCACAGAAACGCAAGAAATGGGATGAGGAGATTAAAACAACAAAGCAGATTACCATGGCTGGCTGACCTTGAGAATAAAAAAGGAGAAGCCAGCCAACTATGGGAGGCACCAACTTGGACACGAAAAGTACAGAGCAACAGGAAATTCTGGATAAAATCAGGAGCAGGCATCGGAGACCCCACCCGTATAATGTGCCAAGGACATGATGTCGCCATGTGCTGTCATACGCTTTGCGTGGATAAAAAAAAAGACAGCAACCAGGTGTCGGCATCTAGAAAAGGCTGTGCGGGTGGCAGACTTGAGGGACACAAGATTATCAGTGGCAGAGCGATCCTGGTGGAAGTCGCCCTGACAGGGATCCAGTAGGCCTCGTGACTCCAGGACCCAACCCAACTGCCAACACACCATACGTTTCAGCAGCTTACAAAAAAACGTTTGTGAGGCTGATGGGCCAATAGCTATCCACATCAAGCAGATTTCTGCCAGTTTTGAGCACCGGAACAATGGTGCTCTCCCACCATTGTAATGGAAAGACACCATCACACCAGATCCGGTTGAAGATGACGAGGAGATGGCACTTGTAGTCAGATGAGATATGTTTAGTCATCTGACTGTGGATCTGATCCAGCCCAGGAGCTGTGTTGGGGCAATGTGCAAGTGCACTGAGGAGCTCCCACTCCATAAATGGGGTGTTATAGGGTTCACTGTGGCATGTAGTGAACGAGAGGACTTTCCTTTCCATCCGCCGTTTGTGGGTGCGAAAGGCTGGGGGATAGTTCTCCAACGCAGAGGTTCGAGCATAGTGCTCAGCAAAGTGCTTCGCAATCACGTTTGCATCGGCCCATAGCACACCATTGATGGTAATGACGGGCACACTTGTTGGGATCTTTTTTTTTTTTTTTTTGTGGTTTGGTTTTAGGGCGCAAAACTTCTATGGTCATTAGCGCCCAAAGTTGTTGGGATCTGGTAACCTAAAAGACATCTGATCTTTGTCCAGACTTGGGAAAATGATGTATGGCACCCAATGGTCGACACATACCTCTCCCAACACTCCTGTTTCCGTTGTTTTATAACCTGGCGTACACAGATACGGAAACGCTTAGAGGCTATTAGATTTTCTAGGGAAGGGTGTCGCTTATGTTGCTCTAGAACTTGCTGCCGCTCTGTAATTGCCTCAGTGACTTCCGGAAACCACCAATGGACTGTCTTTCGCTGGGGGCACCCTAAACAGTGAAGCGAGAGATAGTGTTTGCTCCCCCAGAAACGATTGTGGTAGTCACCTGCTCAACCATCACATCAATGTTACCATGTGGGGCAGAGTCAGTGGTGACATCAGAAGTGAAAGTTTCCTAGTACGCATTGTTTAAAGCCCATCTGGGCAGGTGTCCATGGGCCTGACGCCGGGCAGTGACAGGAAGATGGGGAAGTGATCACTACCACACAGGTCGTCATGTGGCCTCCAGTGGATAGATGGGAGAAGTCCTGGGCTGCAAATTGATAAATCAATGGCCGAGTAACTACCTCGAGCCACACTGAAATGTGTGGCAACCCCAGTATTTAAGAGGCAGCAGTCGAACTGAGACAATAAAGTTTTGACATTTTTGCCTCGGCCAGTAAGCACGGTGTCACCCCACAAGGGGTTATGGGCGTTAAAATCTCCCAAAAGTAGGAAAGGTTTAGGGAGTTGATTAATCAGTGCAGCTAATACATTCAGGGGTACTGCACCATCTGGAGGAAGATATACATTGCAGACAGTTATTTCCTGTGATGTTCGCATTCTGGGATCCACAGCTTCAACGGGGGTTTGAAGGGGCACAGGTTCACTACAAACTGAGTTTAGGACATAAACACAAACTCCACCTGACACTCAATTATACAAGGGTGAGTCAAATGACAACCTTAAATTTGTAATAACAAATCAAAATTTTGTCCCATTATCCTGTAAGATGGTATGCGTGCTACAAACAGCATGCAGAATGGCCTGTAGGTGGCAGCATAGTGCAGATGCACACATACTGTTGCAGTATCAGTATAAAGATGGCCACCCCACTTGTCACTTGCACCAGGGAAGAACAGCATTCTGTTATTTGGTTTTTGCTTAGTGAAGGTGTGAAACCTATTGAAATTCATCGACGAATGAAGGTTCAGTACGGTGATGCATGTTTGTCACAGCAGCAAGCCTATGAATGGAGTAAGAGGTTCGCAAATGGTGTGACTTCAGTGGAAGATGCTCCTCGTCCTGGTCAGGCACAACGAGTTGTGACTCCACAGAACATTGCTGCAATTGAAGCCATAGTGAAGGAAAACCACCGAGTGACACTGAATGACATTGCAGCATGTTTACAGATTAGTCATGGGTCACACATTGTGCATTATGTGCTCCAGTTTCACAAAGTGTCTGCAAGATGGATGCCATGGCAGCTGACTCCTGAAATGAGAGAACGATGTGTTGATTCTTGTGAAAAACTTCTTTGGTGCTTTGATCGAGAAGGTGATGGCTTCCTTGCAAGAATTGTTACTGGGGACGAAACCTGGGTTCACTTCCACCAACTGGAAACGAAGTGAGCGAGCAAGGAATGGCACCATTCCTCATCACCAAAACCAAAGAAGTTTCGAACAGAACCATCAGCAGGTAAGGTTAGGCTGACACTCTTTTGGGATGAAAAAGGTGTCATTTTGGAGCATTACATGCCTAGAGTGACCACTGTCACCAGTGCATCATACACAGATCTCCTAAAAAATCACCTGCGGCCTGGAATCAAATCAAAGCGACATGCATCGCTGTCAGCAGGTGTCCTTTTGCAACATGACAATGCAAGGCCTCACACTGCCCGTACAACAGTAGTAACAATCACAAATCTGCATTTTGAGTGTCTTCCTCATCCACCATAGTCACCAGACTTTGCCCCAAGTGATTTCCATTATGTTTGGACCACTCCAAGACACAATGGGAGGAAAGAAGTTCCGTTCTGGTGAAGAGGTATGCCATGCGATGCATGAGTGGTTGCGCGGACTACCAAAAGAACTTTTTTCTAAAGAAATTTATGCACTTTGTACGTGCTCGAGGACTTACATTGAGCGTGAGGGAAATTATTTTGAAAAGTGATACAGCTTTGTACCACTTCTGCACAATGAATAATATTTAAAAAAATATTTAAGGTTTTCATTTGACTCACCCTTGTAGTCGCTATGGTTCCTGTAATATCCCTTATAGCCACAGAGGGCAGAGAACTGCTTTGCTGGGGACCAGGTTTCCTGGAGGGCAATGCAGAAAGCAGGTGTAAAGCTTAACAGTTGCCGTAGCTCAACCAGGCGGTGGAAAAAACTGCTGCAATTCCACTGGAGGATGACATCATTGAGAGACTGGGAAGGCATGGAACATTCAATGAGGCAGTTTATGCCTCAAGGTCACCTGCTACTACCGACTTTTTGCCTGAGCAGTCTATATCCATTGTGTCTGAGAGTCCGGCGAGATCCAGGTCCTCAGTGGATGCCAGAATCTACACCCCATCCTCAGATGCAGAGCTTGTAGGTAGTTGTGGTGTGGATGCCACCACAAGTTCCGTGTTCTTAGGGGCCTTCTTTTTCGATTTGTCATGCTGTTCCTTGGGTTTCCCTGGCTTTCACTGAATCAGTCTCCAGGACTGAGGATGAACATGAAGCCCTACAACCAGCTGCTTTTGGGCTCTTCAGCTGCTGGCAGGTGTCATCTTTCCCACTAGCAGAAATCTGGGAAGGGAGTGAACCAAGGGACCCCTTCCTAGCGAGAGAGGGGCTGAAGAAGCCTTACAATTCTCTGGCTCAGAAGTGGGGACTGAAATCCCCAATGGTTGGGGGGCAGGGGGGGGGGGCGGTATTGCTCCCAAAGTAGGTGGTGCGGAAGCAACAGGGATGGAAGTGCCCCCATCATCAAGGGGGCAGATGTAGTCTCCCGGTTCTGATAGGTGATAGGAATTCGAGGAACTGATGGGGCGAGAACTGTTCTCGTAGCGCCAGTGTACGAGGTGGTCATACCCACAGGATGTATGCGCTCAAATTTCCTCTTAGCTTCAGTGTAGGTCAGTCGATCCAGGGTCTTATATTCCATGATTTTCCTCTCTTTCTGTAAACTCCTGCAGTCTGGCAAGCAAGGTGAATGATGCTCTCCGCAGTTGACACAGATGGGAGGTGGGGCGCATGGAGTATTGGGATGTGATGGACATCCCCAATCTCGACAGGTGGAGCTGGAAGTACAGCGGGAAGACATATGGCCAAACTTCCAGCACTTAAAGCACCACATCGGGGGAGGGATGTAAGGCTCGACATCACATTGGTAGACCATCATCTTGACCTTCTCGAGCAATGTGTCACCCTTGAAGGCCAACATGAAGGCACCAGTGGCAACATGGTTATCCCTCGGAACCCGATGGATGCGCCAGACGAAATGAACACCTCCCCACTCTAAATTGGTGCACAGCTCATCGTCAGACTACAAAGAAGGTCACTGTGGAATATAATACCCTGGACCATATTTAAGTCTTATGAGGCATGATGGTAACAGGAACATCCCCCAAATTGCCACTACTGAGTAATGCCTGTGACTGGGCAGCAGATGCTGTTTTTATCAAAACTGATCCAGAGCCATTTTGGACAAGTCCTTCACCTCCTCAAACTTGTCCTCCAAATGCTCCACAAAAAACTGAGGCTTCATGGATATGAAAGATTCCCCATCAACTCTCGTACATATGAGGTACCGGGGCGAATAAGCTTCACAGCCATCCTTAGCCTTGTGTTTCTCCCATGGTGTGGCCAGAAAGGGAATGACTTGGGGGTCATATTTCTTAGCATTAAAGTTAGACTTTTCCCACTTAGAGACTGCTGGCGGCGGACCACCAGCAAGAGATGACGTATTAGGCTTCATGGCGTGTCATCTGCCCTGGTGCCACCCATTACAACCAGGGGCCCTCCACACGGGTGTCACCTAGCCACAGCAAAGGCGACCTGGGAGGATGCCCATTGCCGGGAGTCCCGATGCCCCAGAGTGATGAGCATCTACTCCTTGGCCTACGTGGGGAGTTAGCAGCAGGCATCAGCACAGTGATCCTTGTGTTGTCAGAGGGCTACAACCAACAGGGTACGTGTCGGCCCCACCACAATGGACTGGCTACTGTGCTGGATATGAGGTATGAAGAAGTCCATGGTCATCCTCAGCACAGAAAGTGACACTGCATAGTTCGTGGTGGAAAACGCACCCAGGAAGGTGTCCTCGCCCAAGAGATGGAGAATGGGCAGGACTGCAATGCAACGACGAGAAAGTGGGCTAAAGATCTCAATGCACGATGGATACGATGCACCATGTAAGGCATCCTTCCCCAATTGGCTCACTCTTCGGAAAAATTTTGAAAAATGGAGGTCAAACCCTACAGGGAACCATCACATAATGGCCGAAATGTGAGAGACTCCTTTTAGTCACCTCTTACATCAGGCAGGAATACCTTGGGGCTATTCTTACCCCTGGACCCACAGGGGGGAGGGGGGGGGGGTTACTTCAAGTAATACAGCTGTATCTACAATTCTATATGATATAGTATTTATGGATTATATTATTATATGGGTGTTGAAGAACAGACTTTCAGGAATTTATGGTTCCTTAAATCAATACCAGTAAATACATCCAAATAAATGTATGTCCGGAAATGCTTCATTTATCAGATATCCGTCATATTTGACTTTTGCACAACAGAAAAATCCAGGATGGAATAATGACAATATTATGGAAAGGGTAGAATGCTGCTCAATACATAGTGGAGATGTTGAAATGCAGACAGGCACAACAAAAAGACTGCTAAACAAGTAAGCTTTTGGCCAAAAGGCCCTCTTCTGAAATAGATAGATAAATATAAATACACACACACACACACACACACACACACACACACACACACACACATATGACCAATGTCTCTGCACGCCGAGGCCAGACTGCAAGCAACACAGAAGAAAGCTTTTGGCTGAAAACTTACTTGTTTAGTAGTCTTTTTGTTCTGCCTGTCTGGGACGGAACACCTCCACTACATGGTGAATCCTTTTCATAATATTGTCACTATATGACTTTTGAACGTCTATGGGTATCAAGATAAAATTGATGTCACATTATTTCATCGTAACTGTTATTTTCCAAACATTAAAAAGTATATATGTAGCTGATGCTAGAAATATTATTGTCACAAGCAGTCTGTCTTTAAGATTAACCGATTTACACATAATAGTCAATAGACTGGCAATTTTTGGGCCAATTATAAAGCATATTTCTTCCATCTTCACTACTGTCATTCTTGTAAAATTTTGATATTGTTGTAGTTTTTCCATCACAAGCTCTACAATGAGATTCTTGCTAGGTCCAAAATCATCCCACCACCTAATCTGCTCTCTTATTCAACATGAATACAGTTACTTTTTTTTTTTTCTCTGCCACACTAAGTATTAAAAATGCAGCTGCAAGCCGAAGTTCTTCAATCGCTACCTCTCCCTTCACGCACAGAACTATGACAGAGAAATCTCGTGGAGAGTGATATCTCAGCTTTCACAGATACTGTCACCCTGCTGTGTGTAAATGTTTCCAACATCTGCCCTCACAAGACACTTAGACTCTTACAGAAGTTATTCACTGTCAGCAAAAATTTACTCCTAGTGTAAAAAATTCTGCAATTAGTGTCTGAGAGTACTAAACTGTCTGAGAGAAAAAAACTTTCACGTATATTCCAGCCCTTTGAACTGTCTGCCTGATGTTGAGGTACTCTCGTGATCAACAAGATACCCAGATTCGTTCCCAGTAGAATGTGGGTTAGGCCAGCTCGGATGCCAACTTCGTCACAGTGCCAATATGCACGATGTCACAGAACAGTTAAAACAGTTGCATTCAGCTTCATGAGAGGGTACAATGGCTTTATAACACCCTTCCCAACCCCATCAGTGCTTGTATCCAGGCCAGAGATGGTGGAACATCACTGATATGTGGACTTGTACTGCCAGGTTCTGCATAGGTACAATGGCTTTATAACACCCTTCCCAACCACATCAGTGCTTGTATCCAGGCCAGAGATGGTAGAACATCACTGATATGTGGACTTGTACTGCCAGGTTCTGCATAAATCTGATCCAATTTTTTAATTGCTGAAATAACATCACACACTCTCTCAACCCATGAAGTTTCATTCAGTTTCTCCCTCCTCTTCTGGGTGCAACCCGCCCGCCCGCCCCCCCCCCCCCCCCCCCCCCCCCCCCGGCAGTGAATAAAAACTCAAAAACAGAGAAAAATAATTAAAACTGAAAATCAAAACCAAAGTCTGCTCTTTTTCACTGACAGAAGAGAAACATGACTGAATATAAACATATACATCCATGCACTGACTTGCAGTTTGCGAAAAATCATCAGACTCATTCCAAATTCCCCGGAGCTTTGAGCAGTATGAGTGTCTGCCTGAATAGCTTCCTGACATTCACAGGGTAGTTTTTATGGCAGTACAACTGACTGACTGACTGACTGACACACACACACACACACACACACACACACACACACAAACAAAACATGTGCGCGTGAGAAACAGCATGCGCGGAGGGTGGTGCGGTGTGGAACGTGTGTATTCAAAGACAGTAGCAGCCACTTATGTAGAGAACACGACAGGATAATTTTAGAAGGCAGGCAGAGAAGGAAAGTGTAGAAGAAAGGTGGAATAACAGGAAGAGTTAAGGAAAGGTTAAAATGATTAAGCTAAGGTGGGGTAAAAGAAGGACTGTTGGAGGCTGAGGTTGGTCTAGGAGCAGGAAGGTATGGAGTAGGATACGGAATGGAGGAACTGTCAACACCACAGTCTCTACAGCAACTGCTCCAATCCTCCTTATCACTCCACCATTGAATATTACCTCTCCCACTATCTGACGGACTCCAAAGCCACAATCTCCTCCCCATAACTATGATGGCTATATCCCCAACCGCAACTACTTTATTCAAGTTATCACTTATAATTAAAATCCATGATATGATCGCATGCCAACCTGCGCAATGGACATTTTTAGTACCCGTTCTAGTTACTCAGAATATTAAACCCATCATGTGGATCAGATATACTGAAACTATCTTTCTAATCTGGACCCAAGGCAAGGACACAGTATTCTCATTCATTCAGAGCCTTAACATCCCCATCTTACCCATCTGAACGAATTAATCATCTTGGATCAACACCTCTGTGATGGCTCCACAAGAACATCTGTTCACATCTGACCTGACAAACACCACCAATACTTCCACTGCAACAGTTGCCAACCAATTTACAACAGAAGAATCCCTCAGAAACAATATGGCTACCCGATGGTGACACATTTCCAATCAACTGAATCTCTAATTCCTCCTCCCCTCCCCTTATCACTTTACACTTAATCACTGAAAACAGGTCGCCATTAGAAAAACTGAATAACATTCTCTACCATGGCTTTGACAAACTCTTACTGTAACCTGAAATGGGAAATATCCACCCCCACAAGCCTCGCTCTCCTCCCTTCCCAAACTGATATTTAGCCACCTGCCATCTAAATTTCCGTCCCAAATACAGGGTTACCTGTGAAACCTGCCACATTATATTCTAACTTTGCTGCGATCACTGCACAGCACTCTATATGATGACCAGAAAAGAACTCTGTATGATGACCATAAAAGAACTACCCATCCAAATGAGTATCCATTACCAGACAGTTGCCAATGGTCAAACAGACCAACCAGTTGCTGAGCATAATGCACAATACAATGCGGCTTAGTTCAATAATGACTTCATATGCTGTGCCTTCTGGATCCTTCCCCGATAATGGCCACTTTTCTTAATTAATCAAATGGGAACTCTCCCCATAACATAACTTCCATTCCAATAATCCTCACAGACTAAATCTGCATTAGTACCCCTTCACTACCTGCTTTCAGCCTCTCTCCTGTTATCACCCCAATCCACATTCTGTCCCCACTCTAGGCTCACATTTTAGCTACTAGTTTTGTACTCTGCACTAACTTACTAGTTTTACCCATTACTTAGCACTTTACCTCTCTCTTGTACTTCAGATGTTCCCCCTTCCCACTATACCTTTTCTTCAGTGTGTCTGCTAGTCTTCATTTACTTGCCACACCTATATGTTCCACTCCAGCACAATCTTTCCTATTCCATCCCACAATTCTCATTCCTTTTCCTACTCGACACCCCTTTTCCTTACTACAGCCACATTATAGTAACCCAATACTTATGTGTTATACAGAGAGTTTAATATCTTGAGTACATTTATAGCTCAAATGGAGTGTTAACATGATGCCCGCTGAATCTTAATAACCTAAGGTCAGTTCTTTATCAAATGGAAATGAAATTGTTAACTCACTGAATAAGACTGACATAGATATAGAGTGATATAGAGAGATATAGAGTGATGGCCAAGAATATTGTGTTCCTGTCAACTTTTTGGAGAAAAATCTATGGGTTCCAACCCTGACATGCTGATGCAGAACTGCACACACAGAATGGGACGTACCATAAAAAAGATCGCCAATGGGGATCCTGCATCAGGATGGCTGAGCACTGTAACCATGCTAAATTTGCCTCTTGAAGATGGTTATTCCATGTGATAGGTGTGGGTTACAAATTGTGGTGTCACCTACAATTGTGTGGAATAGCATCTGGACTTCAGCAGGATGAGGTATAAGAGACCAATAGAAGTTTATGATGCCTAGGTATTGACACAGTTCTCACAGTCTCATTGGGCCCAGAGATTATCTCAGGGTGACGTTCCATTCAAGAGGTAGGCATGTGTCGGCAGCAGATCTCTTGAACCCAACAAAGATCACTTCTGTAGCACCAATAATGCCTTTGGTGGGACTCAGTAGTATTTTATAGTCAATGCTGGGGCAGAAAACGTTTTGAAGATAACTTTGCTGTTCTTCTGGGAATGATACCGGCACATCATCAATGCACTCTACGCCCCTTGGCATGTGCAGTGTTGTGCAACACATACAAAATGTAGAGGAATGCAAACACTCCAAACAGTATTCAGGAGGCCGTTTTGTGTATATTCTCTGGGGTCAATGATATCTGGTTAGAGACCTCGGATGGTTCAGTGCAACTGTAAAGATGTGTGAAATCTTCTGTGTGTCACAATGAGTAGGGGGTTGGAATTGTCTTGAGCACTTAGTACTCTATAATCAGCATGACCGAGAACCAACTGGATTCCTTGTCAACAATGACTGTGCTGTTCTTATCTTAAACTATGTTGAATTACACCGATGTCATCCAAAGTTTGTTGGAATCAAGATGCCACAGTTGAGAGAAGACAGGAATGCTCCATATATGGGGTTCTGTTGAATGGTGTGGGACATCTGACAAGACACAGCTATTCAGGTCATAGAAGAACAGAAAATCTAGGAATAAATGGGTGAGTGATGTCAGTAATGATAAACCATCACTTGAAAGCTCTCCACAAGCTTAGGTTCAGATTTAATGTCACCCAAGCCTCAGATTGCTAAAGGTGCCATGGTCACTTGCCAATTTGCTGTTGTTGGTGGGCATGCCCTTCAGCCACAGCACAGGGTACTGTCACTCACATTTCTGGACCAAGAATATAGCAAGCTACATTGAATGCTTATTGCAGTAACATTTTTCCCAGTCTGGTATGGGTGAGGATTATGCACTGCTGGACAATGAGAAGCATTGCACTCCCTTTCTCTGTGTGCTATGGGTGAGCTTATCCATCATTTACATGCTCCAGAGCTTGTTTAACTCTATTTCACATGATATTGACAATAAGGCATTGCAGGTATCACCTCTGTGGAGCATAGGGATGTGGGGAACTTCTGAACCCACCAACAGGTGAAGGTGAGACAGAAATTAACATGGTTTTCTGTCTCCCAGCTCCTGCTTGTTCAGCAGCTTGCAACCATTAAATGTGTGTAGGTGATAGCAACCACACAATCTCTTCCTTCAGTCACTTGCACTGGTCTGTTGTTTGGTGTTTCTCAATCATGTTGCTGCTACTTTAAGGGTGGTGCCACAATGTGACTATATTTGATTGTAGCCTGGGATATGCTGTCAGCAGCAAAATGATTCTAGACATAACTGGACCATAGGGCTGGCCAGTCAGTCCAGAGCAACTGTACTTTGAAAGCTATCAATGCACCTCTGCACCTGGATGCCATGAACAACGCAGCTGTGGCTGACTGACCTTATCACTACAGGCAGGAAGTGGTTGACTCATGCAGCCAGTTGTTACAGTGGCTGGTATTGCATCTAGTATATTGTTTTGTTGCTGAGTTAGCTGCAATAAGAACTGCTACCCTGAAGGCAGTTTATCGTCATAATGCTCCAGTGATGCCTGCTTGCTGCCACTTCTCGTAATATTTTTTGTGGAATGCACCAACCTCCACCTGGTGCAGATGCACTTGTTCCAAGAGGAATTCTTGCAGCAGATACAGCAATTATTTCTGCTCTTGCAGCTGGTGATTATACAGCTGATAATGCTATCGCATATGTTATAGCTGTGCTCTCAGCTGCTCCAAATTTGGGGTTCATGATGGCGGGCCACCGACCTTCACATCTCAAAGATTGTTGGTGCTCATGTTGTATGCTTGCAAAGTTATCATTCTTGTATCGGGATTACCACTTGGTGAGGAATAAACACACTTTCAAATGCAGTTTCATTTGCAAAGTAGCACTTACGATTACGGTGTGGCCAGGTGACCAGCAAGGTACAGACTGCTGTTCGTAAAACAGGTAATCTTCCATAGTGCCTTGTAAATTCCTGTCTCAATGTTGCTGGTTTGCCAGAGTAGAATTGCAACCAAACACTTGTCACAAAAATAAAAATCAAATATCTACAAAATTTAAAGCAATAAGCATAATCTGCCAAAACTTTTGAAGTCAATTTGAAGTATAACTTCAAAAGCAAATTGCAGTGGGCTCTCACACCCTATTCTGAACTGTCAAAAAGATATACATAAATACTGAATTTATGATTATCAGGAAGAAAGAAGGAAAAATTTGTAAGCAAATAGTAGCTTACCTTGAACGAACAACAGTTCTCATTTTTGGTTGAGGCTTTCTCCTGTCTTCCCTTTGTCTCACCTTGACTCTCTCCTTTACATTTTCTTTTGTCTTCTGTCTCATTTTCAGTCTCTCTTTCATCTTCCGCACAGCCTCAACATTGCGAGGGGCACTCCGATTTCTGAAACAAATTTCACATAAAAGTTGAAGACAGACATACATGTGCTGTTGTAATGGGGAATACTTATCTGCACACCTCCTATCACCACCGCTACTCAAATAACAGTACAGTAAAATCCCAAATTAATGAACCCACTTTTAAGGATATCCCAATTTTAAGGAATATTTCTGTCTATCTCGGCAAAACTCTCATAACAACAATACAATATTAGTTTTCCCCACTTTTAACAAACCTCGCTTTAAGAAAAATCTGCTTTTAAGGAATAAACATGAAACACTCCACAAACTGAAATCCAAATTTTATTTAATTTCTAACACGTTCAAGTGAGTTTCTGATTTCTTTCCATTTTATTTCACACAGGTCATATTTTTTTGTCATGTGATGCAGCAAATGGCAATCGATTCAACCAGCTGACACATACATACATCATAGTCTATAACTCTACTTCCATTGTAGCAATACTGGGAGACGTATTGAAAGAATCTGAAATCATTGATGTCACAGTCACTGAGTCCAAGAAGCGCGCAAAGTGTAGTTGTTTACTAAAGTATTGAAGTTATCAATTTTACTTTTGTCGAGTTATGGCCTGCAAACATTGAAAGCTTACAGTACAGTAAAAGCTGATGATCATCTGCATCATCAATGACAATCTTAACATAAATATTTTCAAGATGATGAAGAAATAAGATTTAGCACCGTCTAAATGTGCACCATATTCAAAATCAAGGACATGTTCTTAAATGCCAAAGCTAACTATCCCTATGGATCCAAAAAGGAGGAACATTCGTATCTCTACATTCAGTGATGTGGAAAATATTCTTCTAATGTAGTTTCAAGGACTGAGGAGTGGAAGCATTCCTGTAGGCAGAAACATACTGCAAGAGAAGGTTTCTAAAATCGCTCTGAAGATTGACATAGAAACTTTCAGTGCACTGAACAGCTGGTTGAATCGTTTTAAAAAACATCATAATCTGTTGTTTCAAAGTGTAAGTGGAGAGAGAGGCTCTGGTCAAAGAAACTGTAAACTGTTGGGATAACATTACATTGCCATCATACAGGGCTATGAGCCAAGATACATTTTCAGCATATATGAAACTGGCGCAAGGCTTTTCATTTGATGCCACTTTGGCACCTTGCATGTCGATGTTGATGATGCTGATGATGATATCAACACAACACCCAGTCCCTGAGCAGATAAAATCTCCAACCTATCTGGGAATCGAACCTAGGCTCCCTGCATAGCAGTCAGTCAGGCTGACCACTCAGCTACGGATGTGGACATGGGAGAAAAATACCACAGAGGTAAAAATTAAAAAAAAAAAAAAGACAATGACACTATTCTGTGTAAAAAGTGATGGAAGTGAAAGACTGCCTGACTATTAATTCCCAGATGTTTACAAACCATAAAAATGCTACTTTGTTCTTATGGGTACAACAGCATACCCTGGAGATGCCAGAGATCTTTACAACTTCTTCACCCATTTGGATGCCAAGATTGGTGCAGCACGAAGAAATTGGACTTATTATTCACCCATGTACTGTACATCCCAAGGAAACATAATTTCTGAGGAATGTAAATATTGAGTTCCTCCAAACTTCACAAGTCATCTGCAGCCTCTGTACCTGTGCTTTATACTCTGTTAAAGCCAAATACAGAGTAGTAGTTGGAAAGAAGTCAATTTCGTCCACTGAGAAGAAGGAAGTGATGAGACTCAGCCTTGTGCAGATTATGTGTATGTCTGTTGCTGCCTGGAATTCTGTAGCAGAACAGACAGTTAAACTGTTTCACAAATGGTGGCGATGGTAAATCGGCTGTTGCAGAAGATATTGTTCCAGGAGAAGCGTGGAGTAGTAAAATTAATATTTCTGAAAACGCAATATTCCAGGACACAGTTGTGATGATGAAGCACTGACTTCTATACCTGAGACTGATACAAGTGAAATGTTGATGAAGGAACACAGGTAGGAGCTGGAGTTCACAATGAGGAAGAAGAAGAAAAAAAGGAGGGCATTGCATCAAGTTTCACTGTTGCTGAGCACGGAACTGATAGTGTCAGGAATTTTTTTCCCTCTCTTAATGTAGATGTATGAATTCTAATTTACACCAACCAGATGGAGCGAAAACTTCTTTCAGCACTATATGATATAACGACAGAACAAACAAGATGACTTGATGTTTAAAAAAATAAAGGATGTGTTATCTGAAAAGTGTTATAAATGTATATTTACTGCATTTAAATTTGTAGCACAGGATGCTGGTAATTTTGTAATGAAATACCTCTAATATCACCTACACATGTTTGACTTATGACTTTGGGTTGCCCTTTCCATGTACTCTACTGGGCAAAACCCCCTTTTTAAGAAAACCCCTAATTTAGGAAAAAATATTTTGGTCTCCAGAGATTCATTAAAAAGGGGTTTTACTGTACTTTCATAAAAAATGTCTTAACCTTATGTAAGCTGAAGTACAGATAATCAGAGAGAGCTTAATCAATAGGTAACACTCTCAGTTCAGTGCTACATTTAAGTACAGCAAGTTCATGTTTTTTCTACTTTTAGTTACACAACTTTTGTTTCACATAATTCTGCTTTCCTTGCATTAATCCCACAGTGAAGTCTAGTCCACTTATATATTTTTCTTGTGTGAATTTTACATTTATTTTATTTATATGGATGAATGATCTTGTTGCTGTTCCTGTTGCAACACTGTTATCTTAACCTAAGATATCTACATCTACATAGATACTCTGCAACCTACCATACGGTACGTGGTAGGGGCTACCCTGTACCACTATAATCATTTCCTTCCCTGTTCCACTCACAAATAGAGCGAGGGAAAAACAGCTGTCTATATGCCTCCAAATGAGACCCAATCTCTTGTATGTTATCTTCGTGGTTCTTAATGTGCAATGTATATTGGCGACAATAGAATTGTTTGATAGTCAGTTTTAAATTTCGGTTCTCTAAATTTTCTCAGTAGTGTTTTCGAAAAGAACATCACATTCCCTCCAGGGATTCCAATCTGAGCTCCCGAAGCATCTCCATAACACGTGTTGTTCAAACCTACCAGTATCAAATTTAGACGCCCACCTCTGAACTGCCTCAATGTCTTCCTTTAATCGAACCTGATACAGATCCCAAACTCTTTAGCAGTCTCAAGAGTAGGTCGCACTAGAATCCTATATGAGGTCCCCTTTACAGATGAACCACTCTAACCTCAAATTCTCCCAATAAACTGAAATCGACCACTCCCCTTCCCTACCACAGTCCTTACATGCTCATTCCATTTCATATCGCTTTACAGCGTCACACCCAGATATTTAAATGACATGACTGAGTCAAGCAGGACACTACTAATCTATATCCTAACATTACGGGTTTGTTTTTCCTACTCATCCACATTAACTTACATTTTTCTATGTTTAGAGCTAGCTGCCACCAACTAGAAATTTTGTCTAAGTCATCTTATATCCTCCTACAGTCACTCAACGATGACACCATCCCACATACCACAGTATCTTCAGCAAACAGTATATTTCTGTGACACTCCTGACGAAACCCTCGTCTCTGATGAACACTCGCCGACAAGGACAACATACTGCATTCTATAACCTAAAAAGTCTTTGAGCCACTCACATACCTGTGAACCTTTTCCATAGGAATGTGCCTTTTTTAACAACCTGCAATGCAGCACTGTGTCAAATGCTTTCTGGAAATCTAGAAATATGGAATCTGCTCATTGCACTACATCTATAGTGTTTGTTTGTGTTTCTATCGACCTGCCAGCACTTTCGTATGGTAAGTCACATCATCTTTGTTTTTAAATATACATCTATAGTTTGGCGTATATCATGTGAGAAAAGGGCAAGTTGAGTTTCACAAGAGCAATGCTTTCTATAACCACACTGATTTGTGGACATAAGCTTCTCAGTCTCAAGAAAACTTATTATATTCAAACAGAGAACATGTTCATGGATTCTGCAGAAAATCGAAATTAGGGATATTGGTCTGTAATTTCGTGGGTCCATTCTTTTATCCTTCTTATACACAAGAGTCATCTGCTCTTCTTCCCAGTCGCTTGGGACTTTGGCGTTGGGCGAGAGATCCATGATAAATGCAAGCTAAGTAAGGGGTCAATGCTGTAGAGTACTCATTCTAAAACCAAATTGGGATTCCATCTGGACCTCACCTTATTTGCTTTCAAATCTTTCCGTTGTTTCTCTACACCAGGGATGCTTATTACTATGTCGACCATAAAGGAATCTGTCCGATAGTCAAATGCCAGTATATTTGTATAATTCTTCTGTGAGAACAATTTTTTGAATGTAAAATTTAAAATCTCAGTCCGTTTTGCTACCTTTAACTGCCATTCCAGTCTGGTCAACAAGGGAAGGGATGGAAGCGTTGGACTCATTTAGTGATTTTACATAGTATCAGGATTTTCTCAGATTCTATGCCAGATCTTTTGCTAAGGTACGACGGTGATAGTTGTTGTATGCTTCATCTTTCCACAGAAGCATGAATCTCTACTATCTTTTGCTTGTCATCATTTGTGTGTTCCCTTTTGAACCAAGAGCGCTATAGCCCCTGTTTCCTCCACATTTTCCAAATTTCATTATTAAACTATGGTGGGTCTTCCCCATCCTTAATCCACTTACTAAGCAAATAATTCTTCAGACCATGATTTACAATCTGCTTAAACTTTGGCCATATTTCCTCTATGTCAATCTTACTGGAACTAAGTGATGTCAAATCACTAAGTGAGATGCTTACAACTGCTTATATGCTCTTTGTAGCAGGAACGCTCTCCTAGCCTTCTTGACTGATTTATTAACTCTTGTAACCATAGTTGCTATAATGACATCACGATTGCTAATTCCCGATTTATACTGACGCTGCCAATAAGGTTTGGCCTATTTGTAACTACAAGTCTAATACATTTCCCTTGTGTGTGAGCTGTTGAATCAGCTGCTCAAGATAGTTTTCAGTAAACATGTCCAAAAGTACTTCACATGAAGGTCTGTTTGTACCCCCTGCAATGAATCCATAGACATCCTAATCTATACCCAGTAGGTTTAAGTCACCTCCAACTAGTACTGCACAATCTGCATATTTATGTGCTACTGACTTTTTTTGAATGACTGTCGAACTGTTGGAGGTATAGGGTGGCCAGTAAAAACATCCAACAATTAACTTGGTTTCACCTATACTTGGTATACGCGAGCAGATAATTTCACTGTCACACACAACTTCGACTTCAATAGAGACAATTTTTTTGTCCACTGCAGTGAACACTACCCCCCTCCCATGGCCTCTAATCTGTTTATCCGATATACGTTCCATGACTCGCTAAATATCTCAGAGCTTTCCACTTCGGGTTTCAGCCAGTACTTGGTCCCAACAATAATCTCAGTGTGAGAACTTTCCTGGAGGGCAATAAATTAGGGAATTTTGTTACGAATACTTCAACAATTTATTGACAAAATTTTGACAGTCGGAGTGTTTTTACTCAGAATACAGTCAGACTTCCCTTGCTGTGCATCAACTGGCATGTGTTCATCAATGTACCTCAAACTACTACCTAGCCTACAAAACCCTCATGTGCACTCCACAAGTACTCTGTTACCCAAGTAGCAGCTTCCTTTGTGTAGTACACCTACCTAGCGGACAGACAAGACCATCGCTGAGTCGATGAAGCCTTTGGTTGAGACCCTCCACACAGCTCCAAACAAAAGGATCCTTATCAATTATGGGAACCATGCTGCAAACTGTAAGCTCTGCTTGCACCCCGCATGTGAGTCCAGGCACCTGTATGAACTGAGGATGGCCGCAGAATCCATGTGACAGATGTCACTGGTGCCGACATGAGCCAAAACTTGCAAATGACTGCACCCTGCACACTCGATAGCCACAGGTTTGGCTGCCTCCACACCTCGGATGAGGCATTTGTGTCAGGAAGACACTGAAGAAAAATTATGGGATAATATACTTAATGAAAAGATGGAAAGTAAATCAAAATTGTTATTTTCTTACACTAAGATTTTATAAAAACCCATAGCAAGTATTCAAGTGTTCTTGAAGGTTTACCTAAATATAAAATATAATGATCAAAAATGTAAAACAACAGCTGAATTCAACTGTAAGTTCTGTTTGTTAAGCAGGTAACAGCATGCTGTGAGCATCTGAAGCAACATAGCCAGTCCTGACAATGTAACTGTGAGACCGACTTCTGTTTGGACTCCCGGTTTCATCAAACACACAAACATTCCTATTGCCTGATTTAATTACTTAACTTACAGAATTTTCCCTCCCATATCAACAAAAATGTTTGGCTGGATTCCCATCTCCATCTCACACACAACGTGCAATACCAGTGAAACACAATAACAGAGAACAAAATTTTTACAAGTTTCTCTGACAGAGGGTGTAAATGACTTTAGTTGCCATTTGAGGTTAAGATGGTTCTGTGACATTGCGAAGAGCTCCAGGTCTCAGAAATATAATAGCTACTAACCCTACTTACATTAAATACATGCATCAAGCCCTGCACTATCTTGGAATGACATTAGTAAGAGACACTGAAATATTATTTAAATATCTTTTCAATCGCATCAACTGTACAATCAATTTCACCATCTTTTCTCTCTGTATATATAAACTGAAGTAGCCTTTTCGCTTCAATCTGTATGTGCTAATCTAGAAGTTCCTGTAGGGATTTTGATTCGGTTTTCACAAATAGATGCACTGATTCAAGAGGTAAGTTTCTGTATGTAATTCATAAATGTTTTGTACAAATCGCCTTAATTATGATGAATTAAAGTTGTGTTGTGAAAATGATGCCATTACCACCACGTCATAACTCAAGAGAGCAGCAATGCTTCGAGAACACAGCATATGGATGTAACTTGGTATCTGATGTGGTGGTCTAGTGGTAGAGCATGTGGGAAACCAAAAGGTTATGGGACTTTATCACAGATGGGTCACTTTTTTTCACTCTGCTTTTTAACTTAGTGTTCCCCTCTTAACGATGCGGAGATTTGTCAGAAATGAAATGTGCCTCAGGTTCCACATCACACTGTAGCTCCCCTTTCCCCAGTTGGAAAACTGGTTGGCGGCATGCAAGTCACTTAAGTGATGTCCAAATGATTGCAACTGTTTCAGAACAAATGCATAGGAGAAAAAAAGAAGTGAATTCATAATATGAGGCTGGTTTGAAAAGTTCTCGGAATGGAATAGAAAAAAGTACTTACATCACTGAAACTTTTTTTTTATTTTTCAATGTAGTCTCCTTGTAGATTAATGCACTTGGTCCAATGTTCCAGTTCCTCCAGGCCTACAAAATTGCTGTCAACTCCGGCTATCAATTCCTCATTTGAAGTGAATCTTCATCCATCAAGAAAAATTTTCAGTTTTGGGAAGAGATGAAAGTGTGACGGAGCCATATCAGGTGAATAAGGTAGATGTGGCAACAATTCATACCTTGGTTTGTGTAATTTTGCCATGGCGACGGCACATTTTTGCAGGCGTGAACTGTCTTGATGGAAGATGTTCTTCCTTGCTAAACCAGGCCTTTTTTCATGTATCTTTTGTTGCAGTTTGTCCAGGGGATTAGCATAGTATTCTTCAGTAATTTTTTGTGCAGTGGGGAGATAATCTACAAACAGAAGCCCCTTCGCATCTCAGAACACTGATGCCACGACCTTTCCCGCCGAAGGAATTGTCTTTGGTTTCTTTGATGGCAGAGAATCAGCAAGTTTCCACTGTTTTGGCTGTTGTTTTGCCTCTGAGGCTTAGTAGTGCACCCAAGTTTCATATGTGGTCACAAACCAGAGCAAACAATCTTGTTCGTTTCTCCTAAACAGGGCCAAACATTGTTCTGATATGTCCATTCTCATGCGTTTTTGATCCAGCATCAAGAGTTGTGGCACCCATCTTGTAGATAAGTTTTTCATTTCTAATTCTTCAGTTAAAATGTGATATACCCTTTCAGATGACATCTGGCAAGCATGAGCAATTTCAAGCACTTTCAACTGGCAATCCTCCATGACCATTTTGTGCAATTTTGCAAAGATTTCTGGAGTAGTGACATATCACTGCGTGGATCATCATCTAAGCTCTCCTGACCAAATTTAAATTCATTTGTCCACTTGACAACAGCTGAACATGAAGGAGCAGAGTCCCCCAGTGTAATTTGGAAATAGGCATGAATGTCCTTTGCTTTCATACTTTTCTGTACGAAGTATTTAATCACTGCTCAAATCTCAATTTTTTCCATTTTCACAAATCACTACACGGGAACAACAACAGGGCCACGTTACCACCACAGCTCTCCTCCGAGCGCACTGACATGGCACATCTTTACAGGCAACAGTCCAATGAATGTTGTTGTTGTTGTGGTCTTCAGTCCTGAGACTGGTTTGATGCAGCTCTCCATGCTACTCTATCCTGTGCAAGCTGCTTCATCTCCTAGTAACTACTGCAACCTAAATCCTTCTGAATCTGCTTAGTGTATTCATCTCTTGGTCTCCCTCTACGATTTTTACCCTCCACGCTGCCCTCCAATACTAAATTGGTGATCCCTTGATGCCTCAGAACATGTCCTACCAACCGATCCCTTCTACTAGTCAAGTTGTGCCACAAATTTCTCTTCTCCCCAATCCTATTCAATACCTCCTCATTAGTTATGTGATCTACCCATCTAATCTTCAGCATTCTTCTGTAGCACCACATTTAAAAAGCTTCTATTCTCTTCTTGTCCAAAATATTTATCGTCCATGTTTCACTTCCATACATGGCTACACTCCATACAAATACTTTCAGAAACGACTTCCTGACATTTAAATCTATACTCGACGTTAACAAATTTCTCTCCTTCAGAAACGCTTTCCTTACCATTGCCAGTCTACATTTTATATCCTCTCTACTTCGACCATCATCAGTTATTTTGCTCCCCAAATAGCAAAACTCCTTTACTACTTTAAGTGTCTCATTTCCTAATCTAATTCCCTCAGCATCACCCGACTTTATTCGACTACATTCCATTATCCTCGTTTTACTTTTGTTGATGTTCATCTTCTATCCTCCTTTCAAGACACTGTCCATTCCGTTCAACTGCTCTTCCAAGTCCTTTGCTGTCTCTGACAGAATTACAATGTCATCGGCGAACCTCAATGTTTTTATTTCTTCTCCATGGATTTTAATACCTACTCCGAATTTTTCTTTTGTTTCCTTCACTGCTTGCTCAATATACAGATTGAATAACATCAGGGACAGGCTACAACTCTGTCTCACTCCCTTCCCAACCATTGCTTCCCTTTCATGTCCTTCGACTCTTATAACTGCCATCTGGTTTCTGTACAAGTTGTAAATAGCCTTTCGATCCCTGTATTTTACCCCTGCCACCTTTAGAATTTGAAAGAGAGTATTCCAGTCAACATTGTCAAAAGCTTTCTCTAAGTCTACAAATGCTAGAAACGTAGGTTTGCCTTTCCTTAATCTAGCTTCTAAGATAAGTCGTAGGGTCAATATTGCCTCACGTGTTCCTATATTTCTACGGAAGCCAAACTGATCTTCCCCGAGGTCGGCTTCTACTAGTTTTTCCATTCGTCTGTAAAGAATTCGTGTTAGTATTTTGCAGCCGTGACTTATTAAACTGATAGTTCGGTAATTTTCACATCTATCAACACCTGCTTTTTTTGGGATTGGAATTATTATATTCTTCTTGAAGTCTGAGGGTATTTCGCCTGTCTCATATATCTTGCTCACCAGATGGTAGAGTTCTGTCAGGACTGGCTCTCCCAAGGCTGTCAGTAGTTCTAATGGAATGTTGTCTACTCCCGGGGCCTTGTTTCGACTCAGGTCTCTCAGTGCTCTGTCAAACTCTTCACGCAGTATCATATCTCCCATTTCATCTTCATCTACATCCTCTTCATTTTCCATAATATTGTCCTCAAGTACATCGCCCTTGTATAGACCCTCTATATACTCCTTCCACCTTTCTGCTTTCCCTTCTTTGCTTAGAACTGGGTTTCCATCTGAGCTCTTGATATTCATACAAGTGGTTCTCTTTTCTCCAAAGGTCTCTTTAATTTTCCTGTAGGCAGTATCTATCTTACCCCTGGTGAGACAAGCCTCTACATCCTTACATTTGTCCTCTAGCCATCCCTGCTTAGCCATTTTGCACTTCCTGTCGATCTCATTTTTGAGACGTTTGTATTCCTTTTTGCCTGCTTCATTTACTGCATTTTTATATTTTCTCCTTTGATCAATTAAGTTCAATATTTCTTCTGTTACCCAAGGATTTCTACTAGCCCTTGTCTTTTTACCCACTTGATCCTCTGCTGCCTTCACTACTTCATCCCTCAAAGCTACCCATTCTTCTTCTACTGTATTTCTTTCCCACATTCCTGTCAATTGTTCCCTTATGCTCTCCTTGAAACTCTGTACAACCTCTGGTTCTTTCAGTTTATCCAGGTCCCATCTCCTTAAATTCCCACCTTTTTGGAGTTTCTTCAGTTTTAATCTACTGTTCATAACCAATAGATTGTGGTCAGAGTCCACATCTGCCCCTGGAAACGTCTTACAATTTAAAACCTGGTTCCTAAATCTCTGTATTACCATTATATAATCTATCTGAAACCTGTCAGTATCTCCAGGCTTCTTCCATGTATACAACCTTCTTTTATGATTCTTGAACCAAGTGTTAGCTATCATTAAGTTGTGCTCTGTGTAAAATTCTACCAGACGGCTTCCTCTTTCATTTCTTCCCCCCAATCCATATTCACCTACTACGTTTCCTTCTCTTCCTTTTCCTACTACCGAATTCCAGTCACCCGTGACTATTAAATTTTCGTCTCCCTTCACTATCTGAATAATTTCTTTTATTTCATCATACATTTCTTCAATTTCTTCGTCATCTGCAGAGCTAGTTAGCATATAAACTTGTACTACTGTGGTAGGCGTGGGCTTCGTGTCTATCTTGGCCACAATAATGCGTTCACTATGCTGTTTGTAGTAGCTTACCTGCACTCCTATTTTTTTATTCATTATTAAACCTACTCCTGCATTCCCCCATTTTGATTTCGTATTTATAACCCTGTATTCGCCTGACCAAAAGTCTTGTTCCTCCTGCCACCTAACTTCACTAATTCCCACTATATCTAACTTTAACCTATCCATTTCCCTTTTTAAATTTTCTAACCTACCTGCCCGATTAAGGGATCTGACATTCCACGCTCCGATCCGTAGAACGCCAGTTTTCTTTCTCCTGATAACGACGTCCTCCTGAGTAGTCCCCGCCCGGAGATCCGAATGGGGGACTATTTTACCTCCGGAATATTTTACCCAAGAGGACGCCATCATCATTTAACCATACAGTAAAGCTGCATGCCCTCGGGAAAAATTATGGCTGTAGTTTCCCCTTGCTTTCAGCCGTTCGCAGTACCAGCACAGCAAGGCCGTTTTGGTTAGTGTTACAAGGCCAGATCAGTCAATCATCCAGACTGTTGCCCCTGCAACTACTGAAAAGGCTGCTGCCCCTCTTCAGGAACCACACGTTTGTCTGGCCTCTCAACAGATACCCCTCCGTTGTGGTTGCACCTGCGGTACGGCTATCTGTATCGCTGAGGCACGCAAGCCTCCCCACCAACGGCAAGGTCCAGGTTCCAATGAATATCACATGAAAAATTTGTTGTGCTAGCGTTGACCTCCCGTGGTGATTCTGAGAACTTTTCAAACCACCCTTGTATGTAGTGTTTTATGTTTTACACTTCAAGTAAAGCATTTTCTGAAAAACTACTTAAGCAACTTTGCTTTGTTTACATACATTATGTTCTTTCAGCAGTGCAGGAGGTAACTCAGCTTTCAATTTTCTGTTTTCAATGAATCAAACCTAGATGTGGACACAATTATTTGCTTGGCACAGCGAAGATGTTTACCATAGAGTCCATGACAAAGAATTGTGGCAATGAGTCTCAAGAATGCATCACAGTGATTACTACGCTTCAAAGAGGAGAGCTGTAACTTGACCTAAACACATACATCATGCTAGTTTTTCTCTTATTTTCTTCTCTTATTTGTGCCACCTCAGCCAACCTCCAATACATACAGAATCCCTCACAAAAACATATACCCAGGACTTGCATACAATATTTACAATGGTTGTAAAAATACTATTTACATCACGATGTGCTCCCATCATTTCCACGAGACGTCACTCCACATGTCAGTTCAATATGGGCACACAACATTCATGTCTCCAGACAACTTTCCTGGCATGCACTGCTTACATCACACAAGTTATATGAGTGTTGATATTCATTTATTTAATGTTGTTCTCTGAATTTTATTCATAACTTTATGCAGTGGCCTGTAAACAAGCCATCTTGGTGAAGAAACTTAATGCTAACTGTGCGAAGCCAGGCCAGGTTGCTAATACTGTGTAAGCTAAGAAATAATCATTCAATCTCTACCAAAACTAATTAGCCTTATTGGAGTCAACAAACTTCCTAACCACAATGGTCAATTAAAATTTTTTAAGAACAATATACACTGTTTCTGGAACATAATTCGGTCCTGAATCCAGAGCAAATTTCAGAATTTCTGTACTGGCCTCAGTTATCATGTAATATTTGTTTTTGTAAATGCTTATGGCAGTCTACATATTATTTGCACCTGGCAAAATGACATGCTAGCATAGCAACTGACAAACAAAAACTAAACAGAGCCTGAATTAGTGTAAGGAGTGCTATGGATGAAGAATTCAATGAATTCACAGATAATCAACTTCAAAGAAAATCCTAAGAAGTTTTGGTCTTATGGTAAATCAGTATACACATCAAAGGCATCTGTCCAGACACACTGTGACCATAATGGCACTGAAACAGAGAATGACACAGGGGTGCTGAAATACTATATGTCTTTTTCCAAAAATGTTTCACAAAAAAAGATTAAATCGTTACACAAATGACAAATAGACAGGTACTGAAATAAGTCACTAAGGGATAAGAAAAGCAACAGAAATCACTCAACAGAGGAAAGGTCACTGGACCTGACGGGATGCCAATTCGATTCTACAGAGAGTATGCAAAACAACTTGCCCCTCTTCTAGCAGCAGTTTACCACAGGTCACTCAAGGGTGAAGCGTTCCTAGTGATTGGGAAAAAGCACAGCTCAAATGCATTTACAAGTATGGTCATCAAACAGAGGCTCAAAACTATTTGCCTATGTCTTTGACGTCGATCTATTGTACAATTTTGGAACATTTTTTATGCTGGCATATTATGACATTTCTGGAGATGGAAAATCTTCTCTATAGGAATCAACATGAATTCCAAAAACAACCAACATGTGAAATCCAGCTCACTCTGTTCGTCCACAAGGCCCGTGAAGCAGTAGATACAGGCACCCAGGTAGCTGCTGTGTTCTTTGACTTCCAGAAGGCATTCAATACAGTTCTGCACTCTGTATAATGGACAAAATATAATCATACATGATACCACACCAACTGTGTGATTGGACTGAAGAGTTTCTAGCAAACAAAACACAGCATGTCATTCTGAACAGAGAGAAGTCTTCAGAAGTAAAAGTAACTTTGGATGTGCCCCAATGGAGTGTAATAGGACCATTACTTTTCACAATATATATATGCAAATGACCTAGTAGATAACTTTGTATACAAAGAAGTCATAATGCTAGAAATTGTATCAAAACACAGAAACACCAGCAGAAGATCAACATTTGGTGCAGGGAATGGCAGCTGACCCTCAAAATAAAAATAAAAAAATGTAACATATTCTGAATACATTGCCAGAAAGATCCTTTACTTTATAATTACAGAACAACAGAACACATGATTTCAAAACAATCACTGGAAGCAGAGAAGATCCAAAGAGCAGCAGCATATTTTGTTACAGGGTCATTAACCCTTTTGCTGCTGTGGGTGTATATACACATCCTGTTATGCAGTTTCCTAGGTGTTGTGGACATGTATACATGAGCCACCCGGGTTTTCCTACAGTGCTATGAATGTCATAATGCAGGGCTTCACAACATACGTGCTCGTGGAGCAAGCTGTGAACAGCAAGGCACGAGCACGGAGCAGCGCGAGCACGCTACCCCCACTACCGGACCAGAGCAGAGAGTGGGGAGAGTGGGGAGAGGCACATGGGGCACACAACAGCTGCCGCCAGGCAATGTAAATCCGCGGCCACCTGCAGGGATATCACTCACGAATTATTACTGTGACAATTGAAACAAATAAAAGAGAATGTACACGTGCCACATAATTTTATTAGCTTAGTGTATGCCTCTACATTTGTACTAATTTGTGAACTGTTACACAATAAAAGGTGTCACTGAAGTGTGGGATTCTCGGTTATCATGTACTTTTTGCCCTTTACAATTGCGTCTATGTTCGGAGTAATTGTTCTTGTGCATTGTAGGTGCAGCGTGCAGTTTAAATTTCGATCAGACAATGCGTTTCACAGGCACGTCTTGTTACATTTCATTGCAGAGAACAGTTGTTCACAAACATACGTGGAACTGAACATTGATATTATTGTAGTCACCAGTTTGTGCAAACGAGGAAATCTATCCTGAGGGAAGTGTCTGTAAAATTCCAAAATGTTTTTCTTGTTCTGAAATTTGTCTCTGTATTCTCTGTCACACTGCAGGTCAATAATTTCTAGTTGCAGCTCAGGAGGAATCTCTTCAATATTTGCTGAATATGGAGAGGAGAACAGATCAAAATCAGTGTCTGGTGCTGTCAGACCTTGAAAGCGTTGATCAAATTCTTCCTTAAGGGCAACTAAACTATGTGAATAACGTTCACAGTCTTTGTGAACATCTTGCATGGATGATAATTTAGGAAAGTGAGCTAGATTTCCTGTTTCCAACTGACTCACCCAAAGTGTCAATTTCATTTTAAAAGCTCGTATTCGATCTATGAAATGAGTAATTAGCAGATCTTTACCTTGTAGTGAAATGTTCAAAGCATGGCTAGTTAAATCTGCTAAGAACGCGAGATCACATATCCATGAAGGCTCTTTCAATTCAGGAACACACATGTTATTTATTTCCATGAACATATTTATCTCATCTAATAGGCAAAAAAATCGATTTAATAATTCGCCACGACTAAGCCAGCGGACCTCGCTGTAATAAGGCAGGCTACCATACTGCCTTTCTACATCCTCAAGAAAGCTTTTAAATTGCCTGTGTTGTAGCCCATGTGTCCTTATATAACTGGTTGTACGAACAACAACATTCATCACATTTTTTAGAGTGATACTCTTTGCATGTAAGTTTTCCTGGTGGATCACACAGTGAACGCCCCTTACTTCATTGGTCAGTTTTTGCTTTTTCTCCTTCAACAGCTCAACGAAACCTGATTTTTTCCCTGTCATCTCTGGTGCACTGTCTGTAGACACTGAAACTAAAGAATTCCACGACAATCCTATATGTTCAACACTTTCTTCAACACTACTTAAAATATCACCTCTGGTTGTAGTGTTCTTGATGGCTACTACATCGAGGAGCTCCTCCCTCACCTGAAGATCTCTATTAATACCTCTAATAAATATGGCAAGCTGCACTGTTCCAGTGATATCAAAACTTTCGTCCAGAGCTAGAGAATACGCCATAAAGTCTTTACAGATATTTGCAAGCTGGCTCTGGACGTCGTCTGCCATGTCCTGTATGCGACGCATAATGGTCATGTTAGATAATGGCACAATCTGAAACTGTTCAACTTGAGATGGACACAAATGTTCCGCGGCAACTACCAAACATTCTTTTATTAAATCGCCATCAGTGAAGGGGCGCAGAGATTTTGTAACTCACTCTGAGAGCGGCCTCAGTTGATTTTTCTTCGTCGTCCAGATTTGCTTCGGATAGCTTCCTTTTAGGTTTAATAACTTCCTGTGCACGATCCGGTCCATCACATTTTCCACTTCCGTAGTCTTTCGCGTGGCACGACATATAACGTCGCTGCAAATTAAATTTCCTAAAAGAATTCAGCGTTTTGTGACATACTAAACATTTTGCAACACCATCTTTTTCTGTAAACAGATACAATTTCTCCCAATGGGGATTGAACTGCGAAAGCATGGTTGGGGTTACACAACGGTGACTTGACATGATTCTTAACCAGCGAAGTGACTGTTAGAGCTGATCGTAGTACCTTAAACGTACAAAGTCGGTGCGAATTCAATAGGCACGCTGCGGCCCTATTCAAACGTGCGTGCGCATTTCCCCTCCCTCCCTACTCCGCGACCTTGCACCTGCTCGCGAGCATGTGCCTGAGCAGACGTGAGTACTCGCGCTCAAAACCGGCCAGTTGTTAAGCCCTGTCATAATGCATCCTGAGAAGCTGACCTCTCACTGTTGCGTACGAGCTACTTTCTTATAATGGTGAATAAAAGAGTTTCGAGTATTTTTCATACAATATATATGCCTCTTGTGTTTCATCATTTAAAAAACAAAAGAATTTAAAAAAAATTAAGAAACCTCATTTCAATATCTTGAATCATTAAGAGCTATCATTCTACTCTCAATTTTAAATAAAATTTTATGTCTTCTCTACATTTCATTCACTGCAATATATGAGCTGCAATCAACCACACACAAAGTTGACACAATTACTTTTTACCTATTTGTCGTCTTTAAAATTTTGCACAATGTTTTACTGAATTTTACACAACACAGTAACTATGGGATATTACGAAAAGAAATTTAGTCCTTCATCAAGCGAAGATATCAGACAGTAAGATGTGCAAAAATCAATTTTTTTCATCTAATAGTTTTTGAAAAAATGAATGATAAGTATTTTATATTGGCTGGAACACCATCTCTCCACACAGGCACCAGCAATTGGCGAGCAGTACAGCCATAATGAAAGCTGCCTCAGTGTGGAGTGCAACGAACATGTCTGCAGCAGCAAAATTCTTAATTAAGCAAGAACACATCAAGGAGATGCTCAGTTAGCTTTATTGGCAAACACTACAAGAGAAGTATCCTGCATTACAGTACTGTCTAGTGTTAAAATACCAAGAGCATACATTTCTGGAAGAGTCAACCAATATAATGTTTGCTCTTACAGGCAACTGGCGAAAAGACTACCAAGATATAATTAGAGATATTTGAGCCCACAGAGGCTTACCAGCAACCGCTCTTCCTGGAAACCATATACAAGTGAAATAGGAAAAAGGGGAAATGACAGTAGTACATAAAGTACCCTCTGCCACACAACATTAAGGTGGCTTGCAGATGACAGATGTAGATGTAGGTACATTGTATGGTCCACTGGTTTCCTAAAATCATGGAAACAGCAATGGAAAAGTGCCATGATACTTTTAATCAACCTGTCAGAGATACACCAACCTTAAACATGAACTTCAGTTTGTGAGACTTCACTACAAGAGGATTAGTTTTCTATTTCTTTTTTTTCCAATTTCAGTATTAACTCTCCAAATATGCACAAAATGAGCTTCCTGCCAACAAGGTCTTTGTTGTTTTTTACTATTTCTGCAGGTATAAGGTGTTAACTCCTGAATCAACAGACAACACAAAATTCCACAAGAAACAACCCACAGCCACGTGTAGTAACTGTTAAAACTCCCAATACTGAGATACAAGAGACAAGGTGTGATATTGTGTGTTTAAGCATGACTCATGGGCAATGGTGCCAGATTATCTTCATTTCCTGAACTGAAGACCATGTGTGGAAATTCCTTGCACATATTTTGATGATTTTTCAGTGATTAAATCTGTAGAATATTTAAATAAAGCTAAAGAAGAAGAATAAGCATGCAGCATTTTCAAGTATTTTAACTGATACTGAGGAACACATGACAAGAAAACTGAGACCAATAGCCAAAAATTGATTTCATTTTCAAATTCAGCATCCACACGTTAACAAAGAATATCATTCACATTCTTTGCAACAAAAATGTTGCTGATCACTGTAACCTGAAGCTATATTGTATTTTAACTGATGATAATGAACATGCACTTTTGGGAGTGGGACTCTCAATTATTTTCTGCCTCTTTTGATGTGATGTGAGAAACATTATGTCTGTAATCATCATTTTGTAATGACAATGTGGTTGTTTCCACAGCTCATTTTTACACTGGTATGAAGCCAGAAGTATTAATTCACAGGGCTCCCAGCATCCAGCATAAGGAGGCATCAGCTGTTTCAGATATTGTGTGCCTGAGCACCAAGTCATGAAGAGTGTGACTGCTATTACGTGCTCACTGGTAAAAGTCCATTTGAATCAAGTTCTCGGAACCAAGAGCAAAGTGACCCCACAAGTAAACAAACATATGAAAACATGAAAAGTACATAGTATATTGAGTGATTATGATATGGCATCTATCATTGTGTACACAGTCTTCAAAATTCAGTCTGTCCAACTGTTATAAGAAATGGAAATGAATGTTTGGTGTCATTGGCCGGGAGGCCCCTTGTGGGGCAGGTCCGGCTGCCTTGGTGCAGGTCTTATTACATTTAACACCACTTTGGGTGACCTGTGTGCCGGATGGGGATGAAATGACAATGAAGACAACACAACACCCAGTCCGCGAGCGGAGAAAATCTCCGACCCAGCGGGGAATCGAACCCGGGCCCGTAGGTCGGCAATCCGTCACGCTGACCTCTCAGCTATTGGGGTGGATGTTATAAGAAATGTAATGTTATAAGTATTATCCTACTGACTACAGCCATATGACATGGATCATATTATAGAAGGGCGTTGGTGCTAAAGGTTGCTATTGTGAAATGTCTGTAAAATTGCAATTTCCAACACAAAGTTCTACCAGCTAGAAATATTAAAATAATTTTGTCCAGAATAAATCTTTCATTCTACAGCATAATGAATACTAAACTGCCTGAAAGACAGAAGTTCTCTGTCATTGAGACAAACCAAAACCCCCATCTTTCACAAGTAATGCTGTGACTGACTGGTCTATCCAGACTTACCTCAAGCCTTGACTGAAAACTTCCATATACCAGTACCTCTCCCCAATGTTCAAAGTTTCATAGCGGTTCTCCTGCTTACCTTGCTGGACTCCTTTTTCCTAGGGGCATTAGTCCAACAACGTATCCAGGAGTGTGGCACACAGTTTTAAACTTCCAGGAGATGTCAGTTATATTTTTACCTTTGCCTGGTCTTGAAATTCACAAGCAAAGTCCTCTTTCAATACACATAAGAAATTAGTCAGCTTGTTATGTGTTATACCGAAACCTCCCATCATTAAGGAGGTTAAAGGTTGGTTTGAACACCACAATACCTAACCGTGTATGGTCCCACTGGAGGTTATTTATACCCTTGCCTTCCTCAAACCTTTCAACTGACTTACCCAGACAGTTGTACGAAGGACTATAGTTTAATGTTGACTCCAAGTCATGGTGGAAGTTGGTACTTTTCACACACACTAGTGTTTGCCAGAGGTGAATAAAAACAGTAAGTGACAGAAAAAAATCCAAGAACCAACTGAGGACTGAAGAACCAAGGAACTGTAGAATGACACCCACTAAGCCACTGAGCAACACCTGAACAGAAGTAAGCATATGAAATACTCATTACTTACTACATACTGCGAGAATGAGAATCATTATATTATGCTTCATAAATAGCACTACTCTTTCAAAACAATACCTACATACAAAACCTCCACTATAACCAGTAACAATTACATACTTGCGCTTCACTTGTGCTCTTGAATCGGAGCTCGATGATGAACTGGAACTACTTGAAGATGAACTTGATCTTGAAGAAGTACCTGATGTCGAAGTACGAGAATCACTTGAATCACTTGAAGACCCAGAACTACTCTCTGATGAACTTTAAAAAAAAAGAAAGAAATGTAATTAGTTAACAAAAAATGGTGTCACATGCAAACTTAGAGGAAAACTATAAAAATGTGAGTAATGGAAAAAACTGATAAATTTAATAAGCAAAATATCTTACCCCCCTGTAGTATACACTGCAAACAGTATATTTTATAAACAATATGAGATTATTAAGGTGCGAGGGGTGAGAGAAGCAGGAGGGCGAGAGGGGCGGGAGGGGCGGGAGGGCGAGAGGGGCGGGAGGGCGAGAGAGGCGGGAGGGCCAGAGGGGCGAGAGGGGCGGGAGGGCGAGAGGGGCTGGGGGCGGGAGGGCGAGAGGGGCTGGGGGGCGGGAGGCAAGAGGGGCGGGGGGGGGGCAAGAGGGGCGGGAGGGGTGGGAGGGTGAAAGGGGCGGGAGGCCAAGAGATGCCAAAGAGGCGGTTACCGTCGTCGCTGGGGGCGCAGTGTACCTGTGTATCGCAGTTTGATGGCGATTGATATTGACTTGGCTGGTCAGTTTAATAAACAGCAATTGATTGTAGGTCCAAATGTTTTTCGTGGACTCCATCTGAACTTCACGTGTGATGTACAAGCAGTGTTTGGAGGTAGTACCTGGCTTACACTTGCTGTTGTATGGGGCAATCAAGCAGATTATGGTGGCCTTGAAGCATTTCCAGATGCTAATATTTTGGCTTGGAAGACATGGAGTATTGCTGAGACTACAGGACTGTTGGCTAAACGGCCTTATGGTACTCTTGTTCCAAGCATGCCATTTGTTTTGACTACGAGAAGGAAGAAGAAGTTAAATGCTGATGAGTACCTCTTTTTATGGGCGAAAGTCAGCAACGGCAATTGTAAAATAAAGATCAACGGTGATTGTATGAGGCGGGAGGCCAAGAGATGCGAAAGAGGTGGGAGGCCGAGAGATGCGGAAGAGGCAGGAAGACGAGAGAAGTGGGAGGGCAAGAGAAATGGGAGGGCGAGAAAAGCGGGAGAGCCAGAAAGGGGAGGGGGGGAGGATGAGAGAGAGAGAGAGAGAGAGAGAGAGAGAGAGAGAGAGAGATGACAGCTCTGAAGATGCCGGCACTGTTGATGTTTAGTGGGTTTGATCTGGCTGATATGAATAGAGGTATAGATGAGGCAATTACACAGGTGGGGGGGACTATAGTTCAAAATAGGAGCCACCTGAAAGCTAGCAAACTTTTCAGTCTTGTTTGTGCACTTTGATGACTCAATGTCTCTACCATTTCATGAGTTGTTAACTTTACTACTACATTAATTAATTTAAATAAGATAGTGAAAGTAAAAGCATTTCACACCAGACATATTGGAAAGGCTGTTAATGACCTTACACTCACTGCTTTGTAATTTCCAGACATGAAACACCCTGAACTTTTAATGACATGGAATTTCTGTAAATCCAGGTATTTTTATTTCACACACTTTAAGTAGCTCTTCATCACCACATAATACCAAAATGACTGCACCATCACAGTGACAATCTTGTTGAAGAGTTAAATGTACAGTTCTAAAATTCTAGGTTGTAGACAACAGCTTTACATTATCAGTGCAATGAGTGACAGAACAAAATCCAAGTATCTGGTAATGTTTTTCATTAACTGCATAAACATAAGATTCAATTTTAATGTACAGTAATTTTCTGCTAATGAATGTGGAGATAGATGTCACGTCTCAGTATGTGAACACAGGCTTTTTCAGTTTCTTACTTCAATAACAAATTGGGAAATGCTATGGAGCAGGGAACTTCTCCATAGAGAACCAAACTCCACCAAAAAATTGATACTGATAGCATTAGTCTCTCTTTTGTATTGTGCACAGGGATGTGGAAGATTAGATGCATCCGTCACCAACTGCTCATTTGCTATTCAACTCCTGTGCATATCTGCAACCTCACAATCTTTTTTTCTGGCTGTGTCTCATGTTCCTGTTCCTAAAAGAAATTTCCTATATCTCTGCAAAGTGATCCTTAGAAATTACACCTACAAAAGGAACATTTTAACAGAGATGGCCCAAGATGCCAGTGCATTTAAAGGTGCAATTGATCACTGGTTGTCCTTATTTGTGAAACATTTTACACAATATATTTTGAACTGTTAAACAAAATCATAAGATGCCTAACTTTTCCAGTGTTCTGTACACTCATTAGATGTATATCCACCATTTTCATTGCAGTCAAAGCTATACTTAATTGGCAGTGGACATAGCTGATGAATGATTTCATTGAGTCACATAAGGCATAAAGAGCTTAAATATTCTACATACTTCTGTTAACAACACTGAGTAGTGTGCTCAGATTTTTCTGGAAAAAAATGGTTCAAATGGCTCTGAGCACTATGGGACTTAACATCTGAGGTCATCAGTCCCTTAGAACTACTTAAACCTAACTAACCTAAGGACATCACACACATCCATGCCCCAGGCAGGATTCGAACCTGCGACCGTAGTGGTCGCGCGGTTCCAGACTGAAGTGCCTAGAACCGCATGGCCACACTGGCCGGCTAGTTTTTTCTGGACTGCTTCATAATATTAACATTCAGTTAATAAAAGGTCAAAATATCTACAATGAGACATGATACAAACCACATTTACTGGTGCCCAAATAATTGTAAATATTTAACACTATATCATGCTTACAGTAATAAAATAATTTTTCAAACTATTATTTCCTATTATTTAATTTCTCATAAAAATCACTTTTCATCTCTTTCCACAACATACTAAGTCTCATAATAGTATTTTTCACTGTATCAACAGATTACTTTTTGATTTGTGTACATGCATATGTATTGATCGTGGAATCATTAAATATTTGCTATTATCACAAAAGCAATAATAAAATTTCACTATCACCATATGTTTTATGCAGTGATTAGTCATGAAATACCTCACACAACACACAATCAAAGCACTATGATGATCTGATTACCTCATTTCTGTTATTAAGTTTTTCATTCAATAAATATCAAATCAGAATGCAAATGTCTAATAGTTTAGTGACAGAATGAAATATCAGGTTCCAAGATAAAGTATTTTGTAGATAACAAATGAAAAATATGAGAGGGTATAAATAAAATAGTAATATTATAGTGGCACAAGATTTTTAGAAAGCAGTAATGTTAAGTAATTACTGCCATGTGTCATAGTTAGATCACTCTCTCAGTCACTGTGGGGAAATCTCTTACCAACAACATAGCCATATGATTACAATAATCTGTATTCTGGAACATTAAATAGATACAACATTTGTTCTAATGGCTGGTAAATTTAAACAATACACTTACATCTGAGAAAACAAGAAATTAGGAATATTATACAAATAATAAAAGGCTTACTAAGATAAATTATACTGATTTTCTACCTTCTGCTACTGCTACTACTATCACTTGATGAAGAATCACCTCTCTTTCTTGTATCTCGTACCCTAATAATTTTCTTTCTAATTCTTGCTGTTGCTCGAGCTGGCTCAGGTTCAATTCTCTTTTTGATTCTGGAAGACCTACAATACAAGAGCTATATTAATGTATTGTGAGTGAATGGTACACAAGTATAGTATATACAAGATGTTTTGACACACGCACACGTGCAACCCCCCCCCCCCCCCCCTCCCCAAACACACGCACACAAAAACAAGGGCGTGTGTCCATGCATGTGAATGGATAAGCCATCCAACTTAAAACTGCAACCACACCTCCCACAATGTCATGTAGAGTACAGAACAGCTGGTAAACCAGTTTCTGCACTCTTGTCATGATATAAAACACAGTCAATCGAATTATGGCATACCAAAATTTGTACACTGCAAGCACAACAAATTATGGGATCCTCTCTTCAGAGAGAAAACCTGTACCCAGTCCAGAAGCAAGTAATGGATTCTTTGCCACATCTTTACGGCAGGGAGGAGTTATGCAACAGCCAGATATTCTCAGTTTCACTGAGCAGAAATGTTTGTCCCCCACTTTCGACCATTCTCGTTCCCATCACTGAATGGTTTTGTCCCTGAACAGTTACGTGATTGTAATTAGGAGGTCTTTAAATTGTGCAACTGCAGATAAAATGCAGTCCAACCTAGCTGTTGTTTCTGCCAGTTTGTTGCCCTGAATTTTCCCACATTCTGCTACCCAGTAGAATATCATCTCCTTCCCTATGTGTTGTTCCTGAATAGACTGGACTGGTTTTTCTACAAGTATATGCACTGTATATCTTCCAATATACTCAGGGAGGCTGAGCATATAACAAATTTTGTAGCTCAAATATGTATCATTCGTTTCAGTGCCATCAGGATGTTACACTACATCATATTTGGTTAATTCATTCAGTGAGCTGCCTTGAGAGCATGACTGGGGCAAATTAAAGACAAATCTAAGATGTCCTTTTGCACAGACCTGTCTGCATAGGACTGTGTGCAGTTGTGATTCTGATATAAAAAGATGTACTTACTTAAAAGTAGTTTCAGTTAAAATTAAAGTAATTTGGGGCACTGTACACTGAACAGACTCCTATTTTTTTTTTTGTTTTTTTTTTTTGTTTTTTAATACCTATGCCACATGCCTTTAATATTTGTTGAGTGATATTCGCATATTAAATAAATTAACTGCCTCAATGATGATGATAACAACAACAAATATGAGGAATACATAAACATGTGTGTTGAACCAAATTGTTACAGCTAATAAGCACATGACGTTCCTTAAATTCATGCACTAGCAAACAGCTTTGATCTACACAAATTCCTGTTTCTCTCCTTTGTAGTTAGGAAATGAAGTTGTAAAAACTTTTATTACCAATATGTGTGCTCTTCAAATACAAGGTTTTTATCAGGCTTATTTCTCTCATGTGCCATAGGGTTGAGAACTGTAGGGTTCCCCTAAATAGGTCACGTGTGCATTACACATCAGAGGCTGCTACTCACGTAGCTGACTGTGTGTGGGATGCACAATTAGATTAAGCAACTCTCCATCCAATCCAGATAACGATAGCTGTAGGAAAGAAATGCCTCCCACAGGTGAGAGTATTAAAATCGTAAAACTGCTGAAGCATTTGCAACAAAATGCCAGAGTTTCAAGCGCGGATGAAAAGCAGTGAAGCTCATATAATACTAGGTACAGAAAGCTGGTTGAAACCTGAAATTGTCAGCAGTGAGGGTTTTGGTGAAAATTTAGGTGTATATAAAAAGGATAGGCAAATGGGAAATGGAGGTGGTGTATTTGTCGCAACTGACATGAAACTCAAATTCACTGAGGTAGAAATTGAAGCTGCATGTGAGATTGTTTGGGCAAGACACAGTTTCAAGGGTGGGTATAAAATGATAACTGTATCTTCTATCATCCACCAAACCAATCTCCTGATGTACTTTGGAAAAAACCTCAGTTCACTTATGGATGTGTCAACAATGATTACCAAAGTACAAAGGACAACCAAAACAAGCAGAAAGATATATATGTTCAGTAAACTAAATAAAAAATCAGTAGTGTCATATCTCACTCAGGAATTTGAAACTTCCAGCAGAGGGCAGGAGCACGTAGAGTAACTCTGGCTCCAGTTTAAAAGAATAGTTGACAATGCACTGGATAGGTATGTACCCAGTAGAACATTTCATAATGGGAGGGAACCTCCATGGTATACAGTCACTGTAAAGAAACTTCTATAGAAACAGAGATTACTGCATAATAGGTGTAAAAGCATAGGGCTATACATAGAAAGATTCTAAATGAAACACATTTGGCTATCAAGAGAGCAATGCGTGATGCCTTCAGTGATTACCATAGCAGAATATTGTCACGTGATCTTTCACAAAATCCAAAGAAATTCTGGCCATATGAAAAGACTGTCGGTGGTACCAAAGTTAGTGCCCAGCCCTAGTGAATGAGACAGAAACTGAAATTAAGGGTAGCAAAGCAAAAGCTGAAATGCTTAACTCGATTTCCAAATGTTCCTTTACAAAGTAAAACCCAAGAGAATTGCCCAATTTATTCCTCATACCACTAAAAAGATGACTGAAATAAATATTAGTGTCAGTGGTGTTGAGAAATAGCAGACAGCGTTAAAACTGAACAGAGCTCCATGCCCCGAAGGAATCCCTGTCAGATTGTATACTGAATTTGTTGCTGAGTTAGCCCCTCTTCTAACTTATAATCTATTGTAGAACCCTCAAATAAAATACTGTGCCCAGTTCTTGGAAAAAGGTACAGGTCACACCCATCTACAAGAAAGGTAGTAGAAGTGATCCACAAAACTACCGTCCAGTATCCCTGATATCGATTTGTTGTAGAATCTTAGAACATATTCTGAACTGAAACATAATGAAGTATCTTGCACAGAATGATCTCTTCAATGCCAACCATCATGGATTTCAAAAACATCAATCATGTGGAACCCAACTCGCACCATTCTCACATGGCATATTGAAAGCTTTGAATCAAGGCAACCAAGTAGATGTAGTATTTATTCTTGATTTCCAAAAAGCATTTGACTCAGTACTGCACCTATGCTTACTGCTGAAAGTACTATCAGATGGAGTGTCAAGTGAAATTTGTGACTGGATTGAGGACTCTTTGGTACGGAGGAAGAAGCATATTATCTTAAATGGAGAGTAATCATCGGATGTAGAAGTAACTTCAGATGCGCCCCAAGGAAGTGTGTTAGGACCCTTGCTGTTCATATTGTATATTAATGACCTTGTAGACAATAACAATAATAAAATCAACCTTTTTGCAGATGGTGCAGTTATCTATAATGAAGTACTATCTGAAAGAAGATGCATAAATATTCAGTCAAATATTGATAAGATTTCAAAGTGGTGCAGAGACTGGCAATTTGCTTTAAATGTTCAGAAATGTAAAATTTTGCACTTCACAACTTGCTCCAAATGTTCAGAAATGTAAAATTTACCTAAGTGTAATACTCTGTAGGGATATGAAGTCGAATGATCACATAGGTTCATGGGTAAAGCAGGTGATAAGACTTCGGTTTATTGGTAGAATACTGGGGAAGTGCAATCAGTCTACAAAGGAGATTACTTACAAATTATTCATGTAAGCAGTTCTAGAATACTGCTCAAGTGGGTGGAACCCATACCAAATAGGACTAACTGGGGTACTGAACATATACAGACAAGTGCACCACGAATGTACACATGTTTGTTTAATCCGTGGGAAGTGTCACAGGGATACTGAAGGAACAGAATTGGAAGACTCTTGAAGATAGATGTAAACTATCCCGGGACAATCTATTAACAAAGTTTCAAGAACCAGCTTTAAATAATTTCCCTAGGAATATACTACAACACCCTATGTATCACTCATATAGGGATCATGAGGATAAGATTACAATAATTACTGCATGCACAGAGGTATTCAAACAGTCATCCTTCCTGTGCTTCATCTGTGAATGGAACAGGAAGAAACCCTAATAACTGCCACAATATGACATGCCCTCTGCCAAGCTCCTCATGGTGGTTTGCAGATTATAGATGCAGAAATAGATGGCTATTCTAGAAGGCTGTGTGGAACATAAAAAACTGATGTGTTAACACATCAATCAAAAGTTTATGAATTAAGGCAAATGAGATTCATTACTTCTCAGTGTTTTTCTATGGAATAAAAGTTATTAAAGAAACTCAACATGTCTGAAGTAAACTGGACTTATATCTGAGAGGAGCTGGGTTCAAATACCCATCCAGACATGGCAGTTTAGGTTTCCCTAGTTTCTTCAGAATGATAGAATGGTTTCAACAACAAATTATAGCCAATCCTTGCCTTAAATTTTGTTCAAGCAGGTTAAGACTCCTTGTTGTATGAGGATAAGTCAATGATTATCTGCAGTTTTGCTCTAACTGTCTTTAGGTTGGCTCTACGACTTCGTGCACTCACCGGCCACTAGATGGCACTGTTGTTTTCACCTGTGGTAGGTTGTAGCATTACCACATCAGTCCACTTTGTACTGTCACAACCTAAAGATGGCCGTGTCACACACTGTTTGCACCAGACAGCATTCTGTATCTGTTCTTTGGGGTCTGAAAGTGTACCAGGAGCAACAAGTCATAGAAGACTTTCAGCACAATACACGGACAAAGTTTTGTCACAGCAAAGTGCTCACCAGTAGACTGAACAGTTCAAAAGTAGCCAAATAAGCATGAAAAATGACAGAAGAGCGGATCTTCGTGCTACAACCATAATTGATGGCATTACTGAACAAGTCCGTGCCTTGATTCTGAATAACAGACAAGTGGCTGTTGATGATGTGGCAAACTATATGCAGCTTTGATCCACTTGTAGACGTATGAAGGGGCCGTTGATTAGGCTCTGAGCAACAGGTGAAGGAAGTGGTGCACACGTGGCTTGCTGAGCAAACACAACTTCCCCCCCCTCTCCCCAGAGGGTATCGATTGCAGATACTTATTGATTAAACTTCATATAATGACACTGATAAATCAACACAAAATCTCTTGATAATTCCAATAAATTTCAGAACTAAGTGCCTTTGATGACACATTTGATTAAATTTAATGATGGATATATCAGAGAGGCGTATTTACTGTGATATGAATTATTGTTTTGTACGTAGTTTCTTTTTTCCATCAGGCTCTTCATTCAGAATACTAGAACTTATCAAGAGAAAGCTGTCTAGAGGTCACTTTATCAGCTTTCTCTTTCAAGTGGCCGATGGTCTTGCTCTATCAGTTATTTTTGTATATTTGTGAACTTTGCAATTATGTTACCTTATTTTCTTGTTTTAATAAACACTTAAAAGTTTATCCTGTAACAGAACGTACAAGATAAATGCAGTAGACATTTCACCCACTTCCCAGAACTGTAAATGTCAGTTTTCCCTCATATTCATTACTCTTAAGTCATTGTTCTTCTATCTTGATGACACTGTATCTCACCATGCAAAACAATAGTGGCTGAATATCACAGCTGAATCAAGACAGACTCACTCCTATTTTCCTCCACCCTAGAAATACAGCAAAGAGACCAGAATTAAAACAAAATATTCAAAATAGAACCCACTGAATTTAAAAACAGGAAACTGCATCTTTATATTGTGATTATTCACAGTAATTTAGAAAATTTCAGTTCCCTTTAGATATAAAATACTATACATACGCAACATAATCAAGAAATGAGTCACAAAAAAAAAAAAAAACTAACAATGAACACTTTTCTGAAATGGTTAAAAAAAGGAAACTCTGATCATGACAACATCATTAAAAAAATATGGTGCACTTAGAACAAATAAGTTAATACTGAATCGAAATCAATTATAATCAACACAATATCTTATGCATCGATGTTCGTCTAGTTTATTCATTAAAAGAAAAACATTCTGGAACTTACTGTACACATGAATATTGTGGCTCGCTGTACGTAGCTGCTGTGCTTCAAGCATCAGGATGCAGACTCATCAACATTTTCTGATCCATAATGGGTGAAGTAGCCGCTCAATTACAAGCCTTTAGTACTGCATAACTGATAACGATTGTTTCTGATGAATTTACAAAGTCATCTGTCGTACTACTTCTAGACATGAAGTTACAATAATCTAAGGAAACAACTTCCATAAGTTTTATTTATTTTATTTATGTATGTATGAACAATAAATAATTGTTCCGTGGGACCAAATTAAGGAGAAGTCTGCATGGTCATGGAACGAGTCAATACATGAAATTATAATACGATATTAGAAACAGATAAAATGAAATATAAAAAAACATATTTAGGTGACAAGTCGTAAGCTTAAATGAAGAAAATCAACAATGTAGCACTGGAATTTGCTTAATTTTTTAGCTCTTCCAGGAGCTCCTTGACAGAATAGAAGGAGTGAGCCATGAGGAAACTCTTCAGTTTAGACTTAAAAGAATTTGGGCTACTGCTAAGATTTTTGAGTTCTTGTGGTAGCTTATTGAAAATGGATGCAGCAGAATACTGCACTCCTTTCTGCACAAGAGTCAAGGAAGTGCATTCTACATGTAGATTTGATTTCTGCCTAGTATTAACTGAGTGAAAGCTGCTAACTCTTGGAAATAGGCTAATATTGCTAACAACAAACTACATTAAAGAAAATATATACTTTGAGGGCAATGTCAGAATTCCCAGATTTTTGAATAGGGGTCGACAAGAGGTTCTCGAACTTACACCACATATAGCTCGAACAGCCCGTTTTTGAGCCAAAAATACCCTTTTTGAATCAGAAGAATTATCCCAAAAAATAATACCATATGACATAAGCGTATGAAAATATGCGAAGTAGACTACTTTTCGTGTTGAAGTGTCACTTATTTCAGATACTGTTCTAATGGTGTTTTCCACAAGCCACGAACTTATTTCATGAACTACATTATTTGTTACTGTTTCAATATTACACACAAGATCCTTCACTATCAAGCTGGTGTCATCAGCAAACAGAAATATTTTTGAATCACCTGTAATACTAGAAGGCATATCATTTATATAAATAAGAAACAGCAGTGGCCCCAGCACCAACCCTTGGGGAACGCCCCACTTAACAGTGCCCCATTGGGACTGAACATCACTACCACTCTCAATATTGCGGAGAATTACCCTCTGCTTTCTGTTCTTAAAGTAAGAGGCGAACCAATTGTAAGCTGCTCCCCTTACTCCATAATGGTCCAACTTCTGCAGTAATATTTTGTGGTCAACACAGTCAAAAGCCTTCGTTAAATCAAAGAAAACACCTAGCGTTCGCAACCTTTTATTTAATCCGTCCAAAACCTCACAGAGAAAAGAGAATTTAGCATTTTCAGTTGTTAAACCATTTCTAAAACCAAACTGAACATTTGACAGCAAATTATGTGAATTTAAATGCTCCAGTAACCTTGTATATACAACCTTCTCGATAACTTTAGCAAACACCGATGGCATAGAAATAGGTCTAAAATTGTCAACATTATCAATGTCTCCCTTTTTATAAAGTGGCTTCACTACCGAGTACTTTAATCGGTCAGGAAACCGACCACTCCTAAAGGAAAAGTTACAGATATGGCTGAGAACTGGGCTAACATACATAGAACAATACTTCAGTATTCTGCTAGATACCCCGTCATATCCATGAGAGTTCTTGGTCTTTAGTGATTTAATTATTAACTCAATCTCCCTCTTGTCAGTATCATGGAGGAGCATTTCAGGTAACAGTCTCGGAACACTTTTTTCTAAGAGCGCTATATGATTCCCTGTTGGGACTAGGTTTCTATTTAGTTCACCTGCTATATTCAGAAAGTGATTATTGAATAATGTACATATATGCGACTTATCAGTAACACGGACATTCCCACTACGCACTGATTCTATAGCCTCGACCTGTCTCTGCAGACCAGCAACTTCCTTTATGACTGACCATATGGTTTTAATTTTATCCTGAGACTTAGCTATTCTATCTGCATACCACATACTTTTTGCCTTCCTAATAACATTTTTAAGCACCTTACAATACTGTTTGTAATGGGCTGCTGCATTTAGATTTTGACTGTTTCTAACGTTTTGATATAATTGCCACTTTGTTCTACAAGATATTCTTATCCCTCTAGTCAGCCACCCAGGCTGCCTTTTTGTGCTAGTATCCTGTTTTAAACGTTCTAACGGAAAGCAACTTTCAAAGAGCATGAGAAAAGTCTTGAGAAAAGCATTATATTTATCGTCTACTGTATCAGCGCTATAAACATCTTGCCACTCTTGTTCCTTTATAAGGTTTACAAAGGTCTCTACAGCAACTGGATCAGCTTTCCTGAACAGCTGATGACTATATTTAACACGTGTTGCAGCACAAAAATCTTTTACAGTTAAAATTTGTGCATCATGATCTGAAAGGCCATTCACCTTTTTGCTAACAGAATGCCCTTCTAGTAATGAGGAATGAACAAAACCAAGACCAAGAACAAAGACCAAGAACTCTCATGGATATGACGGGGTATCTAGCAGAATCCACACTGATAATTTCTCAGGCAACATAAGTGCCAAGAATTATACGAATAACCTGAAACTACAGAACCAAACAAAAAGTTGAGAGTACTAAATAACTGACAGTCTACCATGTGGTATTTTCTGACTTTATATGCTCCTACAAACATTTACTGGATATAATTATTTAGTGCTCTGGTGTGTCTACTTAACTCCCAACAACTATTTACAAATGTACAGGTATGCACAGTAATCACAACAAAGGTACCATAGCTGAGTGAGCTGGTTGGACTTACATAAATCATAGACAAAATATATTTATTGCCATGTCCTACCCTTTCCTAACATGATCACAAAGTGCATGGTAGATCCCAGTCAGTTTCTTACTTATTTACATCTGACATCAGGCTGACCGTGCCAACGTGTTCTCCATTCCATCACCTGGTACTCATTTCCAGAAATAAGTTCCTGCTATTTACAGTTATTTTCTACAAAGATATTTCTATGGCAAAGACTAAGAAAGGAAGGAAGGAAAGAGAGAGAGAGAGAGAGAGAGAGAGAGAGAGAGAGAGAGAGAGACTTCAGTCCCTCAATGTCACTATGGAAAACTAACCATAACTTACCAAGGTTAGATAATGAGCTTAGATAGCTTAGCTCCTACTACAGGGTGTCCAGTGAAGGAGTCCCCAATTTCAAAATTAAATGTCTCAAAAACAAAAAGTAGTCAGCTTCTGAGGCCAATCCATCCCTGCACCAGTAAATTTACAATAATACTGTGCAATGACTCTATTCCCACAGTATTCATCACCAAAGTGAAGCACATGTTTGGTGCAATGTGGTCTCGTCCATCTTGTATGAACCACTTGGTGTGTGTGGTAGATCCTCCAGTGCAAGCTGTGGGTCGACAAACTGTTCCAAAATTGCAGCTTCACATTCATTAGTGATCATTTCTTATACGAGACAAGAGCCAATAAAGCCTCTGCTGCATACCACATTCCAAACCCTAACTTTGGGAGAATACAGTGGTTTCACTTCGCACAAAGGGGGATTTTCAGAACCCCAAAACCGCCAGTTTTATGTATTCACGATTCCATTCAGGTGGAAGTGTGTTTCATCTGTGAACCAGATGCAGCCAACATCCAATCCTTGGTTATCAATCACTGTGAGAAACTGGTTCACACCCTCTGTCACACAGGTTGTACATGTATGGACTGATGGCTTTGGATTTTGAATGGACACACGTGTAGTCTCTGTCTCAGTATTTTATGCATGCTGGAATACTTCAAATAAGTCTCTGCTGCAATTCTTTGAATGGATTTCCTTGGATTTTGCTGATTAATTCCAGAAACCATGTTGAAATTTTCACAAGTAACTACAGTTTGCCTAGGGCCAGCATTCCCCACTAGATCATCAGCCATGCTGTCGGTCTCGTTTGATTTGGCGAAGAGCTTGTGAACCGTTTTTGCATTGGGTCCTTTTGGAACATTAAATCGTGTTTGAAAACTGCATCTTGTTGCTATAGGGCTGTGTTCTAACTGGAATACCAAGGAAATTGACAAGATGGAATTTCCTACCTGTGAACTGGAATACCATAGGTTAGAACACTGCAGCATGGTGGTGGCCACTCATCTGTAAAGTTAGTTTGTTCACAGCCATACCCATGCTGTTCTGTGTGTGGTTGTAGTCAAGTCAGTGTACAATGTGGCTACCTTCACAGGTGCCCAACATCACCTTTTCTGAACTGCACACATGGAAACCCTCCCTGCTACGAGGGTAATCCCAAAAGTAAGGTCTCCTATTTTTTTTATAAGTACATAGACCTACCTGTTTATTTCTACAATGGTTTACAACAGTTTACAGCTTGAACATTTAGCTATTTTTTGACATAATCACCATTTCTGTCGATGCATTTTTGTAGATGCTGTAGCAGTTTTTGTATGCCCATGTCATATCAGCTCACCATCATGCTGTTCAGAAAGTTGCGAACCTCTTCTTTCACCTAGTCGTTGGAGCTGAATTGCTGGGACCACAATTAACGCTGACAGGTACTGTGAGTCTCTGAAAAAACTCAAATGCACAATTTAGAACTGGAGAAGAGGAATGTTGAGCAAGGGCGCACACATGCTCCATGACAATGCTCGCCCAAACATTGCTCGGCAAACCATTGCTCTCCTGCAACAGTTTCAGTGGAACATAATCACCCACCCACTATAGTCCTGACTTGGCACCCAGGGACCATCAGCTATTCCCCAGGTTAAAAGAACATTTGGCCGGAAAGCGATTGAGGAGCAGCGACAAGGTGAAAGAAGAGGTTTGTAACTTTCTGAACAGCATAGCGGGGAGCTGGTATGACATGGGCATACAAAAACTGCCACAGCGTCTACAAAAATGCATCGACATAAATGGTGATTATGTCGAAAAATAGCTGAATGTTCAAGATGTAAACTGATATAAACCATTGTATAAATAAACAGGTCAATGTACTTATAAAAAAATAGGAGACCTTAATTTTGGGATTACCCTCGTACATATCCCTCATTTCTGTAATACTCTATGTCTCAATCTGCATTAGTCCCTTCCCCCTATGTACCTCCACACACTCCCATACTCCCTGTTTGGAAACTCTCTATATTTCCTTATCTGTTTCTCCTACTATACATTTTTCTCCTTGTACTCTTCCTTTATCTCTGAAAATTCCTTCCAACAATCCCCTAATCTGCCCCTTCATGCAAGACTATGCTGTCCATGACAGGTTGAAAATTTCTGTTACTCTGAATACATCTACATCTACACGGTTACTCTGCAATTCACACTTAAGTGCTGGGCAGAGGGTACATCGAACCATTTTCATACTTACTTCTCTACCAGTCCACTCTCGAATGGTGCATGAGAAAAAGGAACACCTAAATCTTTCTGTTCGAGCTCTGATTTCTCTTATTTTATTATGATGATCAATTCTCCCTACTTAGGTGGGTGTCAACAAAATATTTTCACATTTGGAAGAGAAAGTTGTTGATTAACATTTTGTAAATAGATCTCCTCACAAAGAAAACCACCTTTGATCCAGTGACTGCCACCCCAACTCGTGTATCATATCAGTGACACTCTCACCCCTAATGCGCGATAACACGAAACGAGCTGCCCTTCTTTGCACTTTTTCGAGGTCCTCCGTCAATCCTGCCTGGAAAGGATCCTACACCGTGCAGCAATATTCTAGCAGAGGACAGACAAGTGTAATGTAGGCTGTCTCTTTAGTGGGTTTGTCACATCTTCTAAGTGTCCTGCCAACAAAGTGGTGTCTTTGTTTCCCACAATATTATCTATGTGTCCTTTCCAATTTAAGTTGCTCATAATTGTAATTCCTAGGTATTTAGTTTTGTGTGATTTATTGTATACCCAAAATTTATTGGATTTCTTTTAGTACACATGTGGATGACCTCGCACTTTTCTTTGTTTGGTGCCAATTGCCACTTTTCGCACCATACAGAAATTCTCTTTAGATCATTCGGTAATTGGAATCGATTGCCTGATGATTTTACTAGACGGTAAATTACAACATCATCTGCAAACAATCTAAGGGAGCTGGTCAGATTATCCTCAATAAATAACAATCTACCTTTTAAACAAAAGAAAAGTGACTAAAACAGCATAAAAATAGTACAGACAACAGCAAATACTGTGAAAGACTATCCACAAAATATTAATAGAAATCCACTAGCTCATGCGAGTTTAATGCAGCAAAAAAAAAAAAAAAAAAAAAAACAGAGAGAGAGAGAGAGAGAGAGAGAGAGAAAGTGATTACAATACATTAATCTCATCTGCAAACTCATTGATTTCACTGCTACAGTTTCACAATGGTCATGTCCATAATAGTGGATAATTTTAAAAACAGCCAAAGTCATAATGTTAACAGATATTATCTGATATAACAGTGCATACTATCCTATTCTTGGGTGAAACACATTGATGAAGTAGTGATGGGCATCACCAATTGTTTTGGCTCTTCTCAGAGTATGCTCTGTCATTGTGCCAAGTGGATTTCAATGTATACAAAGACTGCAGGCAATACCTGGTTGCCCACTCCTGGTTATACCATCCTTCAACCACTTTACATAGTTGCTCATGGCAGTAGCACACAAACAGCTGACCAGCTTTACCATTTCTAAGATACTTGTTCCCAAGCACCATGCCAACACAATCTGCCCTTTTTCAGGTCACACATGTCAGCGGTTTTCCCCATTTGCAGCCCACAACATCACTAGAATGTTTTTCTCACTCATCTCTGCTCCACTTATACAGGATCTCTCTCTTATGAGTTGCCAGGCACTTTTTCCCTGGTGTTTCGGCAGATATCTGTGATTTTGGTTTTCATATGTAAAGCTGGAATAATACCAAATAACTACTGCACCGTGTGTACTTTCCTTACCGTCCACATGCCTCCAACACCACCATGTGGCACATTCAGTCTTGCAGTAGGCAGTGGTCATAATGTTTTGGTTCATGTACATGTGTGTGTGTGTGTGTGTGTGTGTGTGTGTGTGTGTGAGAGAGAGAGAGAGAGAGAGAGAGAGAGAGAGAGAGAGAGAGAGTTGATCTGAAGATGAGTAGATCTAGACGAATATTCTTTTTTTTTTTTTTTTTTTTTTTTTAATTTGAAGAACATGGTACTTTACTAGGTATAATCCTATTGGGGGTGGTATGTCACTGCTTTCCTCTGACCTCTGACTGACTTACCCTGTCACTTACAGGAGGACCTACAGTTCAATGTGAATCACAGACTGTGCTGCAACTAGACATTTATCACATTAAAAAGTCATTGCCAGACAGAAAAGGGGTGTTAAGTCACACTAAAATTCCAAGAATCAGCTGGGGATCAAACCCTGGATCTTTGTAATTATAGTTTAGCACTTACCCTTTGAGCCTCAGAGTACAAAAATTGCATGATTACATATGTTGTGTTCAATAATGTAATGCCTGGACAAAAAGTTTACAGAGAAAAACTACAACAAGTACATGATGAGCTTCAACGAACAAAATTAGTATTAAAATAAGCCTATTCATGAAATAATTTATTTATTTTGTATATTGTGTGCCACAATATGCATATACAAAAAAGAGGATATAAAATAATCAGATCAACATTCAACCAAAATTAAAATATTAATGAAAAGCACCAGTAAGTAGAAGTGAAATAGTTGCGCCACAGAAACAGATGAGTGGAACTGCAAAACTTCAGGCAAGCAGGGTGTTCCCAATACCTCTTGTTAATAACAATACAAAAAGTGATTCATCTGCCTCTATCCCCTCAAGTCACCATACATATCCTTCCTTCCTGTATACAACATGCCACTATCCCCAGCAGCACCTGTGGGAAATTCTCTTGCTGTTCCTTCTCCTCACCCCAACTCTTCCACATTTATAGCATCCACGACATCTATGACAATTACTCAGCTCAGTTAGATCAGGGAAAAATAAAAGAGAGATTAGCTGTGTGTGAGCATTTCCTGGCAAAGAATTTTACTTCGGAAACACAGCTAGTGTCCAGTACCTGGTTTATACATCTGCCTAATGCCCAAAACTTCCTATCCTCACTGTATTGTGTAAGTAAACACTTCCTAACTTTTGCATTCAGTTTTATTAGTTCAAAACATCGAATGGAAATAAAGAGTGAATGATATGGCACAAAATACCCTATAATTGGGGAAGAAGAATGAGTTAAATGTTTGCACATGATGGCAAACACTATTTTCTTGTTATTATGATACTTTGGTGTGATGATAAATTATGACAACCTACCTAGAACCATGTATCATCCACATATCAGCAATCCAACATGGCCACACTGTTATGAGATGTCAGCAGCAGTGTTGTTGCATCAGCATACATGCTGGATGCAACGCACACTGTTCAACATTGTTATGAAGGTAGGAAATGTACTGAGGGACTGGATGTCCCATTCCCTGTCTCCCCACAAGTGATCAATGACAGGTCTAGTGACTTTGGTGGCCACTCCAGAAGCTGAAAGTCTGGATTGCATCTGTCAAACCATTCCTGCCCTTTCAAAAGACGTCTTCATCCTTCAGCAGAAAACAATGTACTTCCTGTATACAACAGGTCCACAAGAAGATAAAAAAGGAACAGAAAACTGGTGGGTTCCTCTATAACTACGAGAGGACCAAATTGTTAAAATAAAAGCTGGGCACACCACGCAAGCACCAGCGCCAACCTGCACTGTGGACACAGTATGCAGCAAAACTGTAGCTTCATGCAGATAATAAAAAAGATGCACATGGCCATCCACTGTGTCAAAAAGGAAACTGGCTCCTCAGATAACCAACAGAATTCTTGTTGCAGTCAGAAGAATTATCCCAGCACTTTTCTTAATTGATTTAGGGAAACCACAGAAAAACTAAATCAGGATGGCCAAATGTATATTTGAACCACATCTTCCCAAATGTGAATCCAGTGTGCTCACCACCACCTTGGTCAGTCATAATGGATATGTAATGAGGCCACCCACAGTTGTTCAAAAGACTGCACATAACACTTACCAAACATGTCAGGGGTACACCTTGACTATCAACCCTTCACTGTCTTCTACAGTTACGGTGACTACCATTTTTCTGTGTTCACAGCATAGCAACAATCAATCCTATAGGTCTTCAAAATTGTTTATTCATCAGATACCTACACATTCTTTCATGTACTCATCTTGCTCTAACATATTGCTAGGCTGGCTCTTTAGTTATTCACCAAACATTGTTGTCATACAACTAAGTTTGCCGAGGCTGGAAAAATACAATTCAGCATTTACTCTGCATATTTCTTTGCGTACGAATGTATACCAGTTTCCCCATTTATACAAAAAAGACCTCTGAAGGTGAAATAAGTGATATTACTTATAATTCTCGGTAGGACCAACAGCTGTAATGTAAATTACAGATGAATGCATAACATACAAATACGGAAGTTATGTATTTACGGAATAACTGCAGGAAATAACATAACATTATACCTTTTGCCACTGCTACTGGTACTGCTGCTGCTACTGCTGCTGCTGCTGCTACTACTGCTGCTGCTGCTACTGCTGCTGCTACTGCTTTCACCAGATGAAACATCTTTATCTTTCTTTCCTTCTTGAGCTTTACTAGCTTTATCTTTATCTGAACCAGATGCAGATTCAGAGCCACCATCTTCCCCCTTCCCACTTTCTGCAGTCTTCCTATAACAAAAAAATATTTTCATTAAACGCACAAAACTAAAATCTCCTTCAGCAGCATGTATCGATAAACAAATTACAAAAACTGGATGTACCTGATAATTAAATTGCACGGGCCACAAATGCAAATGACAATTTCACTCTTACATACACTGCACGTTGTAAATAGTGACAGATATAATGGCAGATAGAGCCCAATTAGCAAGTGGAAAAAAGAACAAAGTCAGCAGAATCAAAACACTGCCAGAAAATATGAGAGAAATATAATTTTTATACAGATGGTAAAGATATATTACACGTATTCCTCCATCAAAATCTGTAAATATGCAGCTGGGCAACAGTGGTTGTGATGATTCATTCTCCACTCAGGTGCATTTGGCATTTCTGCACTGGTTCTTGTGCACATCGTACATGTTATAATGACTTTTACGGTACTGAATTCTTCGAAATATCCATTACACTCAGTGACACAGTTTCTGCAGGAAGAAGAAGAGAGACCGCTGGATATCTATGGTAAGTACTTGTCCATTATGAGACCATCAAAAGGCAATGGTGTTGTGTCAAGTTTTTGTTGTAGGTATGACAGTAGAGTATGAAAAATACACGGTCAGAGCCTCTCTCTGGTTTGTGATGTCCTGCTCTACATGACTGAAGAACAAATTTGCCGAAAGGAGCACACTGTAACAAGGCAACTACATTTTCATTTGACACAGTATACAGAGGCTAACACTACAATTTGGCATTTGTAGTGTTTCTGTTCAACGGGAGTCCCAAAGGCAACAAAATAATGCATGTGACTAAATAATGATGTTCCAAGTGCCCTCTGCAGGTGCCACTGTAGATGCAGAAGATACATCACACTTACTGGTCTACAAGTCACCAATAATGCAAATGGATGAGCCAGAGTTCTGTCCAAGGACCAAAAAATTTACAACTCAGTGAGACAAGAGTCCTGCAAAACCCAGGAATACATCAGAACACTAATCATTACTATGGAATTTTTTAGAGGGAACATTTTTTTCATAGCATGGGGAAAGAGACAGCGACTCAAAAGCAACATAAATTGTTAACAAATAATTCAATTGGCAGGACTCAAAATCTAAACTGGCTGTTCAAAAATAAGAAAATTTCTAGTGCAGATGTTTTTAGAATTCTCAGTAACAGTGTGAGTGAGTGTGTGTGTGTGTGGGGGGGGGGGGGGGGGAGGAGGGGGGGAGGGAGGAGATTTCAGTACCATCAAAGTGGAGGAACACTTTGCTGCTGTGCTGTAATTCAAGTAAGATACTTAAAATTTTTGCTGGAAGCTTGCTCAAGACTTAAGTCACATGTGTAAACAATGACAACCAAACTCATTGCTGTTAGATGCCTAGTTCACTTTGGCTGCTTACTCCATGTAAGCAACAACCTCCACCCACACACACTACCGTCTCAAACATGCAGTGTGAAAAATCACAAGAAACCCAATGACAGCACTCCGGTCACTATGCATTAAGGTTTTCCAGTCAAAGTCTGCCTGACAATAATCTGTTTGTTTCAGAGCCATAAATAACTAACACCCAGGAAAGCCATCCTGAACTTATCATGAACAGAATGATCATATTACAGTTTTAATTTTCATTTGTGGCAGAAAAATGTTAGCTGTTTTTAGTTTTAACTAATTTTATAAAGAGTGACTACATTCAATCTAGCCCTGTTCTAAACTGAATAGTTCATTTAGAAATGAAAGCAATTATAATGTATTTTAATTACATTTCTGCAGCTGGTAAACTTAAGCCTAATCCTTAAGCTTCAAGTACTGCAATTTGTTGCACTTAGGTGCACTACTTGTAATTAATAAATGTAAGTTTTAGCAACCCTGTCGACCGCAAAAATGGATAACATGGATGTATCAATATGTATAACGTCGCCCATGTCTAGCAAGGGCACCTAGTGGTTGCCGGTCAGACACTTGCATTTCCATAACAGACAAATATAAGGTTGCCTGACGGTGGTCTCTGTTACTCAACTTTCCTTTACCAGTGAGCTCCGACCACCATGACTGTCTACCGGGACTGAATCAACTCTATGTGCATAATACTTCAACTTTTGAAATCCAACAACACATTAATGGTTTGCCAAATGTTCTCTTAAGAAAACAAAAGCAAAAATTTGCTTGGATATTAGGAATGGTCATAACAACAAATATAGCACTCTGGGGAGGGAAGAATTAATTTCTAGTGTAAGTTTCTAAAGTAAATATTTGGTTTTTACTTTCACACATGCTCCCTAACATGGGGACTGTACGAACTTCTCTCCACCGATTTGATTCATATTGACAGTGTGTGTAGGGCACAACTAGGAGGTGAACATAGGTAAAGGGAACATGCAACTCTCAAATCTTTTAAGAAAACAGTATTTGAAAATTTTAGGCATTCTTATATACTTTTTATGGTTGCTAGAATTCAAGGAGTCGGTGGCCAGGCAAGTAAGTGCTTTGTTTCACAAGCATGAGGTCTCTGGAAAGAATTTCGCTGCTGACACTTCTAGTTCTTTTTATTTTTTTGTTTTTGTTCATTCCCAGATAATTCTAACAACAGATTTATTATTTTCATAACCGTATCCTAAAACAGATAAATGTTTGGCAAGGAGACTGGAAGTAAGATGACATTACACACTCTGTCAAATCAGTACAATCATTTTATTTATATTATTGTATCTACATTTGTGACAAGTATAAAGTGTAACCTACAGCACACTGCTCGAATTAGAATGATACTAATTGTAGAAATGGAAAACAATAATTACTGTGACATACAGTACACATAATAAATTCTTAAATTGTGCATGTGTATGATTCTTTCAATGTCTCTATTGAAAAACTAATTTAGTTTACATACATAAACACTTACCACTCATCACACAATTTCACAGCATACCACACACAATGTCTATCGTTAGAATAATATGTGAATGAAAAAAAAAAAAGTACCAACAGAGAGACTCAATCCAAAGAACTCCAAAGAACTCCAAAGAACAAGATTCTATCCAAAGATTCCTTGAATACTAGCAACAATATAAAGTATACAAGCACGCCTAAAATGTTCAAACTTGATTTTCTCAAAAACAGTTGAGAGTTACATCTTCCTGTTTAAATATGTTGAAGCCCCAGTTGTGCCCTACTCACCCCATCAATATGAATCAAATCAGTGAGTGGATGTTTATACAGTCCCCCTGTAAGCACCAAATACAAATAATGGATACTACCATAGACAGTAATCAAACCAAATAAAAACATTATTAGCCCAAGACGGTATTCAGCAGGGCTCCCAAGAGAATCTACACTATGTGATCAAAAGTATCCGGACACCCCCAAAAACATATGTTTTTCACATTAGGTGCATTCTGCTGCCACCTGCTGCCAGTTACTCCATATCAGTGACCTCAGCAGTCATTAGACATCATGAGAGAGCAGAATGGGGCACTCCGCTGAACTCACAGACTTCAAATGTGGTCAGGTGATTGGGTGTCACTTGTGTCATATGTCTGTACACGAAATTTCTACACTCCTAAACATCCCTAGGTCCACTGTATCTGATGCGATAGTGAAGTGGAAACATGAAGGGACACGTACAGCACAAAAGGGTATAGGTCAAACTCGTCTGTTGACGGACAGAGACTGCTGACAGTTGAAGAGGGTCGTAATATGTAATAGGCAGACATGTATACAGACCATCAAACAGGAATTCCAAACTGCATCAGGACCCACTGCAAGTACTATGACAGTTAGGCGGGAGGTGAGAAAACTTGGATTTTGTGGTTGAGTGGCAGCTCATGAGCCACACATCATGCCAGTAAATGCCAAATGACACCTCGCTTGTTGTAAGGAGCATAAACATTGGACAATTGAACAGTGGAAAAACACTGTGTGGAGAGATGAATCACAGTACACAATGTGACAATCCAATGGTAGGGTGTGAGTATGGTGAATGTCCGGTAAACACCACCTGCCAGCGTGTGTAGTACCAACAGTAAAATTTGGAGGCACTGGTGTTAAGGTGTGGTCGTGTTTTTCATGGAGGGAGCTTGCACCCCTTGTTGTTTTGCATGGCACTATCACAGCACAGGCCTACATTGATGTTTTAAGTACCTTCTTGCTTCCCACTGTTGAAGAGCAATTCGGGGATGGCGATGGCATCTCTGAACATGATTGAGCACCTGTTCATAATGCATGGCCTGTGGCAGAGTGGTTACACGACAATAGCATCCCTGTAATGGACTAGCCTGCACAGAGCAATGACCTGAATCCTATAGAACACCTCTGGGATGTTTTGGAATGCTGATTTCATGCCAGGCCTCACTGAATGACATTGATACCTCTCCTCAGTGCAGCACTCTGTGAAAAATGGGCTGCCATTCCCTAAGAAACCTTCCAGCACCTGATTGAACGTATGCCTGTGAGAGTGGAAACTGTCATCAAGGCTAAGGGTAGGCCAACACCGTATTTAATTCCAGCATTACCGATGGAGGGCATCACGAACTTGTAAGTCATTTTCAGCCTGGTGTCCGGATACTTTTGATCACATAGTGTATGTAGGAATAGAAATTCATTACAATATAACAATAGCTGCAATAATTACTGTTTATAAACAAGAATATATGAATGATGCAAATTTTCTGCATAATTATGAGCGTGGTACTGAATCCATCCACAAAACTGGAAGTCATACTATTAAGTACATTCTGAACTGGAGGCATGCTCATACAGCAAATTGATCTCACATGAGCATGATGAACAAAATATACTTCAATTAGAATGCAATACACATCCATTTTGCTTTCAAATTAATTCATCAATAATTGCATCCTAAATCGAGTCCTGTTGTGAAGGCATTTTTTTCACCCATTTCAATTATAATTTCTCCACTTAACATTTAAAATTACAATATTTAAATTACGGAGCAAAGTACTACTGTCCCTTTTCACTGATAGAGTAGTTCTACTTTCACTGAGTTTTGTTCTAGGAATCAACCACAATGATCAATGGCTGCTAATGATCTTTCATTAATAAGATCCAGATCAAGATACTTAGCAAACTTCAGGTAGTCTATCCTTAACATTTTATAAATGTTTCTGACACTGCACATCAAAATTTGGTGACAGTAGCAAATGATTCATTACTGACTGCTTGAATTGCTCAGCTTTTCCTGGAAGCACCAGATGCATTTGTCTGTACAAGAAACTAGATGTGGAAATGTCATTATTTCCAGTATATGATCATAGAATGTCATTCTTAAACTATCAACTTCAGTCAATAATGAATATACTCAGAACTCAATCATAAAGAATATGCTAAGCGAACTACAGGCATTCTTGAATTACACGACAAGCCCGTCTTTTGGCTTTAACCACACCATGCAGTGGTTTTGGATGCACCTTACCTGTCAAGTTTTTCAATGATGCACAGCTGACACTGCATATTTTTTTATGGTGGTACCATTTTGACTCAAGTCTGGATTTTATTCACATTCTATTTTTTCTGAGAATATTCAGATCCGATATTAGTCATTATTGACTTAAGCTGATAGTCTGAGGACAATATTTTGTGGTCACAAACTGGAAATGAAGAAAGACATGCACACCTCCTGTCTCAATATATGTAAATGCAACTGTTGCAGCTCATTTAACTAGATCATTTTGTTAATTCTTTTGTTTTTTTTAATAATTTCAGAGATGACAGGAAGATTATTTTGCTGACAAGCCATTATTTTTTCACCTATTTATTGACTTAGTAACAAAGTATTTAATGCCCTACACTTGCATTAACCTGTTATTAGTCAGTTTGATGAACATAGTTGTCAAACAAGGTACTTGTTTTAAAATACAGGAATACTAGTGCCCGAAGTTGATTAAACCTGTGCTTCCTATTATCATACCTTATTAGCCCATTTTTCTATTCATTAATAAATTTACATTCTCAAACTCTGGAATATATCTTGTAATGATACTTACTTTTCTTCATTATCTCTTTTCTGTGAAAATTGAATAATTTTTTTGTTGTAATCAGTAACAGTCACATCTTCCAAGCTCAATATCTTTCGACGCAATAGCTAGTAGTATGTTTCAACTGCTCTAGAAGATAAGCAATGTTACTTGGATGGAACTGACCGCATTACAGAAAGTCACATCATCTTGTCAGTTCCACAGACATTGTAAGAATCACCGCAAAATTAAAAGGTCAAATAGCTGCATACAGTAGCAGTGAATCCACACATGGAGAAAACTATTCTGGAAGTTCTTTCAATTAATTTCTCCTTCAGTGTTTTTATACACATCAATGAGAAATGCAAGTTTCATCCTTCAGTAATTGGCCAAGGAGTAATTTTAACTATTAATGTTTGAATATGTTTTCTGTGGCACTAATTAAAGAAACATTTCATTTAAGAGAATAAGTGACTAATTAATAAATTACCATTTGCTATGATGTTTTTTTGCTTGTTGGAAAACTTCCTTTAAAAAAATGAACATTCAAACTTCCTGACACATTAATACTGTATGGTTCAATGGTACTAACTAACAGTTATGAGTCTGCTTCTGGCACATACACAATGTGATAAAAGGTATCCGGACACCTGGCTGAAAATGACTTACAAGTTTGTGGCACCGTCCATCAGTAACGCTGGAATTCAATATGGTGTTGGCCCACCCTTAGCCTCGATGACAGTTTTCACTCTCGCAGGCATACATTCAATCAGGTGCTGGAAGGTTTCTTGGGGTATGGCAGCCCATTCTTCACGGAGTGCAGCACTGAGGAGAGGTACTGATGTCAGTCGGTGAGGCCTGGCATGAAGTCAGCATTCCAAAACATCCCAAAGGTGTTCTATAGGATTCAGGTCAGGACCCTGTGCAGGCCAGTCCATTACAAGGATGTTATTGTCGTGTAATCACTCCGCCACAGGCCGTGCGTTATGAACAGGTGCTCAATCATGGTGGGAGATGCTATCGCCGTCCCCAAATTGCTCTTCAACAGTGAGAAGCAAGAAGGTACTTAAAACATCAATGTAGGCCTGTGCTGTGAAAGCGCCATGCAAAACAACACAACCAAACACGACCACACCGCAACACCACCACCTCCGAATTTTACTGTTGTGTGCAACATTGGCTCGGTTTCAAATAGTGCAGTTTATGACGTAAGTCATGGCTTGTAGAAAATAAACTAATGCTAAATCAAATTAAGACTTAGTTTTTACAGTTTCTAACACACAATTCAACAAAACCTGACATTTTAATGTCCCAGAATGGGCATATGGTTAGTGAAACAGAACAGTTCAAATTTCTAGGTGTTCGGATACATAGCAAACTGTCGTGGAAAGCTCATGTTTAGGATCTTGTTCAAAGACTTAATGCTGCCATTTTTACTATTCAAATGGTATCTGAAGTAAGTAATCATTTGACATGAAAATTAGTCTACTTTGCTTATTTTCATTCGCTTATGTTGTATGCTATTATATTGAGTCTGGGTATTATGACATTGGCATCTCAATATATTTATTCCTTACTGTCATTTCTTGTTAACAGTATTAGCTTATTCCCAAGAACAAGCAGCTTTCACTCAGTTAATACTCGGCAGAAATCAAACCTGCATTTGGATCAGACTTCCTTAACTCTTGTGCAGAAAGGTGTGCAGTATACTGCTGCATCCATTTTCAATAAGCTACCACTAGAATTCAAAAATCTTAGCAGTAATCCACGCACTTTCAAATCAAAACTGAAGAGTTTCCTCATGGGTCACTCCTTCTATTCTGTCGAGGAGTTCCTTGAAAAATTAAGCTGATTCTTGTTGTATTGTAGATTGCGTTTACTTAAACATATGGATTGACTTTTTTCGGATTCATAAATATTTTATTTTTACCTGTTATAAATTTTATGTTGTAACATCATGTACTGACATGTTCCATGACCTTGGAGATTTGCTCCTCATTTTGGTCCTACAAGAGTTGACGTATAAATAAATACACACGCTGGCAGATGATGTTCACTGTGCATTCTCCATACCCACACCCTGCCACTGGATCGCCACATTGTGTACTGTGATTCATCGCTCCACACAACATTTCTCCACAGTCCAACTGTCCAATATTTACACTCCTTACACCAAGCAAGGCTCGTTTGGCATTTACAGGCATGATGTGTGGTTTATGAGCAGCCGCTCGACCATGAAATCCAAGTTTTCTCACCTCCCACCTAACTGTCATAGTACTTGCAGTGGATCCTAATTCAGTTTGGAATTCGTGTGTGATGGTCTGGATACATGTCTGATTATTACACATTATGACCCTCTTCAACTGTCAGCGGTCTCTGTCAGTCAACAGACGAGGTCGCCCTGTACGCTTTTGTGCTGTGTGTGTCCCTTTACATTTTCACTTCACTATCACATCGGAAACAGTGGACCTAGGGATGTTTGGGAGTGTAGAAATCTCGTGTACAGATGTATGACACAAGTGACACCCAATCACCTGACCACATATGAAGTCCGTGAATTCTGCAGAGTGCTCCATTCTGCTGTCTCACAATGTCTGATGACTACTGAGATCACTGATATGGAGTTCCTGGCAGTAGGTGGCAGCACAATGCACCTAATACGAAAAACAAATGTTTTTGGGGGTATCCAGATACTCTTGATCACATAGTGTAGTTTTCATCTCTCAGGGGAGATTGTTACAGCATAAACTCCACTGCAGAGTGAAAGACTCATTCCAGAAGTAAAGAATGCTTTGTAATGTGTTCTGGAACAGGGCTGCATTGTTCAGTTTCTTATCTCTTTAAGATATGCTTTAGAAGTACTATAAGAGTAAATTGTACATATGTTTCATGTGCATTACATGCCTGTAAGGAGTGGTGATTTAAATATTTGACTGCACACGCTGAGCTAGTGACTGTTATTGTATGTATTTTACCACTACACTACACTAGTTTGAAAATCTTACACTTACCTCTTGCTAGATTTACTTTCTTCACTTGAAGAACTTGATTTTTTATTTTCTTGTTCAGGTTTGCTGGTTTTTGTCTTCTGTGGGCTCCCTGAGTCTGACTCTGAATTTCCCTGCTTCTTTTCTGTAGTGCTTGTCCTGTATATCATAAATAAATAAATAAATAAATATACCTATGTAAATAATTGCCATAAACAAGGAGAAATACAAAAATATTTAATTTTATTTTCTTTTGTTTCGGGTCAGTGTACAAGGCATGTTATTTTAAGTCTAGTGATGATCCAATTCAACAACCCAGTACTTTGTACAAGTGACACAATTTTACTGGTATTCAAGATGGGTGGGTTTAAACCTTCAGCAGCTGCCCAGATTTAGATTCTCCAAAATAACTTCATGTGACTCAAGTTGCTTGGATGAAAGGTGCTGACTTCAGTTTCATTTGCAGTAAGTTCTATTACTCTGCTGCTGCTGTGGGGCATCCAATACAGGAAATGATATCCTTATAGTGTGGTTTCTGTGGTCTATATGTCTGTGGATTGAGATTTCAGGGTTGCTACATCACCATAATGCAAGAACTTTCTGAAAGCAGTGGACAGAATACCTTTAGTGAAAAGATACAAAAGAAATGAGGCATAAAATGAGCTTTGTCACAGATCATCATTTAATCTGCAAGGTCTTCTCCTCTTTTCAACATGATGTAGTATAATTAGTATTTGCCTAGTATTTTATTGAGCAGGGACACTTGAGTCTACATAGGCCCATTTCCTTTCAGCCATATCTTCAGATCTTTTCAGTCTACAAAACAAAACAATAAGACTTGTTAGGGCCTTCATTGGATTGCAGCAATTTCTATTGCATCTGAATCCTGCCTGTTCTATTGGAATGTGTCAAAATGCTGTAGGACATTCTGTTACTGGCCACTCTTTCTAGTGGTAAAATAAATTCATTTTCATTCTTTATTTGGATATTGTCCTAAATCAGGTAGGATTCAACACAGAGTCAAAGAACATATTGTGCCACTCACATACATACTGCATAATGACCATGATGCTCAAACTTTGAATTCATTAAGGTACATAAAAGCTTTACCAAATCCTGAAAAAGTGGACCCCATACTAGACAGTATAAATTATAGGGAAAGGAAAAATGAACATTAAGATATATAAGGGCAGTTGTTCTTCCTGCAGTCCATCTTTGAATGGAACAGGAAGAAGGGCAACTAATGATATTAGTATAATACAATTTCTCCATAGATGTTTTACTTGACCATGTTATTACATTTTTAATCTGAAAATATCTTTTTCTTTCCAGGTATTTCATATCTCTCTCTCTCTCTCTCTCTCTCTCTCTCTCTCTCTCTCTCTCTCTCTCTCTCTCTCTCTTTGTGTGTGTGTGTGTGTGTGTGTGTGTGTAGCAGTTTTCTGAAGGAGTGGAGGAGACCAAAAAAACCTGTATGTAGTTTGTGTGAAAGTCTACGGCATAAGTGGAGAAACATTTAATCTCCACAACTATTTAAAACAATACCACAAAGCTACAGGAGAATGCTGACAATTAGATGGGTTGACTGGATAGCTAATGAGGAGATAACTGAATTGAGTAGATCAGAAAAATTTATTCAACAATTTACACTGAACCCTGATTACAGCAACTAGGTTCAAGTGGATATAAGTTGCAGTAGCAATACAGAGACAAAGAGGCATGGAGAGCTACATCAAATCAGTATTCAGGCAGAACACTGCAACAACAGGCGTAAAACAACACCCCCAACAGAGAGTATCCAAATGCAAAATCACTGGGCCCATTCAAGAGACTTTCACATTGTTGCATTATCTAAAGCTAAAACACTACAAAATTATATTAAATGGAACAGACATGTAAAATCGGCAGTGGGGACAACTTATAATAACACTTAAATTTGTTGTAGATCAATGCTCCAACATGTTCATGTCGTTTTTTTCCATTAGAAGTGACTCCTCCCTCCCTCCCTCCCTCCCTCCCTCCCTCCCCCCCCCCCTCCCCTCCCCTCACCTCCCCTACACTACACTAACCCGGCGAGTTCATACAGTGGTTAAGACTCTCATTCTACAAAAGCAAATTCAATTCCACATCTAGCCATGCCAATTCAAGTTTTGTGAAGTTTCCTTAAGTCACTTTTAATGGAATCTGGAAAGGTTCCTCAAAAATTCTGTGGTCATTTCCTTCCCAGATATTTGTCCAATTTGGCTATTGCTTCTACTATAATGACCCTGCTGTCTATGAGATTTTAAACTCTTCTTTTTCTGTTGGCTCGCAGTTTTTCTTCTTTTAATGTCTTCACACATTTGGAACCATGTCAGAGAATTCTCAGTTATCTATTGTGACTGAAAGACTTCAAATGATTGTTAATGATGCGTTATTTAACTCTATATGCACTGAAAATTCTGTACATGTTCAGTAGTGCTGAACTGTGATGTTGGTTTTGGCTTCTATTACGGGAGTTACAATACACTTGTTTAAACATACTGTTTGTGATTTCCCACAGACTGATTTGCAGACTAAAGAACAGTTTTTCAAAATGTTTAAAATTTGAGGAAAATTGTATGCTTCCCAGTCTTCTCATGTTACATGCAAGAAATATTTTTTCTTACATTATTTATATTCAACAAAATGTGCTGAAACAGTAACACATTGACATTTTTCAACAAGGTTTTATAAGTAGCACAAGAAGACTACCTACATGTCTCAATATTTCAGAAACTGAGATGGCAAATACCACAAAACAAAATCATGTTTCTCTCTTCCTTCATCACCTTCCCTCTCTCAATTTCATGTCAATGACATACAGGATCTACTGAACTCGTAACAGTGCCATGTGACTTGAGTTTTTAAACTAGTCAAATAAAAGCAGTAACTTGCTTCTGTTAACACTTTTCACAGCAGCAATCACATTTACACAGACTGGAAAAACAATAGGCATAAATTTCCAGATTTGCTTCTATATTAATGTGAGACTGAAACGAGCAGTGATATGATAACATGCTATATTTCTTTTGAACAAATAGCACCAAACTTTTTTTTATGGGGGGTTGAAAAAAAATGGAGCGGATGGGGAGGGAGGGCAGGCTGTTACTTTGGCCACACTGAATGTAATGAGCTTTTGGCATTATGAAGTTTCTCACCATTCTAGCAGATGTGAGCCAACTTCTCACATCACTAATCAGTGACATGTACACAGTAATATCATTGTGCGCTCATACTAATACAAAGACTTCATATAACTAAGCTTTTATGTATGGGATAGTATGATGATGAAGCCTGTAGCATAAAAGTGATTACATGAACTACTGCAAGGAGCCATGGTTGTTCCTGTCCTTGTAAGATAACAGAAACATCTACATATATTTCCCTAGGGTTACAAAAATACACTTCTAATAACAACACAATGTTCAAAAATGTATTTTGAACTTAAATAAATCCGTTCCCTGATGACTATATAAGCACACAGTACAAAAACTTTTTCACCCCCAGGAGATATCAGCCTAATTCCATGTAATATGGCCTCAATTCAAGGACAAAGAGTTTCCAGAAATCTCTTCCGGTATGCCACAACCAGTTGACACCACTTATTGCCGACTAGATCCTGTACGGCTACCATAGTAGCCACTGAAGTGTTTAATTCACATGCCAAAAAGTAAACCACAGACCAAAGACTCACAGCCATTTGCACTAAAATCACTTCTGTCAGCACCGCAACTCTACCATGATGACCACCAGTATGGGGGCAGCGGGCCACTGCCTGCTATGTCACCAGTCCTCCACCTTCCGACAACACTGGGAGATGGAGTACGGAGCATGCCATCACAGCACGAGGGGCTTGTGTGGGTGGTCAAGCACAAAGGCTGGCAGGGGAGGTCTCTTCGTGAAGGCCGTAGCTGGCTGACACTGCACTCCGTCAGCAATCCTGGGCATTAACAATACTTGAGGCAGTGGAATTCCTCAGCCAAGTTGCCACCATCATGTACTGGGCTGTGGCAGGTTGCAATAACAAAGAGCACAGAGTATTTGCAGACTGTTTCTCTAGCCCTCCCAGGCATCCATCCAACCACACCCACAACTGGTGTCAACATAACATTCCTAACAGTCCCAGATATTTTCCATGAGACTAAGATCATATGTTTTGTTGGCCCATTTGAAGTGCGATTGGTTGCCCAAATGTTTGTCAGGCCTAAAATGTATGTGATCTGCGCTATGAACAAGGCTGTTGTAAACTTAGAAGAAGGGAGTGTGCACAGCTCACTCATCATTATTAAGATGTAGAGGAAAGGGCAACACTTGGTAAAAAAGATTTTGAAATAGACATCCTGGTTCACATCCATGATAACCTAAATAGGTAGGCCCAAGTCACAATACAAAAATAACTCTTAAACTTCACAGTACCACCTCTACATCCAAACACAATAGCTCCATTCTGACATTCTGTAACACTTAACATCAACTCATCTTACTATGTTAAGTTCACACAAGTGACTAGCACATATGCATCACTTCACAGTAATGGGTCACACGAGTGGCTTGTGCGACACAATTGAGTATAAATCACACTGATGAACATTCTCCTTTACAACTATTAAGTTGGGCACACCTTGATTACATTTATTGGGCTTCTCTAATGACATTTCTATCAAAATTTGTGATTTGTTCATGCTTTTTCACTTTGCTTATTTCTACTCCTTGTCTCGGGGACCATTCACAAAGAGACTTTTGCTAAAAGTTATTACGAGCAATCAAACTTTTTATATTTGTTACAAAGAAACATGAATTCAGAACTTTAAAAATTTGTACAACAGGTTTGCCGCCATCAATATGAGGAATGTCACAAACAGCAATTTGCACTAACACAGCAAACCTACAATTACAACGCCACATTTTCATAGCAAACAAACTTCAGAGTTTTCACACTATAAAACATCAGAGGACAATGACATTTATTTTGAAGACTTCTACACCATTCCTCCAATCACAAGATATCAGCCAGAACATTATGACCACCTAGCTAATAGCCAATATTGTCCACCTTTGGCACAGATATCAGTGGTGTCACATCCTGACATGGAAGCAATGACGTCTTGGTAGATTACTGGAAGGAGCTGGCACCACATCTGCACACACAAGTCACCTAATTTCCATAAATTCTGAGAAAAAGGGGGGGGGGGGAGGCATGAGCTCTGATGCCATGTTCAATTACATCCCAGATGTGTTCGATCAGGTTCAGGTCTGACAAGTTGGGGGGCCAACACTTCAATTGGAACTCACCACTGTGTTCCTAAAACCACTCCAATATACTCCTGGCCTTGTGACATGACACATTATCTTGTTGAAAAATGCAACTGCCGTCGGGAAACACTATCATCATGAAGGGTTGTACGTCGTCCGCAACCAGTGTACAATACTCCTTGGGTATCATGGTGCCTGGCACAGGATCCACTAGATCCATGGATGCTCATGTAAATGTTCCCCATAACATAATGGAGCCGCCATCAGCTTGTCTTCTTCCCACATTACAGGTGTCAAGAAGCTATTTACCTAGAAAAAAACAGACTCATGACCTCCCACCGGCATGACAAAGAAGGTATCGGGATTCATCAGACAATGCAATGCTCTGCCACTACACCAACATCCACTGCCCATTTCAGTTGTAGGTGCCAATGTTGTGGTGTCAACATTGGCAATGTATGGGTCATTGGCTGCAGAGGCCCATTGTTAGGAGTGTTCATTGCACTGTGGTTTCAGACACACTTGTACTCTGCCCAGCATTAAAGTCTGACGTTAGTTCCGCCATATCTCACAACTTGTCCTGTTTTACCAGTTTGCCCAGTCTACGATGTCTGACATCTGTAATGAAGGGTGGCTGCCCAACACTACATCGTCTGGAGGTGGTTGCACCTTGGTTTCGTTATGTGTTGAAGACACTCACCATAGCGCTCCTTGAACACCAAACAAGTCGTGCAATTTCCGAAATGCTCATGCAAAGCCACCGGGCCTTCACAATCTGCCCTCAGTCAAATTCAGATAGATCGCACACCTTCCCCATTCTACACATGGACAGCATTCTCATAGACACTACATGCACTGTGCATGTGTCTGACTAGCTGTCATTCCTCACCAGGGGACGCTGCTATCGCCTGAATGGGTTTATATCGATAGTAGGTTGGTGGACATAATATTCATAAATAGGTTGGTGGTCACAATATTTTAATATCCATAATAATATCAGTGTGTCTAGAAGTACTATGCTCTTTGATTTTATCTTGGTCTGATTATCATATTTTCTGCCTTTTTGCATGAACTACATGAGCTGGTGGATCCTCTTAGACTGACTTTACACGAAAATATGTGATACATTTTTTGCCTATTATGCCACCACCAAATGCAATGTGGTGGTCACAAACTTGTAGTATAATCATAGACAGAAGCATTATGTTCATTCTCATCTCCCGTGAGTACTTAACCTACAGGATTGAGCCAACATTAAATCATACCTAGATATCAAGAGTGCTCAGTTCTGTATGTACTCACAAATTATAGATGTGTTAGACCGTTTTGAGCGAGATAATGAAGAACGTAGTATGGCAAACCCAACTTACAGGACAGGGTGGACATTGGAGAATGGCAATCTGACAACCAATCAATGTCACAATACTCATTAAAGTAAGCAGAGCTCATAATGAGCCACGAGGAAGAAACACGGGCACACAGTGTAATACACACTACACCCATGTTGCCTTCACATACGTGACAGATGTGACTGCCTACACTGAAATAAGGAATTTGGGCAATGGTACCACCAGGTTACCTCCTAAGTGTACACTATAGTCTCTTGCAGTGGCATTAAATTGGTTCCAGCAGCATTGTTCCATAAATTAATATTATTGGAATTACATGGAGTCCTGAAATGGACCAAGCACAGAAATGAATAGCAGAACTGATGATAGGTTGGCTATCCCTACCATTCCAAGTGAGCACTGAACATCAGTATCATTGCTGAACTGGAAATCATTCTACCTAATTTCCTATATTTGCAGCCAGTGCAACTAATTTATTAACACACACTAGGCAACAAATTCCAATTAAAGGCTTGTAACCAAATGTTTGACAGACCATCTTCTCTAGTAATACTGTGTTCAGTAAGTTTTTTAACGATTTGTCAATTTTGTGTACACGAGAACATAAACCTAGTATCATCAGTAATAGCATTTCAAGTATTGCATGCTCTATGTACAGAATTCTATGCTTCATTTTCACCAGAAGTGAGCCAGGCAAATATTCGCAAAGCCAAAATTGTTTCACGGCAACCCTAGTCCATATACATTAAAAGACATAGTAAAAGCCAATTTAGATTAGTTGGTATCCCTAGAAATAATTGAACAAGTGAACTGTCAGTCTCTTGGCCACTTCAACATTACTGATTAAAAAAAAAATCAAATGAGAATTGATATGTGACTGTGTGGTACTTTTATCATCATCATCGTCAACACACAGGGAGTCTTTGATTCACACGTAATTTCATTTCTCAAGGTAATATAAACTGTTTGTTAAATTAAAAGGGAGTGTGTGTTTTTCTAAAATCAGTCTCTTGGATACCTTCATGCAGATGCCAAAAGGATGAACAATCCAAGCAGCTCGCAGTAATTAACACTCCATTTTACCTCTACAGATATTAGTGGTCACCATTTGGAGTGTCCAGTTTTCACAACAGTTCATAGAATTATTCATACAAAATATTCAGTCATGTGTGATTTAGTTAGATGACCTTTTTCTCATGGGAAAAATGTGGCAACACCATGTGAAGAACCAAGGTCTTTTCTTCATTTACATATATAGTTCAATTACTGGAAAAGGTAATGCAAAAACTGCACCACTGTGCACTTTGTCATTGTAAAGACAATTATGAAATCACTAAATATGAAATTCACAACAAGTAAACATTCCTGGGCAATAATCTCATTCTCCCAGAAGGATATGGAAGCCATGAACACTTACAACTTCTTGATAGAAGCAGTGGAACTTGCACAAGCCACAGATAATATCTCTTTCTCACACAGTTTTCAAATGCTGATGGCCATATCACATAACCTCCTCTTATCATAATGTATTTCAAATTCTTTCTTATTATGGCACTATTACTGCTCATTAATGGCATCAATTTATCAAGCACAGAATATGTTTGCTTGCATTTGCTATTCCACTACTTGTGAGCAAACAGGTTTGAACAATACTGCATACTAGTCATTGGCAGATATCACGAACAGAAATTCTGGCCAGACATTGCAAATACTGGAACAAAATACATTCTGAAATTAATAACGTAGTAAAAGCATGCCCAGAATGGACAAGGCAGGCAGGCAGTCTGTGCTGCCCAAGTTTATTTAGTCCTATGATTGACGAGCACCAAACCTTGGAAACATTTACACTGAGGCTTTACCAACATCTTTTTGAAGATCACTTAACTAACTGTAATTAACTTGCTCTTCAACTATTCTTTCATGGTGCAAATGGTGTTCATCATTGCAGAAGCAACAATTGATACTAAAATATTTTTTGTTTCTCTGGAATGTGCACCTCAACAATAGTAACCCACAATGGGTCACAGTTTGCACTGAAACTACTCTCAAAATTTTGGCCTGGAATTGACATTTATTTTTTCCAAAGAGCTGAGTTTCAACCACTGTCAAATAGAGGGGCAAAGATTTTTAAAAATTCAATGTTAAGAGTGGTTCAACCTTCCACCCCAACGTTCTTTCTCAGTGTTCATCAGGTGACACCCAACAGGTGAGAAGACACTAGAAGAAAGTATACCATGGATGGTGCACAGCACTCCATTGCACCTTATACATCCAACTCTGCAACCTCCATAAGATAAAGTCCACACCTGGCATACTAGTCTGGGATTGCAGTGTCCAGGCACACCAGGTGCAACTTCTGTCAGCACCAATGCCTATGGACTGAGACCACCAACACTGTTATTCACTGCTGCAGAAGCTGATTCTCCACACCCTCCAGCACAGCCAAGATCACATCGAGATGGGAGTCTCTGACAACACTAGTTCTAGAAGATGAACACCTGTATGAGCAGGCACTCCAAGTCATCCTCCCCTCTGCATAGAAACAGGCTCAAATTTGAGTTTTTTGCCCATATGCAATATATGTAGGGGGTGAAAAAGATGGAACATTGCCTGGTCAGACAACTAAAGAGTGTTCACAGATATTACTGCAGAATGAGGGCTCTTGGGAACTTCTTAGCAACAATGCGAATGAAGAACTATCACAGTGGTTAATGTACTGCCACCCAAGCTGACACACACAGTTACTGAGACACTTGTGTACCAGCTGCTTTCAACGAACATTAGTGTCTGCTGCTATTACACTGCACTTTCCTGGATTGTTTCATGGGTTTCATTCGCAGACTGCTCTAAGGACATGTCTGCAGCACTTGTGTGGTGTTCCCCCTTGTTCACTTCGTGTATTCCTGCTTATCGTTACAGGAATCATTTATACAAGGTTATTCGTAAGTACCTGTGGGGTTCCAGAAGGAAACTGCATGAAAACTACAAAACATACAGAAAAATTGCACATAGCAGTGGATAAGGGATCTCTCCACCTTTTAAGTTGTCTACACAGTGTGGTGCAATTGCAGAGTGTACCATTAGGGGCCAGGTGTGTCAGAACATCTAGTTAAATCATCTACTCCATATTGTCAAAACAAATTAGTTCACACCTGTACATACAGAACCCAAAAAACAAATTTTCAAAAGTGGGCTGCCTTTTTTCCGCCTTCCCAGACACCAGCAGCAGCAACTACAATGGATTGCATGTACATACTGACACTTCACACATCACAAACAGTGGCCATACTGTGCACCTGTAACATGAGTTAAAAACTTGAAGAGATGCTGTATCTACTGCCATGTGTCTATTTTCTGTATGTGTTGTAGTTTTCATGCAGTCATCTTCTGAAACCCTGGAAGCACTTATGAATAACTCCCTACTTTGTATGGCAAAAGAAGAGCTGTGACAGCTGGCAGGGCCATTGACAATTTTCAACTGTGTAGCTGAAAGACTGAAGACAATGACTGCCTACAGAGCTATGGCAACAATGATGTGTTGTATGGTGTAACTATAGTACATCTGGTCATACTAAATGAATTACTGGTGACTTCAACAATTCACGCTGCTTTCCCTACCATTGAACCTCCTCCATGAGTTCACAAAAAAGAGCACTGTCCAAATCAGTTTCTTTTCCTGCCATTTAAAACATAATTGAATATTAAATACGGGCATACAAATTTTCTGTAGTATTTTATTCGTGGAAATGTTTCAGCTTGGTATACATACTCAAGTAGTAGTTAAATGGCCACCTAGGGACTTTTGTCAGAGTACTTATTTTGCTAAATAGAAACATGCTCAAACATAAACAACAAGTAATTCATGCAGAAGAGCTCAATCTGTGACAAACATATCTGGAGCTTAATAATAAAAGGTGAATGAATTTACTGTGCTTGCTGTTAAGTTTAATTTTGTTGCTTGTAAGTCACAAACATTGTAACCAATTACCCTATTTGACAGTAGTGTATTACAACATGTAATAGCATTACATTGGTTATATATTAACCTGAAGGAATCTGTCATGCCAATAACCACTTCCTTCAATAAGCTGGCCTAACACTGAATCGCAGATGTTCTTGCAGCTTATCATTCGGGCTCTGCTGTCCTCTACCAAGCAGCAATCATATACTTTGTTTGTGTAGCATATCCAGTGCTGTAGAGAAATTTCCCAGATTGTTCATATTATATTTTTACCAATTACATCCATTACAGCACTTGAATCACTTCCACCTCCAATGAGCTAGACATTGGTGGATAGTCAAATTCTAATCTTCCATCCTTCTGAATCACCCTTGGCTGAGTGAAAGGAACATGGTGCATTACCAATGACAGACTTCCCAGAACATGATTTGGCACACACCCAGTGCATAAAAAAGAGCACAAGGTATTTTCCCAAAACACACAGAACATCTTTTCACAGAACTTTCTTTCAAAAAACATTTTTCAAGTTCATATTCCATTCCAAGGATCCACACAATACCTGACACTGAAATGAATCAAACATACACCAACCACCCAACGATTCAGACAAATAAAGATTATTTGACAAAAATAAAATTATGTTAGCATACACTTACAGTATGGTGTCTCTTCAAACAATAACTGAACTTTTTTCTTCACATGACAACAAAGTCTCGTAATGATATAGTATTGGCAACACGGTCTCAATCTCCCGAATAACTGAACTTTTTCTACACATGACAACAAAGTCATGTAAAGACATAGTACTGGCAATACTGTATCAATCTCCTGAGTAGTCCTATTGCTCATATCTCACGTAGTTTGCGAGTGAAAGGTAGTACAACATTTATGGTGATTTTTGTAATGTATGATTTAGGACATTTTGCCACACATTCAGGATGGTGAATAAACTGAAGGTAACATCTTTGCAGTAGTGATTGGAATCTTAGTTGGTTCTTATTATGATGTTTTGACTAAAAAATTAAACATGTAATTAATTGCAGAAGACTGAAGAGCAGAAAGAACATCAAGTGATGTTTGCAATGAACTTCTTCAGCAAACTAAGGATACGAAACATTAACGCAAAACATCGACACAAGACATGAGTGTTAGATTTGCAGTTACATAACAGTGGGTTAGCAAAGAATTTCCAAGTTCGAAACAATCATAATAATCACAATTCAATAGCAAAGTCAATTTTTCTTATGCACATTTCAAATTTTTTTGACAATTTCATACAATCAAAGATCATTAGCATGCAAGTGTGTTGAAAAGGTTACAAAGTGCAATCTGCAAAACGAGACCACCATTGTGGCAAGGCAACTCATTGATTTCTTATCACAACAATATGCCAGCTGGCTCAGCCTTTTATCAGTACTAGTCCCACAAGGATGCCACTTCAACACATTTAAAGATATTCGCGAGAGCAAGTCAAGAACACTGAAGGACTTAACCAAAATAAGTTTATAGGACTCCAATGTTGGTTGTGTTGGGGAAGGAGACCAGACAGCGAGGTCATCGGTCTCATCGGATTAGGGAAGGACAGGGAAGGAAGTCGGTCGTGCCCTTTGAAAGGAACCATCCCGGCATTTGCCTGCAGCGATTTAGGGAAATCACGGAAAACCTAAATCAGGATGGCCGGACGCGGGATTGAACCGTCGTCCTCCCGAATGCGAGTCCAGTATCTAACCACTGCGCCACCTCGCTCGGTTATAGGACTCCAAGATGAAGTGGAAACATCACTGTGTCAAGTACGCAAAGTAGTAATACTAGTAGTAGTAGTAGTAGTAGTAGGAGTAGGAGGAGGAGAAGTAGGGAGACAACTGTGAGATTAGGTGAGGGGACAAAGACTAAGCATCTTAAAGATGAATAAATGTATTATTAAAAAATATCTTTGGTATTTTTATTGATCTCATCAACAATAACAGGTACAAATTCTTAGTCAAATTTAAACATCAATCACATTTTTTTCCAAATTACAGATCCTTAATTTATGCCATTTCCTTCTGTTGCAACATACAGTCTGAATACTAGTAAGTAGTGTACTAATGCAGCTGTCGCAAACTGTGAAACCTTATATTGTAACTTTCTTGGTAGCTGTCATTAGTAACATAAGCTAGTGTATTGGTGCTTGAATTGGAGATAGCCGGTTAGAATCATGGTATTGGAAGAAATTTTTGTCACTGTGTGTGGCCAATGTATGCAAGAAAGTTGCAGAAAGGCAATTCCTCATTACTAAAAAATGTGCCACTGTCTTGGATTAACTCTGAAACCTCTCCACAGTATCTCATTCATTATGTAAGAGCACGTGACACTGGATGGTAATCAGTCTGCCAGAAGGTGATGTTAAAATTGGTGAAATTCAAGAGTAATACAACACCACACCCTACATATTATAATCTACACAAACAAGTTCTACTTAAAGACAACACCCAACTTTAGAAAAGCAAAGCTGCCCAACATATGCAAGTAATGACGTCGTTATTGATTCTGGTCACTTAACCTCTTACAGGATTTTCCAGCCAACAATGCCATGCAACACTTACCTACAATTATTTTGAAAAATTCTAAAACTCATTTTGGTGAAATTTAGACCATAAACAATACCAGATAGGTGACTTAAGAAGTACATCTTTTATGTATCTTGCTTGTCAGTTGTAGTATGTACCATGTGATTATTGGCCTAACTTCTAAATTAATATTTTCAATTGATTTGTTAGTCATGAGTCTTATTTTTATTTGACAGCAAGAATAACATGTTGCTCATCTATATTTCTACAATGCACAGATCGAGATCAAAAATAGGAAGGATCTATCTCATTAAAATCCGGCTGGGTGTATAGCTGTGTCATCTCACGACATAGTCTTTGCCCCGAGGAAAGCTGCTACAGTCCAACCAAAACATTGGTTACTACAGTGTTTCAGAATTTTATATGATGATGTGATAGTGCAACCAGAAGGGTTTTAATTAGATTGACACTAGCCTAGATATTTATGAAGGAAATCATACTTGTGTGTGCACTTGTCTTGGTTAACACTGCAAAGGGCTGTTCACAAAGATTGAATTGTAGTGCTGGATCCATTAGTTGTACGATAATCTTGAAAGTCTTCACATGGATGGTTTTGAATGCAGTCATTATATTGTAAGAAACACTGCACCAAAATAGCTGCAGATCATGGTCACTCATGTGTCAACAGTAACACCTCAGATGTCATTACAACCAAATGCAACACATTTTGTTTCAATTTCGAAAAATACTTGCCATGCAATGAAAACACAATGTGATTGCAGACAGAATGTGTATAGTGCTGTTTCCACATGAAACTTGATTGACTTAGTGCCAAGAGTGAGCTCAGGGTAACTACTCGTACATCATTATAGTTTTTTATGTTAGCCATTGTAATTGTTAAGATGATTAGCTAGTGCACATAAAAGCATTTGGCTAAGAACAGGAGGAAAACAAAACAAAATCCAGCCAAGTAAATACACATTCCATTGCAACTGTAGCTATACCCTCTCTCCTCCCCGTTGCACACATTTTCCAGAGGAGCTCCCTGCAGGAGCAGGTTGTGTAGGGCAGTAATTTCATTTTTTCACAGAAATCGAGTGAAAATGATACAACATTCCTGCAGAATATTCGTACTAGTGTAGAATTTGTGCCTAGAATGATTCAATTTTCCAGGCCTGAAACTTGGCAATGAATCAAGTTCATTTATAAGAAACCATGATATCCTCGAGAATGGTCTACATTTTGAAATATTTACTAAAGCTGTAGCGGAGCTCGGGTCGAATGATATTTCTTCATTTTCCTTGTCAGAAGCTTCAGATTCAGAGGTTGTGTTACTACTATTACTTCGTCTGTTTGTCCTGAAATGATTTGGCAAATCAGGTGAAATAAAATAAAAATATAACTATCACTATAAAAAAAGAAGATTCTTGCAAAGTATGAATGCAGTAAATCTTCTCCACTGTCTTGTAGCATCAATCCGCAATGTGTCCACCGCATTTTGGAAGACATGTCATCTCCTTCCACTTTCTGGCCAGAAGACGGATGAAGAACACATGAGTTACAAAATGTCATGGACAAAATGCAGATAGTGCAGCAAGAAATCTGACAAGATTTTATTGCACTGTGTACGATACTCTACACAGTTATTTAGCTAGGTGGTTGTAATGCTATGTATAGCAACTTGCTCATTACAGTCAACGATACAGTGTAATTCAATATCCTCATGCAGTAGCCAGATGACTATCATGATCTATAAATTTGAAACCTATTAATTAGCAACAATTTTGCATGATTAAATGGAAAAATTCTCAAATGTTTTGCACTATTCCATCAATGCCTGACCAATATCTCCCAGTGCTGTCGGGGACCAACTACGGTTCAGTACAGCAGCTACGAAATAGATTGAATTTTCACTCAGCAGTTGAGTGTCCACTGATTTGAAACTTCCTGTCAGAGTGAAACTATGTGCCAGACCGGGACTTGCATCTGAGACCTTTACCTTTCTGGATAAGTGCTCTACCAACTGATATCCAGGACTGACCCATGACCCGTGATATCCTTTGGCCACTACCTCATATCCTACCTTCCAAACTTCACATAAGTTCTCCTTTACATCTTGGAGGAATAGTACTCCTGGAAGGAAGGATATTGTGGAAACAATTTAGCCACAGGAAGTTACAAATCAGTGCACATTCCACTGTGGACTGAAAATTTATACGTGAAACAGTCCCCCAGACTGTGGCTCCAGCATGTCTCTGCAATAGCCTTTCTTCCAGAAATACTAAGCCTGCAAGGCATGTAGGAGAATTTCTGTGAAGTTTGCAAGGTAGGAGATGAGGTACTGGCCAAAGTAAAACTTTGAGGATGCACTGACAGTCATGCTTGGATAGCTCAGTCGGTACAGCACTTACCTGCGAAAGGCAAAGTTCCAAGGTTCAAGTCCCGGACCTGCACAGTTTTAATCTGCTAGGAAATCTCAACTACAGAACATTTACCATGTTTTCTGAATTTCTATTGATATGGTCAAGGAATTTCAGTGACACGCACACATTATTTTTTACCCTCACTAAATGGAACCTAATAAGGTTCTCTGCACTTGATTTTCATCTGAACCTATAAAAATACCTTGCACTCTGTCCTGATGGCAGGCAACTTCTTAAGCTGACCTGAGGTGTTTTGAATAGATACCTCAGCAGTGTGACAAATCCCATTCGCAGTGCAAATAAACTTACCATCATCATTCTGTCTATCAATGTTACAATCGTAAGAAGTGTATCTGCTGGTTTAAACTGTCTCTCCTGCCAGAACAAATTCCAGTAATCTGAAGAGCAGACCAGAAGCCATCTATTCAGGCACAGTTTCGTGTGTCCTTGTATTAAAAAAAAAAAGGGTTTAGAGTGTTTAGCCAGCATCGATTCTTTTCATATTTATGACGTTTACCTGCGATTTAAGTTCAGTGTTATATTGAGAAACAGTTATAATACACTATTCCACTTACAATATGTGATCAAAAGTATCTGGACACCCCCAAAAACACACGTTTTCAAATTAGGTGCGTTGTGCTGCCACCTACTGCCAGGTACACCAAATCAGTAGACATTAGACATCGTGAGAGAGCACAATGGTATGCTCCGCGGAACTCACGGACTTCGAACATGGTCTGGTGATTCGGTGTCATACGTCTGAAGGTGAGATTTCCACACTCTTTATCATCTCTAGGTCCACTGCTTCCAATGTGATAGTGAAGTGGAAACGTGAAGGAACAAGTATTGCACAAAAGCGTACAGGCCGACCTCGTCTGTTGACTGACAGACCGCCGACAGTTGAAGCATAATGTGTAATAGGGAGACACCTATCCAGGTCATCACACAGGAATTCCAAACAGCATCAGGATCCACTGCAAGTACTATGACAGTTAGGCAGGACGTGAAAAAACTTGGATTTCATAGTTGAGCAGCTGTTCATAAGCCATAATCAAACTGCCAAATGCCAAACGACGCCCTCTTGGTGTAAGGAGTGTAAGCATTGGACGACTGAACATTGAAAAACCATTGCGTGGAGTGACGAATCACGGTACACAATGTGGTGATCCAATGGCATGGTGTGGGTATGGCGAAAGCCTGGTGAATGTGTATAGTGCCAACAGTAAAATTCGGAGGCGGAGGTGTTACGGTGTGGTCAGGTTTTTATGGAGGGGGCTTACACCCTTTGTTGTTTTGTGTGGCACTATCACAGCACAGGCCTATATTGACGTTTTAAGCTACTTCTTGGTTCTTGAAGGGCAATTCGGGGATGGCAATTGCATCTGTCAACACGATCAAGCAACTGTTCATAATCCATGGCCTGTGGCAGAGTGGTTACATGACAATAACATTCCTGTAATGGACTGGCCTGCACAGATTCCTGACCTGAATCCTATAGAACACCCTTGGGATGTTTTGGAATGCCAACTTCACGCCAGGCCTCACCGGCCAACATTGATACCTCTCCTCAGTGCAGCACTCCGTGATGAATGGGCTGCCATCCCCCACGAAACATTCCAGCACCTGACTGAACGTATGCCTGTGAGAGTGGAAGCTGTCATCAAGGCTAAGGGTGGGCCAACACCATATTGAATCTCAGCATTACTGATGGAGGGTGCCACGAACTCTTAAGTCATTTTCAGCCAGGTGTCCAGATACTTTTGATCACATAGTGTAGCTATCATGACAGTTTTATGAGATACTACAAATTACTTACAAATGGGTACAAAATCATTTCAGCAGATGCAAATTCTGGCAAATGCTTAAAATAACTGGGATTCTGTCATCAAGGAGGCAGTAGAAATCAGAACGTGAGTTAACAATTTATATGGTACAGGGTATGCATTAAGAATGCATTAACGTGAGGACTTGATAAATATAATAAAGAAAGAATTTGAACTGTGATGCAGTAGACACCATAACATTGTTGGTGCCAGTACAATCTCTGATCACATGGGACACCCCTAAAGCTTTCATAGATAATTCCTGCCATCTCTGTGACAGCAGTGTTTCCTAACAAAGATAATGGAGACAACTGCTGGAAGCTTGAGATTTTATCCTAATTTGATGTGATAAATTAATTGAGTACTTTTTATTCAATAAATCCATTACAAAATACTCAATGATTAGAAAGAAATCCATGACAGTCATTAGCATGGAAGAAGTACGATACAGGACAGCTGTCAAAGGACTTAGTCTCTGACTTTATTTCACTTTCTTCCTTAATCTGAAGAGATCTTAAGGAGGGTTTAAAGCAACGGTGCATTTTTTCTCCTTTCACCTTTATCCTGAATTTGAAGGGATGTAAAGCAATAAATGACAGGTGCATTTTCCCCATATTGACCTTCTGAGGCAGGATGGTGAGCTCTGGGAAATGCTTACTTACGTGTAGGATACCATTTTCCAAGACTGTCTCTAAAGCATAAATTTCCATGTAAAATTTGGTGCTGCTGTCAACTGTGTCTGACTATAGTAAAGGATATAGCTTAGTCATAAACCATTTTAAGGAATAAAAAGTACTGCGACACTAGGGAAAAGTTTTCTTTATTCTGTACATGGTGTACAAAGTGTAGCTAATTTTCTTAATTATCCTTTCTTCATAGTGCATTGTAATGTGTCCGATTCTTACATGCACACACTGCAATATGAAACATCTGACACTCTAAACACTCCAAAACGTTTAGCTGTAGCGCCTCACACTGAAACATTTTTTTTGTAATAAGATATGATGTATGCACTGATGAGGACATGTTCCCTCCATTGACAGGAACTTTTCATTCTCATTTGTTGTCGAGAAGTTTGATATCAATTTATATTCAGAACAGATATTTTATATGATTTTGCTATTTTATATTCAACAACTAGAAAACATGTTGCATAGCTCCTTTAGTTTGTATGAGGAATCATCTCCTCATAGGGGACAGTCACTATCAAGACACGAGATTTCATCTAGTGTTCCTTTTACAAACAAATTATCAACCTTAACACTGATAAACCAGAAATAATTATTTTGTCAATGATGAAATAATAACAATAATAATAATCTAGTTCACTTCGTACATGCAAAATAATGTTTTCTATATGTGAACAACCTCTAAACTCTGTTTAATCAAAGAGTATACAATTCATTATGAAGCAGAATCAACTTTGCCAGTGGCAATGGAGCACACGAAAAATGCTGCGAGTAAAACAGTGTAACGACATTACAGTGCAAACAGCATATTTCATATGTACTTTACTTCCTCTTTCACTGCTTCTTTATCTCCATATACTCTCTAAAATTGTCAAATTAACTAACCTTGTATATTTTCCCCCTAATAATTTCTGATGGTATGTTTTGCCAGCACAATTACACACAAAGCATATACTTTGCAAAAATATGCAGTAGAGATAAAACCATATTTGTCCCTCCAGAGATCTTAGAGGAAAAAGTTTCTCTTAACTTTGATACTGGCTCACCCTAAGTTGTGTGTTTACTTTTTTCTGAAGCCTGTCATTTTAACAATAGATCACACCTGAAAACCAGAGTATACAGATGTGAAACAAATTTCCAATTCATTTCCATGCGATCTCACATTTTGTGAACAGCAGAGTTAATTAAAAGCAATGACTTCCAGCTAACTTCTGAAGAAAATGGTTGTCAACTGCTTATTTCACTGATTAAAAAATCTCTTATTCTTACATCCCACTTTTGATGCAATTAGTTCTGAAAGGCAGTAAGAATTGTCTGTACCATACACACTCCTACAGTGTAGGCCATACCAAAATTTGAGGGCTCTGTCACAAATAACGCTGTGCCTAATTTTGAAATGAAGCAGCTCTCAAAATTACATCATGTCTCCTTCAGCAACTGAATCACACAGAGTTATTCTACACCAGCCAATATGTAGCTTCCTTTGTCAACACACACTTTGCAGTACTTTACAAAGTTCATACCAGCTACCTCAATTGGTTGAGTATGGCCATATAGTAATGAAATCCGATCTAGAGTTATGATTTTTTAATGTTAACCCTTTAATGCATACTGTAGCTGATAAGCTACAGACCTCATTTCTTCGATTTATTCCATATGGAGAAACATTTTCGATCAAATTCGTTATGTAGCTAAGTGTATACACTCCGCTGCAGTTTCTAGTAGTTCTTCATAGTGATCATAGATGGCAGGACGAGCTGAAGCAGTTCGACAGTGAGCTGTGTGGACATACAGCCAAGTGTGTGTTTTGGCGGAAAGTTGAGGTGTGTTTTTGGTGTTTGTGCACTGATTTCTGGGTTTGAAAATTACTTTTTCATTTTGAAAACTTAAGTAGATATGGTGTAAACAGTTAATTCGAGTGTCTTTGCGATAGATTTGAAATGAGGCTTGTTTTTGTGTATGTAGCTTATCAGCTACATTTTTCATTTACTGCATTTCAGGCGCTGACATAAAAATGTCTCGAAAGAGTCAAGAAGAAATGCTTATGGAATGGTTAGAGATTCCACTAAGCAGTGATGACGATCTTGAGTGTTTCTCTGACGATTCCATTCAAGATGAGACATATGTTGCTCCAGAATCTGTTGATTGTGATAGTGACAGTAGTGACGAAGAAAGTCAAGTACCAGTAATTAGGACTGAAGATGTTTCTGGAACAAGACAATCTGATGTTATAATGAAGGAATCGACGTCACAGTTGTCTGATAATGCTCTGAAACTGCCATGCAGCAGCAAAAATGTTACCAAAAACAGCAGGAGTGTGGTTTGGAAAGATAAACAGTTGATTATTCCCGAACTGCAGTCAAAATTTCATGGCAATACTTCGTTACCAGAAGAAGTAATAAACTTAAATACTCCATACCAATTCTTCAAACATATATTTCCATCTAAATTGTTTGATCTAATTATCGAAGAGTCTCATAGATACAGTGTGCAGTGTAATCCTGATAGACCAATAGATTTATCCTGTGATGACATAAAAAAATTTATAGGCATCTGTCTCGTAATGTCAATAGTTCATGTACCTAATACGAGGGATTACTGGGGAGAAGTTACTGGTACTCATCTGATCAAGACAACAATGACAGTGAATCAGTATGAGCAAATACGTAAGTTTCTTCACTTCAATGACAACAGTGCAATGATACCCAGGGGTGAAAAAGGTCATGATAGACTCTTCAAGATAAGACCCATAATAGAATTGATGAGATCTCGGTTTCAAACAATACCTGTTGAGGAGTGTGTTTCTGTTGATGAACAGATATGTTCAACAAAGGCTAGAAGTTATTTGAAACAATACATGCCAAACAAGCCTCATAAATATGGATACAAATTATTTGTTATTAGTGGCATATCTGGTTATGCCTACAATTTTGAGATTTTCACTGGAGATGAAAATGAACCAGAAAAAAGAGTGACTGGGGAGGAAGACTTGGGAGCAAGTGCAAATGTTGTAGTTCGACTCAGTAGGATACTACCAAGAAATATGAACCACAAACTGTGACAATTATTACACAAGTCTGCCACTGCTTGTATGGTTACATAAACAAGGAATTTACTCACTTGGGACAGTCAGAAGAAACAGAGTGCCAGACTGCAAGCTCCCTTCAGAAGCTGAGCCGAAGAAAATGGCACGAGGTGCATCAGTAGAGCACGTCGCAACAGTGGATGGTGTCAACGTATCAAATGTAGTGTGGAAAGATAACAAGAGTGTGATGTTGCTTTCTACACTTGCTGGACAGCAGCCTATTCATGAAGCAGGGAGGTATGACAAAAAAATAAAGTCAAGAATAACAATACCTTGTCCACAAATAATTAAGCTCTACAATAAACATATGGGAGGTGTTGACCTTCTTGACAGCATAATGGGTCGACATAAAATTCTTGTGAAAAGTCGAAAATGGTATATAAGATTGTTTCACCATCTCCTGGACATGGGAGTAGTCAATTCCTGGCTGTTGTATAGGAGAGTAGCAGAAACCAAAGGGATTAGGAGAACTATGAAACTCTCCGAATTTCGAATGGAAATTGCTCACTGTTTGTGTCGCTCAGGTCAAACTTCAGCAAAACGTGGAAGGCCAGGTAATGAACTCGAAAACCAAATACAAGCTAAGAAGACAAAGGGGCCCACAGCACATGTACCTCCACAAGATGTAAGGCTGGATCAAGTAGGTCACCTGCCTTCGTACTTGCAAGTGAGACAGAGGTGCAAAATGCCAGGATGCAAGGGATTTTCCTGGGTTCAGTGTAATAAATGTGCAGTTGCATTGTGTTTGCACAAACAAAAGAACTGTTTTCAAACTTTTCATATAAAGTGATTATCACATGCTTGGGTACAAACCTGTTGGAACTAGATACCTTATTGTTCATATATAAAAGTGTATAAAATATACAATAAATGGTCAATATTTACAACATTAATGTCCTATTTATTATTTTAGGATTTTTCCCTTCCTATACAAAGTATTTAATCATAATCAACAATTAAATTACGAGAGATTTGGTCAAAATTGAGGGAGCAAAATAAGCACATTTATTGTGGCTCGTAAGGTGTTAACTCAAAATGTAGCTGATCAGCTACAAAGCGATTTTCAACAATAGTGCTTTGTTAATTTAATTTTAAAAAATTTTCAATATTTTTTTTCGAAATGTAGGCACTATAAACTAAACAGTAATTTTTACAGCTTGAAATAAAAAATCATGCATTTAAGGGTTAAACTCCATTGAAGAACAGCTGTGTAAATTGCCTGAGTGTTGCCACTGAAGCACCATAACAAAGTATATGAAACACTGGCTTTATCAAGCTTTGCATTTTCCACAATATAATAAATTATTGTGCACATGACCCACGAAGGAGCAGCAAACATACTGAAGCAAGTAAAACAGTGAACATAAACCACAAAAACATCACAAGTTTTCCTCTTGAGACTAATGCCACATTATTTACACCTGGGAGGTAGGTACAATACTACTGATATCCCATTACTGTGGCTACAGATTTTGATTTGGTTTTAGGAAGTCTAACAATATCCTACAATTATAGGTTCAAAGAGCATAACAAATTTATTTGGCATCAGGAATCAGGTACCTTAGGGAATACAGAAACTAAAAGACAAAACAATTTAAAGAAAGTTAAAATTTATTTTTCATCACTGAAACTTATGAACAGTATGTAAAACACGAAAGAAAGAAAGAAAAAAAACAACATAAAAGTTTGTTTATTCCTACTTTCCGACAAACATTCTACAGTTCACTATCTCCAAAGTGAAAAGGTGATTCTGCCAATATATTTCAATAACAACACGCAAATGAAAACTAGAAATAATGTGCATTCATGTTATCAACTGATTAGTTGAATTCTGGTTCATGGCATCACACACAGCTTATCATCATAACAATGACAACTGCATACAACTGTAACACATGAGAATTACAGACCTATGAGACGGTGAAAAAGCTATACACTAACAAAGATCTTCTTTACGCACTTTATTTGCGAAACTTTGTACTCGTGTTGGTACATTCGTAACTCGACTTTAAAATGTCGAAAATCTGCTTTAGACAATATCATAGTTTATAATTATTTCCTTCTACATTCTCCACAAAGTATCGTTTAAGTATTTCACACAATCAAATCTCCAGGGTCTGGTGCTTAATGTGAGTCACTACTAATGTGAAGTTCTTAGGTTCTATTCCCAAAAGCTGCCTAAGATTACAGTGTGTTGAAAAAAATCTGAAACTGTGATTAGTCTTTCCGTCACGACACAAAATGAGAGTTTGTTTAAGGCAGAAAATCAACGAAACTATCAAACAAACCGGTGAGGTGGCATCAAATACAAAGGGGCATAGTGCGTATCACATCATTTACTGCTATTACAATTACTCGCGCACTTTCTTACGCTAACACAAACACGCATTACTGTAACTCACTATTTCTCCAGGAAACTGTATACTTTCTTACATTTCACTTGATTACGTATTTGGTTGATAACTGAACTATTCGTTGTTGCTTGCCGGGTTGTGGACACCACAAACAATTTCTCTGTGCCTATCTTCTTCCCTTATAAATATAAATTCGAGGATACAGCTAATGACCACTCGAATTTAACTAAACAACACCTGGAAACTATAAAAAAAAGAAATAATAGGGCATATTATCTGCCAATTAATGTTGCTTTGTCGCTTGTGATATGCGTCCAAACAAATCATTTCGCATGTTACTTGTTTACTTCCCTGACATACGATATGTAAACATGAGTTCTAATAACAAGACAAAGAAAAATACGCTTTCAAATACACACAAATGAACACCAAAATTTCCTAATTCTTTTATCAAAACTATACGACGAGGAAACAGAGATTCCTACACCATCTACTGTGATTTAACGATCAGACCATAACATAAAAACACGCGTGTGCAAAAAAAACCAAAGCAGCTCTAACAGCATAGAACATTCTGTACATACACCTAAATACAGAACCAATCCTACATCAACAAGTTATGTCTCTAAACTCATATTCAGACATGAATGACATCATGCATGTCACGATATATACACACTTACATTTTGTTTACGGTATTTGATTCTCCACTCATTGCTTCCCTCCACTTCATGCAACATCAAAGCACTTTTAACCATCCAAAGATCTTCAACATTTTGTAGGAACACCGTGTGATAGATCTCAATAAGTCGCATACTTTTCAAGATTTCCATCTTCTAACTATAATATGACATTCCGTCGATGGAAACCTTTATATTTGAAAAGCATTCGATCGTTTTATTCTGATCTTTTTATTTAACAGTGGAGTCCAACCACGCTTTCACATAGCTTGTGACACTGAATAAGATCAACACCTATCTCTTTTCATTTTTCCGGTTATTTCCATGCCTTTTCTCCCATAATGAGATCTGCTGGTAATACTTCACTCGGAGTGGAATGGTTTTTGATGTAGGATTGGAGAGTATTACATTTGCAAATAATATGGGATGTGTCTGCAAACAACACCACTGACATGAATATGAAATGACGAGTGCAATAGCTTCATAAGTAAAATTAAAAATTACGATGGAAAGCGCATAAAGTCAGTACTTATTGTGATAATACTTTTCTGACGTGCTATATTATTAAAAAAGTTGACAAAAGAAGAAGCGCGAACACTGAAAAATACGAAGATAAACTTGTGTGTGCAGCATCAACGACCAACACGGAACATTTGCAAGAAAATGGGACGTCTTCCCACTGCGATTGTGAAAAACGCGCCGATAAAGGAATAATGTGTCGAAAATGTGAAACAGTTTACCAGTATAAATGTGCAAACGTAAGTTCAAAACGAAAGACTTGGTACTGTTTGAATTGCTGCAAAGACGAAACGCACGAAAATGTAAACAGCAAAGACAATAAAGCCGATATTATAGCGTTTCTGTTAGATGAAATTCGTGGGTTAAAACTAAAAACTGATGAACTTAAACAACAGTGCGTATCTCCATTGTACAGTGATGTGGTAACAGAAAATTTGACTAGTAAAAATACAGGCGACAGGACCAATAAACATCGAAAATCCATGAAAACTGTGAGAAGTTGTGTTGAGTGCACGGAATGTGGAAACAGTTTTCATTTTCGATGTGGAAAAGTAGATTCCTCACTAAAGGGACAGGAGATAATCATAGAAAACTGGAACTGTGACGATTGTAGGTTGAAAACCATTCAGCCTAAAATATGTAACATACCCGATTATAATGGACCTGAAGATAGTGAAGACCACAAAATCATATCTGAAGCCAAACACACGAAGCAGAAAAACATGGACTGTGGCACAAAAAGCGCAGATGTATTTAAATCATCGAAAAAGAAACACAACAAAAAATCTTGCAGCAACGCAGATTTGATGGTGCCTGTTTTGAAATTGAATAAAATAAACAATGTATCAAATCCAACAGCTAAAGAACAAGATGGAGCACAAGTCAAGAAATACGAAGAGAAAAGGAATCTACTCTGATGGTTTTTGAAGAGGGATGGCTACAAAAACGAAGACCCTGACAACCCAAAAAACATTAAAATTGAAGGCATAGTCAAACCTGGAGCAAGATTCAACCAGATCCTCACCAACACTGGAGATTGCAGAAATTTGTCAAGGAGTGACTTTGCAGTTCGTATAGGTGGTTCCAATTATGTATAGCATAATGAAACAGCTGCAGCAACAACAGCTCAGAAGACTACACTGGGCAGGTTAACAAACACAAATGTTATATTATTAAAATACCTCATCGTTACTATTTAATTCAAGCATCATGTGTAAACAGAGAAATAACCAAAGCTAACAAATATTTCGAAACAATTTGCAAACAGTTTAAAAATGTAATGCTTTTAGATATTAAGGAATGTATCAGTTGTAGCCATGAACCCCCTGGCAATTGCAACTGCTCGAGAACTTGTCATACATGGTCAAGGCCTAAGTGGAATAGGAAAGACACTGCTGGCCCAAAAAATACTTAGCATGGTAAATAACAAATTATCTTGTATCAGCAATTTGGAACATATGTCTCAAAACTCAGAACCAGTTCAGGGAAACGTATATGGCTGACCAAGCCTGAAATGTGTCAGACTTGGTCAAAACCTGAAGGGGACACTAAAGTGAGCTGTGCACCAAATCTAGGTGGCTTGACTTTACTGTATCAGAATGTACAAGGACTAGGCAACAAAATTTGTGAGCTGGAAGTAATTTTAAACTATAACCTTAAGGAGGTTTCTGTGCTGTGTATCAGTGAGCACTGGCTTCGGGACACTCAGATCTGTGCAGCAAATATTCCAGACTTTGATTTAGTAAGTAGCTTTTGCAGGGCAACTTATAAATGTGGAGGTGTATGCATCTATGTTAGAAGTAATGTTAAATCTAAGGAGGTAAATCTTAGCAAGGTGAAGTGCACAGAAAAAGATTTTGAATGTTGTATTTGCGAACTTACAGACTGTCAAACTATCATTGCTTGCATCTATAGTTCCCCATCAGGTGACTTTACCCAATTCTTATATTATATAGATGATCTTTTAAATGAATTGAGAGGTAGGTCAAAATGCACAATAGTTCTTGGTGACTTTAACATTAATTTTAACAAAAATAATAAGAACAAGGTACAATTATTAAATCTGTTTAACACATACAACATGCAACATACAGTGCAGGAAATTACCAGATATGGGGATGGGTCTGAAACAACACTTGATCAGATATTTACCAACAAACAAAACTGTGAGTAACAGGCTTTTCTGAACATATGGCTTTAAAAATAATTATAAGGAATGAGAACAATAAGAAATACACAGTCACTGAAAAATGTGTACAAAGAAGACTTATTAATGCAAACAACATAAGGGTATTTAATAGTATGCTAAAAAGGGTGCAATGGGGCATAGAACAAACTGATGATGCAGGCAAAAAGTATGACAGTTTTCTCACTGATTATAAATATTGCTATGATGTAGCATTCCCGTTAAAAAAGACTTAAAGTCAGTGAGAAGACAAACACATGGGTAACACAAGGGATTAAAAATCAGCAACCACCCTTAGAAACCTAAGTAAACATGCTAAAATAAATACAACAATAAAACCGTACTACAGGAAATATAGAAGGGTCTATAGGAATGTTTTACAGGCAGCAAAAGAGCTAAGCAATGATTCATACATTAATAATGGAAACAATAAATCAAAATCGATTTGGAAGGTTATAAACAACAGCATAGGAAAATGTAAAACCAAGACCCATAATTTCAAAGTTAAAAGTCAGTGTAAAGTGATAGAAGATGCTCAACAGGTAGCCAATATATTCAATGAACATTACGTGAACATAGCACCGAACCTAATTAAAAGCATATGCAATTCAAACAACAAAAACATAAAAGTGCCAACTTACGAAAAGACAATGTTTCTGTACCTAGTAACAGAATTTGATGTTACAAATGCTATTAATAAACTAAAAAATAAAATGTCTTGTAGTATTGCCAGAATTCCAGACAAGGTAATCAAACACAGTTCTACCAGTATAGATACTCACCCAACTGACATTATTAATATTTCTTTCAGGACAGGGGTGTTCCTATCAAAACTAAAACTCTCCACAATAAATCCACTTCACAAAAAGGATAGTACAGCTCACATAAATAATTATAGGCCAGTGTCATTATTGTCAGGTTTCTCTAAAGTAATTGAAAGAGTAATGTATGAAAGGATAGCTGACTTCCTCAATAAAAATAAAATACTGATGAATGCTCAAAATGGATTTAGAAAGAAAAGATCCACAATAACGGCAGATTTCCAATTCATGAAAATGGTTCTAAATGCCTTGGACAAGAACGAATTAAGCTGTGGAATATTCTTAGATTTATCTAAAGCATTTGATTTAATCAACCATGACTTGTTGCTTATGAAACTACAATGTTATGGGGTCCATGGACTTACCTTCATATGTTTCAAGTTTTATCTCTCTGATAGACAACAGAAAGCACAAATATGTCATGAAGGCAAAGAATATCCTTCAGATTTAAAAAAAAAAAAAAAACTAACTATGGAGTGCCCCAGGGTTCCGTGTTAGGCCCTCTGTTGTTCTTGGTGTATATAAACGATTTGCCAAACCATCTGACAGTTGCAGAAACGGTGATGTGATGTTCACTGATGACACTAGTATTTTTATAAAAGGATACACTGAGGATGATATACAGCAGAGTGTCTCTAGGACAATAAATGAGACAGCAAAATGGTTTAGTGATAATGCGTTGATCATAAATAAGGATAAAACGGTATTGTTGAATTTCAGTAATATTAAAAGTAAAGCTAGAAGAAGAGTAAAAGCTGAGTTAGGGAACTGTGTTATTGCACAAGCTCCACACACAAAATTCCTCAGTATATGGGTGGATGAACACTTGAGATGGGAAAAGCATGTAGAAGTTTTGAGTAAAAAATTAAGTAAATCCCTGCTATGTGCTAAGAATGCTTCAGGAATGCTGCAACACTGAATCATTGCTGTGTGCTTATTATGCTTACATGAACAGTTTGCTTAGATATGGTGTGATCTTCTAGGGAAATACAGGTACGGCAAAACTAGCTTTCAAACTTCATAAAAGGGCTATTACAATAATGAAAGGGGTTCCCTGCAGAGTGTCATGCAGGGAAATATTTAAAGAATTTAAAATAATAACTCTTCCTAGCTTATACATCTATGGATGTGTATGCTTTCTAACAACTCACCAGGAAGTTTCAACATAAAATAATCAGGTTCATAACCATGAAACAAGGAACACGGATGATCTTCACAGAGACACCCACAAAGGAGCACTCTACCAAAAAAGTGTAAACTACCAGCACAAAATACTTTTTAGTGCATCGCCTTCTACAATAAAGAAAATTAAAGAATTTCATAAATTCAAGGTAGATGTTAAACAATTTTTACTAACACATAGTTTTTATAAAATTGAAGAATATTTAAATATGGAAAAGTAATATTATTTATATATACTGATATAAAATATCTGTATTTATTATCCAAGTTTTTGAAACAAATTAAAGATAAGGAACTATATTGTAACTGACTACATCCATAAATGTATATTGTTAATGGATAAATAAAGAGATTGATTGATTGATATAAATAAACTAAGTATGGTACAAGATGGTGATGCAATCAATATGTCTCATTATTCAAAAACAAATAGAGTCTGAAGTGATTTCGTACTTTGAATGCCAGCCTTGTAAACCTTGTACAACTAAGTTACAAATGTCTCACACTAAGACCACTATGTAACAAGAGTGGCGCATTCTTGGGAACACTGTTTCCAACTAGCTGCTACCACTTAGTGCTCAAAGTGAACCTAAATGTAACCTGAAAAACGAAAACTTTAAATGAGGAAAAGTTAAAAAAGGTGTTAGAATATTTTATAATAATAATGCTTATCAACTATCACTCAGCTACTCGTAGCCAGAAAACATACCTATTTCATCATTTTTTCCTTCCGTCGCACCAGCGAGGTCTTCAGTCCCATCAGATTAGGGAAGGATGATGAAGCAAGTCGGCCGTGTCCTTTCGCAGAAACCACCCCGAGATTTGCCTGAAGCGACTTAGGGAAATCACGGAAAACCTAAATCAGGATGGCCGGATGAGGGTTTGAAGCGTCGTCCTCCCGAATGCGAGTCCAGTAATCTAACCACTGTGCCACCTCGGTCTGTCGCACCCATAGAAGGCTGGTTACCTTTGAAGATACATTCACCAGTATAACCAATTATTTTCACCAATTATTCTGGGAGCTCTCAATCATAGCAACTTCTGTTCGCTTTTTTAACACATTAACCTACAGCCAACACTTCACCTAAAGTGTCAATCGCCATTAGATTCCGCAACTTGGTTTTCACTGTGTTCATAGCACTGAACGTCCTTCCCACTTTTGCATTGTTTGTTGTTGTGGTCTTCAGTCCAGAGACTGGTTTGATGCAGATCTCCATGCTGCTCTATCCTGTGCAAGCTTCTTCACCTCTCAGTAATTACTGCAACCTACATCCTTTTGAATCTGTTTAGTGTATTCATGCTCTCCCTCTACAGTTTTTACTCTCTGCACTTCCCTCCAATACTAAATTGATGATCCCTTGATGCCTCAGAACGTGTCCTACCAACCGATTCCTTCTTCTAGTCAAGTTGTGCCACAAATCCCTCTTCTCCCCAATTCTACTCAGTACCTCCTCATTAGTTACATGATCTACCCATCTAATCTTAAGCATTCTTCTGTATCACCACATTTCGAAAGCTTATATTCTCTTCTTGTCTAAACTAATTATCATCCATGTTTCGCTTCCATACAGCGCTACAATCGATACAAATACTTTCAGAAAAGACTTCCTGACACATAAATCTATACTCGATATTGGCAAATTTCTCTCCTTCAGAAACGCTTTCCTTGCCATTGCCAGTCTACATTTTATATTGTCTCTACTTCGACTATCATCAGTCATTTTGCTCCCCAAATAGCAAAACCCATCTACTACTTTAAGTGTCTCATTTCCTAATCTAATTCCCTCAGTATCACCTGATTTAATTCGACTATATTCCATTGTCCCCGTTTTGCTTTTGTTGATGGTCATCTTACATCGTCCTTTCAAGGCACTTACCATTCTGTTAAAGTGCTCCTCCAGGTCCTTTGCTGTCTCTGACAGAATTGCAATGTCGTAGGCAAAAGGCAAAGTTTTTATTTCTCCAGGTGGATTTTAATTCCTACTCCAAATTTTTCTTTTGTTTCCTTTACTGCTTGCTTAATATACAGGTTAAATAACATCAGAGATAAGCTACAATTCTGTCTCACTACCTTCTCAACCACCGCTTCCCTCTCATGCCCTTCGACTCTTATGACTGCCATCTGGTTTCTGTACAAATTGTAAATAGCTTTTAGCTCCCTTTATTTGACCCCTGCCACCTTCAGAATTTGAAATAAAGTATTCCACTCAACACTGTCAAAAGCTTTCTCTAAGTCTACAGATGCTAGAAACGTAGGTTTGTCTTTCCTTAATCTATGCCAGCGGTGTCTATGTCGAGCGGTTGGCGCTTCAGTCTGAAACTGCGTGACTGCTACTGTTCCAGGTTCGAGTCCTGCCTCAGGCATGGATGTGTGTGATGTCCTTTGGTTAGTTAGGCTTAAGTAGTTCTAAGTTCTATGGGACTGATGACCTCAGATGTTAAGTCCCACAGTGCTCAGAGCCATTTGAACCTTAATCTATCTTCTACGATAAGTCATAAGGTCAGTGTTGCCTCACGCGTTCCAACATTTCTACTGTATCCAAACTGATCTTCCCCGATGTCGGCTTCTACCAGTTTTTCCATTCGTCTGTAAAAAATTCGTGTTAGTGTTTTGAAGCGATAACTTATTAGCCTGATTGTTCGGTAATTTTCACACCTGTCAACACGTACTTTCTTTGGGATTTGAATTATTATATTCTTCTTGAAGTCCCAGGTTATTTTGCTTGTCTTATACATCTTGCTCACCAGATGGTAGAGTTTTGTCGGGGCTGACCCTCCCAAGGCTATCAGTAGTTCCAATGTAATGTTGTCTACTCCCAGGGACTTGTTTCGACTTAGGTCTTTCAGTGATCTGTCAAACTCTTCACACAGTATCATATCACCCATTTCATCTTCATCTATGTCCTCTTTCATTTCCATAATATTGCCCTCAACTACATCGCCCTTCTATAGACACTTTACATACACCTTCCACCTTCTACATTACCACTAGGTAAAAATAACACTATCACAGACAAATTGTACAGATCCTTAAATGGATTTAAAACTTCAGCATCTCATAAATGTAATACTTTGGCAAAAATGTCACTTTATTTTCATTGTCGTCTCAAGTTTGGTCAGACATATTTATCCATTCGCCTACGATTCTGGCAGTTTCATCGGATTTAAAACCAAACGCTTTTACAAGTTTCAAGTCTTTCTGTACTTTCAGTGTCTCTTAAACTCTCAATTGAAACATTATCAGGAAGACGTTACTGTAATTGTCTGCATTTTTAATGGTAAAAATCAACACATGTATTTGTAAGCGCATGTTCTTCTTATGTGTCAAGGTCCAGTTGCTTTACTGTCTTTTCAACGTTGTGTGATAGATATTGTGAACGATCGATGTGTGCTCGAAAATCACACTTGTAAATGGCTATTCTTTACCCAGACGTCAATATTTTGTTGCAAATAGACCTCAGAAGGTTAAGAGAGTTGTTAGATGGTTAGGTGTATCTACCTAACAACTGCTTGCACATCTCCAAAGAGAAGTTTGCGATATATTAAACACACTCTGTTTTTCTTGTCAACATACATTGAATATAGTAGGTCAGCAGTACAGCAGTTATGTTTTGATATTGAGATCAAGAAATGCAAATTACTTTCAACCCATTGTTGCAAAATCCTAGTTATAGCAGGTTCGATTGAATGCTGCCTAGCTACACCCAGTTGTAGCATTTTTTAAGGAGCCTCTCCACAGTTAATTGTTTCATAGATTTTGCTGTTCTCCTCTTGTATATTTGGGGAATAGGTGAACCAATCATAAGTCTCTCTTACCAGGAAAGAAATATTTCTTGAAAGAGTTTCCTAGGATGCATGCTACACACTTAACAGGAGGGAACAAAATACACACAAAATAAGTATCAAATGTGGTGGCTTGTATTCATTTTCTGAAATCGTCACAGATGCATTATCTGTGCTTGTGCCAATAATGATTGCTAGTTTAAGTGCTTTATTCCAAATTAGCACAATTATCCCCATTTTCAAAACCAGGTAATACAAGAAATGCTGATATAAGGTAATTTTATTTTTCGCTGGGACAGTACACCACAACCCGTAAGTGTTTATAAACTCTAATATCTGTAGATTTATCGAGAATTATATTTAACTTATTGTTCACCAACATCTGTATGCCTTTTATCTGTAAAATGTGGTTTCAGAACAGTTTTCATTATTTCTCTGCACTTTGTACGATGCAACCTCAAATCGACAATAGATTTAGAATCACCAGATGTCGTCTTACAAAATTCACTGATATGATCACATGTAATAATGGAACAATGTCCTGTAGTAAATAGGGACAATATTCCCTCTGTCTTGGGTGTAGCTTCTAAGTTTTCGCCAGCAATACATTGTTCAAAATCTAGTGGCTTTTGCGACTCAGGAATAACTGAGGCCTGATAACTCTGAGTGTGTTTTTTAGGGAATATTATTTCTTATAACATCACTTAATCTAACGCAATAAAGGCTTTGATAGCATTGGCTGCAACAGGTTTCAAGCAAAACTTTAACTTCTCAAATGATTCCCCGTCGTGTTTATATCGCTGAATGTCATTTTTTTTTCCAAATGACAAACCATCTTTCACTTTTCACAATCTTACAGATGCAATACTCAGGAGCAAAAGAATATGTGCACAACGAGGGCAGTTGCAGTCGCTTTTTTGTTAGTCCACTTCATCCCGCAGTTAGCGTCAGCTAGCCCATATCTATTATCAGTTGGACTAACAAAAAAGTGACTGAGACTGCACACAAGGTGATCACATACTCCTATTAAAACTAGCATGTTAAAGAGTGAGGCATCAATTATTGATACGCTTGAGAAGCCAGTTCTTGAATTAAAATCTGAGGGTTGGAGTATATACTTAAAGCATTCTAGTGTGGTAATTTCAGGTGATCTGTATAATGCTTTATAGATCGCTACAGACAAGCTGAGCCAATGGCATTCATATGTGAGAAGGACATACTGTAAATTTCTTAAATATCTGTCCAACAACAGCATACATATAGATCAAATAGAGCAATGCATCAGTGCCAGTATTCCGCTCTCAGGAAAGTGTCTAAGTGTTGAGCCTGTAAATACAAAAACAGTGTAGGCTGGATTTACTAAAGGAATATTCATGTCTGTAGTTTCACCTATATGCTTGAATACAATTCAGGCCAAATTCAAAACAAATAAAAACAATTACTTGGATACTTTTGTAAAGTTGAGTGATTGTGTGTAAATGAAAAATATTATGTAAAAATTGTTCTTATTTGCTTCCACCCTACAATAAATAACACAGATATATCAGTAACAATACATTTTTCAAGTAGAGAGAGCATAAATGCAGAACGATTTTATTTACATAACATCAACTGTTCAACCATACGATATTCACATCACATGTCTAGCTGAGATCCATTATTCCCAGATGATTTTTATTTATAATATTTAGAGTATATAGGGACTAGCAGCAGCAAGTGGAGAAACACACATATACTCATACACATATAAAAGCACATATTGTGCAAGGAAAAAAGTGTACATGGCACACATAACAATATATAATTCGCAAGCAGAAACAGATGATTCCTCTATCTATTCGACACACACACACACACACACACACACACACACACACACACACACACAAGTAAATAGTGTGAAAATCGGAGGGTCTAGATCCCTCCCACACAGATGAAGCATTTCTCATCATGGGGGCTCAGATCGCATTTGAGTTACAGTGCAGTATGCACCTTATTGTCGCATGACCAGAAGACTGCTTGTTGTACCATATGAGGAAATTCGGCATCAATGAACAGACACTCCGTACAGTCTTCGATTATGCAAGCCTGTGAAGCCGCACAATGCACACCCTTAGCCTGTCTCTATGTGGCACCTGCATCTATATGGTTTGCATACATCTATGATCTGAGCCCTACAAACTCCACAATCTACAAGCCATTCACCTCATCATTTATCATACCGATAATCTTCTCATTCTGAGGCATTACGTCGTAAGGATTATTACTCCCATATCCAAACATGCCGACTTCCATAGGATTGCACCTAAAGACTTCATATGGATCGCCACCTTTCACACAGTAGGTGAAACTGTCTATATCTGTATAAAGCAACTTGATATCATCGAAGTCTGGTTTTGCAAACTTGTAGTGGAATAAGTACATGTGGACTTTGGAGAGGTCCAGAACATACATACTAATACAGAAAGGCTTCATAAAGTGCACTGAAACCTTAGCCATCTCCACTGTGAATAGTCCTTCATTCAAGATTGTAGCCAGCCTAAAATTTTAATTGGTGTATCAGCAGCCTCATTGTGGATCTTATCCTTCAATACGGCAATTTCATCTCTGGGCAGGCATCAGAACGCACCAAATTGCAGTATTTTTGCATGGTTTGTTCATAGAAATTGTTTACATCCAAGTGAAGGATATCACACAAATCATCACACAATTGTGAATCATTCGTCTTGGTGTATCTGTGGACACCACAAATCCCACATTCGGAAAAAGCAGCATATTCACATCAGTCAACAGTTCAGTATTGATACGTGTCTTCTTTAACAATGCATATCGCGAAAGCTGCAGTCCAGTGTAATAGAAGGCAGGATCCAAAGTGTAATGTCCACACATACATTCTGACATGTCTCAAAAACATCTGTGCACAAGTGCACTTTTATTACTATGTACAATGGTACATGGAGATGGTAATCTCCTGACAAACATTCACTGCATGCCTATACTCTGCATTCATTGTGGCTGTGCCTGTGATTTTGCTGTTGAATGTAATTATATCGGACAATGTGGTTTTGTGGAGTCTCTCCATCGAATTAAGGTATTTGCAAGGGAAGAGTCCTTTCTTCGCTAAAAGCTAAAACTTTGCACCATTTGGAAATGCATCTCGAGTGATATGCATATCCTATCTATGCATAATCTCAGCTAGCTTCTGATGAGGTGTCTGCATAAGTCGTAAGGAATCCAGAAAGTGAAGCGACATTCTTTGCGTGATTAGCTTGGAGAATGAAATGTCGACTAATCATAAATTCCATGGTAAGTCCCACAACTGCTGTTTTGAGGAAATAGCAAAAAACTTGCAGAAAGAATTCCCTTTTGATATCCTTATTTTTTATAGTCTAAAGAAATGAAGACAGTTCACCTTCAAACATTTTTTAGAGTAAAGTTACTGTAAGACATTTAGCAACAACAAAAAAATTGTTGATGGAACAAAACAAGAACAGGGCTATGTGACAACCTCTCTAACATAAAGCAGGGCTAAGTGTACTGCTTATATCTGTAAATAAAGGGGTGTGGGAAGGATAATAATAATAATAGTAATTTTACTATTATAAAAATCTGGAAACTACTGTTTACAGTTTTTCTATAACAACTATATTATTATGAAAAGTCTGTTACACCTACAGAAGTGCTGTATTAGCAAACAAACTAGTTGAAAAACAAAGACAAAATCAACCATGTTACTGTGTTGTGATGAGTTTCATTTCAAAATAAATACCTTTAACAAAGTTTAAAAAGTTACATTTTGTATTAATTTATCACTATTTCATAAACAAAATACTACAATGTTACAGTCTATAAATAGCTACTGTGTTTACTCAGTCAGATTTTGGTAAAACAGTTTGTTTTCTTGTTTGAGATAAGATATCTTTTTTTAAGTCCTTCTTAATTTTCAATCTGGTTGTTAGTTCAAGCTGGGCTAGATCTAAGCCTTTTACGGTTTCCAACTTCACACCGTTTTTGAATACATTTGTTTGTGCCCATGTTTCAGCTTCATTGAATTTTTTTTGTAAACAATTTTCCTGGTTTGGTTTTGGAAACTTGGAGCCAAACGATCTTAGAAATTTCTAACTTTTTTGTGATGAGGTGTTCTTTAGCTACTTTTGGGAAGTCATAAATATCATCATCGTTCATCATAGTGGTTAGAAAATGAGGCTTGCTGTTGGCAATAGACAAAACCCTCGCAAGATCAAAAGGAACTTCACATTTTTCTACTCGTTTTCTTTTTTTAATTAAAGCAAAGCCTCGGCCGTAGGTTAACTATGAGTGTCCAGAGACGACATACTTGTGGTGAACTTCGTCAAAGAAATCATTACAGACCAAGTATATCCATAGGAACAATAACATTTGATTTTTGTTTTGGCCGCAGCTGTTGGCAGACCACACTATTAACTTTTTCTCTGTTTAATTTTACTTTTAATCCCCCTTAATGCACAGTTCGGTATTTCACTGCCTCCCCTCTCACTCATGCGCTCATGCCAATGAAACATAATACCTTTATTATTATCTGCCATATGCAATCCCAAATTGTAACAAGAAAGTTGACGTAAATAATACATTTGGCAATGTGACAACGTTGGCAAAGAGATAACCTGTTGTTATCTATGGATAATGTGCATGTACCACTTGTAGGAGTGGTAGAATATACATGATCACACTTCATCTCTTCTCTAGCTTTTTCAGAGCATATATGATGAAATTCTAGTGAAGTAGATTTTACTTTTAAGCAGATCACATGTGTTACAGGTACCTCTTCTTGGGTGGTGAAATCTCAGTGTGGGAAAGTGTTCTTTCAATACTTTTTTGTTGTACAAATATCTAATGTTTGTGCTTGGATAAATCATAACAGAAGCCTCATACATTCTGCTCTAACTTAAATCTTGGCTTAAAATAGAAGGGAAATTTTAGCCCTTGTGTAATGGCTTTCGCCCCTGGGCAAACTTTCAACAATGCGTTTTACATCAGCAGCTGTATGTTTCCTTCCTTTGTTTTTATTTCCCCTATGTTCAATGTAGGTAGCATCACCACTCTTTTTTGTTTTTACTAAGGTTTCCACCCTTCGCCTGGTAATTTTGTGAATTTCCAGAAAGTTTTTTTTGCAAACTTGTAAATGTCCGCCTTCGTCATCAGCAACTGTACATAAAAATACTAGCCTATCTGCGACTCTCCGCTGGTTCTTCATAAGAACCATGACGCCTTCTTCTAACATTGCATACACTTATGTTTCCCATCAAATAAGAGTTTTGCGTAACATTATCACCTATTTCGTAGAACTGATTGACTATATTTAATTTGTGTTCCAATGCAATGTCTCTAAATTGATAGTGGCACTGACATGAAACCTACAACAAACAAACACGGGAATTAGAGGCGTTAAATAATTTGTGACTGCCATGAATAACCTGTTGGTTTGCCTGGCGGTTAGCGCATGCCCGTCCAGACGCGGGAGATTGCAGAGTTGCCAGTTGTATGCGCCAAGAGAAGCAGCGCCATAGTATAGTTCGCAAACTTACGTTTAGGGGGATGGCGCAGTTTATGAAGTAAAGCCACTATGGCCACTTTAACCCTTTCGCTGGTACAGAGACGTGCTCCCCGCATTCCGCGATGTGCGCGATTTTGTCATCATTGCACTCCTCGCCTGTGCAGACACATGGTGTTTCGACTGCTTTGACACACTTTATCATTCGATTTCCCAAAAACTATTTGCAATTTGATTTTTACACATCTTCTTGACTAATACCTTCCCCCATAAATGACTTAATTTTGTTTCAATGTTCAACGCAGTTATTGCGCAGCATTAGATGTAGTAAACCATTGCACGAAATTTTGAAGAGTTTGCAGAGGTAAAAGTCCATAGCGTATACTTTCCGTATGGTCGATTTTAGTTGCCAATAGAAATTTCAAAAAATTATATTCAATCGAATAAAATTCATGAAGTAAGACACTTCACTATTGTTTTTAAATAAAGAAAATATTAGGCTCTGAACAAGGTTTGAACTTAGAAGCTTTCGCTTAGCAGTCAAACACCTTAACCATAATGCTTTCACAACATGTTTATCTACAGACTTCCTGGAGAACTCCAAAATGTCACGCAAAATACCGACAAACACTGTTGGTATGACTATGAATTACTCACGTTTCAATAGGAAATAAACAATTACCACTGCTCTTTATTGCGAAAAAGCGGTTAGTGAGAATGATACAAACACCTTTAATTGCTATCGCCTGAATTAGGAAGGTTATTGCTTATTTGGTTTAATTAATTAATAGAATATGAAGCGATTGGTATAAAGAATGCTTTTTCCAAACTTTCTATAAAAGAAAGTCTGATATCAAGACATTGCTTTTGTTCAATTACTTTATTTATGACTGAACGTTTCTAAAACTGAAGACACTCGTCCGTGCTCTGCACTGCAGTCTATCTCTGGCAACGTTGTTCTCTGTTCATTGGCTGACTGTGTTTTGTGACGTCAGATGCGCAGAACGAATTTAAACTCGGCCGCCGTCATAAATGATGCGCACTTTAGTAGGTCTACTACAGTCCAGGTACCAAGTCAAACATAACCTAATGTGATCTGCATAACCTAAATATAATCAACTGAAGTTCTCCAAAAAAGCTTTAGTCCTAAGGCATTAAAGTTATCATATACACTTACGTCATCTGGTAGAGGTTGTTTTAGAGGTACAGTAACTTTCTTATTGTTCTTATATGGTTTTCCTTTGGCTCTTAGCTTCTTGTTTATTTGGGAATCACTACCTTCACCACATTTCCGACGTTTTCTTGTTTCATCCATAGCATAAACCACAATAGTAAACACAGCAGACAGGACTAATCTCTACAACATGAACACAATCGAACCACAAACTAAAAACAACAGCACAGGCACATAGCCCAGATTTTGTTTCAGAACAGGTGGCACTTAGCACCTGGCGCATTCTGGCGACACTGTTTTAAGCCACTTACACACTGATTACTAGATAGTCTGGTTTTTACTGATGAAGGTTAGGCACATAGCCCATATTTTGGCAATAAAGCGAAATTTTTCATATTTCGCATTTAGACCTGGTTTTATAATTAATTGACAAATGTATTTTTGCACATTGTCAGGTATGATACTAACCTTATCATTCTCCATCCCATACCCACTCAAATTATGGAAGAAGGCGGATATGTATCATGGCAGTTTGTACTTCAAGTTTTATACATTGTGAACTGCACTACGGAGCTTTCCCATTAGATGAGAGTGATCTCTATGTGGTGTTTTCACTTTTAGATCCAAAGGCAGGTCACAAACATGGGATTTAACTGCCTGTTTTTATAAGGCATCGTTCTTTTGCGAATTGATCATTGGAAAATGTTTACTATAAAGGCCATCAACATCCCATGCAAGTTTTGGATAAAATAATTTTGAGTATTGGACCTCCCTGAAGAGGGCTGCGGAAAGTCGCCAAAACGTCAGCAGTTTAGCTGTTTTAGTAGTTTACAACGACACCGCCAATATCTAAAATTATGACACCAGCCATGGAAGCCTATGAACGTCTATACTTGCAAGTATTTCAGTTTCAGAGAGCAAACATCTGGCAGGATTATCCCTGACATGTGGGTCAAGTTTGTCGCGACTGGAATTATATGAGCATATAATTTGATATGCTGCCACATACAGTACTTGTCGTTCTGTGAAAGTGATGTGAGAGGCATTGGGATCACCTCCACAATGCTCTGCAGGAAAGCCAGTGTATACAACAAAGGGCATTCTTCCTGGTGGTGGGCATTCTTAAACTTTAAGAACTTGTTATCCACAGTGGGTATTTCCATAAGTACCAGTTCCTTGTTCAAGTAATCAATCACATGTCTTTCTAAATACTAACTCGTTGTTAAACAGTTGACACACCTGTAGCAAAAATACCTTGCCCTATGATGTTTTGACATTTGTGTGGAAGTTGGGTGGGACATGTTTTTGATCCAGATGTAGTGATGTAAAGTAGTCGGACCCATCTACTTTTCCAAAGTAGCTGGTCTTTCAAAGAACAGAAATAAACCTATGTGTATAGGATGCTGACCAGTCTTATGCTTCAGGTCTCCTTACTTGCTTCTTTTCTCATCTAGTTTCATATTGTAAATGTGAACTGAATAAGTAGCATTTTGTCTGTTGAATTTTGGCAGGTCTATGATTTTTATGGGGAATTAGATGCCTTTGGAGTTATACAGCCCACAAACATTAGTTCTTTTATATGTATCAGCAAGCTACAAGCGAGCATGTGACACAGTATTCAACCGTTGCATCTAGATTTTAGCGGCAGTATCTGAAGATAGCGGGATGAAACTGGACCTCCACACCCCCCCCCCCCCATTAACTAGATCAAAAACGTGCGAGTACAGCTCAACATGGAATACGTGGCTGAGCACATTATCAAATTTTCTTCCCTTCATATAAGAAAAATGCTTCAGTATGATGTTGTCGGTAAAAGTTCCATAACACTCTGCTATTGACATGTCGTGCATTATCACTCCATCCCTCCCCCAAAGTATGACAATGCTGATCTCCACAGCATCTTTGCTGCCATATGTAGGGGGGGGGGGGGTGCAACAGCTTGCAGTATGGATCTGCTTTGCACCTGATGGTGGGATACCGAATGGTGTTGATAATTTCAAGGAGCTCCCTTTTCAGCGCTGGTTGATATGTGTGAAGGAAGGTAGTTGGATCTCGAAATCCAGCATTGACAAAATCAGTGCTGAACTGCAAGATTCTATTCCTGAAAACACCTACAACCACAGAGTAGTCTAATGTGGCTCTGTGACTTAGCTGGTGTCGGTGAACGAGATGAGCTGTGGGGCTACCACTGCTAGATGGGGAATGGTGTGACATAGATGTTGACAATACACTAGTATACCTTGACACATACTTACTAAAAGACTCCATTTCACCCAGAGGTGGTGACAGCCATGGTACCGTCCTGCTGCCGCTAGTTTGGGGTTGGTAGCCAGACAGGTCTAGTGGTGGTGCGACAGGCACACCTACATAAAGTGTCAATACACAAAAAAGGATTATTAAGTATCATGCACACACACATTCAACAGACACACAGAGCCATCATTAATAATAGTAATTTTGGACACTTACGTTGTGGTTCACCGATGATAAGTGGTTTCACCCACTCATCATCTACATCGTTTAGTATATACAAGGGTTGACTGAAAAGTAATGCTTCCACCTTCGTAACTCTTCAACAGCTGATAGCATTGGTATGCGGCAGGTACTGGCTTGTTCCGTAGTCTCTTCTCTACAGCTCCAGTTGGCAGGAAGCCTTAAGCATAGTGGATCCAATTCTGAACCCTATTCCTGGCTGTAACGCGTGGTGGATCCACCTTCGAACCTTATCCCCAGTCATAATGCACGGTGGATGCATCCTTAACCTGTATCCCTGACTTAACACTTGGTGGATGCACCTATGAGCTCTATCCTTCCTATCCCAGACCCAAGCTGTGCCATGGGGGCCCCGTGTGAAGCTGATAACAGGCACACACCCATAGAAAAAAATAGTGCACTTTCATCAAGTATTGACAACTGTACTACATTGGCAAGCAATTGTAGAATTCGTGGCGAGAAGCTATGCCATGATAGCATGGGTAGAAGTGAAAGAAAATCGATAAAATTAAGGAAAATTATATAAAATACGCCGAAATGCAGGGAGATTGAGGGAGTACTAGCATGTCTTCTGCTTGGTGCAGGACAATTCTTTTACATGGGAATGAGTATGTATCAGCAAGAGGAAAACGAGAAAAAGGTGACATGGAAGCACTGGGAGCCAGGGAAATAGCCATTTTTCGTGGACAGCGACAAGACGGCTGGAACATATTATTTAAAGTGGATGACCACGAAATGTAGAGTACCGCATTTATGTATGTCGGATCACAAGCCCAGATGTGACCCTAACGTTATTGAAGCCACATTATGGATTTTTATAAAGTGAACTTAGGTAAAGCACATTGTGTTACCAGATGGGGGACTGCAATATGCAACTACAGAATGGATCACACATTTGACCCTGTGCAAGACTGTTTATCTGTTTTAAACTCTAACAAACAGTATTTACAAGGTGCATGTACTTCTCTGTACTCTCTACCAGCACAACCATGCGGTGTCAGTCAAGAAATAAATTACAGAACAGTTGCTGTATGGTTTTTTAACAACATTCCACTGTATTTCTATTGAGGTAACGGGAATACAAGCAACTTCACTGCTGTCTTTGATGCTTTCCTGGAAAAGAGAACCATGTGCCTCTAAACTGATATAGATCTGCATTAAAGCATGATACAAAGTTGATGGAGTGATCGGTTGAGAGGAGTTATAACGAGGTACGATTTAATGGTAGACTCATGACGCATTCTAGAGAGAGGGAGATGTTGCAGAGGATCATTTATCTTGCAATTAACCATTTTCTTCCATTGTTCTCTAGGGGTACATTAGTTGTGTGGTATTCGAGTAGTATACAACTGTATGTTCTGTGTGTGTGTTAGTGAACTATCTACCTGCAATCGGTAACAGCAAACATCTCTATACCACAGCCTGCAGGGGGCTTCCCACACAAGTCTGATGAATCATGTCCATCGACGGAAAAGGTTATTCAACACTCTTCTATAGACAATCGAAGATGTATGCAAAATACTCCATTCCTCTGCCACATCTTGGGCGTAACTCGAGTCTTCAGTTTCATAACTACAGTGATTCTAAGTTAGTGACTGGAGTTTGTGAGGTATTGCAAACCCTGTGTATACATGTGCTTGACAGTTGTCTTGATTATGGAGTTAGTGCAGCATGGCATGTAATTTCACATGTCAAACACTGCTACAATGCGTTTGTCTGCTTGCTTGTAAGATGCATTTTGCTTTGCTGACAATCATTTCATAGGTCTGATGCAAGCATAGTATAATTTCTGTAATAATGTGAGCAATGGACACTATACACCTCTGGGAAGCTATGCTGTGCATGTATCATGAAGAAGCTATATTTTCTTTGGTGCAAAAGGAAATAGTCTTGTCATCTTAAAGTTTCTCACCGTAGTGAGTGGAATAGAAAACTTGCAGGATGTATGTCACATGTCCAACATCTTTGTCCTGCATTAGAGTATTAGGAACATTGCAAACCACATAACTAAAATTTAGGAAACCACATGGTCTTAACATTATAGGTGTTTAAGTGCAGAACTGTGTAGCCTTAGGAAAATGTGTGTTTATGTTCTATGATCATTTCTCTCCTGCCAATACCTTCTTGGTCCTCACTCCTGACACTGGAATAATACTTTAAATTCATAGCGCAGTTGATTTACATGAAATGGTTCTAACTCTGTATTTGGAGCTCCATCTTGCACAAACCACACATTTCTTCTTAACCATCTGCTATTTCACCCCTAGACTCTCATATCTACTATAATCCAATAAGGAGTGCTAACCTCCTCTGCATGTACGCATCTGGAGAGATCTTGTGCTCTTGGATGGATGCCGTGAGTAAGATTAGTGTGGAACAGTCTTCTCTTGACACCAGTTACAGACTCATCTCACTCTGTTCCTTCACAAGACATGTCAGTTCTTCTTCTGGTCAGTTTCAAATTAAATCAGCGACAGTGTTACAGGGAGGTATGGTCAACGACATTGCAGAGTGATCTATCAATATCCAGTCTTATCCTAAAAATGTGAGAATGCTCTGTGACTCTCATCTATATAGGGAAACATGGGCAGTCGTACTCATAAATTCTTCACTATGATCGAAGTGCTAGAAATATGTAGATAACTAACTTTACTGATGTAAGACTCTCTCTGGTATATCTCGATGTATATGTCCAAGAATTAACCATGAATGGACGCACTGCACAGTCACCTATCTACACTGGCTATCTAGTATATGGTACACACAAAGTAGTGGAGGGGTGGTTTAGCGATGATACGGAAATTGGGAAGCATTCTGGCATGTCATTGGTCAGAATTGAAATTATGGAATTATTGATAAAATTGCTAATATTGATCACACTATCAAGTGTGGTGCTTATTGCAGTACATTGTCCCATATCGATGGTGTCTTTTCCAGCCAATCCATCCTCTGGTATGCTGTTGATTACCACATAATAATTGACTGACACCATTTGTTTGAGATGGAGAGAGTCTGTGGATGGCCAACACGAAAACTGTGTGCATGGCTGCAATATGAGGATCAATGCTGTACACATCTGCTACACCAACTCTGTAGAAGATGAGGTTAAATGTAGAGACCATCACCTTTGGAGAGCTGTTTGGAAACGCTCCACAGTGTCGAAAGCTGTTCCAGTTTCTGTACATTGTGATGTCCTCCACATTTTTTTTCAATAAGAAAAACCACCTCTGTCTTTCACTTCAACCACCCTGAGTGTTGTTTGAGATGGAGAGAGTCTATGGATGGCCAACACGAAAACTGTGTTCATGGCTGGAATATGATGATCAATGCTGTACACATCTGCTACCCCAACACTGTAGAAGATGAGGTTAAATGCAGAGATCATCACCTTTGGAGAGCTGTTTGGAAACGCTCCACAGTTTCGAAAGCTGTTCCAGTTTTTGTACATTGTGATGTCCTCCACATTTTTTTTCAATAATAAAAACCACCTCTGTCTTTCACTTCAACCACCCTTAGCATGGTTTACTGCTGTATTTGTAAGTCGCTGGATACTGGTGCACACATCAGCAAACAGGCGAGAAACGACGACGACGCGAGGTGGGAAGACTGCCCGTGGTCAACACTCAAACCCACACCAGAGTCGAGCAACAGGACAGACGAATGGCGGATCTGACACAACAAGAGCATGGCAATCAAAGCTACAACAAAGTGCAACAAACCTTTGACACAACACTGTCAAAAGATCAAGTACAACCACAGTCCAAAACGAGACCAGAGAGAAAAACCAAAATCAAAGCAAAGTCATTGACAAGTAGTCAGTAGTATGGTGCAGATAGAAATCGAATGCTATCGGACGAAGTACATGACTGACTGAGCGGTCGAGATGCAGCAGTATTTATGCTGGCTGCGAGGGGCGCTATCGACTGGTGTATTGACGCCGCGAGACGGTGGCCCACTCACTAGGCAAGTTCAGCGATGCAGCGACGTGGACCACTATTGGTCGTCGATATCCATTTGCTCTGGCCAGCATTCAACTTCCTGGCACGATATCAGATTTACACCACACGATGTCTAGCTTTCTGCGAGAGCCAATCGATCGAAATGTGTGAATGTCGGTTTAACATCTGACACAGACTTCGAAGTCATGGTGGACAAACAAAATGTATGTTGCTGTACAAAGCTGTAGTCATAAACTGCTTGGATGAGTTACAACAGAAAAACAATGAATCAAACTGCTTATGAAATAACAACATAGGGACCCTGAGCTGCGATTGATAGTCTATGGGATATGGTACTCCCACAGTGTGTGATGCTACAAGACACTCGAAGTGCTGAGAGCAGTAGTATTAGTGTAAAGGAGTGGCGCGAGATGGCAGAAGTGACTGGAGGCGAGCAAGGCGAGCCGTGGCATTAGTGTAAAGGAACGGCGCGAGATGGCAGAAGTGACTGGAGACAGGCAAGGAGAGCCAAGAGCCATCTAGCAGCCAAAAGATGAACGGTACTGCAAGCCTTACTATACGGCCCGTACTCCCCTAGCAAATATTCACTAGTGTTTAAGCAATATAGATAATAATTCAAGGAATAAAAAGAGAATTAATATGTACTAATGGAAAAAGCATGTATGAAAGTAAATAGGATATAAGTAAATGTACCATTTAATTTTACGAGAGTGTCAAGGTGGGGAGTCACCCAGGAAAAACAAAACGGAACAGCCGAGATGGCCGTGGGGAGAAAGGACAATGTGCAGTCGACCTGTGGGGTAGCAACGAGAGGAGCACCGTGGTGTAATGGTTATGATACTAAACTGTTACATGGAGGGTCGTGAGTTCAAATCTTAGTTCCGTTTCAGCCGCGGTCGCGAGTGGCCGCTGTTAACTGTTGCGCTGCACTTCAGTGTTTACATCGCTGTACTTGTGCTTCGCCGAGTGCTGTCCGTCCGTTAATCTCCGTGTTTGTTCCTATTCCTTGTGATCTGATCGCTCTTTCTGGCCTTGTTGCTGCTACTTGGAATTTCGGTTGTTTAACCGAAATTGCTTCGCTGGATTAACCATGGCTACAAACCTAGGAAGAATACTCTGGTATTTGCTTTTGACAAGGAATCCCGTCCTGTGCAGCCGACATCCCTGGAAATAGATGACTGGATTACACAGGTAATTGGTCTAAATTCTGAAACCGTCTGTATATGGCAACTGGATCAGGAAAAATACTGTGTTTCTGTCAAGTTAATCAGTGCTTCGACTGTTGATAAAGTGTTACAGAAGTGGGGCTATGAAGTAGATTTTGTGCATAGAAATGGTTATAAAGGTAAGGTTTCCATCGATAGAGCAGACATTCATTACAAAACCGTTCGTGTCTTGAATCTTCCCATTGAAATTGAAAATGATAAGATTAAGGAAGCTCTTTCAAACTACGGAGACGTTAAATCAATTGCAAATGAAAGATGGTCGCCTCGCTTTAAACTGCAGTGTTTTAACGAGATCCGCTGTGTAGAGATGTACATTAAGACGAATATTCCGTCTCACATAACTGTTTGTGGATATAAGGCACAAATTGTTTATACAGGTCAGGAAGCTACATGTCATATATGTAACGAAACCGGCCACTTGAGACAGGAGTATCTGTGGCGAACTGTTGTTCTTAAAAGTAATTTGATACAGCGTCAGAAGCTTACCTTAAATGATCTGTTATCAGAGAATAGCCTGGAACAACTGGTTTAGGATGTTAATGCAGCGGGCCAAGCTGATGTCTCCCTTCACGATAACATTCAATTTCCCCTGTTAACAACAAAAGGAAACCCAGTTGCCACTACTCGTGAAACTGAAACACAACTGAAAAAACAACCTCTGGAGATAACTGGTAGTTGTTCAGAGGACGAGCTGTCTTGTCCCACTCCCTCACTTCGCAAGCAAAAACAGTGCGATGAGGAGACAGAGAAACCTGAAGGCAAAATGCTAATGGAAACTAATGAACATAAAGATAATACACATACGGTACCAGAAAATGAAGGGGGTATAAGCAGCATTAATTTGTAAGAAACAACAGGTGCAGTAAACGATTGCAAAGATCAGAATCTATCTGTTAATAAACAAATTCAGGGAGAGGTTGCAAAACTGCAGTCTCCATTTGGTTCCCTTGATCAGGAAGTGAGTGAAATTAATAAAGAACGAGGAAGTGGTGGCCAAACTGAAATCACGGTCAACACCTCAGGGCAGGCGCCGGCAACCGGTAGGGGCAACCCAAGCCCAAAGAATGTTCAGTCCGAAACGGTCGTACACGAATCACTGGAGGAAAAATCAGACAGTTTACCAGGAAATCAGTCTGCTTGCAGTACAAGAGAAAACCTCAGAAGTAGAAAAAAACAGGCCAGTAACTAATAAACTGATTGAAGTGTTATTCCATGTTCAGCGTTCAGAGAAATCTGTTACAGCTTAACTGAACCCTGAACCACAGGGAACTAAATTAGTTCATCAAAACAACTACATAGTGAAAGCACAATTTTGTTAACTACGTTCTTAACAAATTAGGATCCGATAGCATCATAGAGTTCAAGGTACACATGCTGTGTGAGTTCCACAAAATTAGAAGGTATTCGAATCACAAGAAAAAGTTCGGTAATATGTTAAAAATTGTATTTGAAAGACTGGGCATTGGTTAATATAAAAAAGAAGACTGTGTTGACAGTGATGTATTGTAGTTACCTTAAGGACACTATTTAAGATTTTACAGTATATTTATGATGTGTGCTTTTTCTACTTCAGAGAGTAGTTTTTGAAGTTTATAGGCTAATGTACAGAACTTATGTGACATTGAGATTGTGTGTCTAATAGTGTCAAAACACAAAACATTAAAGGTGCATTATTGGCTTATACTAGAAATTTGGAAACAGACAGTTTTTATAGACATGTCCTTATCGATTGGTTAAAACCATAAGATTCTATCTGATAAATGTAATATTCAAAGGCTGGCACATTGCCCTGTTCATTTTTGCACTGTGATGTGTAAGTCAGTTTCGCAGTGAAAGACTGATTATTTAGATCTGATCACTTCAGATACTTAAGATTCAATTAATGTCCAGAAAGTGTAGTTGGAAGGCTAGTCAACTTTATTGTATATCTCCTTTCCGCCATTCTCAAGTATTTCAGAAATTGTCTAATATGATTATTAAATTGTTTTATATTTAAAATTATCCCACCAACTTGCTGATATCCTTCATAAAGAACTAATTATGCTTCTATAAAGATTGGAGCTCATGTAATTCAAAGTGCAGATTTTACTTCTTCAGGTTGAAGTTTGAATGTCTTTAAAAAAAATTTTCTTGATGTTTAACTTAATTCTTTCCGGTAATTTAGTCAGTAACACAATCTTCTGTTGTCTTTCCTTAATGTCAGCATAATTGAAATGATCAAACCGTTTTGTTTAAATGACTTCATGTATGTATAACTTAGTATGTATTTGGAATGTCTAACATTGTTTTTTAATAAATGTTTTTATAAAAAAAAATCTTACGTGCACTGTATAATTTTGCCTGCACAGTAGCTCAGCATGTTCGGTCAGAGGGTCAGCAGCCCTCTGGAATGAAAAACCTGAGTTAATCGATCAACAACGAACTTAAACGGATGTCTTACGACGTCCGCCCCGAGCAGATGCATCGAACGAAAGCCAACAAAATCAGATAAAAAAAAGGGGTCTAAGTCATGGACTGTGCGACTGGTCCCGGTGGAGGTTCGACTCCTTCCTCGGGCATGGGTGTGTGTTTTGTCCTTAGCATACTTTAGGGTAAGTAGTGTGTAAGCTTAGGGACTGATGACCTTAGCAGTGAAGTCCCATAAGATTTCACACACATTTGAACATTTTTTAAAGATACATATCACATAGTAGCAGAACGAGAAGAAGAGCATATATGGGCAAAGAGTGTTGTTGCACAATAATGCAATGACTAGTGCAACTACGTATGACCACATAACTGGAAACGCCAGCACGGTAGCTCAGCGTGTTCGGTCAGAGGGTTACGTGGCCTCTGTAATAAAAAAAAAACTGAGTTAATCTATCAACGACGTCTGCCCCAAGCAGATGCAACGAACAAAAGCGAACAAAATGAGATTAAAAAAAATAAGGCGCTACAGTCTGCAACCGCGCGACCGCTGCGGTCGCAGGTTCGAATCCTGCCTCGGGCATGGATGTGTGTGATGTCCTTAGGTTAGTTAGGTTTAAGTAGTTCTAAGTTCTAGGGGACTGATGACCTCAGAAGTTAAGTCCCATAGTGCTCAGAGCCATTTGAACCATTTTTTCTATTGGGTATGGCGCCACAACCACTAAGAAGAACTGTATTAAGTGCACTATTTTGGCCAAGCCCATTCAAATAAGACGCTACCCGCAACGTGTTGCGATCGAAAAGTGTAAAACCGCACCTTGTAACAAAGACCAACAAAAGTACTCATGTTCAAGTGTAATGCAGTGTAATTATATTGTGCTATGATGAAAAGTTTACATTAAAACAGTTAACATCAAAGTGCACTACCAGTGAATTTTATAGATAGTTCACCCATTTCCCCTACCACATGATACGTGGCTTTTGTACGAGTCATGGTGTCAAAAAAATTACGATGGAAGCGTGGTCAGTCTTACTGAGGCTGAAAATGGCTATTTAAATATCTACACTGAGTTATAACTGTAGAATTCGACGAGCAGTTGGGAGCAGAAGACAACAAAAAGTCCTGTAATTGCTAGTTTCAGGATACTACTCTGTGGGTGCAAAACTAGGGAGAAGGGTAACAACTACAAACTATAAAGTGACAATTGTAGTATTAAAGACAATTGCTTTGATTAAAATCGAGTATGATCACCACAGCATAGTAGACATTTCAGTATTTAATGAAAATAATTTTGTAGATTAGTAATTTTCGGGTACTATTTATTGTTATAGTGTATGTGAAGTGTAACCAATATGACAGGTGACGTATTAAGAGAAGCTAGGGTCCTTGCTGAAGGAAGTTCGAGTCTGTGAACGAGACCTCTGGTTAAGGGAAGAATCATTAAAGTAGTGTACTTCAAATGGAGCCAGCCCCATAGTTTACTGTACGAAGTTGTGAAGTTTATTCCCTGTGTTTAAAAATTTACTCATATAAATGCAGCTGAAGGTTGTGAACTCCAGGCATCAAGACACAGGTCGTTGGGTACAATCTGTCGCGCCCGTGTGTAGTCGCGCCATACGAAGTCCGATGATTTATTGGGTTGGGTTAGCACTAGTAAGATCATCAATATTGAAGGGGAGTGCAGCGACCGCCACAAGTGTGGGTAACGAACTTTACACTGATCTGTGCAAGCGAATTCGTTCACTGGATACCTGCTCTAATGAAGCAGTACCTGCATATTTAATAGGATCGCTACATATGCTTGATGTCAGCACATAGACAGTATTCGTTTTCGATATATCAGAAGAGAGGGATGCGGCAGTATCTTCTCAAATTCTCTACCGTGTAAAGTTAGCAAAGTTTTTATAGTTACTAATTTTTCTCTGTTGGATGGTACAAAATAATGAGGAGGGAGAGAATGGGTGATGAACATGAATGCCCTCTAAAACACCCAGATCTCCTTCAGACTGCAGTACCTGTTTGTAGTTAGGAAGCACACCACAATGCGGTAGCAAAATCCTCACCCTTGTTCCAGTTCCCATATGATGTGACGTCTTACCAATTTTTCCAAAAAGAAACACCACCGTAACTGTTCATACTGTCTTTTCTACTACCTCATGCTGCAGGAGAAAGCTTCGTTTGGTGCTGGCCTTACACACTGAACACTCTTGGTGGAGCTATGACAACATATTCCTATTTCCACCGAGTCGCTAAAATATTGCCCTTTTGCACTAACTCAGCTCACCTTCTTTCTCCACGGGATGCAGCAGGTGGCAGATATAGCGCTCTCGGACATCCACTTAGTTCTGACTTACACTGCAACGATCACACGAACAAAGCTGCAGGAGGGATTGTCTAAAACGATGCAGGATTTTTGCTGTATGGTGTCTTTGGTAGATAGGTCCGAAAAAGGTGACTCGTTTGGAGTTATGGGAGTGCCACGAATATGATTCACCAGTGGCTGTAATCGTTAAAAGACATCTCCATTCGATCTAACGCCAGTATGTGATTCAATGGAGAGTCTTGGCTCCAAACCGCAGATAGCATTTCTACCAGAAAGGGTAACACTGTAGATCAGAAAAAGCCATTGTGTTGGTCGTAGAATTTTTTACATTCCTTACAAATTCAGTCTCTAGTTGCATTTTTAAGTAATTCCTCAGATAGCACACCATCTACCGTATATGTTGATTCTGAATCAACCATTGTCCTCTCTTGCCTATAGCCCTGCGGATGTATTGCAGATCCTCTGTTACACTGTCTATATGTTATCGAGCAAGAATGCATTATAAATACTTTTGTTAGCATGCGAAATATCCACCAGCAGCATCAGAGAGTTGCAAATATCAGCATAATACCATGTTCCTTAGCCGAATCACTTTCTAAATTTGGTGATAAGTGTTATTTTGTTACGAGCTCACACCACTTGCGAGATCCACCTGCACTTTCGTCCAGTTAATACATACCCTGCAATTACCATCTATATTCATTGTTGCGACATTTGTGGCGGAAGACCACTTCATTTGGAAGTAGTACCATACCTCGATTTATAGAGCATGTGTAGTTATTAACACGGATATCGTCACGTATACTTGTGTGTGCCTGTAGAACAAATGGTTCAAATGGCTCTGAGCACTATGGGACTTAACATCTGAGGTCATCAGTCCCCTAGAACTTAGAACTACTTAAACCTAACTAACCTAAGGACATCTCACACATCCATGCCCGATGCAGGATTCGAACCTGCAGAACAAAGACCACTTTTTATGCAGGGTGTTTTTAATAGTTGCTCGCTGATAAGACGATTGTGTCTCTCTTCCTAAGACATGCTGGTACTGCTGGGAAGAAAAACCAATGGAGCATGTACATCGATGGCGGATTTTCGCTCAAAATTGTTTGGTGTCACCAGCACTCAGTTACTGGTGAAGTATTATACTTAGTAGCGAATATGTGATAGATTCACTGGGATCAGAAGGACAATAAAGCATGTGTTGGGATGCAAAGTTACTGTGCTCTTTGTTCCGACATGTCCAAATAAAATGATTATGTTCGTTTTTAAGGGAGGTTTGGATTTGCCATAGAAAATTGCGATTCCACGACTCGATAGCCATCATGACGATATAGATATTGATATTTCAGCATGATATTTTTCCCCTAGAGCCACAGCCGTCAGGACGAGGTATTTCCGATACTTCACTCATTGTTGAATGTAACCAGATTGGGACTGCAATCGTAATATTTAATTGTAATTAGGGTGATAAATATCTGGTTGGTTTCCTAGGATGGCTCTGCCAGCTGTTCAGGTGCTTGGCAGAGGCAGCTGTTGACTGGAATGAATTGACATTCGCAGCTTAAGGCTGTCATGGGCAGTGAGTACAATGAAAAGTTCCGGCCAGCTAGTCGGTTCTTGCCTGGAGCAGGAAGGACACTTCCCAGTGGCGGCCCTCACGGCGCTCTCTGGATAGCTGAACAGTTAACTAATACTCAGTATGTGTTGACTGTCTCTGCGATCATGTGTGTTGCATGTATTCTCCGTGGAAAATTGAGTGATTCAATATCTATCAAAAATTCAAATGGCTCTGAGCACTATGGGACTTAACATTTGAGGTCATCAGTCCCCTAGACTTAGAACTACTTAAACCAAACTAACCCAAGGACAGCACACACATCGATGCCCGAGGCAGGATTCGAACCTGCGACCGTAGAAGCAGTGCGGTTCCAGAGTGAAGCACCTAGAACCGCTTGGCCACAACCAATATCTATCACTGCCAAGTGTTGGCGCTTGATGTACTGATAACATCAGAATTCCTACCACTCTAATCATCCCTGGATGCCTTCCATAGCCGAGGTGGTGCACTCTGGCATACAAACATGTCCGTGACTACAGCTGTGGTCACAGTGGCAGTTTTCCTGACCTCTGTGCGTTGGCACTGGCGAAGTACACGTGGGGTGTGAGTGTTTCAGTGATCGCCGACATCTAGCCACAACAACAACTACTACTACTACAGATTAGACTGTGGTTTAAGTGTGTCGTGTTTAGTGCTTCTCAATACATCGCAGTGGACTCTGTCTTGCAGCACTATTTGTTGTTGCAGCTATCCTATCATATAGTAGACCCTTCCTCTTCCTTCTGAATGTAGCGGAGAGAAGCAAGTTAGGAATTCTACAGTGCTTTAAAAATCCAGTCACAACATCCTGATTGATCAATTTATTTTTTTCCGATTGTGGTTTTGCGAGCATTCATCTGTCCAGCCCCTCCTGCAAATTGTTTAAGGACATAGCATGTAGTTGAGCTGAAATATGAAATTTTCAGCTTCATTAATTAGCCGATAAATCTGATAAAATGAGGGAGTATTTCCAAGACATCCACAGCTGGGCATTTACCATGTATCCACTACTGTGTTCTAGACAAATATTGGGTTAGTGTTGCACACAGCAGACAATACCTACTTCTTCTCAAATGTCTCTGTTCCATCCGGTACTGGTTTCCACAGCAGTGGAAGTGTGAGAACAAAGGAATGTACTGACTACCAACACTAGGTCTGCACGAGAGGCGTGGGGTGGGGAGGGGGATGGAAGGGAACAGGGGTAGGACGACATCTTGGCCTGTGGGTGTTTGCATACATTGGTTCACACGAACAGGAAGCATCAATTTGAGAGAGAGAGAGACAGAGAGGGAAAGAGATAGAGAGAGGGAGAGGGAGGGAGAGCATGTGTTTCGATGGGAATTTATCAGGTTTCAGTATGAAAGAGCTGCAGCTACATGATGCTTTGTTCGGGGATTATACTTCTGATCTGAGTGCCACATGAGCCGGCTGGTGGTGGGGCAACCGACAGCAGTCGCTTGGCCCAAGCAGGCTTAGAACCTCTTGGACATTGGCGCATTGTGCAGCCCAGCAGAGTGGGCGGTGCAGAATGTCACCTTGCAGCTGGTGCGAAGACGGGATCGAGAGGTTTTAAATTGTGTAATTAGCTGCAGTGAGTTATGTTGACACCGAATGTTTATGGTATTCCTTGTGTGACTGGAAAAAATCGATCGATTTAATTACTTCTTTTCGATGTATTTTACAAGACCTAGACCTTCCAATATAGCAGAGAATGATAGGTAAGAGAGATATAACCCCTGCGAAATGAATTTTATAAATAAACAGTATATCCTTCCTCTCCAGCACAAACTGAGTCCTTTTCCTGCCAATTTCCAGGTGATAGGCTTGGAGTGGGGTGTGGGGGGGGGGGGGGAGATGTGAGGCAGGATTAGGGGTTTTCCCAGAAGTGAGAGTGGCAACTATTTTACCGATTTAATTAAGTAGTCGATTAATTTGTTATCAGACTAGGGGAGTTCCGACAGTGGGGGGAGGCGAGGTGGAGGGGGAGTGGAAGGTGTGGGGGTCATAAATCAACCCCAAGCGGTCATAAATCAATGAACAGAACAATAAGTTAGGAGGAGGGGCTCATAAATCAATCAAGTTTGGCCCTGAATGTATGCAACCCGTGATAACAAATTGCATCAGACCTCGCATTGCCCCTTGACTCCCACCCTCGTAACTGAGGACAACAGAGCACCATTCCACTCTCCAGTCAACTCTTTCATGGCACCAAAGTAGCCATGATAGGTGATGTCACAGTGTCAGTGGTAACCTCGCCAGATTCCCATGTGTTCTTGGTCTTGCTGCAAGTAGACGGTTTCCAATAGTCCAAATGACACATATTGGCACAGTAGGTGCAACATGTGCCCAGATATTGCCTGAGGATGATTTTCAGTCAGACATCACTGTTCACACCATGTGTCGATCTTGACATGTGTCTGTACTTTGTTAATGTCCAGAACCTAGTCTAAAGGTGTGAGAATGATCCACAGACCACTGTTGAAAGGAGCAACACATCACTAATACATCGTGGAAAAGATGTGCAGCAATCTGCGATACAACTGTCCAGCTTCCTGGAGATCCAAAGTGGAAACCTGTTCAAACGGCTGAAGCTGTTCGTCAGGAGTATGTACTTGTCATTGGGGCATGGTACCACCCTAGAATGAATGTTGCAAACACTTTTCACCTTTAAACACAGCACAGTTAGTGACTGCAGAGTCAGAACAGAGAGTGTTCAGACATGTCTCCTGAGTTCCATATGGCTACTGATGACTATGAAAAATGAATCACTAACATTAAAACCCCTCAATATGCACATGTTATATCCTGGTGTCACTGAACAGTCCTTGAGGGTGTTGCATTTTTTCTGGAAGTGTATACTCTGCAGCTCACTAAAGGTGTGTAATAGGTGGTTCTTCATGGTGTGCCTTATCCCAACTACACTTAAGAAAAGAGCACTAGAAGCATGGTAACCTATACAGCTTTGTGATGAGACCAATTTTATTTTCACAATCTCTTAGGATTGGATACGAAGTTGGAATGAAATTGATTTTCAGAAGGTTCTTATCAGGATTTTGTGAGATGTACAGCATATTCTTTCGAATAGCTGCCACTTAAGATTCCTTAGCATTTATGTTACACTCACTTATCAGTTAAACAAGCTGTTTATGATACCATCATTTGTATACACTTGATATTCCCTGATGGTACAACCTACAGTGAAGGAATACTTGGGTAACATTCATTATGGAGGAATACCGACTCAATTTTTCTGGGAAGTAAAAGATTCATTCAGGCACACAAAATGGAAACCAAATATCGTCACCATATTCATTATTTGTGTTGATAGTGAGTGATATTTTGAAATAATGTGTGTAGACTGTGCAGTGTACTGTCATCAGTGTTCAGAAATGAATGAACATTATAGCACCAGATTTTTATATTACGAAATAGCTTCTTCGTAAAACAATATTCTGTGCTAGTAATAAACTAATTGGAGATGTGCTGGACAGCCTGGTTTATATTTTCTGTGGTTTCCCCCTGAATTTGCTGTACTTACAATTTAGTTATGTGAACATAATATTTCATATATCTATCCTCCGTTAGTACCAAGTACTTGTGTTACATAGCTAGTTCTAGATGTAAATTATTAATTTTGTAGTCAAAGTCTACTAGACCTATATATTTCATGACGTATAACCAGTTTCAGAAAGATTCTCATCTACACTGAAGCGCCAAAGAAACTGTTATAGGCATGCATATTCAAATACAGAGACAAGTAAACAGGCAGAATATGGCGCTGTGGTCGGCAACGCCTATGTAAGACAACAAGTGTCTGGTGCAGTTGTTAGATCATTACTGTTGTTGTTACAATGGCAGGTTATCAAGATTTAAGTGAGTTTAAGCGAGGTATTGTAGTCGGTGCACGAGCGATGGGACACAGCATCTTCGAGGTAGTGATGAAGTGGGTATTTTCCCGTATGACCATTTTACGAGGTTACTGTGAATATCAGGAATCAGGTAAAACATCAAATCTCCAACGTCGCTGTGGCTGGAAAAGGATCCTGCAAGAACGGGACCAACGACGTATGAAGAGAATCATTCAACTTGACAGAAGTGCAACCCTTCCGCAAATTACTGCAGATTTCAATACTGGGCCATTAATAAGTGTCAGTGTGTGAATCATTCAACGAAACATCATTGATATTGGCGTTCGGAGCCGAAGGCCCACTTGCGTACCCTTGATGACTGCATGATGCAAAGCTTTATACCTTGCATGGGCCCGTCAACATCGACATTGGACTGTTGATGACTGGAAACATGTTGTTGGTCAGACAAGTCTCGTTTCAAATTGTATCGAGCGGATGGATATATATGGGTATGGAGACAGCCTCATGAATCCATGGACCCTGCATGTCAGTAGGGGACTGTTCAAAGTGCGGAGGCTTTGTAATGGTGTGGGGTGTGTGCAGTTGGAGTGATATGGGACCTCTGATACATCCAAATACGACTCAGACAAGTGATATGTAGGTAAACATCCTGTCTGATCACCTGCATCCATTCATTTCCATTGTGCCTCCTCACGGATTTGGGCAACTGCAGTGGGAAAATACAACACCTCATGTGTCCAGATTTGCTACAGAGTGGCTCCAGGAACATATCTGCTGGCCACCAGACTCCCCACACATGAACATTATTGAGCATATCTGGGATGCCTTGCAATGTGCTGTTCAGAAGAGATCTCCACCCTCCCCCCCCCCCCCCATATTCTTATGGATTTATGGACAGCCCTGCAGGATTCGTGGTGTCAGTTCCCTCCAGCACTACTTCAGACATTAGTCAGGTTCATGTCATGTTGTGTTGTGGCAGTTCTGCATGCTCACGGGGGCGCTAAACGATATTAGGTAGGTGTACCAGTTTTTTGGCTCTTCAGTGTATATGGGTCTCAAAGAGCCAGTTACTGATATGATAAAGTATTGGAGTAAGGCTTACAGAAGCTACAGTCAGTATAATTTTTACTTTATTGGATAACCAACTTTGGGATGTAACATTCCCTTTTTAGTACACATCTGTGTGGTATGTAAAGGTTATTATTACTGTTATGTATAATACTACATAAAACCCAATTCACATTGTCCTGTCACATCACATTAACTTATGTTAACTTTAGGGTGTATTCATAGTGGATAACATATCACATCAATTCTTTGAGCCCAGCACCAAATGGTGAAAGTGGGATTCGGATTTACCATCCTTGATACAAAATGTCAGTGTAGGCCTGTGGTATCAGAATAGAGGAACCAACAACGATAAGTTCATTAATGGCCAAAGCAAACTCCATGATGGATATTCTTGATGAGCTGTGTATGGTAAAATGATGAGAAGTGAAACAGCATTTCAAAACAATTACTTCCATTTTCTAAAAAAAAAAATACAGTGGTTGTTTCAAAATGAGTATCAGGATTTTAATTTTTTTCAGCGTTTATTACATTCAACTTACAGCTGTAAATAACAGATCAAATAATAGATCAACTCAAACAGCCTTCATTGCATACTTGTGCACATGAGCATACTCTGTTCCCTGCATCTTCCATTAGAAACCGCTAGTAACAAAGACAGCGACTAATAATCAGAAAGCTTTTTGTCTTGACAGTTTGCAGAAACTGAATCTGTTGTTACAGTGCAATGTTTGTTCCGTATTATGTTTCATTGCAATCCTACAAGTGATAATAACATCCATGGATGGTATCATCAGTTTGAAGACACCATCTGTCTTTGAAAAGTGGGGGAGTATGGAACTATCAAGAGTGACTGAAGAAAGTGTTGAATGAATGAGAGAGTGTTTCATGCATAGCCCAAATTAATCACGTTGGAAGGCTAGTTGTGAACTACCAATTCCAGTGATGTTGTGTGGAGACTTTTAAAGAGATGCTTACAACTACATCCTTATCATAAGCAGAGGATACTAGCTCTAAAACCTACAGACTACAGTTTACATGTCAACTTAGCAAAAGAAATGTTGCTGCTCAACAATGATTTTCCGGATTGTGTCGTCTTCAGCGACAAATCAATGTTTCACCCAAGTGGAAATGGAAACACACAAAATGTACAAATCTGGGCGTGAGCAAACGCCCATGAGATGGTACAACTGCAACGAGACTTCCCTAAACTAAATTTTTTGTGCCATAAGCTGTTGGGTAGTTTGTCGGCCTTTCTTTTTCAGTGACACAACTGCAACTGCTGTCTCTTATATTGGTGCTCTACAACGACAGCTCATTCCTCAATTGAATGAAGCTGAAGCACAGAACTTTATTTGATAGCAAGATGGTTCACTGCTTCAGTGGCATAACTGAGTGTGCAAATGATTAAACAATGTTGTGCCAGACCGTTGAACTGCCTGCAAGGGACAAGAGGATGGAGCTTATTTTGCATGACCTCTATGTTCATCCAGTCTGATGCCATGTGATTTTTACCTTTGGGGGTTCATAAAAGATCATGTGTATGTATCTTGCTGCTGGCTGATCTACCTGACTTAAGAAATAGGGATGAACCTGTTGTAACAAAAACTCCAGACACATTGATCAATGTTTGGGAAGAGCTCACCAGTCCACTTGATGTGTGCCATGTGACGAATAGTGCTCACATTGATCACTTGTAAGAAAAACTATTTGAATTGTTCTTTCGCTTGATGTATTATTTGTAATTGTAAGTTGAATGTAATAATTGCTATAAAGCCTTAAAACCCGAATATTCATTTTGAAACACCTGGTATACATACAAACACATCAGACAATATCTGTAAGGGATCCATCACATAACACATAATACCATAAATGTCCTGGTTACAGAGCTACATATTAGGACCATAAATAATATTTCTCTCACTCAGATGGTAGAATTTGCTGTTCATTTTTTTCTGTAGTATTCTTTTGCTAATGAAGTTGACCTATGTTTGCGTACTGTTCTCTTAATGTAACTGACCGTTGTATGAGTGATATTTTAGGGCTGTACTGCATATTGTTTCATTCACATATTTAACCTGTTAACACAGAAACTGTATTTTCCTACAATGTTCTACATCCTGGCGGATCTCCTCATTATGGATGCATTGAAACAAACAGTACAGCTAATCTGATCTAATGTACACAAACTAAATTTCGATTTATCAAAGAGAAATTGGTAATTGCAGTGCAGAAGTATTATTTGGTAACTATGCATCTATGATATGGGTATATAGGTGCAACACTTTCGCTATTTGTAATTCCTTGATGTACATGTCTCATACGATATGAATTGTAACGTTTATACAGACGCTGCATAGTAACACTCGTTAGCATAATACATTAGATTGCCTATCTTTTGTATCCCTTGCAGAACATAAACTTTATTAAATAACCCATATGAACGTGTTTGATTAGTAGGCACCAGTATGGCATTGAATTTAAAAAAAATGATCAGAAGTTTTGAAATACGAAAGCCACCTGATAATCTTTTGTGTCAGGCCAGAAAAAAAAAACAGAGGAAACTATCTTTAGTCATTATCATAATGAACAGTTTCCAACCCCAGACTGGGTCTGTTTGGAACATATGACTCACTATCTAGTCTTTTTTTCCACCATTTTCCAACTATTCTTTCAACACACTCCTCCATGTCTTTCAGCCATCTGTCCCTTGGTCTTTCTGTTGGTCGCTTCCCTCTCATCTCCATATCATGGATCTCCTTGAGAATCCTCATGTTTACATTCTTCTTGAGTGCTCATACCACCTTAGCCTTGATATATCCTGCTCTGGAGGTGTTCCTCTTTCACTGTTTCCCTTACCCTTTCCTTGCCATGTCTCTCCTCGTTACTCCTATCTTACTTCTGAGGAACTTCATTTCACATGTCTGTAATCTGCTTACATCTCTTTCCTTCACTACCCACGTTTGAGATGCATAGGTAAGTGTTTAGATGTAGTAACTTCTGTATATTACTTCTTCGCTTTACTATGAGATGCCTTTGTTCCAAACAAGGCTCCTAACACTTTGCAAAAATGCTTCTGCCTGTCTGCCACTTTCACTGATCTCTTTTTAAGTTCTTCCATTTTCCTCTGTCAAGTATTAACCCTTTCCGCCTTCTTCAGTTGTTCACCTCCAGTCCTTATTCCACTAGTTGATTTATCTTTCTTTCTGGTTCTAACCAGGATTTCACATTTGTTTGCATTAAACTTCATTTCATATGGTCTCACAGTTTCTTCAAAAGCATTCAGTTCCTGAATCTCCTCTTTCCTGTTTCTCCAGATCATGACGTTATCTGTGAACACCATCTGAAGCCATACTATGTCTCTCTCAATTTGTCCTTGTTTGGATTCTGTTCTACAGGATGTTTTCATATACCTTCGCACAGTATGGTATCAGTGTGACTCCCCTGTAGTTTCTACAATCCTTCTTACTCCTTTTCTTGAATATAGGGACAATTAGTGCCGTCTCCCAATTTTATGGAGTCTTCTTCTCATTGCACACCACCCTCATCATATGACACACTGACTGTTTCCCCACTTCCCCTGCTGCCTTAACCATTTCGATATGTACTTCATCCACACGTGGTGTCTTTCTCCTTTCATCTTGCTCAGTGCCATTTCCGTTTCCGTATGATACAACCACTGCCTTACTTGCCTCTTCTGTCTTTTTCTTATACTCCTCTCTTGCTAATTTGGTCTGTCCTTGAAAATACAGTCTAAAGGCCTTGTTGTTCCTTCCCAGTACCTCCATGACTCTTTCATTCCACCATGGTGTCTCCTTCTATCGTTTTCTGCCACTTGCCCTTCTGCATACATGGAACTCTCTTCAGTAATTATCAATTATTAATTAGTAATTTTTGTATCTGATGAAAAACACTTCCTTGTAATTGTTATATAAGCTATTCATTTTTATGGTTGTATTGTAAACTGTAAGATTTTATGGTAGCTAGGAATGTGAAAGATAATCCTGACTGAAATCTACACTGATCTAGAAAACATAAGTTTATTTTCCATATAAAAACACCTACATAGAACAGGTTATACAAGCATAGTACACGAAAAACAGTAAACAAAAACATATCAACAGAAGATCAACTTGTCTCACACATTGATAGTTTTGACCACGACGCCAAGTCCGCCTTTTTTTGAAGCTGGGAGTGCAGGTAATGGGTGGAAACGGATGCCTCATTGTTCTGATAGCCCTGGTGATTACAGCTGGACGTACAGGTGATGGTGATGGCAAGTTGTGGAAAGTTTGCGAGCGGCTGTGGCGTCCTCAACCCCATTGGTACGTTTGGAGTAGCCTGTATGTGAACTCTTGAGCCCCACTCGGGTCATCTGATGCTGTTCTATGGTATTCTTGTCCAAGTGCACTGGTTTCAGTCATTATATTGAGATAATTTCCTGTTTGCCATGCTGATTAATGATGAACATGTTGTCATGCCTTTTAAGCACCTAGTGCAGGCCTGTGTAAGGTGGACATAGTGGAGCCCTTACACTGTCTTCAGACATGTGACAAGCCCTAATGACCTTGTTGTCGATGGGACGCTAAACACTAACTAAAATGTGACAAGGTGCACAGATCCTTATGGACGAAAACAGGCTTCTCTGTATATAGATGCGGTGATTTTGGCAAAAGCTGAGCCTTTCTGTGTTGTAGCTCTATGCTGAAGGCTCCTGTCATCTCATATCTTGGGAGCTGCATTGGTTTTGCAGAAAGAAGTTCCAGGAGCAGCTTTAGTTGTTCACCATAAACCAGTTGGGCCGCTGACAATCTAAGTCGTCCTTCATAGACCCAAGTGACCTACCAATAGTGCATCTATCCATTTCTCCCCACTGTGCATTAAGACTACTTTAAGGATTCTGTGAAACCTTTCTACCATCACATTGCTGACAGGATGGTAGCTGGTCGTTCTTAAATGCACTCAGCCACATGACATAAAAGCTTATGAAAAAGCACAGATTGAAATTGTCTTCCAGGGTCTGTTATTATAACTTGCAGCATGCCAAACCTCGCAATCCAGCCTATCGTGGCCAGGCGCATGCTACTGCTTGTGCTGGCATGTTGGCTTCTGGCCACCATCAGTATATAGTTCTTTGACCTGGAGCATATTAGAGGTCCATTTAGGTCAGGGCTTCACAACATATGTGCTCGCAGAGCAAGCTGTGAGCAGCAAGGCGCGAGCACGGAGCAGCGCGAGCCCACTACCCCCACTGCCGGACCAGAGTGGAGAGTGGGGAGAGTCACGTGGGGCACACAACAGCTGCCGCCAGTCAATGTAAATCCGCGGCTACCTGCAGGGATATCACTCACGAATTATTACTGTGACAAATGAAACAAATAAAAGAGAATGTACACGTGCCACATAATTTTATTAGCTTAGTGTATGCCTCTACATTCGTATTAATTTGTGAACTGTTACACAATAAAAGGTGTCACTGAAGTGTGGGATTCTCGGTTATCGTGTACTTTTTGCCCTTTACAATTGCGTCTATGTTCGGAGTAATTGTTCTTGTGCATCGTAGGCGCAGCGTGCAGTTTAAATTTCGATCAGACAATGCGTTTCTCAGGTGTGTCTTGTTACATTTCATTGCAGAGAACAGTTGTTCACAAACATACATGGAACTGAACACTGATATTATTGTAGCCGCCAGTTTGTGCAAATGAGGAAATCTATCCTGAGGGAAGTGTCTGTAGAATTCCAAAATGTTTTTCTTGTTCTGAAATTTGTCTCTGTATTTTCTGTCACACTGCAGGTCAATAATTTCTAGTTGCAGCTCAGGACGAATATCTTCAATATTCGCTGAATATGGAGAGGAGAACAGATCAGAATCACTGTCTAGTGCTGTCAGATCTTGAAAGCGTTGATCAAATTCTTCCTTAAGGGCAACTAAACTATGTGAATAACGTTCACAGTCTTTGTGAACATCTTGCATGGATGATAATTTAGGAAAGTGAGCTAGATTTCCTGTTTCCCGCTGACTCACCCAAATTGTCAATTTCATTTTAAAAGCTCGTATTCGATCTGTGAAATGAGTAATTAGCAGATCTTTACCTTGTAGTGAAATGTTCAAAGCATTCAGATGGCTAGTTAAATCTGCTAGGAACACGAGATCACATATCCATCAAGGCTCTTTCAATTCAGGAACACACATGTTATTTATTTCCATGAACATATTTATCTCATGTAATATGCAAAAATTCGATTTAATAATTCGCCACGACTAAGCCAGCGGACCTCGCTGTAATAAGGCAGGCTACCATACTGGCTTTCTACATCATCAAGAAAGCTTTTAAATTGTCTGTGTTGTAGCCCATGCTGCCTTTATAATTGGTTGTACAAACAACAACACTCATCACATTTTTTAGAGTGATACTCTTTGCACATAAGTTTTTCTGGTGGATCACACAGTGAATGCCCCTTATTTCATTTGGCACGGTCAGTTTTTGCATTTTCTCCTTCAACAGCGCAACGAAACCTAATTTTTTCCCTGTCATCGCTGGTTCACTGTCTGTAGACACTGAAACTAAAGAATTCCACGACAATCCTATATTTTCAACACTTTCTTCAACACTACTTAAAATATCACCTCTGGTTGTAGTGTTCTTCATGGCTACTAGATCGAGGAGCTCCTTCCTCACCTGAAGATCTCTATTAACACCTCTAATAAATATGGAAAGCTGCGCTATTCCAGTGATATCAACACTTTCGTCCAGAGCTAGAGAATACGCCATAAAATCTTTATAGATATTTGCAAGCTGGCTCTGGACGTCGTCTGCCATGTCCTGTATGCGACGCATAATGGTCATGTCAGATAATGGCACAATCCGAAACTGTTCAACTTGAGATGGACACAAATGTTCCGCTGCAACTACCAAACATCTTTTATTTAATCGCCATCAGTGAAGGGGCGCAGGGATTTTGCTAAAAACAAAGCAATTTTGTAGCTCACTCTGAAAGCTGCCTCAGTTGATTTTTCTTCGTCATCCAGATCTTCTTTGGATAGCTTTCTTTTAAGTTTAATAACTTCCTGTGCACGATCTAGTCCATCATATTTTCCACTTCCGTAGTCTTTCGCGTGGCACGACATATAATGTCGCTGCAAATTAAATTTCCTAAAAGAATTCAGCGTTTTGTGACATACTAAACATTTTGCAACACCATCTTTTTCTGCAAACAGATACAATTCCTCCCAATGGGGGTTGAACTGCGAAAGCAAGGTTGGTGTTACACAACGGTGACTTGACATGATTCTTAACCAGCGAAGTGACTGTTAGAACTGATCGTAGTACTTTTAACGTTACACAGTCGGCGCGAATTCAATAGGCACGCTGCGGACCTCCTGTTCATACGTGCGCGCGCATTTCCCCTCCCTCGCCTCTCTCCCTACTCCGCGACCTTGCACCTGCTCGCGAGCACGTGCCTGAGCAGACGCGAGTACTCGCGCTCAAAACCGGCCAGTTGTTAAGCCCTGATTTAGGTCAATATGAATATGCATGAAGCGAGCTGTCAGTGTATCACAGATATGCAAAGGTGCTGACACATGTCGACCAATCTTGCATTGTTGGCACCGTACGCAAGCTTGCACCCAATGGCGGCAATCCCTTTTTATTCCCTGTCACATGACTTCTTCATAATAAATCTAATGGTAGCCCACATGATGGAATGTGCCAAGTTGCGAATAGCGTCAAAGACTATGCGCCGATTTTAAGTGATATGAATGGCCACTGTAAGCTGTATGATGTGTCAGACCATAAACAAATTCTGACATAGACTGGTGGCAGATTGAGGTTGTGTGTATCATGTTCCTGCAGCTGTTTGAAATCTCTGTTCCTTGTTCTACTGCACGTTGTTGCCAATGAATGGCTTTTATACTCGCACAGCAGCACAAAGGGTAGTTCTGAACCACATTGCTGCTGACACAAAACATACTGTATGCCAGTCATGAATTGTGCTATATACATTGTTTGCCCATATTGCCAGGGGGAATCTGTTACATTGTGAAAAAACGACATCAGCGACACATAGTGAACACTGTAAAATGTTTACCTTCTACAGAGCATTTGAAATGTTGAATGACAGAGTAAATAGTATAAAGTTCCCTGTCAATGGCGTTCCATTTCTGCTGTGCCATTGTGAGTAACTGCAAAAAGAATGCCAAGTGTAGTAGTTACACACCAACAGCTAATTGGCTAGGGCCCACAATTAATGCAGTCAGTCCATCACGTCTGGGATGGGTGAACAAAATTGCATGAGTTACATATTCCTTCATCTTCTTGAAAATTTCTGGTAGTTATGATGTCCATTTTACTTTTCTTCAGCATGATATATACTTACCTTTTAATCTCTCCATCAGTTGAGCCTGAGGTTCAGCCGCATTTCACATATGTCTACAGTAGAAACTGATAATTCCATTCTGTGTTCTTTGAACGTTTGCAGCACTACAGTGTAGTGTATGTTGACCACTCGTCCCAAAGGCGGTGCAGACACTTTGAATCCCAAAAAATTCACACTGTTTTATGTGTAGGATGCACTTCTCTGGGCTTATGACAATGTCAATGATTTTGAAACAATTGTTGGAGGTGCAATCTGTGTGGTTCTAGGGACTCTGAGAACATCAAAATATCGTTCATAGAATGGAAGAGGAAATCAAAACCACAGATAACTTGGTGAAAATGTCTGCCATGTATGTACTGTGTTTTTGAACAAAACAGCATGTTGATTCAAACAGACAGATTGGAGTAGTAATAGCTGTTTTTTGCACCCTCCAGAGCCAATGGTAAATGTGAATATCCCTTTTTGCAACTAGTGATACTAAAAGTCTGATCTCGGGCAATAGCATGGTTAAAGTCTGTCATGTGAGGAACTGAATACTTATCCAGCTCTGCATGAGTGTTAAATGCTCTGTGGTGGCCACATAGGCGCCACGTGATATTCTCCTTTAATACCAAGTGAATCAGCGAAGCCCGCTGGTTATTGGAGGGTGCTACAGCATCTTCTTGTATTTATCTTCAATGTCAAATGCACTTGGGTGACTGCATGGTGTGACGAATTTGCAGGCATTGCTGCCAAACTGTTGGCAGTACCAACACCAGCCACAGAAATCTCGGCTCTTCTCACCTCCTTGCCCAGTGAAAGACCACAGTTTGTTGCCGAAATATTCAGAACTTGTGTTATCCATTACAAAGCCAATAGTGTGGCATTTAGTGCCTACACGCTGTCTGCCAGCTGATCGGCTATTGCATTAGAAAAAGTGCGTGGGAAGGGGCCACTGGCCATTGCCATGCAGTGCATGCTTCGCTTAGAGCTGGCTGCCTTAGCGCCAGGCTCTACAGTGCTGTGAACATTATACTGTAAGCTACTGACAATGGCTTCCGCCTTATTAGCCAAAACCTTGAGCGGTAAATTAGTATGAGCTGCTAAAACAGTCCTAATACTGGGTAGAAGGTGCTTTACCCACAACAAGCATAAAGATTTTTTTGCGAGTGTGTTGAGTTCTAATAAAACCTGTTTCGACGATTAGTCTCCTACTGGATCATCACAGATCAGTTTCTGAAACAGTAACCCTGGCATTAGAGAAAAATGTTTCATTAGACAAAATTTTAATTGGAAATACTATTGAGTGTGAAACATGGTCCCTGCCTGAACTATCTGAGTTTTGTTGATATTACACATCCTTATTTATCTTTGTTCGTCTCTATATACTATTCAACATTAACATAATGGAATAAGCTTTATGTCTTATACATAATACTAATATGTTTAGTTTATGCACTCTAAGTTTTAACATATGTTTTGTATATTTTATTACATGCTCAATAACAGATATTTATACTTAATTATATACACAATTACAAGGGTTTATACTGAATTACCTACAGAGCTAGAAACGTTTAGAAATATATATAAAATTTTAAAATATGTTCACATATTTTCATCAAAAATTCCAATTACATTATAAAATAGATTTTCAGCCAGCCAGTTGTACAGTATTCTTTGAAATAGTTTAGAAGTCATTGACCATGTTAAAGCTTATAATTGAGCTGACTTGTTTTTACCAGTCTGTGTGTCGGAATATCCGTTTTAATTTTTCCTCTGGTTTTGTGATGGTGTGTATCTCCACTTGTATGAAATTCTCCAATATTTGTTATAATGTATAGTGATGAGACATATGCATACAGATTTACAATTGTAGGTATATTGAGTTTACTAAAGCCCTACACATTTTTCTCACAACTTTTTTTGTATCTTAAATATATCTGCTTTATGTGTGGAGTGGCCCCATACTATCAGTCTGTAAGAAATGTGAGACTGGAACATTGCAAAATATGTAGTCTTAAATAGTTAGGAGTAACTAAATCTCTCAGTTTTCATATTAGGTATGTTACCCTTGATATTCATTTGCAAATGCGACTGATGTGTTCTCCCCAGCCCAATTTGGAATCAATATGGAATCCTAAAAGTTTAACTGTTCTAGTTTTTTTATATCATTAGATAGTCCTAACAGAAGATCCTGAGTCTTTTCAGGAGTACACAACAGTTTGTTAGAGGAGAACCATTTTACTGCAGCATTTAGTGATTCCAGTGACATTTGTTGTAATGCTGATTGTCCTTGTGAGTTGCAATTATTGTTGTGTCATCTGCACAGCAGAGCACAGATTGAGGAACAAGATGTGGCAAATAATTGACAGCAATTATGAAAAGAAATGGTCTGAGCACTGATCCCTGTGGTACCCCTGTCTTTACCATTTTCATTAAAGAATTTCATTTTCTCGCTGAAACATATTGTTTTCTGTGTCTTAAGTATGAAGCAATTATTTTCAGTGTTGTATTTTGGACTCCATAAAATCCAAGTTTTTCAATTATTATTTCATAAGGGAAACAATCAAAGGCCTTACTTAGGTCACATAAAACTAGTGAGGCTTTACCCCCATTTTCAAAAGCAGTTATTATCTAGTTTACAATATCAAGAACTGCTGAGGTGGTACTTTTTTCCTCGTCTGTCACCAACTGTTTATTCGAAAGGAGATAATTTTCTTCAAAATAATCACTTATTGATTAAATATACGAGTTTCAAATATTTTGAAAATTACAGGAGCCACTGAGACTGGGTGGTAATTTTTGGGGAGATTTTTGTCTCCTTTTTTGAAAACTGGTACAACTTTTGAGATTTTTAATGATGCAGGCAAAGTTCCGAACTGGAGAAATTTGTTGAAATGAAGGCTAAAGGTTCACAGATAAAAAGGAATAGTTGTCTTGATAATTCAGATTCGCTGCTCAAAAACGCTCTCGACTTGCTTAAACCACAAATCTGCGCTCGTCGTCCAGAACGGCGACAACTTTACTTGGCTGAGGTTCCTGTCTTGTGCTGTTGTGGGTAAATTCCCGGCGGTCAGTGCAAGAGTGCTGCGTAGTTGCGGGAGACATGTGAACCTTCTTACTTAATTGTGAAGTCGAAGTTAACGTTATCTATTGTACCAGTTCAGATAATGTTCACTGTTTGTGGGGTCACAACTATAAGACTTTATGAGTCGCTAGGGATGTGAGAGGTAATCCAAACTGAAATCCCCTGATTCAGAAAACACATGTTTGTTTTACATATAAAAGCACATCCTACAACGAACTATTTACACAAGCAGAGCATAAGATCCATGGAGGTATTCTTACCTCCATGATAAGATCAAACAAGTGTATTTAGATATCGTGTCCTCTTTGTCTCGCAGATCGATAACCGCCGTTGCTGCAGAGTAATAACTAAATAAAACCGATTCTTCGTTCCATTTTTCCTTTAGTGTGAAAAATACAGTAAGGTTATTAAACATTGTGAATTTACATATGACATTTAAGATAAAGTGTCTATAGAGAGCGAGATGTATCTCGTAGTTGATCTGTTGGTAAATTGATTCTGTCCGAAACTTCTTTCAGTTTTCTTTACAGTTCTTTTCTTTGTCCCCTCTGTTATAATAATACTAAATGAAAAATTCATTTAATAAAGACGGTGTCACGAAATGTGGGAACAGGTATATTTTTCTTTTCAGATTGTTCAGTGATGTTTCTTTGGATTCCCTGTCAACATACCAAAGATGAAATGTCAACGACAGTGTAAATTGTTTAGGCTGGGTTGTGTGTATAGTTCAATTATTGTGGTGTGGTAAGTATTTCTTTATTTGTTTCCTTAAACGGAACAGAAATTCTTGTGGTGTCTGATTTTCTAGTAACTGCATGCATCACACTGTTGTAAAGCAGCGTGCTATTGTTTGTAAGCTACCTAAACGGAAAGAAAAAGAGAAATCAGCCGATGTTTCATGGACAGACGCCAGGCACTAAGTAATGGTGAGTTTTGGAAAATTTGCGGCATCAGATCAGGTGGGGCGATGAAATAAAACGTTAATGAGCTGAAAACGTGACTTACATTTTGTATGTGGTTGTAATTGCTTCAAGTTGGCGTTATTGATTTTATTTCTTTTACTTTGTTGTGCAAGTGAGATGCCATTATTCGGTGAGAGAGTACTGTAATTTCCTGCATTCTGCTTATGAGTATCGGTTTAGCTAATTTGCGTAGGAACTCCTAGTAAGCAGAGATTACTAATAACGAAAATCAAATACATGTAGTCTTGCGTGTTTTCATTAGTGTTGACTTGCAGTGAGACTTGAACAGTTTTAATTTTTGCATTGTTTTCAGTGTAGTAGATGTTGCATCTCGCGCTGCTGATAACTTTGGAAATTTGGTACAAACATTATTGCAAACATACATCTTTTACCAGATGTTGGCCTTGTGCCGAGGCATAATAATGTATCGTATGGAGTCGTACAAGTGGAAACAAATAGAAGAGAATGCAGAAACTTTGTATTTTGCTTCCAAATTATTTTCTGACATATGTCGTAGGTAGTGCTGACATACTACCGTCAACTTCTCCCCCCACCCCCTGCTCGCCCTTAAATCTTAGGTGTGGTGACAGACTGATCTCTAACGTAGCGCTTGGCTTAGGCACAAAGGTAATGATGAAGTTGAGAGTTGACCGAAGTCAACGAATGTGTTCGTGATAACAGTTTAATCTGTGCCGTAATGTTTACGTTCGCGACATGTTTAAACTCACATTTCGTCATAAAAACTACCGCTGTAATGTAGAGCGAGAAAACTAATATATAGTATTTTGATGCTCCCGCTGGTATTTCGATGCTTATTATTCATATATCATACCTAAACCACGGAAGATGGAGAGGGGTGACCACTACGTAACTTTTACTCTACTTTGGTTGCGATTGGGCGAAGTCAACAAGATAACAAGAATTACTATAATTCTTGTAATGGCTTGAAGTTACACGTATTGGATTTTAATGGGCGTTATTTCTGGTTTAATTGCAGGTGGCTACACAGCTATCATTAATCATAATGCTGTAATGGGTAACATGCCTGGAAAATTCAGAGAATTATTCTGTTGCTCCCCATTTGTAGGTAACTTTAAAAGATTTTTTTTGTTATTGTTGACTGCTTCTTGTCAATTCTGAAGCATTTGGTGGAACTGATGAGCCTCCCTGTTCCGTTGTTTCACCTACTCCTATTACCATAAGGAATGAGATGTCACTGTTTTTTAAGGTACTTTATTTTTTCTTTTCTTTTTTTTCTTTTTTTCCCTTAATGAACTTCACTTACTTTTGCTTTTCCTGTAGAGTAGTGTGTAATGTTCCATTCATTAGTGATTTCTGTCCTGTGAGCAAGTCCTTGGGAAATACGGAAGCGTCCGATCCCTCCCGTCTGCTTTGACCCATGATGTCACAAATATGGCGGAAAGAAAAACACACACACACACACACACACACACACACACACACACTTTCCACAAGAAGCCTAATGACACTAACGGGACAAGCGTGGGAAATGGGGTGTTTTGGGTGGGGGGCAAACTAAATATAAGCAAATTTAGACGCCTTGCGTAGCTACAGCGTGCAAGTGAAGACAGCCATGCATGAATACCCACCCGCCTCCCCAGGGGTCGTAACCCCTGCAACCCATAGAAGATAAAGATGCTTCAGTAGCTGATTAGTGTTTTTTGTCTTTTTTTAAAAAAAAATCTCACGGGATAGAATGAACAGATCAGAAAGATAAATATAATAAACTAAAACAGAAATTCGAGGAAACAGATAATTAAAATAAGTAATAAGTGTTTTTAAATTAAAAAAAAAAAAAATCTCACGAGATAGAACGAACAGATCAGAAAAGTAAATAAAATAAGATAAAACAGAACTGGAGACAGCCACACTCAAACTAAACTCCGTGCCGTCATGACGTCACACACGACAACACCCTTACGTCACGGGTCAAAGCCGACGCGTTGGATCGGACGCTTCTGTTGACCCAGTCCTTGTTGCCTGCAGCTTCCTTATTTGGGTGTTTGTAACACTATCCATTGAGCATATTTATCAGTATCTGAGTCCTCTTCCATCCAAGTTTTCTCTTTCCCCTTGCATGCCCTTCTAAAACTGTTTCAATGATACCTCAGTATACAGTATATAATAAATCAAATTTCTTGTTTGACATTCACCAATGTCTAGTAATTGCCATTGATCCCCATCCTTCTCAGCATCTCTTTGTTTGTCAAGCCATTTAATTTTTTCTGTTCTCTGCCATGACAACATTTCAGAAGCTCCCAGCCTCTTCCTGCACTCCCTCATTGTGTTTCATGTTTTAGTGCTGTACAGTGCATTACTTGATTAATATGTAACTTTTAGGATATGCAGCATTCCGCTTCATGATATGTTCTGAGACATTTAAGACCCAAGCTGAGTCTTCATAATTGTACTTTACATTTGTGTCACCCCCCACCACTATGGACCTTGCCGTTGGTGCAGTGGCTTGTGTGCCTCAGTGATACAGGTAGCTGTACCGAAGGTGCAACCACAATGGAGGGCTATCTGTGGATGGGCTAGACAAACACGCAGTTCTTCCTGAAGAGGGTCAGCACCCTTTTCAGCAGTTGCAAGTGCAACAGTGCATGATTGACTGGTGTGGCCTTGTAAGATGAACCATAGTGTCCTTGCTGTGCTGGTACTGTGAATGACTGAAAGCAAGGGGAAACTACAGCAGTAATTTTTCGTGAGGGCATGCAGCTTTACTGTGTGGTTAATTAATGATGGCATCCTCTTGAGTAAAATATTGTCCCCCATTCAGATCTCCAAGCAGGGACTTCTCATGAGGATGTCATCATCAGTAGAAACAAAACAGGCATTCTCCATAAGAAAATAGAAATACAGGTGAGCTACTATGAACGGCAGAGCCAAGAGAGATGTGAAGCCCACGGGTACCACAGTAGTACAAATTTATTTGCCAACTAATTCTGCAGGTGAGGAAGAGATTGAATGAATTTTCTCATTTTGAGAGAACTGAAGGGTCATCTGTTTAATTGTCATAAACCATTCACCAGCCAAGATCACATAAAGTAATGTTTTTATGTAAGACAACTGGTTTCATCACACTATACTGTCATCTTTGGGTTGTAAGAAGGTGCATATCATGGAATATGTCTCAAAATTAAGATGTAGCATTTGATGTAAAAGTTTTAGATTGGTTTTATAAAAACTGGGAGTGGGCCTGTACATTTACGTACCTTAAAATCGTTTGTTGTTAAACATGTTCATTTTACACTGACCTCATGCACAAGACGTCAAGTGGATAGAAATGGGACATTATAAAAGGTTTGTCATCACTAAAATATTTAAAAACATAAAGCATCTTGTGCAGTAGGCTAAGTCAATAAATATATTGCTCACAGTTCCTTGTTGCATCACACAAACACAGCACATAATAGCACAACTGTTTACATATGCTGGACATCTTCTAAACTGTGTGAATCTACTTTAAATGGTGTGTAAGGTACTAAATTAACTACTTGAGTGAGTGGTCTTTCAGAATAGTAAAGGGTACAAAGTTGTATTTTACGAACAACTGAAACACATTTAATTCTGACAATCGCCTTTACATATTCTTATTATTACATGCCTAATAGGAAAATTACAGTATTTACCCTGCAATAGTTTACAACATTGTTGTGGCACTTACCCGCCGTAAACTCGACAGACACACAAGCGCACCACTTCAGGGAGTAGGGAGGTCCCAGAGAACCTGCACCCCAGACAACAAAAGAGTAAAACTTACAGTGCCCACCCTCAGCAGACACCAACATACCGTAAAGCTCACAGAATCTATCCCAAGCAGGCTGCTAAAACCTGGAGGTATTATGTGGGCAACAAGATAGCTGCTGTTTTTTTTTTTTTTTTTTTTTTTTTTTTTTTTTTTTTTTTTTTTTTTTTTTTAAAATGTTGGAGCGTACAAGTTCACAAATATTTGTAACAATAAGGGTCTCAGCACAGTGACAGCTTGCAGTGTATCTTATTTCTGCAATGTGTACGTGTCATAGTGCAACTAAAAGTCTAACCTAGAGCTATCATCATTTTCGTGCAAAAAGTAAGAGACAGTAAAAACAGAAGAGTACAATCATTTAAGATAAAAAGTCACAGTGGACCCTTACACCTCGGAAAGAATAGGGTAATCATGATATCATCATGCATATAATAATATTATGGGTACAAGGGATGGTGTATATTCTAACATGCTAAAATACACCGAAGAGCCAAGGAAACTAATAGGGCCCCTGCATGCATGCAGAAGTGCCACAACACAGCGTGGCATGGACTCCACTAATGTCTGAAGTAGTGCTGGAGGGAATTGACACCATTAATCCTGCAGGGCTGTCCATAAATCCATAGGAGTACAAGGGGGTGGAGTTTTCTTCTGAACATCATGTTAAAAGGCATCCCAGATACACCCAGTAATGTTCATGTCTGTGCAGTTTGGTGGCCAGCAGAAGAATTAAACACGGAAGAGTGTTTCTGGAGCCACTCTGTAGCAATTCTGGGCGTGTGGGGTGTCGCATTGTCCACCCATTTGCTGGCTGAATAACTGTTGGAATATACTCATGATAACATGACATTAAAAGACAGAAAATCTCTACTGGTCTTGCACGTTCTGTGTTGTTAGCATGTTGTAAGAATTTTGAAATATTGTTGAAAGTGTTGAGGAGAATGAGTAGAAAAGGGTTTAAAGTCTAGTTTCTTGAGAGATTCAGCAAAGTGTTGTATCAGCATACTACTTATCACACTTTTCTCACATGATATCCCGGAAGCCATGGATCAAAGCTGTCAGGTAGATACAGTAGTTCATGATTTTCATAAAGCATTTGATGCAGCACAACACCTACACTTATAATCAAAAGTACAATCACATGGTATAACAGACGAAATTTGTGACTTGATTGAGGATTTCTTGGTAGGGAGGATGCAGCAGTCATCTTGGATGAAGAGTCATCAACATGTGTAAAAGTAACTTTGGGTGTACCAGATGGAAATGTGTTCGATCTCTTGCTGTTCATGTTGTATATTAATGATTTTGTGGAAAGTATTAATAGTAGCCTCAGACATTTCATAGACGATGAATTTATCTACAATGAAGTACAGTATGAATGGTGTACAAATATTGTCTGACCTTCACAAGATTTCATAGTGGTGCAAAGACTGGCAACATGCTTTAAATAGTCACAAATGCAAAATTGTACACTTCACAAAATGAAGAGAGATAGTGTCCCCAGACTATAAATCAGTGAGTCACAGTTGGAATCTGTGAACTTGTACAAATACCTGGGTTTAACACTTAGTAGGGACATATGAAATGGAATGATCACATAGGCTCAATAATGGGTAAAACATGTAGCAGACATTGGTTTTGGTAAAATACTGGGGAAATGCAGCAAGTCTACAAAGGAGAACTATTGCTTACAGGTCACTCATGTGACCCATCGTAGAATATTCCGGCTTCAGAGCTGATTCTGAACGTCGTGGTAGAACTGAGCTGATTTTTGAGTTCAATTATTGATCTCGTGCTGTGTCCTGTTAATGTTTGAAATGATGTACCCAAGATTTGTATGTGTGTACTGTTTCTGGCTGTGTATATTCCAGCCTTATTTTTCCTTTGTTTTTCTGCTAGTATATTGACATTATAACTGTTTTTGATTTACATATTGTTAGTCTTTGTACTTTTAGATTGTCGTTTCAGGTGGATAGTCCCTCGTGGGCTTCTTCCTCTGTATTACCCCGGATTACTACATCAAATGAAAATACAAATGTGTTGGTGTCATTGTTGTTCTGCCTTTTTCCTTTCGTAATTTCTTCCAAGACAGTGATGAAAAGTAATGGAAAAAGGACACTGTCCTTTTGGATTCCTTTAGCTGTCTGGAGCCAATCAGAATATCTTTCGTACCAATATGCAACTGCAGCAGCCTTTGTAAAGCATTTTAACTTTCTAAATTAACCTTGTAGGTACATTTTTCTTTGTTAAGTATTCCTGTATGGACTTCCATGGAACACTATCAAACACTTTCGTGAGATCTATGTCTGCCTTTCTTCCATTGCTTTTCCAGCTGCATTCTAAGTGTAGATATGAAATATATAGTTGTGCAGGGTTCCCTGAATCTGTACTGCTCTTTCTGTAGTTGTGGTTCTGTTATTTACCTTAGTCTTATCAAGTATTTCCTCAAATATTTTCCAAGCATGAGACACTGGGGTGATTCCTCTATAATTGCTCCATTTCTTTCAGCTTCCTTTATTGAAGAGGTGCTATTATTCCATTTTTCCAGTCAACTGTAATTTTTCTGCCCTCCCATATTGAATGTGATACTCGTTGAAGCTACAGTATTCTTAGTAGATCAGCTGCTTTGATCATGTCTCCACCAACTTAATAAAATTGATAGTGAAATATGCCATTGTTAAACTACTCTATAAGATAGGTGATAGGAGAAATGCCAATAATTGCTGACCTGTTTCACTGCTGACATTTTACAAAATTTTTGTGGTGGTGATGTATACTTCATTAATATCCCACCAGAGCAACACTAACAATCACAGTTTGGATTTCAGAAGAGTTCCTTTTCGAGAATACCATTTACACACACACTCCAAAGTTTACAATTATTAAGTAACAAAATAGTGCCAGTTGTTATTTTCTGTGACCTGTCTAAGGTATTTAACTGTATGAATCACATTATGCTCCTAGATAAACTGAGGTTTTATGAAATTGATGGTATAGCCAACCATTGGGAGGGAATGTCACATGTAACCGAAAGAATGCAGAAAGTTGTACTTAGTGATTCAATCAATGTAATCAGGTGAGATTCTTCTGACTGGTGACAAGTCACACATGGGGTTCCTAAAGGCTCTATCTTGGTCCACCATTGTTGATCATGTGTAAATAATTGTCTGTCTAATATACAACTATCAGAATTAGTTTCTTTTGCAGATGACGCTAATACTATAATCAATCCAAGCATATATACTATGCAACCATGATGTTATTGCACTTGACCTCCTGCAGCCAATATCAGAAACATGGTGGCATTATGTTAAACAAGTGCAGATGAGTAAGGAAAGTGCATCACATTGTCAGTGATTTAAAGACAGTTGTGCATATATTGTCAAGTGGTTCAGCTTGTCCAAGTGCTCTCTCCCAGGTGCAATAACATTGTGGTCAAGTAATACAACAATGGGAGAAATGGTAAAAAATTTTCTTAAGTGTCATTGACTGATTTTCTGTGAATGGTGTCTCTCCTTCAGTTTTATAAGAGACAACATATTCAGTTCTGCACATCTAGAGGTACTACACCAGTGATAAGTATAACATACGGAGAAGAAATAATAAATAGGGTGAAAACTTCAAAATTTTCATATGTCTGTATTGATAAGAATTTAAATTGGAAAAGGCACATTTTGAAACTCCTAAAATTTTTTAGTTAAACCATATTTGCACTTAGAGTCATTGGAAATCTCAGGGAGAGAGAAGTCAGTTCCATTTAGTGATATCATGGAATAATTTTTCTGTGGTAGTCCTCATTGCTGAAAAAAGTACAGTAAGAATAATATGTAGTGCCCACCCATGCTCATCATGTAGACATCTGTTTCAGAGGTTGGGCATTTTGAATACTGCTTCATAGTGTATTTAGTCTCTCATGTAGTTCGTTGTAAGTAATCTACTGCAGTTCAAAAGGAATGTTGATATACCGGGTGATCAAAAAGTCAGTATAAATTTGAAAACTGAATAAATCACGGAATAAGGTAGATAGAGAGGTACAAATTGACACACATGCTTGGAATGACAAGAGGTTTTATTAGAACCAAAAAAAATACAAAAGTTAAAAAAATGTCCGACAGATGGCACTTCATCTGATCAGAATAGCAATGATTAGCATAACAAAGTAAGACAAAGCAAAGATGATGTTCTTAAAGGAAATGCTCAATATGTCTACCATCATTCCTCAACAATATCTGTAGTTGAGGAATAATGTTGTTAACAGCACTGTAAAGCATGTCCGGAGTTATGGTGAAGCATTGGCGTCGGATGTTGTCTTTCAGCATCCCTAGAAATGTCGGTCGATCACGATACACTTGCGACTTCAGGTAACCCCAAAGCCAATAATCACACGGACTGAGGTCTGGGGACCTGGGAGGCCAAGCATGACGAAAGTGGCGGCTGAGCACACAATTATCATCAAACGAAGCGCGCAAGAGATCTTTCTCGCGTCTAGCAATATGGGGTGGAGCACCATCCTAATAAAACCCCATGTCATTCCAAGCATGTATGTCAATTTTTACCTCTCTGTCTACATAATTCCGTGGTTTATTAAGTTTTCAAATTTATACTGACTTTTCGATCACACGGTACATAATTACAATGGCAAAGTAAAAAGAAAATGACATTTATTACTCTATATCATGAAGGTTGTTTTTAGCACAAAAGGGTACACAATGCTGCAACGAAAATTTTTGATCACTTACCCAGTGACGTTAAATGTCTTGACAGACAGCAAATTAAAGTTTGGGAACAAACTGAAAAAAATTTTCATTTGCAACTCCTTAGATCTGCCATAGAAGAATTTCTGTTTAAGAAACACCTTATAACTGTTCAGCGTGTTGCCATATTTACAAATTAATTTGCTATGTGAATGGAAAATGGCTTGTTCCACATCATTGTGATTAATTGTCCAAATGTTCCATGGAACATGTAACTAACTCTTGTTTTGTCGATATTTCTTTGGGCATGCTGTTAAAGACCCTTTTCTACTTTCTTCCATATTGGTGGACACTCTTGATCAGGCTCACCACTACCGTACTATTTGGTACAGTAGCTTAGAATTATCTTTGTTGTACTGTTCAGGTATATCTGTGAAACCTATTTAGTATACCTACATTTATATTCTGCAAATCACTCTGAAGTGTATAGCAGAGGCTATTTCCTATTGTATCACATGTAAGTGTTTCTTTTCAGTCCAGTCACATATGGAGTACGAGTAGAATAATTGCTTAAATACCTGTGTGCTTGCTGCGATTAGTTAATCTTGTATTCATGGTGCCTATGGGAGCAATATGTAGGATGTTGTAGTATATTTCTAGATTCCTCACTTAATGCTGGTGCTTGAAACTTAGTAAGTAGGCTTTTGCAGGGTTGTTGGTGTTTATCTTAAAATGTGTGCCAATTTAGGTTTTTCAGTATCTCCATGACACACTCCCATGGCTCAAACAAACCAATGACCATACATGCTGCCATTCTTTGTATACATGGTGAAGTGAAATTCGCGCACTCGAGCTTCGCAGCACGACTCCTCACATGCCAGCGATAAAAAAATGTCTGTCACAAAATTTTGTCCAGCGAGAACATCCGGCAGAAAAAGGATGTTAAAGAGTGGCAATCTGGCAACATTGTAACCACGTGTATAGTAGCTAGCTCTGTCAACATGTTGTAGTTGTGCTGTACAGTTGGTGCAGTGGATAGAGTTTTGGGTTAGCATGCAGGAGGCTGAGGATTTGATCCTGGGTTCAAGCATATGTTTTTTATTTGGTAAATGTAGTCCAAGTGGTACAGTATCTGACATCTTAATCATCAACAGCGATTGCAGCGGGTCCTCTGGAAAACATTTGCACTTACATACAACAATTGTAGAAATGGAAGAGTGGTCAGCTTTGAAAGATGCCCTGTCCACGTCATGGGCTCGAATTTATTCGCACCACTTCCTCCACTAGAAGCAAAACCTCTTTTCTTAGTACCCTCCTCTAATATTAACATAGATTAGTACCAACTATTATTCTTGCCTCGTTCAGGTCCACTACATTTCATTAGGGCCTTACGTTATCAGTAGGACTAGCAACGTGCTTTGCGAATAACGTCCAAACTCAGTTACTATTTGTATGTGTTATCACCATGGTTTAATTAATTGTTTCAACTGGCTATTTCTTATTTGTCTAACCACGTATTTGTTGTGTTCAGCGTTACAAAATGTTGTAAATTTAGGGTACATGTGACATAAGAAATGGTGTATATTACAGATCAAATGTCAGGATGAAATTAGCAAATAAAAAAAATTGCACCCCAACCCAGGATAGAACCCTCGACCTCCTGCATGGTAACCCAAAACTCTATCCACTGTGCCAACTGTGCAGCAAGATTAAAATGTCCTGTCAGATGTAGTTACCATACGTGTTGTTACAGTGTTGCCAGATTGTCACTCTTTAATGTCCTTTTTCTGCCAGATATACTCGCCAGATGAAATTTTGGGACAGACATTTTTTTATCGCATGCATGTGAGGAGTCGCGCTGCGAAGCCCGAGTGTGCGAATTTTGCTTCACCCTGTATAGTGTATGTAGTCCTATTTGGAATGGGTTCCACATGCTTGAGTAATATTCTAAGAGTTGCACAATTGTTTTGCAATCAATCTTCTTTGTAGCCTGATTAAGTGTTTCCAGTATCTACAGATGAACTGAAGTCTGTCACCTTCTTTACCTGTGACTGAGTGTATATGATCATTCTCTTCAATATATCTACAGAGTGTATCTGCATGTGAACTTCATGGCAAGTTATGATGGATGCTGTTCCTTGCACAAAATTCGTCACTAAAGCTTATTGTCATCGCTTGGATATTATGGTATATCCACTACTCATTTCCTGGACTGAATTGGAAGTGCCATGTTTGCTGTACTCTAATCATCCCATGGGATTATACAACCAATGCTGATGCTTCACTTTAGGCATGTTACTGAATGTTAAATGGCATGAAATTTATTCACAGTTGTGAATATGAACCACCTCCAGCTGTATAATGGAATAACAACAATGAAAATTTGTGCCGACTTGTGACTCAAACCTGTATTTCTCACTTTATGCAAGCAGTTGTCTTTACTGCTTTGGCTATCTGAGGATGACTCAAGGCCAGATCCAAACTTCCATATGTCATCATTCATGTGCCACACCTGTACTTTTACTTCCCATTAATGTTATTCCCGTATGGGGGAGACATTTTATTTGTAAGTCACAGGACCAGTATGACTATTAAATGGTTTGTCATGTACCACATGAACTCCAATTGCCTTGGAAGTGCTATTGGATCTAATACAAAATTTTCAATACACTTCTTTGACCCGGATTCTGACATAGGCCATGCACTGGTACAAAATTTTATTATATAAACACTTTTTGAAGTGATGCAAATTTCAGCAAAGTACCTAGCTTGAAAATTGATATTACATACTTGCATACTGTGCTTCATATTTTATCGTGAATTCTATTGGCTTTGTTGACAAATCACATTAATATAGTAGTGTCCTATCCTTAAATAGCATACAGTTTCATTGTCATATATTTTTAAAATGGCAGCTGGGAGGTAGGAGGGGCAGTGCTGACACTTAGTCCCTGATCACCAAGTTATATAGCATGCCCAGATCTAAATTTGAAACCTCTCCACTATATCTGAAAAAGTGAGATTATTAAATATGTGCTGTAACATTTACATTCTCCAACTTAACACCACACCATTACCAAAACTGCTCACATGTATGTAACTATCATTCAGTTCAGTGGTAAAGTCAGATAAAAAGACTGTTATCAGTGTACAAATTAAATTTTTCTCTCCACTTCCTCATGTAAGTACCATCCGAAGGAACATTTGCATGTGTTCCAGTTTCATGGTACTGTTGGATCTTTTTTGTGGTTGTACATGTTTATACTTTGTTGCCTACCCACAACCAATCTGTTACTTTCCAATCTAATATAGACCTTCAGCTATGAAACAGGTCTGCGTGTTACGGCAAGCTTATTCTAAGAAAGCAGTGAAAAAATATTGAAACTAACCTATCATCATCCACTCTAATCAAAAATACTCTGTGAAGAATATTGAATAGTTTCGATTCACAAAATACATAATCTCTTTTCTCACCGCCCACTAATTACATGGAATTATTAGGTCAAGACAAATATTCAGTACGAGTGATCGGCATTGGCCAGTGATATAATGTTAATGGTTACCGTCACATCAACTTTTGGTGAATATAGTCACAGTTTTGTTGTTGGCAAAGACAACAAAGTGGTTGTGGTGACACAATGATCTGCAGCTTAGCCTGAGGTATAGGCTAGGTTGGAAGATAGCAGTTTCGTTGTGAGTTGGCGAAGCCAATGAAGGTGATACTAAAAAAAACTTGGTTTCTCTTGACAGACTGACCTGTAGTTTTGCCCAAGGTCTAGGTAAGATTGGAAGATGACTGGTTGTGAGTTACAAAGCCAATAAATCTGATACTAAAAAAAATCTGATTGTGGTGACAGACTTATCTGTAGCTTAGCTCATTTGAAAAGAACACCAATAACATCACGTTATAGTCATCATATTGTTTATGACATTTGTCGCATGTTTCCTGCATCACTGGCCACAGCACAACTCACATTGAACATTCATCTGTATACAAATTATCGTCCCATCGTCTGTGAAACTGATTTGCTGTTTAACTATACACTGGTCAGCCAGAACATTATGACCACCTACCTAATAGCCGATAAGTCCACCTTTGGCATGGATAACAGCTGTGGCACATCATGGCATGGCAGCAGAGAGGGTAGGTCGCTGGAGGGAGTTTGTACGTGGTCTGCAACCAGTGTACGATACTCCTTGGCCGTCATGGTGCCTTGCACGAACTCCACTGGACACTGGATGCCCATGTGAATGTTCCCCAGACCATAATGGAGCTGCCTCCAGCTTGTCTCTGTCTCGCAGTTCAGGTGTCGAGGAGCTGTTTTCCTGGAAGAGGACAGATTCTCACCCTCCCATGGGCATGATGAAGAAGGTATCCAGATTCATTAGACCATGTAATGCTCTGTCTCTGCACCAACATCAGTGCCTAGGGTCACGTGCCCATTTCAGTCATAGATGCCAATGTCATGGCACATACACAGGTCTTTGGCTGCAGAGACCCATTGGTAGGAGTGTTCAGTGCACTGCGTGTTCACACACATTTGTACTTTGCTCAGCATTGAGGTCTGATGTTAGTTCTAACATTTGTCCTGTTGTTTTACCAGTATGCTCAGCCTACAATGCCGACATCTGTAATAAAGGGTAGCTGCCCAACTCCACGATGTCAGTATGTGGTTTCACCTTTGTTTTGCCACATGTTGAACACACTTGCCCCAGCATGTCTTGAACACCCAACAAGTTGTGCAGTTTCGAAAATGCTCGTGCGGAGCATCTGGGCCTTCACAACCTACCCTCAGTCAAAGTTAGGTAGATCACGAGCCTTTCCCATTCTGCACACGGAAGCACTCTCACTGATACTACATACACTGTGCGTGTGTATGACTAGCAGTCATTCCCTGCCAGGTGACTCTTGCTATCGCCTGGACGGGTTAATATCTACGGTAGGTTGGTGGTCATAATGTTTGGCTGATCAGTGTATATCGTATGGGGTGAGTGAGTGGCGGGCGCTGCCCCTATAGTAAACTTTGACTTCTTATGATAGTGATTTTTATCAATATTTTGCAATATTTATGTTTCATCTGGTTGCTAAATTCTTTTATTCAGCTATCACAATTTATTTGTCGTGTATATATATGCACCTTATAGATGAAATAAGCATTATTTCTGCATTGCTCCAGTAAGTGACACTATTGATTTAGACCATATAATTTATTCTATTCTCAGTTTTACACATTGCTTAAAATTGTGTTCACAGTGGCAGCTAAATCTTTGATCCTCACAATTGTGAAGTTAATATCTTCAGTTGCAGTAAATGTCTTTGCATCACAATCTGTCTCCAAAAACTGGTTTGGTACACTACATTTTAACTGAAATTGATTTTATAGCTGAATCTTTGATTATAAAATGAGTTGCTTCATTTAATTTTAGTAAGCACCACCAAACCATTACAGTAACATTGCAAAACAAATATCAATGTGAGATGGATATAAAAGACTTAACAGAGGAGATTTTTAAGCTTTGGAAAGAAGCTTATATTATAACATGAGACTGGGTTCTGTAGAGTCAATTTTTTTATCCATATTTTTCACATTGAGTCTTGTCAGTGTCCTTTTTTTTCCTCTTACAAAAATGTCATAATAGCAAATAAAAGGCATGGGTAACAAAAAGGACAGTAACAAGTGGTAGGTACACATTCAAACTTTTGTCTACATTATTGCAGTTAATATTACTTTATGTTTCAGATTATACTGGCAGCCCTCGTATTTTGATCGTGTTAATCACTGTAGTAGTGGTGAAGTATATCAGCTGGAAAGCAAGTTTCTGATGTGTACATAGCTGCCAACACAGCATCTGTCTGGAGCTATCTCATCAAGGTTCTTGTGTGAAGGTAAACATTATTGTTGGGCATTTATTCAGGAATTCTAAAGTTAGTTTTAGAATTTTATTGAAAAGCTGTGTGGGAATGTACATTATCATTGTGTGTATAGATGTGAGGAATGTCAATGGGAAATGTAAAGAGATGTGGCTGAAAAACATGATTATTCTTCCTCTGTGCTGTCTCCATGCTCTTCAGAAATGCCATCCTGTTCCCAAGGATCTTTAGACTTTCTTGTGAGCATGTGCTTCCAAGCCTAGGACCCTGATCCACTGTAGGATTTCTTTTTTTCCATTGCTGCAATCCTAGTCTCAGACTTACAATTTAATCCTAGATCATGAAAGAAACAGATTGATCATCCTTACGGCAGAACAGGCAAATAGTTTTTTTGCACTGGACAGCAGATGTCACAGGCAATGCTATGATGCTCGTTGACTTACACATGCCACAGAATTGGCTGTGCTGTTTCTTCAGTGAAATGTGTGAGGGTGGGTTTGCTACTGATTAGCAGAAGGCCAGAGCTCTAGACACCATGTGTGTTTGCCCCACAGCTGACTGCAGCTGAAGGTCATACACTGATTAATTCCTGTAATTTTATAAATGAAATTCATTTCTTCTGTAGGCGTAGTCCTTACAATTATATGCAGGTTAAATAAATGAAACAAATGAAAAGTAACCTTTGTAAACATTCCTAATGACTTAGAGTTTGAATACAAACTGTACTGTCATAAAAGCTTTGTGATAAATTGTCGGGTTTATGCAGTCGCATAGTTAAAAATTCTGACTACTCTGGCTTGACATTAAAATGAACATGTACAATAAACACACAGATTTCACTGCAGCAAATAAAAACTTAACTGATGGATAACGGGTGTAGAAAGCTCATTACAACCACTGATCAAGTAAATGTTTTGATCAGAGTTCCTGTTACATATTTGGGCTTCTTTTTTGAGTATTTCTGTAGGCATTCTTAACCAGAACCCCAACCATATTTTGCATCTGATTACAGTTAGTTGTAAGTGAATGTCATTTCACCTATGCACTGAACAACTATATATTCAAGAATGTTATTAATAAAAAAAAAAAAAAAAAAAAGAAAATTGTGAGACTGTAAAAATCTCCAAAATGCTGTCAGCGCATCTACCACTGCCACAAACAGTACTGTTTTGCTCAGATTTAAATGGTACAAAGTGATGAAGGAAAGACAAATCAATTACTGTAACAGATTTTTTAATTCATCACTTCAGCACAGTATAAATAAACTACATATTTTTAGTAGCTTAAGTTTTGGGAGAGTTTTACAAAACTTATCTTCAAATATAGTTCTGCAACTATAACATAATTTGCCTTTAGCATGGTGATTTAAAATATAAAGTCTACCTGCTCTACATTCCTCATAATCCATACAGTGAAATTTTTCAGTTATGGATTTCATGTAAGGATCCTAAATGTACGAAACAGGACTAGTCTGCATGGAACGACATTTCAATAACATTGCTGAACTAAATGGTTGGAGTGCTGAGCCCAGCTGAAGAGTCACAGAGGGACCAGAAATGTTAGCGATTACCATGTTTCCAGAGATCTCCAACAGCTGAGGTTCATTGTCTTCCTTTTGCAACTCTCGGTTGTTCATTAACAGCATCTTATCAGTATCCTCTTCACAGTTTGAAATGTCACTAGGCTTCATTAGTGAATTAATAGTGCTGCTTCAGAACAAGCACCATAGTGTTCTTGCTGTGGGGTTCCAGTTGTTGCAGCCTTTCTTATGGTACACTGAAAGTAAATATTCTAGGGCATCTTGAGTCAGTCTGCTAGTCAGTAAAAACTTAATGCTAACAATTTGTTCCTCTACAAAAACAGAACAGTAACATTAACAGTCCTTGTAATACATGGCGATTTGTGATTTTACCTGTCTTTTTGTCAGTTTTATGTACAGTAGCTAAAATTTCTTTTGCAGTGGAAAATGTTGTCCTACTATTCAAAATGTCAAACAGTTGTTCATAAATTCTATAAGACAAGCTGTGTTTGCAGCTGTATCACTCTGCAATTCTGTAGTTGCTGTACAAGTTCTAACAGTTGCAGCAGTAGAGTGGCTGAGGACCTCAACTGCTGTTTTACATTCAGGTTCTAAATGAGTGTTGTTTCAACAACATTCTACTTTTTTTGTCCTCCTTGTCAAATCATATGTCATCCTAACATCTTCAAATCACAGATAACAGCATTATTGACAGTGAAGTTGCCACTAAGCCAATTGTTTCAAATGTTTTTGAATAAATGTGGAAAATAACAAATAGCAAACATTTACTGTCCATTTACAGTGAAATAAGGTCTTTCTGGTGTAACCTGTAATATCTTGAGCATGCTTAGATTACTGGCTTCCTGATCACGAATGACTAATTTTGTTTCCAGGTTTGCGTTTCCAATAAAATAATTATCTCCTGTAAGAGTCCCAATAAATTCACATGTTTTACTCCTGTATGTAACAGAAAGTATGAAACAGGCAGTTTCCAGTTACTGTAGATATCTCTAATCATAAAAACAAGTGCATAATTTGCAGGAAGTGGTTTTCTCCCCCCATCACCTGAATCCTGTAGACCTTCTAGTAAATCTAGATTTTTAGTGCATTCCAGACACTGCATAATTGATGTCCCATTAGAAGACACTACATATACCCTTTCTAAAAGATTTTTGTTGAAGCTAGGTAGGAATTTTGTGGCACTAATCCAGTATGTAATTGTAGACAGGCCAAGTAATACCATACCCAGTTTTTGTAAAATTTTGTATATTGCTGGAAATTTGTAAACTAAAATTAGAGGGAGATCTTTGTCAAAATAGGACCTTTTTACGCTTTTTATTCTCGCATTGCATTTCACCCAGTGCCATGGAACAATAAGGGAAACAGAAACTGCTGAAAACATGGGCAATATTATTTGAGCTTCTGTTGAACAACAGTGTACCCTTAATTTTTTACGAGTAGGAAGATATGTTTTTTAAAAGATATGTTCATATTACAAATTTTCTGTTTCGGTACAAGCTTCCTTGAGTATCATCATCATCATCATCATCATCATCATCATCATCCATACAGGTTTTCTTTTAATTTGTCTCTCACATATTTCTGTAATGTCTTTCAGGTCTGGAAATGCTTCACACTTTTTTGGTGTTACATTGGTTTTAGCATTGTATGTTGTTCTTGGGGTACACAGTTTCAGTTCAGGTGATGGCAGATTAGTCTTATCACTAGATTCCACATATACTGCCGAAGAAATTTTAGAGGATTTGCTGTGTGTGTAAGCTGTTCTTTCCCACTATTCATGAATGATTTCTCTTCAAATTGAGCATCACACAAGATTCTATTGTGCAACTTTTCTGAATCTAACATTGCCTGTAACAATAACCATCTGTTAGCAAAATGCCAATGAAAACAATCAGTTTTTGAAAATATAACGTAATTGAATAGATAAAAAATCTACTTACCAAGTGGCAGCAGGACAAAACACACACAAAGGTATTGAAATTTGCAAGCTTTTGTAGTCAGTGGCTCCTCCTCCTAGCAGAAGGGTTGAAAGGGAAGGAAAAGGGTGAAGGGGAAAAGGACAGGTGAGATTTAGGAAACGGAGAGTTAAGAAAAGTCACCCAGAACCCCAGTTCAGGGGAGACACGTATCCTCTAAACCTCACCATGCCTTTTCCTTCACCTCTCTTCCTTCACCTTCAACCATTCTGCCAGGAGGAGGAGCCACCGGCTCCAAAAACTTGCAAATTTCAATACGTTTATATGTGTGTTCTCCTGCTGCTGCTTGCTGTGTAGATCTATCCAATTACAATAGGTCAGAAAGAATGTGATAGATACAGGGTGAGCAATGTGAGATATACAGGGTGTATACAACCCGGGACAACCAGGAGATCCGGGAAAAACCTGGGAATTTTTTCATTTGGGAGAAAACCGGGAAAAACCTGGGATATTTTTAGAATTCCGGGAATTTTTCATTGTTTTAGTTTTCAGTTAAATTTTTGTAGTTTTGACTGGTAAGAACCGATACTCTAACAAAGGGTATTACTGTATCCCGCTACTGCAGAATAATACTTAAACAATTAAAGATAAACGAGAGAATAAACGAAAATACGAGGGCCGTTCAGAAAGTAACCTCCGGTTGATTTAAAAAAATACACCAAGTTAAATAAAAATATTTTAATATATACATCTTACAACTACATCTTTGCACTATTTTTCTACATAGTCTCCATAGCGATTGAGGCACTTATCGTATCTCTTCACAAGCTTTGAAATTCCTTCTGCATAAAAATCACCCGCTTGTGCCTGGAGCCAGCCTGTGACCGCATCTTTGAGCTCTTCGTCGTCATCAAACCGCTGTGACCCGAGCCATTTCTTCAAATGCATGAAGAGGTGATAATCACTTGGCGCCAGGTCTGGGCTGTAAGGTGGATGGTTGATAACGTCCCACTTGAAGGACTCAAGAAGGGCCGTTGTTCTGCGAGCAGAGTGAGGACGGGCGTTATCGTGCAAAAAAACTATACCGGAAGTCAGCATACCACAGCGTTTGTTCTGTATAGCCCGTCGTAACTTTTTTATTGTTTCACAGTACACGTCTTGATTAATGGTCGTACCACGTTCCATGAATTCAACCAACAACACCCCTTTGGCATCCCCAAACACCGTTGCCATCAGTTTTCTGGCAGAAAAATCTTGCGAGGCTTTTCTTGGTTTGGTAGGCGAATTTGAATGTGCCCACATCTTTGATTGTTCTTTTGTCTCAGGGTTCACGTACTTAATCCAGGTTTCGTCACCGGTCACGATTCTGTTTAACAATGGTTCTCCTTCGTCCTCATAACGTGACAGAAAGTCTAATGCAGAGGCCATTCTTTGAGTTTTGTGGTGGTCGGTAAGAATTTTGGGCACCCATCGTGCACAGAACTTACGGTAACCCAATCTTGCTGTCACTATCTCGTACAAGAGAGTCTTAGAAATCTGTGGAAAACCAGTAGACAACTCCGACATTGAGAAACGTCGATTTTCACGAACTTTTACATCAACTGTCTGAACGAGTTCGTCAGTCACCAATGATGGTCTACCACTCCTCTCTTCATCATGAACGTTTTCTCGTCCACTTTTAAATAAACGTACCCATTCACGGACAACTCCTTCACTCATAACTCTTGGCCCGTACACGGCACAAAGCTCACGATGAATAGCTGCTGCAGAATATCCTTTGGCTGTAAAAAACCTTATGACAGCACACACTTCACATTTGGCGGGGTTTTCTATTGCAGCACACATTTCAAACTGCCACAAAAACTAAACTAGCGCAGGTACGACGTTCACTCGACCACGGCTTGATGCCGACTGACCTGTTGAGTGCGTGAACGCACAGATGGTGTCGCTACTCCCCCCACAACCCGCACTGTGACCAATCGGAGGTTACTTTCTGAACCGCCCTCGTAACTTAAATTGCAAAGGAAATGCGCCATATACAACAACGACACACAGTGCTCATGCAAACATCTGCCAATTGAAAATGTGTCAAAGCTTTAGGAACACTATGCAGTGCTTCATATAACAAGTTGCCTCCAATGAGTGTGAAGTCGCAATGTTTACATTCGATTTGTTTTAGCAGTTACGTGCGGGCTCATGTGCATGCACAGTTGAGTCACGTTTGAGTAGTAGATTCTCCCACTTCTGGCAATAGGAATGTGGCTGTTGGCTGTGCAAGCAGTCGCAGCAAGCAGCTAGATGCTACCGGGAAAAGGGAGCTCCAAATTCATATTCTTGAGGGAAAAAAACTTGTTTCACAAAGCACCTAGCATCCAGCGCACGTTTGTTTATCGATTATTCATATGATTTTGAAACACTTCCCTGTTGGTTTTTGAACATTTTTGAACACATTTTAAGTTGATTTTAGAATGAACCATAAGTTGACTTTTGAATGCATGCATAGTGTACGTGATATCTCTGTCAGGAGAATCCTCGTCCCATCTAGAAATAAACTTTCCGCAGACAAAAGGGGACGGGACTATCCGAGCTGAGGGAGTAAAGCCGAACGGATGAATGCCAATCGCTGTCTGATTATGTGGTTGATTGGGTTTGCGAATGATCAGCATTGTTATAATTACTAGCAAAATCCACAGATTCAGAACACCAGAATGGAAATAAACGACTGACAGGAATAACAGGCGAGAAAGATTACGTATTAGCTTCTTGGTGTATCCAAGAAAATGAAATTTTGACAGAAAATTTTTGGCCAGATCGCTACACTAGTAAGGACCAATAGTACAGTCACCGGCTAGCAGCCGCTTCAGTTCTGTTGTGGAAGTAACACAGAAGACGTGTTGTTCGAACATGTAAAAACGCGTAACCGGCAAATATTCACTGGATAACTAAACCTGTGATTCTGGCAGGGTTAGTGAAGTTAATCGGCGAACAAATTTTGACAGTGACAGCAATAGCTACAGAATTGGTGATGACAAGATTGTTTGTTCGAATGAGGAAGGAGAAGAAATGGGGACATCACACAAATTATGGAAGAATAAGACGATTCCAAATTTATATAAAAATTTCGTAATACTTCTTTTCGATCTCATGCTTGAGAAGCTGGTGCATATCAATGAAATGTGAAATTATTTCCTAACATAGAGCTTTTTGCTTGTAGTAGGATTAATAGGCATTTGATATTGATACTTACTGGATTATATTCTGTCGTGTTATAAAAATGGCCATTTGTGCCAAAACAGACTTGTTTATTTGGCGTGTTACTAAATTGCTGCCATTTTAGAAAGGCCTGTTTTGTTTTATCTAGCAGACAGTGACAAAATAGACGTAATCGATCGAGAAACCACACCAGTCTTGGGTATTATTTGTATTAACAGCTTTTTCAGTATTAGATAATGACATTTCGATTTTTCAAGTAACAAAATGTTTGACGAACTTTGATGACGTAATAGATTCTTTCGCAGAAAAGAAAGCATGCCATGTAAAGCTGTAGCAAGATTGGAGAAAAAAAAAATGCTAGGAGCTAAGAATTGAAGAAATGCATAATTTCTTGCGTATCTCGTCTTTATTGGTTTTATGTAGCCTATATTTAATTTTATGTCACACAAAACAGCAAGTTATTAACTAATAGGCAATAAAGGGTTCAGATTTTCTGAAGAGTTCTTGTTCTCTAGATTACAGATAGTCCCATCCGCTATTAATTGCGAGATTTTTTTAAAAGAGTGGCAGGCTGTCAAACCGGCTGACTGGGAGCAGGAGAGGCACCAAAGGACATTTCAATTCCCACTGTCCTGAATATAGTTTGGACGTGCGGTAGAAAAATGCTTGATGAATAGGCGTGACACTGCACTTTTGCATACTTATGACCAAATAATATGTCTTACATTTCCTCGAATACATAAGTTTTCTGTTTCAGACTTTTCGGAAAAATGTGCGCTACGAGATGAACATATTTTGAAAATTCGATTTTTTTTTAGTATCGACCCGGTTCGCAAATGTAGATCCGAGGCTGATGCGCAGAGCAGTCTGAGCTATAGTGAGTAGTCTCCACGTGACTCGTGTTTACATTTAGTGATTTTGCTGTTTCCCCTTTGTTTACTCTCACGTCAAATGAAAACAAAATGTATATCTGTGGCTGGGAGCTATCAAGTGAATTAAAACACATTCACATAATTACGAAGGCTGAAATATGTCATTAGTTTCAGATGTTATTTTATTTTCACCTTTCTGACAGTCAAGCATTAATCGCCTTGCAGAACAATGAAGTTATTTTTGTCTGTTTGCTAAAGAAATTTGACTTTTGTTAACCTTTTACGCAGAGGCAGTCAATGTATTTGAAACAAAATGTTTAATTCCACAGTACTGGCTAGTTTCAACAGTTCGCTGCATTTCAAGTGCACGTTTTCATTTTCTAGCACATATGGCATTATGCCATAATAAAGAACCAAACATGATATAATACAGTACTGGTGTTTCAAGAAAATTTACATCCCAAAAACCACACTGAAAAGCTTAATATCAGGTCGAGGTCTACTTCATTGGGAATCTGGACATACGAATGTGCCCTGTGTGCACTTAAAATGTGCACATTTTAATATGGTTCATGAAATTCCGATGCTCTTACTGTATCCTCTGATGTCTTGTTTCTTTTATAACATAATGTATGATCTTTCAATGTTTTACACGTATGTACCTAGGGGCTTCCTACGTCATGAGAGCTACCCAAGTGCGGTGTCGCCTGTTATCTGCGCTCTCTGGCAACTGCTGAAACGAACCTATTTCTAACAGTTCGTGGGAAAATATTGCGAATAGTGGTTTGAAAAGCATTATTTTCAAAGTAAATATCCTTTTAGGTAAGTTGAACTATGTGCAAGAATGTACCACGAGTTTATTAAATCACAGAGCGTTTGACTCTCATTTAAAAACCAACTCTTTGATGATGAGCCATTTAGAAGAATCTCGAAACCTGAAGATCTGACATTTATGTCATTATTAAAAATTCAACAGTATATGCGAAAGCTTAGCTTCTCTTGCAGCTTGAGAGCAATATTATATGTGAAAGCTTTTCTTTTCTTGTAGCAACACTATGTATATTAATTTTAACTATTAACTTTCTCTGTTCGTGTGTTCGTGTTACTTAACAGTGATGTTGCTGTTGGCTGACTACATCACGTGAGTATCCTCTGTCATTGGCTGGCGAGATCACGTGACATGAGCTACGAACGGCTTACAAAAGCGCATCGAAATCTAGATTTCAATGATTCGGAAAGTAACATGCGGTGTTTGGTGGAATTCAAATTTATGCTTTCGTAATATGAAAATACGCAGCATACATGTTGCTGCACATCAAAGATATTTCCAAAGCACGTCTTTTTCCTTTGTTTTCTAAAGTGCTGGGAAATTGTACTCCCGTGTATAAAACCATAACCATCCAAAGGATTGATAAGGGAAAATATGCTGTCACTCAGGAGAAAGTGTATTTTTAACCAGGAAATCCGGGGAAAAAATCCAGAATTTTTTTTCCTTGTCCACGTATACACCCTGGATATAACACCCCTTTTACTTCATAAATGATTCCAGATATTGAAACAAGGTTTTCTGCAATTGATAGTGTGTTGAGGTGCACATAATTTTTTGTGGGGATGATGTCTGAAGTCTGATATCAGTCGAACTACTGAAACAAATATGGTTGTTTGAGCCCATTGACTTAATGGTTTTTTAAAAATTATGTTCCAAAAAATAATATTTTTTATTAATGAAAAATCCTATAATGAATGACATTACATATAGGCATATAAAGCCAGCTTTTAGAGCTAAAAATAATGAGTTACAAAATTTTAGAGATCACCATTAATAAAATCCCAAGTATACATGTGCACTGGACTTTGACTTAAATATTTTGAAACATTAAGTAATTTTTTAGTTCCTGTGTAGCTATAAAGTCTAACCATGTACTTCACAATGGTTTCCTGTGAACATATATCTTGGAGGAGCTGGCTGGAGCACAATGGATGTATTGATCTCGTAGCACTGATGAAATGTCATCTCTTTCAGTCTCTAATGAAGTAACATCACATTTACCATCACTTTCTGAGCTGCTACATTCAGTATCAAACTCAGGATCACTGAAATCATCGCTTTTTGGAAGCAGTGCCTAAACAACGATACAGGAGAGTGTCTGAAATCCTGTATTTTGTTGTCAAGTATCCAAAGCGGCACATAGTAAAGACAATATCTAGTGGGAACCGCCTCAACCAAAACATGACAGCCAGGCTACAAATGTAGTACCAGGTGCTCTCTAGTGGCCGAACATTTACTTATCAATGCTGAAATGGATACAAGTGAGGTTTTATTGTTTTTGAAGGTCTTTCCTTGAGTTGCCCGAGTATACTTGGGATTTTAAGTTTCTGTTAAAATAATAAATATGAAATAACTCAGTGTTTTAAGTTAAGGTGTTAAGTGGAACCATATACTTTTCGCCTCCTGCAAAAGAATTGGAGAAATGTACTGAAATAGAAAAGCAGTGTAGCTTGAGTTGATACGGTGGTGTAAACGCCACAAGCAGTGCTCTTGTGGCAAGCTCCATTGATATATGCAGCAAGACAGCCTTGGGCTACTAAGATAAAACCTCTTTCTTTTTATTTGGAACTACAGCATATGCTTGCTTCCAGCTCATCGGATGGGGCTTAGGAAAACTATTGCAGTCCCACTCATCCTCTATCTATTGAGCGAGGACACCTTCCTGGGTGGGTTTTCCTCCACCCACTATGCATTGTCGTTTTCTGTGCCATGGAATTCTTTGCACCTCACATCCAGCATGGTAGCCAGTCCATTGTGGTGGGGCCGCCATGTACTCTGTTGGTTGTAGCCTCCTAACTACACAGGGATCGCTCTGCTGATGGCTACGCCGTTAACTCCCCACGTATGCCAAGGAGGAGATGCCCGTCGCCCTAGGGCATGGACTCCCGGCAATGGTCATCATGCCAGGTGGCCTTTGCTGCGGCTGGGTGGCGCCTGTGGGAAGGACCCCTGATTGGATGGAGTGGGTGGCATCAGGGCGGATGACACGCAACACGACATCACTTGCTGGTGATCAAACGCCAGCAGTCTCTAAGCGTTCCAAGTCTCGGTAAAATGCAAGGAAGTATGATCCTAAATCGTTCCCCTCACTGGCCACACCATGGGAGGAACGCCAGGCTAAGAATGGCAGTGAACTTTATTTGCCCCGGTACCTCGTATGTACGAGAGCTGACGCGGACTCCATCTCGATGAAGCCTCAGTTTTTAGTAGAGCATTTAGAGGACAAGTTATCATCACGCCTCGTAAGAGCTGAAATATGGTCCAGGGTATTATATTCCACAGGGACCTTCTTTTGCAGTCTGACGGCGAGCTGTGTGCCAATGTTCTTCAAGATTAAAAGTGTAGGGTTCCATGACTTCCTGCCACAATGTAAAACAATCAGTAAGGAATACTGCTTACAAGTTCAATGCCATTGTTTGTTGTCCTCCCAAGTTTTGTCGATATAAGAGAACTTACCGTCTTGCTCTCTTAATTTCCTTACTTGTATGAAATATTTTTGGATCACTAGTCAATTACATCAGTTCCCTCTACCAGAATCTTTCTTTTATTTAGTGGTCTCTTTTATTTAAATACCTTTTACGTGGTGTCTTGTGCAAAATATCGTTCTGCCAAGGAAAATTGATATTTTGTTTTACAGCAGTAATTTGTATAATGTCAGCACTATCTTACTATCTTTTTATCTATTTAAAAGTCCTCCATTGTTTCTTGAATGACCAATTTTGGAAGGCTGATTACAATGATTAATTTCTTCTCAAATTTCTTAGTGCTCTTTCTTGGCGATTCTAGTGAACTGTGTGGTTTATTTTTACATTCCTTTCTGATGTGTTCTATTGAGGCAAGACTGACTTTTGTATAAACTGCAGCCCTTTGATTGAGACTGGAAATATTAGCCCCCAGTTCTTTTTGTGCCAATACCGGCTATAATTACATTAGAGATGACAGACTGCTCTTTACTCCAAAGATATCTCTCATTTGTATTTTGCACATTTCTATTCTGAGTAACTAAATATATCAACTGAACTGACTGATGCTGGTAACTAAAATGACATGAACAGAATCAGAGTGAATTGTCACTGGACTAGTAATGGACAACTGATTTTGGGGAGTACGTGTAGTGCAGTCACAGGGTTCTTCCGGGAAGGGTCATTTTCCCCACAAAGACCGCTGCCCACTTATGATTGTACAGACAGGCTATAAAGTCCAACCAAAAACATTGTATTGTATCTACTACTGTTTCAAGACATTCAGTGTTTCAGTATATAGTTTATATGTTGCACAAGAATGAATAGAAAAGCCACATCATTATTACCAACAGCTGTGCTACAGTGAGTTTAGTAGTTGGCCTATGAACACCATTAAAGTTATTCATATATGGCATAGCACACTGTCTCTCATAAGTATTTAATGCCACATTTATGTATGACTTAGGTGGCTGAGTGGTATATTCCTGGCTGTATGGTTTCAGTCCTCAGTTAGCTCTCCTCATGTAGCTCTCTCTGCCCCCTTCTCTCTCTCTTACACACACACACACACACACACACACACACACACACACACAGATATATATATTCCTTTCTGGTTGTCATTTGTTAGTATGAAAAATTTTTCATTTGTATCGTGTGAGAGATGTCTGTAGCAATACATTCACTTTACAGATCACACATTATTTATTTACAGATTGATTTTTTTAAATTGCTATTTAATAACACTCACAAGGCAAATTATTGGTTACTAAGTTCAAATAGATTCAGAACATTGTAAATAAAACAAATGAACCTTAATCTGATCAATTCCAGTTATTTTCAGAATGTCAAGAAAACTGTAATAAAGCTAATATGTCATTGTCTATTGTGTTTGTACATCTTACATGTTGCTGTACACTAGACTGTTTAGTGTATTCAACATTAAATATTTAGCCATATAGGAATGGTACTAATTTTAGCCACATACCAAATAACAAGTTAAAAGTGCTGCTATGGGTCTCTTGTCAGATTGATATCCTGTTATAGCTGATGGGGACCTTATTTTATGATGTGATGCTACCAACTGTGTATCCCTTGCACAGTATGAAAAGACATGGTCATCTACCTGATGATTGATCACTATCTTTATGTATAGCATTCTTTTCCCTTGCCCTATAATGGGTACTGCTCCTTTGTGACAAGTTTGACACCCCAGTGAGAATGTCAGTATGGTTCAGGGCATTATATTTCACCCAGACTTAACCTTGCACACAAAGAACTATGCAGTTAACTTGGAATCTTAGGACATTAGTTGTGTTTTCTGTATCCAAGAGGGACCAAAATATAATAGCTGATTCTGATGTCTTCATGTTGGCCTTTGTAAGAGGTATGCATCCTGAAAAGTACACTCCTATAATGCAACACTGTATGACCCACTCCCCACTTCATCCATTGCTTTAAATGTATGCATATTTATATATTTTTTGGTACTGCACACACAAATCTACCTGTGGAAATCGTGGACAGCTGCTGGACATAAGCACCCCATCAAGCAAAAACTGATGTGTGTAAACTACAGTGAGTACCATTCATCCTGATCACTTGCTCATGCAGGTTTTAACAAAAAATTTAAAAGCACATCGCAAAGGAAAAGTACCAATGACTACAACTCATTGAGATGCCTAAATTTTGCTAAAACAGGGAAGATCTCCTTGTCTAGTGACAGTGCTTACACAGTCAGTCCCTAAAGTCTGGCCTATGTGGCCACCTGAGTGTGTGCATTCAAATGGGATACAGATGTTCCCCTCCCACTAAATGCTGGAATGGTTTCTATGAAAAGGTCATGACCTATTTCCTTCCGCAACTGGAGTATGTGTGACTATACTGGTACATCTAATACACATATTGATAGTCCCCGCTCTTTAGCACATTCGTGGTTGGCTACCACGGGCCCCCAGCCTTTGCATCATCTTTTCCCTTCTGTGCTGCATGTCTATCCTCTTGTTAATCCTTTTCCCCCTCCCTTGGGGAACGTGTTCCGCATTTTCAGTAGTTGACATAAGAAAGGTCTCACCACTGTTTTTTTCTTCCTTTTTTCCTTTCCTTGTTCACCTTCTCCTATCCTTCCTTTGCTTTGGCATTTGAGTCTCCTTTTTTTTCCATCTTCCTCCCTGTGCACTTCTGAAAGCCACACCACGCATCTGACACATGACAGGTGACTGGTACAAACCAGGCCCAGGGAGGGGTGATTAACTGAGCTGCTACCTTCCCAAATTGCCGATTGGTCCCTCTGTTAGGTGTGAACAATCACCTAAGGTGGGTGAGTGCCCCCCCCCTCCCCCCCTCTGAGGAGGGGGGGGGGCCTCACGTCTACCAGACATAAATGGAATGAAGCTTCAGATTCAAAGGCCCTCCCAGCTGCACCACGGTGACTTGTGGTTTCACATACTGAAGACCATCTGTCCTTTGCAATGGTAAATCCATTTCTTATTTAGAAAAGTGTTGATGCAATTGCCAGCCCTGTGAAATCCTGCTCTCATTTACGCAATGGCATTTTGATTTTGGAGACTACTTCTGCTGATCAGGGTGACATTGCCCTCCATCAGGTGATCAAAAAGGTAGATGCATCCTTAGTGCCCACACTCACTCTTTTTCTCACCTTTGATAGAGTGGTGCTTTTGTCCAAGGTCAAAGCAGGGAATGAAGTTATCACAGTCTGACTGTACATTACAAACCCGATGTGCTGCTACCAGTGTCATCATTTCAACCACACTCAAATGTCTTGTCAACACTTGGCCAAATGTGTAACCTGTGGCAGGGATGTGCACCATGGTGACTGTCCGCCTCCTCCTCCCTGCTGTATCAACTGCAGTGGTGACCATCCACCTCCTCTTGAAATTGTCCCGTTATCTCGATGAGTGGCCTCTCCAGGAGATCCACGTAAAGGAAAAAGTGCCTACCCGGTCCCTCACAAGTTATTGGCTAGTCGCAAACCCTGCATTCTACCATCTGGCACTTACAGTACTGTTCTTGCTACATCTCACTCTGTGAAGGACACGGCCATGCAGACAAATGACCTCATATTCAGCACTGTGGTTGTAAAATTGCCCAGTGCCCAGTAGCATCGCCGTCTCCTCGTCCAGCTGTGCAACAAGCCACCGAACATTCATCTCCTGAGGCAAGTCACCTGTGACATGTCCGGCAAGACGGAAGGAATACTTCTGCGAAGACTTCTTATGCCCTCCAGGCAAAAAACGTTTGAGTCTTCCTCTGCCAACTGGAAAGGTTCCAGGAAGTCAAACAAAGGCAAACAGTCTTCTCCTTCGCCGATTCGGGATCCTCTTGGACGATGTCGCCATGTGGTACCCTCACCCGACTGACCCCTGTGTCGCCGGTGCGCACCACCGACCGTTTTTCTGCCCTGGACTCCACACATCGACAGAGGAAGAATGCTGATGCCTCTGTCAATCTCGTGAAGCAGAATCCTCCAGCGTCTAGGCCATGTAGCAGGGAGTCTTCGGAGGCTGGCACTCGGCAGCCGCCGAGATGACACCCCTTAATTTTTTTCCTCCTCCCCTTTCCTCATTAAAACTCTCCTTCAATGGAACATTCGTGGCCTTCAATCAAACAAAGAGGATTTACGGCTGCTCTTAGAGTTGTAGGGTCCACTTGTTCTCTGCCTCCAGGAAACAAAATTGCATTCTCATGACCGCTTTCAGCTCTGGCATTTCTTCCCTGTCCGTTTTGGCCCTCCCCCTGAGGACAGCATTCCATCTTGTGGGGGAGTCCCACGGGATGAACTTCATAGGTAACCCATCTCCCTGACTACCTGTCTTCAAGCAGTTGCAGTTCGCCTTTTCCTTCCTCACTTGACCTTTCCCCTTTGTACTGTTTACATCCCTCCATTGTTCAGTGTCACCAGAGCAGATGTCCTCCAGCTTATTGGGCAGCTACCTCAAGCCATTCTGCTGCTCAGTGGCTTTAATACACGCCATCCACTTTGGAGTTCTCCCAGGACCTGTTCGAGAGGTGCCATCTTGGCTGATCTTCTCAGTCAACTTAACCACCTCTGCCTTAACACACGAGCACCCACATTCCTTTCAGACCCCACACACACCTATTCCCATTTGAACCTATCCTTCTGCACTGCCCAGCTTGCCCATCATCTCAAGTGATCCGTTCTCTCTGACATATACTGGAGTGACCATTTCCCATGTGCTACCCATTTACTGACTCTTACCCCACCTACGTTCACACCCAAATGGCAGCTTAGAAAGGCCAACTGGAGGCTTTACTCTTCCCTGGTGACCTTCAACAAACATTTCCCCAGTTGTGATGACCAGGTAGAATATCTTACAAATGTTATCCTTACAGCCGCAGACTGTTACGTTCCTCACACTTCGTCTTTGCCACACTGTGTCCCGGTCCCTTGGTGGATAGATGCATGCCGTGATACAATTCATGTGTGACGTGCTCTTCATGTTTTTAATAGTTATCCTGTGATGGCATATTGCATTCGTTATAAACAGTTGCGTGCACAGTGTCATTGTGTTCTTCGGAATAGCAAAAAAGCTAGCTGGATTTCTTTCAGTAGTTCTTTTAACAGTTCCACTCCCTCTTCTGTCATATGGGCCAACCTCCAACAGCTCTGTGGGACCAAGATCCATTCCCAATTTCTGGCTTGACAGTAGCAGGTGAAGTCATAGTGGACCCGATTGCTATTGCCAACAGCTTGGGCTGCCATTTTTGCAGAGATTTCGAGCTCCTCCCACTATCACCCTTCCTTCCTCCATTGGAACAAAGAGGAGGGGGCTCGGGCAACACCCTTCTCTTCTCAGAATCGTGGGTCCTACAGTGCCGCCTTTACTATGAGGCAGCTAGATCACGCCCTTGTTTCATCCTGATCCTCCGCGCACTTTCTGCTTCATACGTACAACCGCATCTGGGCAGAGGGCACATTTCCCAGATGCTGACATGAAGCCACTGTCATACCCCTACTTAAGCCTGGTAAGGATAAACACCCTCCTTCTAGCTACTGTCCCATTTCTCTCACCAGCTGTGTTTGCAAGGTGATGGAATGTATGATTCGTGCCCAGCTGGTATGGTGGCTTGAGTCTCGCAATTTACTAACCACTGCACAGTGTGGATTTTGAGTGTGCCATTCTGCAGTTGACCATCTCATCACTTTGTCCACCCATGTCGTGAATGGTTTTCTGTTGATATCCCAGACTGTGGGTATGTTTTTTGATTTGGAGAAAGCCTAAGACACCTGCTGGAGGACTGGTATTCTCCATACTCTCTACATGTGGGGCTTCCATGGCTACATGCCTTGTTTCGCCTCAGGAATTTTTAAAAGACTGATATTCCAAGTTACATGTTGGTTCTGCCTTGTCAGACACCTTTATTCAGGAAAACAGCATGCCTACAGTTTCTGTGCTGAGTGTTGTCTTCTTTGCTATCGCCATTAACCCTGTAATGGCCTGTCTGGCACCTCCGGCACTCCGTTTTGTTGATGATTTTGCCATCTATTTGTCTCATTGTACGGTACCTTCAGCGATGTCTCGATCGTCTTTACTCGTGTCGGGCATCGACAGTGGCTTTCATTTTTCCACTGACGAAACTGTTTAAATGAATTTCTGGTGGCGCAGTTGGTTTCTTCCACCGTCTTTACATCTTAGGCCTGTTCCTCTTCCGTACATTGAAACTATGAAATTCCTGGGACTCCTGCTTGATAGGAATCTTTCTTGGTCCTCCTATGTGTCTTACCTGACAGCCCACTGTATGCAGTCCGTCAATGTCCTACGTGTCCTCAGTGGCACTTCCTGTGGAGCAGATCCAACCACCCTCCTCCGTTTGTGCTGGTTCCTTTTCCGTTCGAAACTATACTATGGGTGCTTCGTTTATGCATCTGTACGTCTGTCCCTCTTATGCCGTCACAATACTATCCACCATTGTGGCATCCGTTTGGCCACTGGTGCCATTTACACTAGCACAGTTGACAGTCTGTATGCAGAAGCTGCTGAACTATCACTGCCCTAAAACATTGACTTCCTCCTCAGCAGATACGCATGCTGTTTGTCTACCATGCATGGCCACCCATCCTATGCCTCCTTTTTCAATGTCTCCTTTCATCACCAGTATGTGACGTGTCCCTCTTCTCTTCTCTGTTGCCTCCTGGAGATCGCTTTTGGCTCTTTCTCTGGCAGCTTAACTTTGTGCCACCTGCAACTGTCCTGGTGGGTGTGAACCGTTCACCACTTTGGTTTCGTGTGACGGCCTGTGTTCACATTGGCCTCCATTTGCTTCCAAAGGACACTACTCCAGCCTTGCTCTATCACCTTCAGTTTCACGACCTTCGCATGGAACTTCTCGATAATACCTTTGTGTACACTAATGGCTCTCAGACTGACCAAGGTGTCGGGTGTGCCTTCATCATTGGCTTTGACGTTTTTCAGTATCGGCTTCCAGAACACTGCTCACTATTTACAGCACAGATCTTTGCCCTGTATCAGGCCACACAGTACATCTGATGACACAGGCTTTTTAATTACATCGTCCGCTCCGACTCTTGGTGCCCTTCAAAGCCTCTGTGTACTGTACACCGTTCATCCCTTAGTGCAGTGGGTCCAGGAAAGCTGTCACTTGCTCACTGTTGATGGAGCCACTGTTATGTTTATGTGGGTCCCTGGTCATGTCGGTCTGACAGAAAACGAGGGCAGTGACGCTGCTGCCAAGGATGCAGTCCTTGTACCTCAGCCCGCTAGTTCTTACATTCCCCCCGATGATCTCTGAGTTGCCTTCTGTCAGTAGTTGGTGTCACTTTGGCATTACCACTGGTTCTTCCTTCACGGGGACGAACTCCAGGTTATTAAGCCTCTCCCAGCGGCTTGGATGACCATCTCTCGGCCCTCTCACCGCGAGGAGATCATTTTAACTAGGTTGCCATAGCCATTTGTTAAGTGGTGCTCCCCCACCAGTTTGTGCACATTTCGCTCGACTTTTGATGGTCCACCATTTCCTGACGTAATGCCCCCCCCCCCCATTTTTTTTTTTTTTTAAACTGCTTACGTTCTCATCATATCTGTTTGCTGAACAACGTGCAAACTGTCGACCACATTTTACTTTTTATCTGTCATAGCAATATGGTGAAAGCCATTTAATTTGTCGTTCTGAACTCTCATTTCTCCATGACATATTTTATAGACCTTTCTCCATTTCCCTGTTTTAAGCTGTCCTCTCTTCCGTCGATTGGTGCTGACATGTAGTTGTTTTGAGGTCCTCTCTTTGTCTTTGTGTTCTACGTTTTGAGATGGGCGTGTATGACCCTAGTTGTTTTTGTGCCCTAAAACAAAAGAAACAAACATGTATACATCTTGACTGTGTCTGCAATGGCATGTGTCCACATACCCATCATTTTTTTTTTGCTATTAATGTCATGTCACTATATTCATCAACTTGCCTTTTGATTGATGTTCCCACTATACTGGGGGCTCTTGCCCACTTAGTAAGCTTTCAGAAGCATGAAGAGATGAAAATCAGATGGAATATCTCAATATACAGCAGTGCTTGTTTTGGATTGCATTATGCAGTTTGTGTACACATTAGTACTTGGGGTTGCATTTCACATCATAATGTTAATATGTGGTACAAATTGTCTCTTTATACCATGTGCTGGAGCCACCGAGTGGTCAGCACCAGTCTATCTTTGGTCTTCGGTGATTATGATGTATACTTCCACTACAGGGACAGGGACTGCATTGTTTCCAGAAATTCATCCAGTGCCAGCATTTTGCTTCTAGCCACTGTGTGATTCAAAAAGTCATTGAGTGATTCAAATAGTTGTAACCTTCCTCATAGAATTGTGCAATAAACTAATAATCTTCATAGTCAGTACTTTGTGTAGCCTTCTCTTTATAAACAGAGTCCAACAGGCAGACAATTAGCTGAAATTTGAGTCCGTAGGAGGTAATTTCCTGCTGCAGATATCCTGTGGGAAATGACAGGACCAAGTTGTCATATTTAATATTTGGTTCTCTCAGTCTTCTTTCCCACAGTGTCGATCAGTTTCTGTCCCCAAAGAGAACCATTCCGTGCTTTTCAAATTATGCGTGTTTGTATTACCCAACAGTGAACCATTGTTGCATTCATGAGCTGTTCACTGTGAACTTCATGAATCAAGTATTGAATGTCCGTGAGACAGGTACGCAGCATTCATAAACCATATAAGAAACTGCACTTTATGTAGAATTAGCATATTCTTTTACTTGAACATTATTGTAGCCTACTAGAGCATTGCATACATGTGATGGAACTGCTTGAGCAGCACTCATTACCCACCATTTGCTTTGCATGCATTGTGGAAGAACATGCCCAGCAGTTTTCTCTATCGGTATCATGTGGCGTGCACTCACTGAGTGCTGGGCTACAGGTGCGTGGCCTGCCACATGGACAATGAAACGTACACTCTATTCAGCTTTGCCACAATGGGCCTGGAAAACATTGGAATGCACTTAGAATTAGGATTTCTTTTTAGCTGTCAATTTTGCATGTTTTCTTGGGAAAAAGTGTATGCTGTGTACCTGATATTCAACAAGTATTACCACAGTGACTGAGTATGAACACGTATAATGAATATTAAAGTGATAATGAAATATTGGATTGAATTGAAGATCATTGATTTAGCTGTGGAAATGTAAATTTGTGTGAAAGAATAGCTGATGACCTAATGCTCATATTGCAGTGACATTGAGACACATTTTGGACAGAACAAATGGAAAAGATTTATGTTGAGGACCTTGACAACAGGTTATAATTGTCAACTTTGTGTATAATTAACAGATAAAGCTTTTTCCATCTCCACTATAGGCTCTCAAGAGTAAATTGAGCAAATGAACTAATAGGATTTATTACAGTTGATAATATTAACTGCAAGTAATGGTAAGAGGAAGAAGTGCAAATTTACTAGTAAGCAGAGATGGGCATTATTTGAATGAGTATATCATTCAAAAAAAAGTTATTCATAACTTGAATAATACAGAATGCCACTATATTTTTTTATATTGTTTATTCCTTGTACCAAATTCTGTGACTAGTGTTTCTTCCCTTAGGTCAGTACAGTTTCTATTTTTTGTAAATAAATTATTAATAGATTGTACATAAATGCGCCTCAGTGGATTAAGTTCTGGACTAAAAAATCTAGAGGTTTTGTATTCAATCTTCCATTGGTTTTTGTATTACTTGTCACTTCTTTTGTCTCAAACAATGAGAAAAATGCCGAGTCAAGTTGCACTGTGTTTCAGAGTACATGTTGAACTGTAGGATGTGAAAGTCAGTTCAGAGGTGGCAGGAAGTCAAGGGCACACCACCATGCCTAGTAAAGCACTGCAGTGTCCAAACCGATCTTTGGAATGAGCACAGCTTTACAGTGTAACAAATGCAACACAAAAATACTTCATAGGCACACAGCCCTAGCAGTTGCATGGCCAACATGGCTCAATTCAGCCAACTTTGCATGTGCCAGTACTTCACCCCTCTCCTTGTCAACGTGCGGAAGTATTGTAAGTAAGTAGCCAAAGATGAGAATGCAGCCAATGGGAACTGTTGATCTGCAGTACCTTCCTTTGTTGTACCAATATAGCCAACGCCACCAGCAATGGGTGTCTCATTAATATAATTAAGCAATTCGCTCGTGGCTGTTGTGCTATAGAATGAGTGCACAAGTAAGAATTCGGTTCCTAAAATGTTCGTGGAATGCTGCTGGATGTCCAAAGTCATCTGAAAGTGTATTAGTATTAACACTGAGTAAGCTTTCTGTTAGAATATGGAATAGTTCTTCAATCTGACATGTGTCAATGCAGTTAAATGGAGCTTTAAAATTAAATAGTTTGAGTACATAAGACATCAAAATATTGCAGCACACTAACAACTTTTTTAACGTGAAAGTGCAAGAGACAATATGAAGGTGTTTTTCGCCTTTCTATAACAACTGCAGTTATTGCAGTAGTGTCCTGCCCACAATTTAAAAAACAAGTAGTTCACCTGTATTGCTGTCCATAACTGGTGTAGGTGCACAACAAACTACAGACATACACTCCTGGAAATTGAAATAAGAACACCGTGAATTCATTGTCCCAGGAAGGGGAAACTTTATTGACACATTCCTGGGGTCAGATACATCACATGATCACACTGACAGAACCACAGGCACATAGACACAGGCAACAGGGCATGCACAATGTCGGCACTAGTACAGTGTATATCCACCTTTCGCAGCAATGCAGGCTGCTATTCTCCCATGGAGACGATCGTAGAGATGCTGGATGTAGTTCTGTGGAACGGCTTGCCATGCCATTTCCACCTGGCGCCTCAGTTGGACCAGCGTTCGTGCTGGACGTGCAGACCGCATGAGACGACGCTTCATCCAGTCCCAAACATGCTCAATGGGGGACAGATCCGGAGATCTTGCTGGCCAGGGTAGTTGACTTACACCTTCTAGAGCACGTTGGGTGGCGCGGGATACATGCGGACGTGCATTGTCCTGTTGGAACAGCAAGTTCCCTTGCCGGTCTAGGAATGGTAGAACGATGGGTTCGATGACGGTTTGGATGTACCGTGCACTATTCAGTGTCCCCTCGACGATCACCAGTGGTGTACGGCCAGTGTAGGAGATCGCTCCCCACACCATGATGCCGGGTGTTGGCCCTGTGTGACTCGGTCGTATGCAGTCCTGATTGTGGCGCTCACCTGCACGGCGCCAAACACGCATACGACCATCATTGGCACCAAGGCAGAAGCGACTCTCATCGCTGAAGACGACACGTCTCCATTCGTCCCTCCATTCACGCCTGTCGCGACACCACTGGAGGCGGGCTGCACGATGTTGGGGTGTGAGCGGAAGACGGCCTAACGGTGTGCGGGACCGTAGCCCAGCTTCATGGAGACGGTTGCGAATGGTCCTCGCCGATACCCCAGGAGCAACAGTGTCCCTAATTTGCTGGGAAGTGGCGGTGCGGTCCCCTACGGCACTGCGTAGGATCCTACGGTCTTGGCGTGCATCCGTGCGTCGCTGCGGTCCGGTCCCAGGTCGACGGGCACGTGCACCTTCCGCCGACCACTGGCGACAACATCGATGTACTGTGGAGACCTCACGCCCCACGTGTTGAGCAATTCGGCGGTACGTCCACCCGGCCTCCCGCATGCCCACTATACGCCCTCGCTCAAAGTCCGTCAACTACACATACGGTTCACGTCCACGCTGTCGCGGCATGCTACCAGTGTTAAAGACTGCGATGGAGTTCCGCATGCCACGGCAAACTGGCTGACACTGACGGCGGCGGTGCACAAATGCTGCGCAGCTAGCGCCATTCGACGGCCAACACCGCGGTTCCTGGTGTGTCCGCTGTACCGTGCGTGTGATCATTGCTTGTACAGCCCTCTCGCAGTGTCTGGAGCAAGTATGGTGGGTCTGACACACCGGTGTCAATGTGTTCTTTTTTCCATTTCCAGGAGTGTATAATAGCCCAAGAAATCAGGTCAAGAGTTTTGAATGATGATATGATGTATAAAGAAAATTTTATTTTGAATTTGAAGCTAATATGGAATCGCAGCACATTATTTGCCAAAAACGACAGTGGGATTCATTGTTTCTCAATTTTTGCTGAAGAACATTAAGAATTGAAAGTCGTATATTGTTATTATGAAATAAAGCCAACTTCAGGAGATCGAATGCACCAATATCCTCCTTGCTTGTGTATAATGTATTTTCTTTAGCAGCTGTAATGGAAAATCTTGAAAAAATCAAGTGAAATTTCTAATGAGATGTTTGAAAAACAGTTTAAAGGCAACACAGAGTGCATTCATTTAATAAATGACAAATGCCATTGGATTTCAAATTTATCTTTTATGCTTAACATCTTTTATTCAATGATGAAGAATAAATGATTTTATTCATGTAAGTGAATATTTTGAATACTACTTGTCATTCATGAATAATGAACAATAATGTTTATCTGTATTTATTGTTTGAATAAATTTCACCCAACTCGGGTGGTAGGCAAAGTGCACACTGCAAATTCGCAGCCTGCGTGCAAGCAAATACAGGTGCGTGACATCCGCATAGCTGTGAACAATTGCTTACTCGGCTGTGTCATCCCCATTTCCATGTACAGGTGCTCGCTCGGCTGTCATTAAGTGAGACAGCATCGGTAACCTTCAGCAAGTTCCACCAAATATGTGAAGTGTATTCACGCACTCTCTCGCACACTGTAGTAATGTGAATGCCACACAGGTCAGGCACATATTTGCAGTGCTTTGTGTTCTACCATGAAGCAACTGTACAGTTATTATAACACTGATGGCCTTGCCCTACAGATGAACATCCTGTAGTTGTTGGCACATATTCGTGCTCTTTGCATTGCAACACAACTTGGAATAAATAGCAAATGGAAGGTAGCCTGGCTGCATTTGTGTAATACCTATTACTGTTGAATATTACATTTCAGGAGGTGGGGGACAATGGTTATAGTGGATAGGCAGTGCATCTAACATAACTGTTGCTTATTTTGTCGTATTCATACATCCCATTTTCTTTCTGTTTCACAGATGAGCACTCAACGGGGAAATACACAGAGAACCAGGCCACAGGCACACCAAAATACGAAAGCATTTAAAAATGACCTACATGATACCTCTTCTCAGACAAAGCTTATAAATAATATTGATCTGTCTGGTGTGTGTGAAAGATGCAAGAGCATCTTGGAATGGAAAATTAAATACAAAAAATACAAGCCCCTAAAGGCTCCAAAAAAATGTGTGAAATGTGAACAGAAAAGTGTAAAAAAGGCTTACCATACAGTCTGTTTCCCTTGTGCCAAATTACTGAATGTATGCCCAAAATGTGGTAAAAATGAGAAAGTTATTGAAAAACTCATTTCTATTGAAGAACAACTGAAAAAGGATGCTGAACTCCAGAGACAAATAAAGCTGCTGTCATTGCGAAGACGACGAACACTTCTACGTTACATTGCTAGCCTTACCAAGGGTACAAATTCAGGTAATGTTTACTTGATACTTTTTAGGGGTAGCAATGCATTGTGTTGATTACTGTTATAAAGAAAATCAGGGAATAAATCAAACTTTATTATGTTTATTCTTTACGGACTGTAAGAAAAGTGTTTTTGAGTTAGGTCTATTTGTGACAGAAAATTTATAATTTAGAGCGAGAGATTGCAGATCTTTGGGTTAAATAGTTTTCCAGTCACAGTCATTACTGTGAACTTAAAATTAGAGTTCTGAAAATCTCACTTTTACATGTTCGCCACATTTTCTCAGCGAAAAACGTGTAACTGTCATATTGTTATTATATTCTCATTGTGTGTGTGTTATTAAACTTAATGTTTTGTAATGTATAAATGTTTTTTTTTGCATACTCCAGGCTTTGCTGTGGGAGAAGATGAAATGAGGAAACTGCAGGAAGAAGTTACAAAAAAACTGGAATCACTGAAAATAAACAAAGATGATGTTTTGGATGACTTATTAGATGATCTTACTGATGAAAGTGATGATGATTGATTACTCTATCTCAAAGATTTTACCAAAGAATATAACTTATTTCAGTAATATCCTTCATATATTCCCAAAACATGTAGAGTACATAATGTGTTTTCTTGCTAGTAGTGCATGTGCAGCTTTAGAATACGCTTCAGAAGGAACAAACCTATTTTTACTCTTTTCTCTTACATAGAGTAGATATAGCATAGCTGTTTCTTATACTATACTTTCATGTTAACTGGAAATAAATATATTTGTCCCAAAGTTAGCTACAATTCACATGTTATCCTTATTCCTGTGTAAATTTTCCATGCACTTTAGATGTGCTCAGCAAATATTGTATCTGATTCATGCAGCTTTTGTCTTCTTTCATATAGAATTTTATGTTGTGGTGTTGTCGGGCCTGTCTTGGGATGCTGAACCAGTGCTTTAACCAGTAAACGTACTTCCCAACATTTACAAATAACTATTTAGAATTTTGTCTTGCATTGTTAGACAGTATGTGAATGAAGATACTTAGCAAATGGACAAACTTGCATTTAAGTTAAAATTTAACAAGAATTCGTGCAGCACATAGTGTAATACAATGAATTTTTTTTCCTCTGATGGTGACATTTTATCAAATATTACAGAAAATAAATCTTATGATTTTTTACAACTGAACATGCTTTTCACTTTCGATGCAACATGAATCTGTAAATTCATAATAAATCTGAGGACAGTGAATTAGTTTCTGCTCATCATTATGAAGTATCCACTGCTGTTGCACATTGACAGTGCAGTATTAGTAATACATTTTACAGATTTTTTTCTATGCTAGAAAGTAAATATGTAGCTACACTTAATTAACAGGAGCCATTATATTAATTTCTGAAGACACCCTCACCACTGTGGCTGATAATTAGCGCTGTAATGACTGGTATTATCGGGAAGGAAACAAGTAAAAGAAAAGATAGAATAGTAAATAATAAAGCAAAAGGAAATTGTTTAAAAGTCGATGCTTGGAACAGTTTTGGGTTTGTATTGATTGTTATTCAGTTGAAGCCTTTGCTGTTTATGTCTTACGACCTCAGTGTTGTAACTTGCCCCAGATGCTGTGGATGTCTTCATCCATGCCAAACTGCCATTGGCATAGAGCTGTAGACAAGCATATTCACGGTATCTGGTAGCACTCCCAAGTGCTAGAAATTCATTCAGGTGCACTTAGGCACCTGTGAAACAATGTAAAAGGTTCATTTTCCTTGTTGCGAACCTATCATTTTAATATATATCTCCTGAAATAATGTTTTATCTATCTCTGGTGAGAAAATCTTTAGAAGCGTATGCAATAAAGTGGAAACAATCCAAGATATGTCTGCTAATGCATAGGTGCCCAAGTATGCTAAGAAATCAAATAAAAATGCAAAACATGCAAACTATCATTGTGTGTTGCACTCTGCCTCGTGTCTTCCGACACAAAGAAAAATTCCTAACACCATCAAATATACAGGACAGTAATACTTTTTCAAAACATTGTTAAAAATACAGGTTGATGGCCCCCAACAAAAACAGAGATTGACAATACATCTGCTGTGTGTGAATATCATTCTGACAACTAAGACCTTGATTTTGAATGTTTTCACCAATAAATTCTTGCACAGAAAAACTTAGATTGGAATTTTATTAGACAGTATGGTACTTATATTTAGTAAAATACTCATGCACACATGACCAAAAAGTACTCACTTTTTGTACCTTTTAGCACTGGAACAATTTGTTGTGCTTATGCACACAAAATATGTAGGTACACTTCTAGGAACTGTTCCAACAGACAAATGTATTGGTTTTGAAGATTGTCTGTGGGTGAATTATTGTGCTTATCACAGGGGTGGTTGGGCATTTCAGATTATACAGCAGTTTTCTTGAAAGTTATTTAAAAAAATAAAATTAAAATTCAGAACAAAATATGTTCCACATCCACGAGGATCTCCTCAACACGTATCTATGGAACGAAAAACTAATCTAATCTAATCTAATCTGCTACAGAAGAAAGCATCAGAGGGTGACATAACACGCTTTTCCAACACTGCTGCATGCTGTTCATGTTTAGTGCACAATACATTATTCAAAACATAAGCTACGAAACAGGATGACAGAATCTTTGCCATAGTCATGTTATAAATAATGTTCTTATTACAGATAATTAATGTGCCCTTCTGTTACTAATTGCTCAGATTGTTACAGTGTAAGGACCATATCTTAGATGAAGTTACTAAAGAGGTCACACCCAACAAAAATGAAGCAAACTAGTTATTACTGAAGATGCAGTGATTGTCACTGTGATAGAGTGAAAGCATAAATGGTCTTTATCTCTCATTCGTTGTATAACAAAATGGGATACTTCCTGCTACATGAACGCTCTAGTGTAAGCCAAGATATGGTTGTTCTCTGTCCTCTACTGGAAACATAGAGAACATTTGTTTTGGATACAGGTGTTCCAAAACTACGCAAAAGCTAAATAGAACACGAACACGTAGCTGATGAAAGTTTTTTTACTTAAGGAAAAGAGTAAGCCACAGACCTGCTAATAAAACTCTCCTGCGAAAGTAATGGAGATGATCATGAAAAACAGCACACAGCTTAATTTGCTCTCCATCAAATAGCGACCTATAATGAATTATCCATGTAACTGTTGACACTTTACTTTTTTGAAAGAAAAGTCACATAGCAAACAACCAATAAACATGTAATTCATAGTGAAAAATGAGTGTGTTTTTTGGCTTTTGACACTGTTCCTCACAAGGGTTTCTAATCAAATTGCTTGCCTACAGAGTATTGTCTCAGTTGTGTAACTGGATTTGTGATTTCTTGTCAGATAGATCACAGTTCACAGTAACTGACAGAAAGTCATTGACTAGAACAAAAGTGATAATTGGCACTCCCCAAAGATGGGTTCAGGCCCTGTACTGTTCCTCATCTATATAAATAATTTAGGAGACAATGTGAGCAGCCATCTTAGATTGTTTGCAGAACATTTACCATCTAGTAAAGTCATCAGAGGATTGAAACCAATTGCAAAATGATTTAGACAGGACCAATTGAACCTAAATAATTAAAGTGTGAGGTCATCCAAATGAGTACTAAAAGGAATGAGTTAAATTTTCGTTACGCGATAAATCACACAAAATCGAAGACTGTCAATTCAACTAAATACGTATGGGACAATTAAGAACAACTTAAATTGGAATTATCACATACACCAGGGGTGTACAGACTTGCGAGTACCACGTGCAACAAACCACTTAGTGTGGCTACATAAGGGTTACAAGTTCAAAAATATTGTGCCATGAGACAAGATGTTATTCTGCATTAGGATCCCCATACCCCAGTGCCAGCTAGACAGGGCTCAAAAGAAGTTCTACAAGGGCCCCACTCCCTTCATTTTAGGAGGCAATGAAAGATGAGTAAAAATAAAAAACTAAAAAATTACAAGAACAAACAGTGAGGGGCCTGCAGTTCGAGGTCTGTGCATCCCTGACTGGGATAATGTTGGGGAAGGTGAACCAGAGACAGCATTTTATTGACACAATACTTAGAAGATGCAACACACCACTACTAAAGACAGCACCTACACCACACTTGTGCATACTTCGCTAGAGTATCGCTGTGCGGTATGGTATCCTTACCAGGTGGAGGACATTGGAAAAGTTCAAAGAAGAAAAGCTCATTTTGCATAATCGTGAAATAGGGGAGACTATGTCTTGGATCTGATACATGACAGTGCCAGCCATTAAAACAAAGGCTTTTTCATTACATGAAATTTCAATCTCCAACCTTCTCCGAATGTGAAAATATTCAATAGACAACCACCTACATAGAGGGAAACAGTCGTCATAATAAAATAAGAGAAATCGGCTTTTATGAAAAGTCTTAAGTGTTTGTTTTTCCCCACATGCTGTTAAAGAGTGGAAAGGTAGAGAAATAATGTGAAAGTGGTTCAATGGACCCTCTGGCAGGCACTTTACTGTGAATTGCGTAGTAGTCATGTAGATGTTTTTTCATTACTGTAAGTAATTTACATAGGTGCAAAGTCAGAAATTAATTGTCTGAATAATTTGTAAAGTCACTGTATTTAGTTTAACTTGGCAGTGACAAAACTTGAGTGACAAGACCGGTGGCTAATGCTCCAGATGTATTCAGCATAGGATGACGCTGGCCATCAAAGTAACTTGGTATCTTATAAGGCCAAAGTGCAAGGCACTAAATACAGGTAGCAGAATTTTACGATAATGACAGAAACTCAAGATGGCATGTAGCAAGCAAGTCTACAGCAGTTGGAGTGTTAAAGAAAGCATATGTTCAGCAGCAGACACAGAAAGGCATATAAGTGGGATGACTATAACAAGGACACACACACACTTGTCTTTTGGAGAGTGATTCTAGTTAAAGATCCCAAATTTCTTTATTCAAATCTCTTATACGGTTGATGGTGTACAAGCAGGTACATAATTACAGTGATTCAGAACAATAGATATCCCTATTAATTCATTCAATAACTAATATGTATTTTAAATTTTAACTGTATCTATGATATATGTATCTACATGAGGTCTGTGATGTTATGAATTTGATAAACAGAAGCGGCAAATTGTATTGTTCATATAATTTGTTTTGCATTTCAATATCTTGATAGTTATGACTTCTTAGTAACAATTTATGTAGTCAAACAGCATTTTTTTTTCTTTGGCTAGTAGTGAGACAGGTTTGTTTCAAAGAATACAATATGGTATTACAAACTAAATTAGATGATGTGTATCATTATAGTGTTGTATACAGCTGTTTGATGTTGATCAGAAAATACCAAAAAACTACAGGGTTAAGTGAGTAATTATTGCCACTGCCTTAAAAATCATTAGAATACAGTTTCCTGTGTAACTTCAGAAAATGAACACACTTGCTATTGAAAAGCCTTTGGCACCTAAGTCTTCCTTTGGCACCTAAGTCTTAAGATTTAAGCCTGCTTGACTACTCATCAATATGGCTGACTGGAAGTATTTCACTGTATAGAAATAAACACCCTCTGTTTCTACCAATGCAGTCCAACAACTGTTTCACACAGATGGAGATTAAAGCTGTTGAGATTGACCTGTCTTAAATTTGTAAAAATCATATTTAAATGTCTTCATGCCAATAGAGACAATTTGCAGTGTCACTTATGATGTGATCCTAATTTTGTACCACATAAGGTAAGAGTAGATATATTTTCACATCATCTGCAGTTTACCAGCTTTTTATAGGCAACAGGTATTAGTAGTCATTCACAGGCCCATCCTTTTTAATTAGTGTAACTTGGCTGAAAATATTATAAACAAAAGTGAGAGAGATTCCAAAATCCCAATGTATAATACATCATACTTTTTTTGGGATGGGCATGTGGAATGTTGGTGAGTAAGATACAACTACTTTAGATAAGAAATTTCTATGGTAAAATGGGACTCCCAGTGAGATGTTTCTTCTGAACAATGGGGACTTGGTAATACAGGTAAGTGTATCGATCCAGATTCTTCCAAATGTCTCAACAAATTCTCTCATCACTCTGCACGTGCTGATGGATCAATGCACTGACAACAGTAGAAAAGTTTTGTCTAAATTATGAGTAAGAACTTCTATAATAAATGCATGTGATGAGCCAAATAACCAAAGTCTTCAGATTAAAACATCGGTGGTTTCATCATGATATCCAAGTGTGTGCATTGCAGGAAATTAATTGTAGAATAGGAAACTGTTGTGTGGGCATAATTTCAAGTGCACTGGGTCCTTTGAGTCACTACCAAAGAAATATTTAGTATTAAGTTACAAGAATTAGATGTGCTGGTTATGCTGGAATTTTGATCTTGAGCACTTATGTAGTAGGGCTTGGTATTTCCCCACAGTTATTTGCAGAAAACTGATGAAAATCTTAGTGAACCCACTAACATGGTGTACCAAGAAGTGGTTAATAACTTCATACTGAAGTCTGAACGGTTTCTGGAATAATTACACCATCAGTAACAGGTATGGATAATGCAATGAGGAAGCTGCACTTTAATCTGTACTACAATATAAAGACCAAGATGTTTATCATTGTTACCAAATTTGTCAAGAAGTTCTTGCCCAATTTACTTCAAATTTTGAAACAATACTTTAATGTTTGGACAGACATAGCCTACATATTTATGTAAAGCACTTGCTCCGACACCTACAAAGGTCACTTTTGCCAGTTCCGTCTTCAAGAAGAGCTTTCGCTGTGCTATTATCTGCATGCTTCTTGCCAGCCTAATTGCAGGATTAGCAAATTTCTGTCCACTGATGAAAAGTGGCAGATGCAAAAGTGCTGTAATATCATTGCCAACACAGCTGGAACATCTCAGCATAGTGTCCATCACACTGCTCACCCATTCCTTCAGTGAAACCGTACACAAGGGGCCAGCCAGCTCTTCATCAGTGAAACTTCCCACAACACGGCATATCACTTTTAATGTATTAATAATGGAGGGGGGAGAGAAAAAAAGAAAAAAAAAAGGGATAACCAGACCTAAGGCGGAACAATACTGAATGGAAGCCTGTGGGCTAAGAGTAAAGTGGGCATTATTATTGTCAACAAGTACTGTGTGTGAATTGAGTATTTTAGTGTAATTCAAAGATAAATGGGTAGAAATCAAATGAAATGCAGTTACTGTAACAAGCTACCTGGTATCAAAATATTTCTTAACATTGGAAATTTTGTCAGTGGAGTTTAGGTATATCCTTTATGTTTGAATGACATACTTTTTGTCAGTATTTGTAAACTTTGTAAGGTCCATATTACGGAAATGAGATGCTGTTGCTAATAGGGTACACACGAGCAAGATACAGGCTGTAACAAAATCTACTGATAAAGTTGAAGGCATTGTAGAGAATGTTTTGAGAGACAACTGAGGATAGGAAGCCATATCTGAAATCATCTGACGGAGGTACACAGTGCTGAAACTTTAGGAGCCACTGCCTGTCATGAGGTAAATGTTTTGGCGGGAAGTGTGAGTCGGTAAATTGCCATGCTATACATAGTGGTCTCTCTTTGTGTTGTGACAGGTAAAGATGTGTTGGATGCCATCTGGCATCCTGAATACTTTCAGGCCCATTGTGAGTTCTGATTTCATTCATCAGCAAACAAACTCTGCTGCCAAAGGGGTTACCTAGTGGGAGATATTGACTCCTTTTACTTCCATGCTCTGTAGCATTCTTGGATGATGCTTCTGGAAATGGGTTCCTGTACTCGACTCGTCTCTTAAGAGACCTTGTACAACTCCTTTACGTTTCTCAGCACCATTTTGTTATGTCCCTTTTACAGGGCGAGTCAAAAAGGACTTAAAAATTTGGATAAATTTGAGATAACTTACAGTATTGGTAAAGGTATCGTTTTGTAGCAAACAACCTCAAGATCCACATAAAAGTGTTAAGTGTCATTTTGGTTCGATGTGATTACCATTTGTGATGCAGCAAACGTCCCACCAGTAATCAATTTCTTCCCACACCCGTTGCAGCAAATCTGGTATAACTTGTGTAATGGCAGCAAATATTCAAATTTTCAGGTTGGCTATGTTATTTGGTAGAGGAGGAACATACACATGATCAGAGAAAGAAATCCAGTGGTGTCAAGTCTGGGGTGCGAGGTGGCCATGCAATTGGCCCAAGACCAATCCACTGATCTGATAAGAGACTATTGAGAAAGCCTCGAACTTCCATGAGGAAATAAGACAGTTCACCATCTTACTACTAGTAAACCACCCCACCTCTGTCATCTTCATCGATACGTGGGATTAAAGTTTTCAAACATATCCACATACACAACACCGGTGACAGTTTTCTTCACGAAGAAATATTTCTCGGGCCAAGAGTAAGTTGTAGGCTTTCTTGGAGGTTCTTTAGTGTATTTGGTGTGAAATTTATGCCAAAAAGTTGTTGCAGAGTTTGTTTCAAGGAAGGATGGGGGTTGATGCATTATTTGAATAAAACTTGAGGTTCTTTGCTACAAAATGACGTCTACTGATTATGTAAGTTACCTCAATAAATTCTATATCATTCCAAAGTTGTTAAGTCCTTTCTGACTCGCCCTGTATAAATAAATCAGACTAATGCTTGCTAACATTTATTACTTCCGACAAGTGATAATCTCTGTGTAAATGTTGCACTAGTGTATTTTAAGGCTGTGGTAAAAAAAAAAAAAATTAAAAGCTTTAAAAAGACAGTGCGAAACCTGTTGGCATGTTCTCCGCGATGAGTTCTTTGACTTACCTAGAAGACACTGGTTACAGTCAATTACAGCATTTTCATTTTAGAATCATATTTATGTCATCTTCAGCCATCATCTTATGAAACTAAGAGAATCAGTTTTTGGGTAGTGTTGGTTGGGGTAACTTGGATGTAAATGACAATGTTTTTCATAATTCTTAATCTAACCTTCTCACATATTCGAATTATATATATTTAATAATTTGTGTTCACACAGTGATACTGCCCTTTTGAAATAAGTGTTTTTCCTAACAAAGCAGTGAAGATTTACAATTGAAAAGGTGCTGTTGAGAAACCAGCTGTGATACAATAACAAGACAGAAATATGAGTCACATTTGCTGCAGCTCCTTCTATAGGCTGTTCCTTATTGTCCTCACCCAAAGCTCTACTTCCATTTGGAAGTACTTTTCTGCAGTTATTTGCTTTGTTTCAGGATTACGGGAATGGAATATAAGAGTGTACATTCTATAAATAGTATAGCCAGGCCTGAAAGATTTGAACTTGACATGATGACTGCAACTCAGCCTTCTTGTTAATGCACAGAAAAGGCCATCCTTTCAATAAACAGCTTACATTTTACAAAGCTATTTAGTGTCTTTCCTTCAGCATATACTGAATGCTCATTTCCTTTGCTCTTCCATTCTAACAAATAATCAACAGTACTTACACTGATGCAAACCAATAGCTTCAGAGTCTGAATTTGGATTTCTGATTGTAAATAACTATCATTCTTGGCTTCATACAGAAACATGGCATTTGAATTTGGAAATATTTTACTGTTTTACATGACCAGTTCATGAATGTTTACATAGAAGGGATACCAACATGCATTACTAAGACCTGACACTGGATGTGGTCATACCATTCACAGTTTACATAGAAGGGATACCAACATGCATTACAAAGACCTGACACTGGATGTGATCATACCATTCACAGTTCTGAGACAAATGATAATGATAGTCTGAAATGTACTTACAATGTGGCCTATAACACAATGACAGTGTCTGTGCTATTCTTTTTTTATGACTGCTTGATGGCAGTTTAATAAGAAATTGAACATTTAATTTTTGAGTCTTAACATAGGTAACATAATACACTACCCAAACAGCCAGCTTATGTAATAGATTATACTGTATCAACAATCACTGAGATTTGCACTCTTTTAGAGATTACTATAAGCATTGATTAAATATGTTCATTTCACAAGAGTAATATCCAAGAAATCGTAAACAAGAACAATAGAAAGTCAGTTTTCTCCATGATTCACTGGAAAATACAAGTTATTGAAGGCACCTGCACAACAGGTGCTCATGATATTCAATAAATTTAACTATGCACAGTAAATGAGGGAGATGGTTATAGAGGGCGTAAACCAAATGTAAACAGATCACAACAATAACAGCCAGAATACCAGATCAAATTACACACGTAATCATTAAAGATTTGGGTTCTGTTGGCAAAGGGTCAGCTTCATTCAACACAAACAAAACACTATGCAGTAGCATCCACAAAATTTATTAGCCATATTAATGCATTATGATTCTCAAAAGCTTTAAAACAAAAAAGTGACACGACTGAATTCATTGAGGGCATGGCTGTTCTGTCCATGGTTACTCAGCATACAACACAAGAAAAGGATCTGATACAGAAAGAAACACACACACACACACACACACACACACACACTGTACAGCTGCTAGTTCATTTCAGTTAGTGATTATATGGTGTATCAACATATGCACAGATGCCGGTGAGATGACTAACAATATACAAATTTAAATCAATTACATTTGTCGCTACATGTAAGGCTAATGACATTTACTTCTGTCTGCATTTTCATATTCCAACACATCTGTTTCAGATACATCAAGCTGACAGATCAAATATACGAATTAGTTTATAGTAGTTAAATGCAAAAAATCTGTCTTTCACTGAATTTAACAATTTTCTGAATGAGATTATAGAAGGTGGTTTAATCTAACGTCTGCTGAGGAAAATGATTGGAACTACAACAGTAATAATAAATCTGAAGTATATATCTCACTTGGATTCTTTTTTTACTTTGTTAAGTAACTTGAACTAAAATCCTGAAGTAATTACACATTGTTCTTTATGTGTAGTCAGATTAAATTTCATTGTCACTGTACCTTTAAACAATATCAGATAAAAATGCACATCACCTTTCACATGTAGAGCGGAACTAATAATACTGTATTATGGAACATTAAATACATGAGTTTATACCACTGTATCTTACATGTAAGACATGCCATCTCAATCATACAAGCTGTTTACATGAAGAATGCAAATTAATCAACAGTGCAATAAACAATTGAGGCATACAAATTTGAAGTAATAGTTCAGCACAATATCAGAAGGAGGTACTGCATGTACTTTGTTGAATGGGTAACATGTTTGTCATTTCCTCATCCGTGTAGAAATTTAGTACTGATCACAGAAATGTGAAACACCCAAATGTTGAAAATGCTACTCAATATCATGTCACACAAACCAGACATTCTTGTTGAATAAACAAATGATTTTCAGCAGTAAACATTATTTCTCCATCATGTTGCCAAACTGTACGAAAAGGTGTGAAATGCTGATTTAGCATTACATAAGTATTGTCATTTTTAGGCAGATGATAATATAATTCCAGTGTTTCTAATGACTTTCACCTTTCTTCCCAGCGACTCTCTTAAAGTCACCCATTTTTGTAGTCGATATAGCTGAACCAATAAATGAAAGATATTCAATTTGAGTCGTTTCACTTCCAGATTGATTGTCTTTGATGAATAGTTGAATATTTTGAACATTCTGGAACTTTACAAACTTTAAGTTTATAGGCTTCCCTTCGAGGTCACTTGGTGTAAGTCTGAAACAATTAACATGAAATTACTTTAAATATTTTCATCAAAGATACACTAAGACTTAATTACAGTGGGTCCAGTTTCAAATCACAAAAAATGGAGTTACAAAAATATAATTGCTATTTTAAAAAATGTCATTAACGACAGTTGAAAAGTGAGAGCTTCAACTGTAATACCTTGTTCTTCAAAAACAATTGAACCCCCCCCCCCAACACACACAAATAGACGGAAACTCAGAAATACTTGGATGGCAGCAAACCTTTCAGTGCACCTCATTCGTTCATGACCTGTATCAAAACAATATTGTAATATTTTTTGTGTGACCACCAGAGCGAGCGAGGGAGAGAGAGAGATGCTTGTGGATGGAAATAAGTAAATACCAACAATTTCAAAAGACTCGATATCATGCAAATCTTCCACATTAGCACCACTGTGGAAAAATTTATATCTGAACTGATGGATGCATTGGGACTATACAGGGTGAGCCTGAACTGTGATAAAATTTCAGTGTTGTTCAGGGATATTTTATGAGTATTTTGGTCTAAGGAATCCATAATATTTAATGGCTCAATACAGAGTAATTGAATTTTGTTTTATTTCTTGTCCCTATTTATCCTTATATCTGTATTGCAATGGAAATATTTGCCCAACATTGCAAATGTCAACAATATGCACCGTATATGTCTTTTTTTTGTAAACAAACTCGTTCTATTTGCTCTCAGTACTTGCTGCTGACAACACTAACGCTCATTTTACTCCTCGCCCTCAAGCTTTTATTCAATATTGCTTGGTTCTGTCTTTGGTTTGTTCTTCTGGCAGTATTAGTTGTACATTTAACAGTGATACACAGCACTATAGATAGGTTTACTGCGGATAAGTTAGCCAATATGCACTCTGTGTATGTGTTCTCTGAAAGAAACAAAATAGTGGTACAACAAGCCTATGATTAACTGTTTGCAGAGCAAAACTAACCTTATTACAGTACTTTTGCATCTGACTGCTGTTGAATTACTCCATATTTTATGTTGTACATTAAGAAACAAAGGTAAACTGGGATAACAAACTGAATACATTGTATTTACATTGTTACTCTTGAAAGACCCACTGGAGCCTATTGGTCCCTGTACTAAGATACTCAAGAAATATCCCTGAACAACATCTGAAATTTTGCCAGAGTAGTTCTTGTATAGATACACACACACACACTATGTGATCAAAAGTATCCGAACACCCCAAAAAACATATGTTTTTCATATTAAGTGGACTGTGCTGCCACCTACTGCCAGGTACTCTATCAGCAACATCAGTAGTCATTAAACATCATGAGAGAGCAGAATGGGGTGCTCTGCGGAACTCACTGACTTCGAACGTGGTCAGGTGATTGGGTGTCACTTCTGTCATACGTCTGTACGCTTGATTACCGCACTCCTAAACTGTTTCCGATGTGATAGTGAAATGGAAATGTGAAGGGACATATACAGCACAAAAGTGTACAGGCCGACCTCGTCTGTTGATTGACAGATACCGCCGACGGTTGAAGAGGGTCATAATGTGTAATAGGCAGACATCTATTCAGACCAACACACAGGAATTCCAAACTCCAAGTACTATGACAGTTAGGCGGAAGGTGAGAAAACTTTGATTTCATGGTAGAGTGGCTGCTCATAAGCCACACATCACATTGGTAAATGCCAAACGACTCCTCGCTTGGTGTAAAGAGCGTAAACATCAGACAATTGAACAGTGGAAAAATGTGTGGAATGACGAATCATGGTACAGAATGTGGCGATCTGATGGCAGGGTGTGGGTATGGTGAATGTCTGATGAACATTATCTGCCAGCATGTGTAGTGCCAACAGTAAAATTCGGAGGTGGTGGTGTTACAGTGGTGGTGCGTTTTTCGACGGGATTGCATCCCTTGTTGTTTTGCGTGTCACTACAGCCACTTTCAAAACACTGTCCATAATATAGCAACACATCATCATGGCTCTAATTAAATTTAAGAAGACTACTTGTACAGTATACATACACTAACAATGCCAACATTGTTCTGAAGTAGCTGGCCAGATGACATCTGGCATGTCAGAAATATGTGAGATCACCTGGACAATGACACATTAGACACTGCTTTGAAAAAGAGAGAGAATTTTGTGAAGTTCACTTCATTGCAATTATCTATGGACTAATACAATAGAATGATGTGAAGAAACTGTCACCACAGTGTGTGTCAGGTTATTCTCCATTCACAGTTCACTCATTACAACAGGTTTGGTGGCTGTGACTATTCTGAGTGGTTTACTTGAGTATCAGCAAAATATGTCAAGAAGTGAGATTGCATGACTTGTAATATCATGCAGTTGTGAGCCCCAGAACAATGATGTACAAGGGTACATGCAAATAAGCTATGAAAAGTGCTATGATGATAATGGAAGCTGAAGAAAAGGATTAAAATTTGTGCCATGGCTGGGACTCGAATCCAGGTCTCTTTCATTGTAAAAATACAGCAACCAGCCACTTTTTAATGCGTTTTATTTATGCCAATATGCGTTTCGGGTTTGCACCCATCTTCAGCTGGCAAATTACATGGATCTTCAGTTACTACAGTAGTACAATCTCGACAGCAGTTTGGATGCTGCAGCAGGCCTGTGCAAAAGCAACAATTCCAATTATTTACTTCAATTTTGCGAGTTTAAAGTTACGCACTATCAATTGTTCATTTTCCTTACATTCTCCTCTCCTTGTTTTTTCTTGGCTTTTCTTCTTTCTTGCAACAACACAAACACTTTTTAACACGTATTTTACACAGGCGCACTGCGTTATCCGCCATGTTGTCGACTGACAGTTTTTGTTTACATACAAACGGTTTATCTATGGACAGAGTTATATTTTTCGAAAGTGTTGAGGTTATAAGATAAGCTACTGTTTTCTAAACATTGACTTGGGTGACAGAAGTATTCTAAGTACAATGTATACAAATTTTTTTTTTTTGTAGTATTGAAGATAATAAACTAACATAACACATTTATACAACGCAGTAATTCATACTAGGCAGGAATGCTGACTCTTACACCACCACAGCACTATGGACATCATTGCTGCACGAACTGCCCAACTCCAGTGTCCTCCCCAACACAAACTTCAATTCATATTGGGGAAGATTTAATTATATATGAAAACTTCTGTTCATTTCTTCACACAACAGGGAGAGTGTCAGCTATCTCAGAGATGTAAACAAATTGCTTCAGATTGGTCATCCACTGACAACAGTTTGTCATTTGATAAGATGACTTCTTCAACCAACATCAAACAAAGGAGAGATCAAGTGCTAACTGCAACAGTTATGGCAAAACACTCCTTAGGAGGTCATATACCTACTGTGCCTGCATTCACATAGATCACTGACCACTTTCCACTGACCAATCTATACTAGGGATGGAGAGCATAAAGAAATATCGTGGCAGAGAATGATCTTGAGACAAAACTGTTGTGTGTTCACAAGACACAAACCTGTTAACAAGAGCCTCTCCAGAACAAGAGCCTGGAACAATCGATTGGACAGCCCCAAAGCACTTCATATACATTAAAATCCTCACAAAGGAAAAAGGATGGGGAAGTTAAGTGGTAAGATTAGTAGGAATCTCTACATCAACTGGTTCATTGTGAGACAAACAGAACACACACTAATGATATGATGCATGTATATTATTATAGTAACTGCTTGTAGGCTAGTGTTGGCAGGAAAACACAGTGAGTGGACTGCATCAAGAACAGACAGCTACTATTCTTTCAGTTCCCTTTCCACTTCATTCATCTGTGTGGAGGCTACAACCCCTTGGCATGGGGATGTCATACAATTTACGCATTTTTTATAAACACAAGCCCGAAGTTCTGCCCAGTGCTAGAAGTCCGATTTCCTCTACATGTGGCCTGAATTCATTTGTTTCCCACTAATATAATGGGGGCCATTTTATTTGTGAGTATTTTATTTTCTTTGCTCCTATCATATTATCAATGGGGTGGTGACATGAGAGAAAAAGAGGGAGGGTTTGAGGGACTTGCTGGTTCCCTCTGGCAGATTTTGTTGCCAATAATGACTATACCTCTATTTTAATTGGATTCGGTATCCAACTTTCATGCAGCATTGCCTGATGGTTATGGTTCATTTATTTTCATTTGCAAACTGTTCAGAATATAGTCATGGTTCAGTGCTGTGAACACACTACTTAACTTGGTCTCTGTGCCAATAGGACTGAATGTTCAGCTTTTGAATACAGCATGCTCTTACCATAGCATTTTTTTAAAATTATTTATTTACTTCTCTATGTCTGTTATCACTGCACAGGCATAGTATTACAGTGCACCAGCCAAATCTGTAACCACTGATAAACAATATGAGCTATTTTCAGAGTCTAACAATGATGGCTGCACAAAGTATATGCTGGGCACATTTAGACAGCGTGCAGTTGCTGCCTAGCTGACAGTCAGTATGGATCATTCTTGCATTTTTTAATGTTATACTGACATTAAACTAAGTTCACACAGGGTATCAATTACAAAAATTAATACTTGGATGTTGTTTTGTCAAAGGATGATTTTTATTCAAGTTTTTCACCTATTAAAACAACATATATAAGCTACAATTTGTCACTACTCAAGTAGAATGATCTAATAGTTATCATCCAGATTCTTCAGCTTCAGTTAAAAGCTATTAGAATTGATACACAACATAAGTGATAAGATGTACACAAACCGTGATTTTGGTCACAAGATAAGTTACAGCTGACTGGGTGGGAGTGCTACATAGTGATAGACGCTCTAGGACATGGTCTTCTACACAATCTATGGATGTGACCAATGAACTCTCAATCAAACTGAATTTTATTGTATTTGATTGTGTAGGATTAGTGTGTGTACATTAAATGTACATGTTGGTTGGTTGGTTGATTTGGGGGAGGGGATCGAACAGCGCAGTCATTGATCCCATCAGATTAGGGAAGGCTGGAGAAGGGAGTTGGCTGTGTCCTTTCAAAGGAACCATCCCAGCATTTTCCAGAAGCGATTTAGGGAAATCACGGAAAACCTAAACTGGGATGGCCAGACATGGGTTTGAACCGTCATCTTCCCGAATGTGAATCCAGTGTGCTAACCACTGCGCCACCTCGCTTGGTAAATGTGCATGTAATTCAGGACATGTCAAAAACAGAAAACATCCATTATCATGTACTTCCTAACCATTTTTATTACATTCTAAAATAATTGATTATACACTGAAGAGTCAGAGAAACTGGTACACCTGCCTAATATTGTTTAGGACCCCCGCAAGCATGCAGAAGTGCCAGAGCATGAAGTGAAATGGATTCTACTAATGTCTGAAGCAGCGTTGGAGGGAACTGACACCATGAATCCTGCATGGCTGTCCAGATATCTGTAAGATTATGAGGGGGTGGAGATCCCTTCTCAACAGCACGTTGCAAGGCATCCCAGATACGCTCAATGACATTCATGTCTGGGGAGTTTGGTTGCGAGCGGAAGTGTTTAAAGTCAGAAGAGTGTTCCTCGAGCAACTCTGTAGCAATTCTGGACGTGTGCGGTGTTGTATTGTTTTGATGGAATTGCCCAAGTCCCTCGGAATGCATAATGGACATGAATGGATGTAGGTGATCGGACAGGATGCTTACGTGCATGTCACCTGTCAGAGTCGTATCTAGACATATCAGGGGTCCCATGCAACTCCAACTGCCCCCCCCCCCCCCATCACATCATTACAAAGTCTCCACCAGCTTAAAGAGTCCCCTGCCAACAAGCAGGGTCCATAGATTCCTGAGGTTGTCTCCATACCCATACATGTCCATCTGCTTGATACAATTTGAAACGAGACTTGTCTGACCAGGCAAAATGTTTCCAACCATCAACAGTCCAATGTTGATGTTGACGGTCCCAGGCGAGGTGTAAAGTTTTGTGTCATGCAGTGATCAAGGGTACACAAGAGGGGCTTTGGCTTTGAAAGCCCATATCAGTGATGTTTCGCTGAATGGTTCGCACATTGACACTTGTTGATTGCCCAGCATTGAAATCTGCAGCAATTAGCAGAACAGTTGCACTTCTGCCACACTGAATGATTCTCTTCAGTCGTCGTCAGTCCTGTTCTTGCAGGATCTTTTTCTGGCCGCAACGGTGTCTGAGATATGATGTTTTACTGGATTCCTAATATTTACGATACACATGCGAAATGATCATACAGAAAACCGACTATAACACCACGTTCTAACTCATTTAAATCTTGACAACCTGCCATTGTAGCAGCAGTAACCAATGTAACAACAACGCCAGACACTTGTCTCATATAGGCGTTGCTGACCGCAGTGCCGTATTCTGCCTGTTTACATATCTCTGTATCTGAATACGCATGCCTAAATCACTTTCTTTGGTGCTTCATTGTCAATAACAATATATACAAATTTAATGTTAAAAGTACTCTTCAATACTGCAAAATTCCCCTTCCACCAGTGTCTTTGAGGTTCTTTGGAAAGTTAGTGTCATATAGGAATTTAGGCACAAGGTGTATGGTGGGCGCATATAGACAAGGTGCAGTTGCTGTGTAATCAGGTCATCCTCCAAGCATTGTCAGTCGATGGTGTATGCTTCATATATCATTCTTCCTCCGTGTGTAGTGGGTGTGTACACTAGCATTTTTAATCCATTCTGTGCTACCTTTTTTTACATATATTATTGTTTTATATACATACAAATATGTAGAAGTTAAGATGCTTACATTTTTAAGCAGTTTCTGCGTGTTTCAGAAATCTCTTCTTAAAATGATCCTAATTGCTTTTTTTGTAATGTGAACACACTTTTTATTTCTTGAATGTTAGAGTTTCCCCACTCTGCTACTTAATACTGCATGTATGGTTCGAACAGTCCGTGGTATACAGTGCACAGAATCCGTTTCTGTGCATACTGTGATAGCTGCTTCATTATGAATATGACTGATCTGAGTTTCTTATGGACAGAATTAATATGCTGTTTTCATTTCAGCGCATTATCGATAACAGTACCCAAGAATCTGAAGGATTCTAGTTCTTCCAGCATTGTTTTATCCAGTCTAATATCCATGCGTGCACTCTTCTCTCTGTTTTTGAACATGGTGCACACACACATGCTTTTTTAGGTTTATAACCAGTCCATTTTGCAAGAGCCCTCAAGATGTGATATTTGCAGAAGCATGTGATCTTTTCTCAAGCTGTTCACACTTTGGTAACTGTTTAGTATAGTCATCTCGTGCGTACGTCCCCACCCCCCCCCAACTCTTACATCTTTAACAAACAGATTAAATAGCAATGGCCCCATTACTGATCCCTGTGGCACTCCATGTCTGGTGGCTTTGGTTTCTGATAAATGTGTGTTCCCTTACTGATATATATCATTTCCTGTTGCATACATATGATTCCATCCACTCCCCCACTTTCCATTGAATATCCTAGTTTTCCAATTTTTGTATCAGTATTTAATGGTCAATCTTGGTGAATGCTCTGAAGAGATCCAGAAACATTGCAGAAAAAACTTTTTTTCTGTCAGATTGGCAACTGCTGATTCTAAGAATTTACCATTTGTGAAACTGTGCTGCAATGGTTCAAGAAAGTTATGTTTATCCAGATAATCAGCTAATCCATTATATGTCAGCATTTCCATGATTTTTAAGAGGCCTGATTCTGTTGGGATCATTCTTTCTTGTATAATACTGGCACCATCCTGTTTATCTTCAGTTTTTCTGAAAAAGGTTCACTTATGATAGAGTTGTTCACTATATCCGGCAATGGTGTAATTATTAGATTTGCACTCATACTAGCTTTATCATGTGATTTGATATTTCATCAGCTGATTTCTTATACTTCAGTTCTTGTACAGTTTTCCTCAGTTCATCTTACGCAAATTATTCGAAGTAAATGGTTCTGCCCCTTTTTTATATCGCTTTGTAACCTTTTTTCCAATCTTTAGTAATGTAGTTATCACTGAATATATTACCTACCTCTCTACCATCTGTAACCACTGTGTTGTCTATTTTCATTGACCTAATCTCTGTTTGATCCACTTTTTCCTTTCTGTCAACATTAATTATATTTCAAACTGACTTTAACGTTTTTTTGAGTTCATTATGGCATTAATTGCTCTTACCTTTGTTGGTTGGTTGGTTTTGGAGGAGGAGACCAGACAGCGAGGTCATTGGTCTCATAGGATTAGGGAAGGACGGGGAAGGAAGTTGGCCATGCCCTTTCAAAGGAACCATCCCGGCATTTGCCTGGAGTGATTTAGAAAAATCACGGAAAATCTAAATCAGGATGGCCGGACGCGGGATTGAACTGTCGTTCTCCCACATGCGAGTCCAGTGTGCTAGCCACTGCGCCACCTCGCTCGGTCTTACCTTTGTTCTCTTATTATTTTTCCATATTATTTTTGCAATATTTTATGATTTTCAGCTTTGCCCCTCTCTCTGAGCCTGCAGCCCTTATGTAGTTCCATTATTTCACTGGCGATCCACTGTATTAGATGTCGCAGCTTTTCTTGTTTCTTTACTTCAGGGAACACTACATTAAAATAGTGTTTAATAGTTGTAATAAAGAAATCATACTTTTTGTTTACATTCTGCATCTGTAGGGCTTCGACCAGGTTTCCCTACTTAACATTGTTCAACACATGTTAACATTTTGGTCATTAATGATTTTGATTTCTTTGGTTGTTCGTTCTGAGTCTGACACTATGTCATTACTACAGCAGAAGCCAATCAGCTGCCCATGATAATCGGATATTTCTGTTTGGACTACATGAGACATAATTACACCTACTAATATTAGTAATGATGTTGTCAATAGCAGTCTCACTTCAATCACTCTTGTTCATGCAGGTGGTGTTGCCTCCTTATTATACTGTGTTAATAATTTGAAATCTTGTTTTGTTCTTGCTCCTTTTCTGATGTCAATATTGAAGTCTCCACGTAAATTTTTTTTCTTCATTTAAATTCTTAGCAAGGTGGATTTTTTTCCTTCAGATGCTTATCTTGCCACCCAGTAATATGTTCACACAAAACACACTTAAGTCATCTGTCACTGTAAAAGTAATTTCAAAGTCTTTTCTCAGCTACAGGTAACCTCACATATTTATTGTTTAGTGTTTAGAGGCTTTCCTGTTTTAATATACACTAAAGTGCTAAAGAAACAGGTATAGGCATGCATATTCAAATACAGAGATATGTAAACAAGCAGAATACTGCGCTGTGGTTGGCAATGCCTAAATAAGACAAAAAGTGTCTGGCACGGTTGTTAGATTGGTTACTGCTGCTACAATGGCAGGTTATCAAGATTTAAGTGAGTTTGAACGTGGTGTTATAGTCGGCACACAAAGCGATGGGACACAGCCTGTAACGGGACATCTTCCTCTCGTATTACTTTTCCTCAATATTAGTTGTCAATACCAGTATTATTTTTCGAATTCTGGTCCTGTCAATATTATTTCAGTTGCTTTGCTGAAAACTTTCATATAATTTTATACACAGAAAGTTATGTTTCAAGTTAAAATTTATGAAAACTAATTACACTATAAAATATTTTTATTTTAATGTTATAATCGATAAATACTGTTTCTGAATGGACAGTTAAAATTATTTTTTTTAGAAACATTTCAAATTACTAATTATTTGCACACTTAAAATTTCTATTATTAATTACGCAATCCTGTACTGTTTACTTTGTTTATTTCTGGATTCATTTATGAAATAATCGAATTTAATAATGTAACGAAAACTAGTAGGAACTCATTTGTTAAGAAAAATTGTAAACCCTTTGGGATCTTGTTATTTTCGCAGAGTGTGGGAGTCGTATGCTTGCCTCTGATGTGATCGGACATTTTTCTGTATAATAGGTGCGAACAATGTAATTTTGGCTTCGTTAATGTGAAAAATCAAAATACTGTATGATATACTAAAAGTGAGAAAATCAATGGAAAGTATATTTATGTAAAAAATTCTGCAACAGCAATTTCCAATTTATTTAGTTCAAACCAACCGTGAGGACCTGATGTTAGATTCTCAGCTTCAAGAATCAGACCCCTAGACAAGAAGAACAGGAGCCATCTTGATACAAGCTAACTAAACTTTAAAGTTTATTGTAATCTTCGCTCCTCTTAAATCTTCATAAAAGACTTTATTAATTGCTTGGCTTGGGCATTGTTTAAGGTGGACAATAGTTGGAAGAATGAAGGAGATTACAAGCATCTCCAAGTAGCAATGAAGTGGGGATTTTCCCATACGACTATTTCGTGAGTATACCCTGAATATCACAAAACCAGTAAAACATCAAATCTCCGACGATGCTCTGGCCAGAAAAAAATCCTGCAAGAACAGGGCCAATGACGACTGAAGAGAATCGTTCAACATGACAGAAGTGCAACCCTTCCACAAATTGCTGTAGATTTTCATGCTGGGCCATCAACAAGTGTCAGTGCACGAGCCACTCAATGAAACATCATTGATATGGGCTTTCGGAGCCGAAGACCCACTCTTGTACCCTTGATGACTGCATGACACAAAGCCTAACGCCTCCCCTGGACGCCTGTCAATATGGACATTGAACTGTTGATGACTGGAAACATGTTGCCTGGTCGTACAAGTCGTGTTTCAAATTGTATCGAGTGGATGGAGACAACCTCATGACTCCATGGGCCCTGCATGTCAGCGGGGGACTGTTCAAGCTGGTGGAGGCTCTGTAATGGTGTGGGGTGTGTGCAGTTGGAGTGATATGGGACCCCTCATAAGTCCATATATGACTCTGACAGGTACGTAAGCATCCTGTCTGATCACTTGCATCCATTCATGTCTATTGTGCATTCCAGCGGACTTGGGCAATTCCAGCAGGACAATGAGACACCCCAGACGTCCAGAATTGGTACAGAGTGGCTCCAGCAACACTCTTGAGTTTAAACACTTCCGCTGTCATCAAACTCCCCAGATATGAACATTATTGGGCATATCAGGAATACCTGGCAACATGCTGTTCAGAAGAGATCACCCCCTCATACTCTTACGGATTTATCGACAGCCCTGCAGGATTCATGGTGTCAGTTCCCTCCAGCACTTCTTCAGACACTGGTCGTGTCCATGATACATGTTGTGGCACTTCTGCGTGCTCACAGGGGCCCTACATGACATTATGCAGGTGTACCAATTTCCTTGGCTCTTCAGTCTATGTGTAGAAACTTCATCACCTTTTGGTTAGATCTACAGAAGTAACTGGATAAGACATAGTCCTTTGTTAGGTTAGCTACCTGACTTTCAGTTAGCCCACATTCACTGATACATGGTCTGGCTGTATCTCACTTATAAATATTTCTACTGCATGTTTCTTGTTATTAATGTATTTAATATTTTAATGTAGTGCTGTTACGCTTTTTTTATTTTGCTGACTTACATGTTGTGGGCTGCATTCTTAGAACACATTCTACAGCCCCTACTTTTTGTGTGGTGGTAATATTTTTTTTTCTTTTTCTCAGCTGTAGCACCTGATTTCACCCCCCCCCTTCCCCCTCCCAGTCATGCCATATTAGTTCCCCTTGCTTCTGAGTATATTGCAGACATTTGTAGACATTCTGCTGGTGTTACTGACCCCCAATCTACTCAAATTCATGCCATCCTTTCCTAGGCAGTTTTCACATAGAAATTTGCTAGGGCCAATGAAAACTGCCCCAAGATGGTAACACTGTAATTTGATGGCACAGTTTATTTTGGAGATATATTTATTACTCACTCATCAGATTCACGAGGTGGTCAGTATCAGCTAGAATCCCGCATAGATACTTCTTTCCAAACAAATTCGTTCCGATGTGTATAACGACACCTCTGTAATTACGCTTTGTTTCAGAATCCGATTTCATAGTCACTTGTTTTCCATTTACCATATATTTAAAATGTTTATCCAATTGTTGCTTTCTAATTCCCGGCCTCATTTCCATTTTGCAGTTGGTGACAGCGATATCTTTTTTAGCATCAAGTCGCCAATTATTAGTGTCTCATTTTCGTGCCCTTGCGTGGCTGTGGTCTTGTCTTTTCTTTTACTCTCTGTCACTACCTTCCAGTTACATTATTTATCTACAGATTTCAGGTTTGCTGAGTTTATCGCCATTTGATAGAGTTCTCTCTCTCTCTCTCTCTCTCTCTCTCTCTCTCTCTCTCTCTCTCACTCATTCACTCATTCACTCATCCCCCCCCCCCCCCCACACCCACACACACACACACACACACACACACACACACACACACACACACCACCTCTCATCACTCGCCTTTCACATTCATTTTTTGCCTTTTTAATGACACTAAAGTATCACTTCACTTGCCTATCGGCTAGGGATTGGACGGCGAGGCGCACCGACTCGAGCGCACTGAGAATTCCTTCACTTCTGCTTCTCCAGCGGTTCTTGAGAAACGGCGTGGCGGCGCATGTCGCTGCCTGCACGTTCACCGAGACAACATGCACCGGAGTGGTTATTTGAACTAACTGCCGACACAAGACAAACACGCTCGCGGCTCGCTGTGCTCGTAACTCGTATGTCTCGCGTTTCACTGAATAAAGTAGTGATTCAAATAAATAAGGATACACGAAAACGACAGTCAAGCAGCTGGCAATACTTTATGGAGAATACGCATCTTTGTTACAACATTTGCTTTAAGAAGCTCCATAATGTTTCAAAAAATACAACAGGCACGATTAGACTTCTTACATTACACAATTTATCGAACAATAAACACCGACATCCACTGATACAGGGACTCAGTTCTTCTCACAATGTGAGGCAGACAAAATAACAAGGTATGTATGGCATCCATTAAAATCGCACAAAATGGGAATTTCGTGCAAAAGGTCGGATAGTACCTGAAGCAGTCCTCCGTGGTTCGAAAGCTTATTTTTAAATCAGGCTCCGACATACAACCCTAACTCAAATTCAAAACTATCTGAAATTTTGTACGGTGCGATATGTAATTTTATTGGACTAGTTTCTGAGCAAATCGTATCTCCTTGCAGGAGCACTGATCTACATCTTGTATTTCTATTCACAGACAGACGTAAAAGGCAACAAAAACTAGATGCAACACTAGTGGCCATTATAATAGATGATTTTCAACCGCTCTGTCATAGAAGTCCCTGGTTTATGACGTTTTGTTGCACTGTTGGACCCAAAACATTTAACATCAAAACGGGAAAAAAATTATGCCATATGATTGAGGGGAAATAAATTTTTAACTCTGAAGTTCCTTTAACGACTGATATCAGCGCCTTGCTGAATTGTGAGGTGTATATGGCTGTAACTGGTCAGTCCTTTAACAGTAATTTGTGTCTGAAAGCTTTAGCTCTCAAGGCATTCCGTTTCCCAGAAAAGCATACAGCGCCAAATATTAGTGAGCGGTTTCTAAATGGAACATCGAAAACAAAGTTGTAAGCATCACAACTGACAATGTCAGTAACATGACTTCAGCTGTACAGTGTATTCGCAGAGGCTACATAGATATGCAACAGATGTCTAGTTTAGCACACGCAGTCAATTTAGTTGTGGATAGTTCTTTGAACAGCAACAGTGAGCTCTGTATAATGTTGGAAATCACCAGAAAACTGGTTAGTTATTTTAAAACAAGTTGCAATGCTAATGAAAAACTCCACAAGATACTTGATCTAATGAAGAAACCTCTACATAAATTAATTCAGGAAATTGAAAATTGGAACAGTACATTTTATGTGCTATAATTCCTACTAGAGCAAAAGGAACGCATTGCAGCCTGTTTATCATCTTTGTGTTCCGATCTTCAGATTCTCACAGCTGGTAAGTGGTGAATTTTGAACGAATGTTTAAGTGCACTGCAGCCATTACAATTGGTAACAAGTGGCATCTGTTCTGAAAACTATTCCAGCAATGAGACAGCTAATTATAACGGTGTGCAATGGAAAATGGCCTACCATGATAGTGCAAGAGTTACAACAACATCTGCACAACTCACTAATAGCTAGGCTAGGATTAACAGAAACAAGGCAAATTGGAGAAGTTACATTTTTAAAGTAACTATATTATAATAAGGTTACTATACATAAAAAGTAATGATCATTACAGTTACTTTTAAAATGATAGTTTTAACTCAACTGTAAATAACCTCCCCTTCACTGCCCTCTACTTGATACCCCCTTATATGAAAATTCTCTCTTCACATGCACTAGTTGATATGGCTGTATGTATACTTAATAGAGAGTCTTGACTGAAGGAAAGAAGAAGAAATACGCCGGGAAAATTTCAGAAGTCACAACACATGGAGTGTCTGTATATCTGTTGAAATTAGCAAAAATGTTCAAGATCCTGTTGAGTGCATTAGCTAAGTGTATTTTGTCTCTCAAAGCAGAAAAATCTTCCTCTTTGCCATCAAGTACTTCTGCTTCTTCCTGTCTGTGTCTCGTACAGTTGTTTGAAGTGTGGCTTCCAGCAGATGTCCCTTGTTCACACAGGCATGTCGTCGATAAATCCAGTTGGTGTTGACTTTTGGATGGAAGCATGCAAGCAGGATTAGATCTTTATTTTAGTGTCAAACCTCTTCTTCAAACTCAGAACTGCATCTAGCAGAGATCTGCATTGTGTCAGCTTAGTGGATAACACTCAGCTCTTGTTTCAGAGCACTCAATGTTGGGGGAAGGAAACCCATGAACATGTGTTCATGTTGTGGGAAGTTGATAGCCCGCGCCAGTGGCAATGGCGTAGCTACCATAGAGCTAAGCGGAGCAGTGCCCCAAGGCTCCCAAGCTCAAGGAGCCCCTCGGCCTCCATGAACGACGTTCTAAACGTTATATCTTAGCAGAATCAAAAATTTTCGACTTTTTAACTTTTTGGACCATGACCAACAAGCCTCTAACAGCACGAACCGAAATCACAACAATGTCTCCCACCTCCAGAACATAAACGTAACAGGTGTATTGCTTGTCCGCTAAGACGTGGAGCCTGCTGCCGTTCGGGTGTTGTCGGTTGTAGTCGGACTTGCCATGGCTGCCAACCTTTGCAAATTAACAATGAGTGGCTCTGAATTACTAGGGGTGTGTTTGACAACGCACTGTGTGACCACATTTGGATTCAAGTCTCTATGATCATTGTTGCTGCTGCACGTCATTTCTTGTGGGGTTTTAGGGCACAAAACATCTAAGGTCATAAGCGCCAGTATGGGACCATAGAATGCTGGGACCACGAGGGTAAAAAATCGTTGTAAGGTCCAATACAAAAAAGAAAAAACAAATCTAAAACATCAAGACATTACGGAAGAGGATCTAAAAGACGTCAGCAAGACACCGAGTCACCAGGTAGAAATCAAATCTCTCTTGCCATATTACTGCTTTTCAAAAAACTTAAAACGTGAGCCACAGCTTGCATGTCATCCGCTAAAATGCCCGGAAAAGCGGGCAAAACAGCCCGACCATGAGACGTAATTGGCTAAAATAGGGGCAGAGGGTCAGGAAATGTCTGACTGTTAATGGCTGGCTACAGAAAGGACAGCTGGATGCAGGGTCGCCATTCATCAAGTGGCGATGACTAAAGCGGCAGTGCCCTATTCGCAACCAAGCTAACATTACTTCCTCATGGCGAGACGGCCGGGAGGGAGTCGACCAGGCTGTTGGGAGAGGTTTGACTGCTCCGAGTTTGTTCCCATGAAGGGAGCACCAAAGGTCATGCCAAAGTGACATCATACGCTGATAGAGAAAAGTACAAATATCTTGCGAGGGAACAGAGTAAGAGGCGGGCCGACCGAGATCAGCTGCGTCATTCCCAGGCACACTAACATGGCCAGGAACCCACATGAACATCACTTGGGCTCCCCCATCCGAGAACAAATGGAGGCAGTCCTGGATCCATCGAACGATGGGGTGGACCAGATTGGAATCATCTAGACTCTGAAGGGCACTGAGGGAGTCAGAGCAGATCACACAGCGAGTGAGCTGGTGCCTCCGGACGTAGTGAACAGCCCGACAGAGGGCAAAAAGCTCTGGTATAAAAATTGTGCACTGGTCGAGAAGCCAGTATTGAAACTTATCAGCCCCAACAACAAAAGCACAGCCAACACCTTGGGAGGACTTGGAACCATCAGTGTACAAGAATACGCTACCAGCAAGTTGTGAGCGAAGTTTGAGAAATTTGCAGCAATAGGTCAGCTCGGGAGTCGAATCCTTCGGGAACGAGCTGTGTCTGAAGCCAAGGTGGTGAAGGGCTCTCCCCTTTCGGAAAGTGGCAGGAAGTGTGAACTGCAGCTGCTGAAGCAGAAGACGGAAGTGAACACCGGGATGCCACAGAAAAGAAACATACATCTCGTACTGGCGTATTGTATTTAGACGGCGTAAGATAGACGGCCATGCATAGGAGTAGACAATGCATCCATAATCCACCTTGGAGCAGACAAGAGAGAGAGAGGTGGAGGAGGACAATCCGATCAGCTCCCCAAGAGGTACCACTCAATACACGAAGGACATTTAGGGACCGGGTGCGGCATGCAACCAGGTAGGACACATGGGGAGACCAACTGAGTTTCCTAATGAACAGAGCCCTAAGAACTTTGTTGCATCCAGGAATGGGAGAGCATTTTGGCCCAGTCGCAAGGATGGTGGAAGAAACGTCTTGTACTGCCAGAAGTTGACGCAAACGGATTTGGTGGCAGAAAAGCAGAAACCATTTGTGATACTCCATGAACAGAGACAGTCCAGACAATGCTGAAGACAGTGCTGCAGGAGACACGACTGCTGGGAGCTGAAATAAATAGCAAAGTCGTCAACAAAAAGAGAGCCAGAAATGCCAGTTGGAAGGCAGTCCATAATGGGGTTGATGGCACTTGCTCTAAGGAGCACGCCATCGGGTACGTGTGGGTTCCTCCTTATCCCACACCTTTTCACAGGATAACGGGGTGCCTCAGGGCTCTCTGTACAGAGACAAAGTTTGACAGTTTCTGAACCACATATACTGTTTTGATTTTCAAATAAGCAATTTTCCTTGTGACTTAATTTCTGAATTTTCTTTTTATCCAGAAAACCTTTACAGGTAGAGCACCAAATATTAAAATCTGCCTCTGTTGTTCCAACAGAATACAGGAGCCGAACAAGGGTTTCCATCTACATGTGCAGCTTGGCCACATTTTCCACATATTGCACTTCCATTACCTATTGTGATGGTGTGTCCATGGCTTTTAAACAGCAGATTGTGTTAAGGACATGTAGCATCACATTTAGGCTGATATATACTCGAGAATAGTTGGAGAGCTTAAGGTCACAACAAATTAAGCTATAATTTCTAGTTGGCTGCTTGATCACTTCATTACATTTTTGACTTGTAAATGTCTTCCACTCCTATTATATTTCTAAACTGAGGAGCCAAAACATTATGACCACCTGCTTAATGTGTATATATGCAGACTGAAGCCACGAATGAAAATTTGTACCAAGGCCGGAATTTGAACCTGGGTCTCCTGTTCACTAGGCAGCTGCACTAACCACTATGCCATCTTGACACAGAGGCTTTGCACAACTGCACAGACTACCCTAGCAACCTCCTTCCTCAGCCCAAATTCCCATTCACGCCCCAGTCCACTTGTTAAACTCGAACAGCAACAATATTGGAATAGCCCCTCAGCATTGAATGAAATGAGGGATCCTGCCTGAAACATAGGGATAGTACCTGGAACCGTGTAGTTTCATTGGATTCAGGCGTGTTGGTCCACTTTTAGAATTCAATAGAGCAGACATTTCTAGGTGGCATAGATTCAACTAGTCCTTGGCAGTTTACCACAGATGTGTGGCACCGGATGTCTATGTGCAGGCCACATAATAACTGCAAATTATGGGCTGGTGGCTTGTGGGCACAGAGCTGGTGCCTGATAGATGTGTACCATTGGGTTCAGAGTGGCAAAGGCATTAATGTGAGTTCACTATAGAGCTGTCCAAAACACTATCATGATTCTGGCCTTAAAACACTGATAGTTATCCCGCTGAGTAATATTACAATAGGTACTTGGGCCAATGAAATCCTTACCAGGATTGAAGAGAGAGATTAAAATAGCTTCCTACCATGATGTGGCAACTTGTGTTCCTCATATTAAGTTAAAATGGTCAAGTAGGATTTCCTTTGCATTTTGGTGAAGTGCCATAACACACGATCACAGATTTTGCCATGACTTGTTGATATGTCATGTACAACATTGCTGAATCCAGCTCTCACATAGAGAAGTGGGATTTATAAGCTTCAGTGCTGATGGAACTGATATTCGAACTGTGCCTCTCGGTAATTGCTTGGAGGCGACAGGAAGCTGAATTCTGGGCGGCAGTGATTCATGCAAAGTGCTTGATATTATGGTCTGGACAAGGTCTCATCTGGTCAGGAGACTCATTTCTCATTATAGCAGTAACAGGGCAGTTCCTAACTCATCTTGAAATCACCCTCCATTTGTTACAAAAGTTTAACTGAACTGGTGTTTTAACTTTTCTTGCTCCCCTTTATATAACAGCATTTTGCCCTCACTACCCAAAAGGCTGAAAGGTTCTCAGCAGGTGGTGCCTGTCCTTGATCACACAGTGGCATTCTTCATTCAAGTGGTGAACGGATTACCTTCTAATACATGCTAAAGACTTTTGGCATGGGTACATCTGCAGAAATGTGGATCATGTTGGTAATGTCTTTACATTCAAACACAGTCAGCTGTACAGTATCTACTTTGCCTTGCTGAGCACCCATTGAGACAGATTTCTTTCGGGCACTGTTCATACTGGAAGATTAATCCACATCGAGGACTGGTCACTGGAGTGCAAGTTATCAACCACCTCATGTTGAGCAGAATATCTGACAGCTGGAGAGCATATCAAGAGACTGATAACAGTGAACAACCCTACTGAATTGATTAAGTGCATGCTCCACCCCCTGTCCAAGAGACATGTCAATGGTGACATTAGGGCACTCTCAATGGCTCTACCCCTGGAAGAAGTAGTTGCTGAGCGCCATGGCACAGTGAGTGTGAGTGTGTGTGTCAATTCCATAATAGGAGGAACTGCTTAATGAGTACAACTCCGCATGAGGGCAAATATAGCAAACATATTGTTAATATGTGATGCTCATGCATTTATAGGACTGGTGACAAGAAGGAGGTGTGAAGAGTGGTACATATTGTTTACAAAAATAGCCGCTACTCCACTGTTAGACTGCCCACGTCACATGTTGATGACTACACTCTAAACGTTCCCTCCCGTGAAGACACATCAGAGCTACACATAAAGTAGGTCTCCAACAATAAATGCCACTCTGCCAAACCCTTCTGTACTCTGCCTTGATACAACACATCCAGTGAATGCTGTGACATCAGATGCCAAGTGTCGTGCAGTACTAAGGCGGTACTGTTGTGCCATTATATCCAAATAATCGCCCTCTGTTTCTGATATCACACATGGTCAGCGCTGCCCTGGCCTTTAGGATACTGTTTCGTCTCTATAAATTGTTGCCACATCCGAGAAACAACAGAACAATTCACATTAAGCCATTGGGCCTCATCAGTATGCAACTGTCCTGCTTCCATTCTTCTTATGGCTCTCCATCACAGATAGTCTGGTAGGCACCTTCTCTGTGCCATACTGCACCATTGGATTTGGGACTACCTGGAAAACACTACGCCGTTTGATAGGTGACCTGACATCATTGTTGGCGTCGTCGTCCACTGACGGCAATGCCTGTATGATTATATGGTCAATTAGACACAAGACAGGGAAATAGTGGTTCGTTCCTTTAATTTGACACACCAATGTACATTATCTTGAGAAAAAATATTAAAAGACTAGACAGGATTTACGTATCTACTACTAATATAGACCATAATACCTGTCAATCTGAAAGCATAAAAAAATTCTGGTTTTCTTTAATTTTCTTATTTGTATCAAGCATTTACATCACCACTACACTATATCAGCCCTCTGTACCAGATTATTTTTTGTTTGCTTTCAAGTTACTTTCACACTTCACAAAAAATTTTGGGCACATCTTTCTGCGAAGGCAAATAAAGCCTTTGTTTCACAAGTAGTGCATAGTGTTATGTTGGCAGTTGTTTTTGATTTATATAAAAGTTCTCCACTGTATATCTAATTACTGATTTGTCAAAGCGTCTATAAAAACTGGTTTCCTGCAACATCCTCAGCATTCTTCCTTGGCGATTCCACAAAACTATGTAGTTTACTTTGGCGTGCTTTTCTGATATGGCCTATTGTGGCTAGGTTGTGTATAGGCCGCTTGGTACTTGCAATATGTGATGTATCAAGGAAGCTTGACACATTACTTGTATGTAATGTATGTTGTAAAATTGTAATTTAAGTCTGCAGTCCAGCCAATGAAGGAAAATTATGGGAAAAAATTCATAATTTCTCAAATTTTTGTACAATGGTAGGGGGAATGAAACAAATAGCCTGACCGATGGAGTATGAGTGCATGGTCTAAAAGTTTCCATGATGCACAGAATGGAAAACTTCAGATTATTAAAAATAATGTTTAAATGGCATAAAATTAATGTATATTGTTAAACTAGCTGACTAACCCAGCATTTTCCAGGTATTAGTTTTGCCAATTTTCTATTAGTAATGAAAACAAAAAATGGATTGAGCTTGTACTGAAGTATTGAAAAATTTCATTTCCATATGTTTCTGAAAACACCTTCGAAATTACGAAACAGTCATACAAAGAAATATGCATAATATACAAATGTATACAGTATCTATATTAAGAAACATGATCCCAGACAGTTTTTGTATGATGGGCACAGCTGCTTTACGTGTCTACAATGCAATTTTGTAAATGTCTCTATGGCAACGCCTGTTCATAGCTCTATAGACAGCTACTGTCTTCACCTACAGCTGTTCGCATTTGGTGGTTGAAAACTGTCAAAAGTGCTGCCAGGTGTCAGATATTTCATTAATTTGACTTTACTGTACAAATGTCTTAGTAATAAAGAACAAATGTATTAAAACTTCAGGCACGATGTGGCAAGTTTCCATGCACCTTATTGTTTGTGACGCCATACGAGGGTTGCCCAGAAAGTAACACACCACACTTTTTCCTCAGCCGAAAACAATGTTAAGGATGCAAAATGATACGTATGTATTATCTGAAGTCTCTTGATTGAGCATGCCAAGTTTCCATCACTTCTGACACATAGCGTAGCTGCAGGACAGTTTCAAAATGGCGTCTGTAGGTGATTTACATTATAAGCAATGTGCCGTCATTGAATTTCTCACTGCAGACAAAGAAACTGTGGGGAATATTCACAAAAAAAGCTAGTGCAAAGTCTATGGAGCATCTGCTGTTGACAAAAGTACAGTTAGTGGCTGGACGTGGAGGGTGAGGTTATCGGAAGATGGTTCGGCGGAGCTCCACTATTTGCAGTGGTTGGGGAGACCATCCGTGGCTGTCACACCTGACTTTTTGCAGCAAGCTGATGATGTCATTCACTTTGACAGACATAATGGCTCGGCATCTGGTGCTACATCTGTCAATCAGCAAAGGAAATGTGGATGCAATTATCCTCATTCTTGGATATTCAAAAGTGTGTGCAAGATGAGTCCCGCAGTGTCTAACGGTGGATCACAAATCACACAAAAAAAAAAAACATTTGTCTTGATCTGTTGCAACATTTTGAAGTTGAGGGGGGAGGCCTTCTTGTCCCGGATTGTGACAGTTTATGAAACCTGGGTTCACCATCTTCAGCCCGAAACAAAATGACTGTCTATGGAATGGTGCCATTCCCACTCCTCACAGAAGAAAAAATTCAAAGCAACTGCTTCCACCAGTAAAGTCAAGAGCACCGTGTTCTGGGACTGTGAAGTTGTTACTCTCATTGATATGATGCCAAGAGGCAGTACCATAATTCAGCAGCATATGTCAACACATTAACAAAACTAGAGACACGCTCCTGGTGACTTTGGCGCCACAGCAACCCAGGAGATGTTTTGCTCCAACATTATAACGCTCGGCCCCACAGAAGTCTGAGGACTGCTGAACACATTGCGAAACAAGGTTAGACAACGTTACCCCATCCACCTTACAGTCCTGACCTACCCCCCTAGGACTTCCATTTGTTAGGGCCCTTAAAGGATGCCATTTGTGAAAAACATTTTGAGGACAATGAGGAGGTGATTCACACAGTGAAGCACTGGCTCTGCCACCAGGACAAGGACTGGTACTGACAGGGCACACATGCCCTTGTTTCGCACTGGAGGAAGGTCATAGAACAGGATAGAGATTACGGGGAAAATCAGGTGTGTAGATAAAACACCATTCTTTCATGTGTGTAATTCTCATTATGTTCAATAAAGATTTGTTGAAGAAAAAAATGCAGTGCATTACTTTCTGGGCAACCTCTGTATCTCTTGAACTGTGAGTCATACACTTATGCATACAGTGGCAAATGTGGATACTATCTGTGAAATATGTTGTAAATAGAGTTAGTTGTGAAGGAGTAATAATTTAAATATCAAGCACGATGTGGCAGTTTTCATGCCTCTCGGTGTTTATGTCATATCTCCCGAGTTATATTAGGTCAGTGGTTCTTACCCCCACGGTGATTGACGTCTGACAGTCACTGCAAACTGACCAAGCCTATTACAATTAAGGTACATCAGAAATTTCTTGTTAGCAAATATTTCATCTAAACAGTTGTCAACTACATATCAACATTGCACAACTGATACTTAAAAAAGTCTGAGGCCCACAGGTAATAATGGCTAATGATGACTAGCACTCCAAATTTAGTTTTGTAACCAACTTCAAAAATACATCAAATATAAGCAAAAGCAGTAAACATAATAAGATTAATTCCTGAACTGGGACATAAGAATTTGCAGAGTCAAAATCAAGGGTCTATATGCAGTTCATGAAGAGTTTTATGGTTTTTGGTCCTTTTTCCATATCAGCTTTAAGATAACGTCACAAAAAGCGACTATAGGGTGTTTCAGAAAGTTATACCGACCCTTCCACAGCTTGTCTTATGTACCACTGATGATGCAACTGTAGACATATCCGAGGGTGTGTATTTTTCACAATGTGTAATACATATATGAATTACTAACACAAAGAAACACATATGGAAAGATTATACTGAAAACCCTATAGACTGTTCTACAATATTAGAGGGAAACTGAATCTTAACCCTGCTGTATGGTAGCTATAGCGTTCTTCCACGAAAAACGGTTTCCCCAGCCATGATTGCTGCTCGCTTTTCAGTTTACAGACAGACTATACCTCCCCAGCATTTCCTGTCCAGTTCTCTCATATGAGTAGAACAAAATAACATTACTGCACTCATTTCTACACAGTGGAATTATTTTCAGTTTATTAAGTTACACATCCAATCCTTTCCCGCCAAAATTACATAGGTTACTGACAACACCACTTACAAATTAAGTTCTTCTCAGCCATTGTTTATAGGAATGTTTTAGATGAAAACTAACTCAATTGCAAATAAAGACTTACTTAATAACTCCATTCCATTAACATGAGCTCAGTGAAGTTACTTTGTCTACTTACATAAAAGAACTGGACAGGAAATACTGGGGCGATATAGTCTGTCTGTAAACTTGAAAGTGAGCTGCACTCACTGTGGAGGAAGTCACCTATTCTGGAAGAGTGCCACTATCGGTCAGGAATAGTAGTACGTTGTTCATGACACTTCACTGTACCACAGTGGCAGTTAATGGAAGGAGTGACACAGAATCATAATTCAAGCTTGTTTAAGTGATACAAGTGCTATTTAATTGCAGAATTACCAATACCCTGTGCTACAAATTTAAATGCAGTAAATATACAATCAGTACATTTTTCACAGAACACCAACTTTGTTTTAATTTTTTTTTTTTTTTTTTTTAAAAAATCAAGAAGTCGTCTTTGTTTTGTCCTTTTGACATCTTGTAGTAAAGGAATTTGTTGCTCCAGCTAATTGATATAAGTTAAAATTGATTCATCTACATTAAAATCTTAACAGTATCAGTTCCTTGCACAGCAGCAGCAAAACTTGATGCAACGGCCACCTTCTTTTTCCTACTTCTAGCTCAATGTCACTGCCACCTCCAACCTATGTTCCCTTACAAGCATTTCACTTGTTTCAATCTCAGGTATAGAAGTCATCACATCATCATCATCATCATCATCATCACACTGTCTCCTGGAATGTTGCATTTTCAGAAATACAAATTTTGCTACTCCTTCCTTCTCTTTGAACAATGTTGTTTTCATCAGCAACTCATGTATCACAGCCACCATTTGTGAAGCAATTTAACACTGTCTATTGTGTTACAGAATTGCAGGGAGCAACAAACATATGCATAGCCTGTACAAGGCCGAGTCTCATCACTTCCTTCCTCTCAAAGAATGAAACTCACTTCTGTATAACTGCTACTCTGTAGCTGGATTTAATAATGTGTATTATGGCCAGGTCCAGATGTTGCAGATGGCTTATACAGTTCAGAAGAAAGAACACAACATTTACATTCCTCAGAAATTATGTTTCCTTCGGATGTACAGGGCATAAATCAAGAATAAGTCCGATTCCTTCATGCTGCACCCATCTTGGCATTTACATGCATGAAAAAGTCCTAAAGACTTCTGACGTTTCCAGGTACTCATAAGTACAAAGTAGCATTTCAGCTTTTGGAAACACCTGGGAATTAACAGAAGATGCAACTTTGCACTCCCATCGCTATCTACATACAATAGTGTTGTCACACTTACTTTACCTTCTTTACCTCTGTGGCATTTTTCTCTCATAAAGGAATATGATTTTTCAGTAACTTATAAAAGACGCCAGTTTCATCAGTGTTGAAAATGTATCTGGGCTGACAACCCTGTATCAATCGTAGCAATATAATGTTCCTCTAATAGTTTACATTTTCTATGACCCGAGCCACACTTTCTCCACACACACTTTGAAACAACAGATTATGATGTTTTTCAAAATGATTCAACCAGTCGTTTGATGCACTGGGGTTTTCAATGTTGATAATCTGAGAGATTTCACATTGCAGTAAATTTCTGTTCACAGGAAAGCTTCCACTCCTCAATTCATTGAAACTACTTTAGAAGAATATTTTCCACATCACTGAACATAGGCTTACAGATATTCATGCTCTTTGGACCCATGGGAATCATTAGCTTTGGCATTTAAGAACACTTCTGTATTTCTGAATATGCTGCACATGTAGATGATACTAAATTACATTTCTTTGCCATGTCGGAAATATTTTCTTTAAGATTGTCATTGACGTCAGCTTTTGCTGCACTGTGAGTTTTCAATGTTTGCAGGCCATAACTGCATAAAAGTAAAACTGGTAACTTCAAAACTTCAGTAAACAAACAACCACACTTTTCGTGCTTCGTAAATTTAGTGTGAGGCCCACGAGTATTTCTGGTGCAGTGACTACGATGTCAACCATGTGACCTAAGTCACAAGGGAGTCTATTTCCCATTCTGTCAACGTATCTGGTGGTATTGCTACAAGGTAAGTCGAGTTATTGATGACTAAGCGTGTGTCAACCAGATGAATCAATCATCATTTATTGCAGCACATGACAAAATATACGATCTGTATGAAATGAAAGAAATCAGAAACACTCAAACTTGTTGGGAATCATGTAAAAAAAAACTGGATTTCAATTTGCAAAATGTTGTGTGTTTATTCCTTAAAAGCAGACTTTTTATTACAGTGTGGTTCCTTAAAGGCAGGGAGAAATAACATTGTACTCATGGGAGTTTTGCCATGACTGACTGAAATTTTTGTTAAAAGTGAGATTTCCTTAAAAGTGGGTTCGCTAATTTGGGATTTTACTGTAAACATGTTAGAGGTTTGCTCAGTTACAGTTGGCAATATAGCTGAGAATAACTAAGATAAATTCAGACTCTGAAGTTGGTTTTGGGGTGTTTTAACACTTAGCACTTGTAAGGACAAAGTGGCGTGAAGTGATATTTTACTGGAAGACTTGAATACTGACAATGTGGTGAATCATTACTGTTTAAAGACAATAGTGCGAGGTATCAATTTTTAAAGACAATGTTCCAATGTATCACAGCTGAAAGACAGCAAAACAAAGTGTTAATATGTGCAGACAATGAAGTGTGCAACTTAACTACAATGTATGTCTTAATATGGATTGATGCTCAAAGTGTGGCTTCCAATTATGTGGGTTTATAAACAAGTTTTGTGGGTGGAATGAAGTTGACAGGACACCGTGAAGAGTTTTTAGATCACACCTAAAGGTATTAGCCCTAAACACCTATGGGAATGAAGTATTTAGCCACATATGAAATGAGCCATACTTGTGGCATGCTGCCTTTCAAAACATTCACGAGTCACATCCAATAGAACAATGTCAAATGTTTACCAAAATGTCTAAAGTAGTTTAACTCTGTCTTAGGAAACCAAAATTAAAAATTGCACAATAAATGTTATTCATATAAAGTGGATTTCAAATGTTGTGGTGACCTGCCACTAATATACAGACATCATCTTTGTTTACAAAATATGAAAATTTACATATGATGTGTCAAGACAGAGAAAGGAACTTTTGGCGATTGGACACAGTGCCACAAGTTAACCCAAAATCTTAACACAACACATGTTGTACTAAAACATGTAAATCCACCTGATGGAAGTTTAAACCTTCAAAATGCACCGTGGATATAAATAAACAATGACTGGTAACAGTAAACTAGTTGTTTTACGTGAATAACGATCTGTTTCAGGTTTTCCTTTGCGATAAAAAGAATTACTTTTATTGTGCGTAATGAAGCAATATCATCAGAGAGCTCAATGTTTTATTCTGTTTACTTAACAATTTTATCACATGGCTTGAATACCACGAAGTATGAACTACAAAGAAGTGCTTATTACTTTATTTCGAAGCGACTGCGACTGCACATTCTAGACAGGTTTATTGTTACTGGATTGCTGTTCATGAGATAATTAGCAGAACACATGCGTGTAGTGACTAAATGTGTGAGATCCAATCTGAAATAAATACTGTTTATTACGTAGTGTGTGGCTGAGTTACAACTTTACCCATTTTACTGTCCAATTACTTAATGCTTTACATGGATAACTTTTTATACGGAAGCTGCACTTATGGTAACAACACAATTTTGAATCATATTGAGTAACGTTCATTTTCTGAATCTTTAACAACAGAAGAGGGGTAGGATCATTGCAGATATATTTTTTTTTGTATTGAGAAAACTGTCTTGCAGTTTAGTAAGTTTATTCACTGTTTTCCCTCCCTAAATCGCTAAGTTTGCCACTAAATACATAAACAGAAATAAACAGTGGTTAACAGATACAATCACAAACAAACAGAAACTATGTAAATCATCACACAATGCACTGCACTTCACTGTCAGAAGGGTAATGAGGAAAGTAATTCTCAATGTGCCAGCATGGAAGTTGTGGCATTCTTCCAGGAGAGGACATTTCTCCCACTATTAGCACCGTTTGCTTTTCAGTTAACAGACTATACAGAGGATTGGCAGTGGTCACCAGTCCCTAGCTCAGGAACCCAGGGGTTTTCTAAACTCATAACCAGCCCAAGAACGACTGAGCTTCATGAGGTGAGGTGCTCACTATTTAATGCGACCTGTCTGACACAAGTGGCTTATTGAATACATGGGACAATGCCATTAATCTCCCTTCCTCCAGCCTTAAACACAAGGAATGGATGGGGAAACTGTGTGGTGTGAATAGTGAAAGTTTCTTGTTGATGATGGGGAGGGAGGGAGCAGTGACATTATAAACACATACAGGGTGTACATAAAGTCCGGGAACACTTTCAATTATTTATTGCACAAGAACCAAACATTGTACAGATGTCATACATATTGCATTTTGAAGAGAAACGCTGAATTTTTATTTTATTTTTTTTATACAAACATTTGATATGTGAACCATGAGTGACCCAGCAGATGTCAATACGGTAATTGAATTCTTGCTATATCCATCCCAGCATGGCATCGTCGACTGTGGCAGTTGCTTCCCGTATTCTCTCCCGGAGCTCTGCTACATCACGTGGTAGAGTTGGTACATACACCAGGTCTTTAATGTGTCTACACAGAAAAAGGTCACACAGAGTGAGATCTGGTGATTGGGTAGGCCATTTCATGAAACAGCTGTCCGCACCTGAACTTTCCACGTTTGTGACTAGCGCTGACTATCGGCAAATTACCAAACTATGCTGTGGAAGTGTACATGAAAAAGAACTTTCAGGGCTTCTCTTCAAAATGACATATGCATGATATCTGTACAATGTTTGGTTCTTGTGCAATAAATAATTGAAAGTGTTCCTGGACTTTATGTACACCCTGTACAATGTTGTAACAACTGCTTGTTTTTGATTTTGTGTGTGTGTGTGTGTGTGTGTGTGTGTGTGTGTGTGTGTGTGTGCGCGTAAGGAGTAAGTGGGAGGGAGAGGCGTGAGGTGGTGTTGCATTATCTACAAAGAGAGCTTTTTTCTTTAGCATTCTCACGATGATGATGACCTTTCTGTGGAGGCGCTAACTTCTTAGCGCATAGGTGTCCGACACTAAAATGTGTCTCTTGTACAAACAAGTATAGGAGCCCATTCTGTACTAACAGTTGAACTACTACACATGTATCCTCAACCAATTTACATTCTATTGTAGGATTGGAACTGTCTTAACAGTTTGCATTGTCCTTCCTCCTATTAAATTTCTATCACAGTATACCCACATTCGTGGGGTGCTAACAGAGGGACTGGTTTGTTTTCTCAAGCAGACTTTAAAGTCCTTGTCATCTATCGGTTGGTGTTCTTCCGACTCTGACGAGACCAGTCGAATGACTTTGAACATGACTTTTCGGTACACAGTGCTTTTCAGTGTGTTTTTCATGTGTTAGAGATGACATCTTTATAGATGGGGTTAGCTGGCTTGCTCGCTTTGTTTATCTGGATGATAAATATGGGGCTGTGTTGAGACAATGCCCACCACTTTATCTGACAGCACAGGGACCATAGTTTCAGTTCAGGTCAACCATTGCATTAACACTTGCAGGTAATTTTACTCATATTAGTTTCAGATAAAGTTTGTGTTAAGAAATCTCTTACAACGCTGCTATTAGGGAGACATTTGTGTGTTATCAGTTCCCAACCAGTACACTCCCAAGATCCTTATTTTTGAAAAATATTTGAAACCACTGTTTTCACACATCATCAGGGCAATTAAAAGTCACTGCAAACTTCATTCAGTGGTAGTCAGGTGGTCCAAAAAGTAAAAATTATCAATATACTGTAAAATGACCAAGCCTATTACAATTAAAGTATATCACAAATTTCTTGTTAGCAAATATTTCATCAAAACACTTGTCAGCCCCATCTCAACACTGCACAACTGATAATGATTTAAAAAAAAAAAGGTTGACGCCCACATGTATGAATGGCTAATGATGACTAGCACTCCAAATTTAGTTTGTAACTAACCTCATAAATACATCAAATATAAGCAAAAGCAGTAAACATACTTACATTAATTCCTGAACTGGGGCATAAGAATTTGCCGAGTCAAAATCAAGGGTCTGTGTGCGATTAATGAAGAGTTTTATGGTTTTTGGTCCTTTTTCTTTATCAGCTTTAAGTTTTATTGAATGGATTTTCACAGGTTGCATGAATGAAATTGATATTATAAGCTGCAAAGATAAGGGATGGGAAGAATAAATATGTAACATATTTCTTCATTTACAAATGATGATAACACAGTTGATATTCTTCATATCAGTACACGAAAATAGCTTTTATAATCGACAAATGTGTACACCGTCTTTTTCATAGTGTGTTTTGATACTAACCTGTTCATCACAGTCAGACTCCAGATAACTTGGAGAATTTGTGAGGCAATTTTTAAATCCATTTTCGTCAGATTCATTCAAACATTCACACTGCTTTTTATCATAAAAACTGGCCAGATCCACCTGAAAAGGCATATGGCATATATCAGCTGGTGACAAGAATTTGTATTGGTAAAAATGTGCACACACATAGTACTGAACATATGGTTTGAACAGTTACACTCATGCAAAAATATTTCACTTATCACAAACACAGAATTCATTTTGCTTCTCATTAACAACATGCCTATTCCTAATGTAATTTCATCTGCACATCGAGTGAGCAGTAGAGGAATCCAAGGATAAACTTTGAAAGGGAATTAAAGTCCAGGGAAAGAAATAAAAACTTAATTTTGGTGAATGCATTGTAATTCTGCCAGAGGTGGCAAAACAGTTGGAATATCAGTTGAATGGAATGGATAGCGTCCTGCAAAGAGGTTGTAAGAAGAACAACAAAAGTAAAGAAAAAGGTCAGTGGAAAGCAATCACTTTAAATCGGGCACTGATGAAAGAATTATATTATGAAATGAGACACTAAAATTAGTAGATGAATTTTGCTAACTGGGCAGCAAGTTACAATGGTAAAGATGATGTAAAACACAGGTTGGTGACAGCAACAGTAGCCATTCTGAAAATGAGAAGGTTATTAACACTGAAAATAAGATTAAATGTTAGCATCTATTTTTTGAATGTATCCATCTGGAGTGTAGCTTTCTATGGCAGTGAAACATTGATGATACAGAGGTACACATAAGAAGATAATAATAGACAATTTTTAAATGTGGTGCTACAGGAGAGTGCTGAAGATTAGTAGGGTAGATCAAATAACAAATGGGGAGAGGTACTGAAACAAATTACGACAGAAAAGAAATTTATGGTGCAACTTTACTAATTGTCAAAATATAAATCAATTACAACTTCCCATGGAACAAAGTGTGCCTGTGTACCTAAGGTAACAAAATAATGTTGGTTAAGGACCACGTAACAGTGTTCAAGCAAAATTCTAGTATGGGTCAATTAATAGCTCAAAGCCTGAATCAGATGATACCTCGGATGAATTTTATATTGAGCAATATTATGTATGAATTGATAAACTGCTGTTGTTGATGAAATTTATGTTTTAAGAGGCATATAGGGATTTTTGTCTTTAGAATGAAACTTCTGTTTCATGATTTGTTCAGTTTTATTCTCATAAATACAATCTCGAAAGCTTACACTTCAGGTTGCCTAATAACCAAAACAATTCACATCTTCTAGTGTGAGTGAACATAGTGTTTCTATATTCTGTAACTTTACAGCATTTATGTATTTTATTTATCCAGGGTTCATCTCACAATGATACAAGCTTTGTCATCATAAAATAATTTTTATGAGAACAGGTGGCCGGCCATTGACTCAATGAAGGAACCATCCTGCCATTTGCCTTACGTGATTTAGGTAAACCACAGAAAGCCTAAATCAAGATGGCCTCATTCAGTTGCCCTTTACATCTACATCTACATCTACATTGATACTCCGCAAGCCACCCAACGGTGTGTGGCGGAGGGCACTTTACGTGCCACTGTCATTACCTCCCTTTCCTGTTCCAGTCGCGTATGGTTCGCGGGAAGAACGACTGTCTGAAAGCCTCCGTGCGCGCTCTAATCTCTCTAATTTTACATTCGTGATCTCCTCGGGAAGTATAAGTAGGGGGAAGCAATATATTCGATACCTCATCCAGAAACGCACCCTCTCGAAACCTGGCGAGCAAGCTACACCGCGATGCAGAGCGCCTCTCTTGCAGAGTCTGCCACTTGAGTTTATTAAACATCTCCGTAACGCTATCACGGTTACCAAATAACCCAGTGACGAAACGCGCCGCTCTTCTTTGGATCTTCTCTATCTCCTCCGTCAACCCGACCTGGTACGGATCCCACACTGATGAGCAATACTCAAGTATAGGTCGAGCGAGTGTTTTGTAAGCCACCTCCTTTGTTGATGGACTACATTTTCTAAGCACTCTCCCAATGAATCTCAACCTGGTACCCGCCTTACCAACAATTAGTTTTATATGATCATTCCACTTCAAATCGTTCCGTACGCATACTCCCAGATATTTTACAGAAGTAACTGCTACCAGTGTTTGTTCCGCTATCATATAATCATACAATAAAGGATCCTTCTTTCTATGTATTCGCAATACATTACATTTGTCTATGTTAAGGGTCAGTTGCCACTCCCTGCACCAAGTGCCTATCCGCTGCAGATCTTCCTGTATTTCGCTACAATTTTCTAATGCAGCAACTTCTCTGTATACTACAGCATCATCCGCGAAAAGCCGCATGGAACTTCCGACACTATCTACTAAGTCATTTATATATATTGTGAAAAGCAATGGTCCCATAACACTCCCCTGTGGCACGCCAGAGGTTACTTTAACGTCTGTAGACGTCTCTCCATTGATAACAACATGCTGTGTTCTGTTTGCTAAAAACTCTTCAATCCATCCACACAGCTGGTCTAATATTCCGTAGGCTCTTACTTTGTTTATCAGGCGACAGTGCGGAACTGTATCGAACGCCTTCCGGAAGTCAAGAAAAATAGCATCTACCTGGGAGCCTGTATCTAATATTTTCTGGGTCTCATGAACAAATAAGGCGAGTTGGGTCTCACACGATCGCTGTTTCCGGAATCCATGTTGATTCCTACATAGTAGATTCTGGGTTTCCAGAAATGACATGATACGCGAGCAAAAAACATGTTCTAAAATTCTACAAGAGATCGACGTAAGAGATATAGGTCTATAGTTTTGCGCATCTGCTCGACGACCCTTCTTGAAGACTGGGACTATCTGTGCTCTTTTCCAATCATTTGGAACCCTCCGTTCCTCTAGAGACTTGCGGTACACGGCTGTTAGAAGGGGGGCTAGTTCTTTCGCGTACTCTGTGTAGAATCGAATTGGTATCCCGTCAGGTCCAATGGACTTTCCTCTATTGAGTGATTCCAGTTGCTTTTCTATTCCTTGGACACTTATTTCGATGTCAGCCATTTTTTCGTTTGTGCGAGGATTTAGAGAAGGAACTGCAGTGCGGTCTTCCTCTGTGAAACAGCTTTGGAAAAAGGTGTTTAGTATTTCAGCTTTACGCGAGTCATCCTCTGTTTCAATGCCATCATCATCCCGTAGTGTCTGGATATGCTGTTTCGAGCCACTTACTGATTTAACGTAAGACCAGAACTTCCTAGGATTTTCTGTCAAGTCGGTACATAGAATTTTACTTTCGAATTCAATGAACGCTTCACGCATAGCCCTCCTTACACTAACTTTGACATCGTTTAGCTTCTGTTTGTCTGAGAGGTTTTGGCTGCGTTTAAACTTGGAGTGGAGCTCTCTTTGCTTTCGCAGTAGTTTCCTAACTTTGTTGTTGTACCACGGTGGGTTTTTCCCGTCCCTCACAGTTTTACTCGGCACGTACCTGTCTAAAACGCATTTTACGATTGCCTTGAACTTTTTCCATAAACACTCAACATTGTCAGTGTCGGAACAGAAATTTTCGTTTTGATCTGTTAGGTAGTCTGAAATCTGCCTTCTATTACTCTTGCTAAACAGATAAACCTTCCTCCCTTTTTTTATATTCCTATTAACTTCCATATTCAGGGATGCTGCAACGGCCTTATGATCACTGATTCCCTGCTCTGTACATACAGATTCGAAAAGTTCGGGTCTGTTTGTTATCAGTAGGTCCAATATGTTATCTCCACGAGTCGGTTCTCTGTTTAATTGCTCGAGGTAATTTTCGGATAGTGCACTCAGTATAATGTCACTCGATGCTCTGTCCCTACCACCCGTCCTAAACATCTGAGTGTCCCAGTCTATATCTGGTAAATTGAAATCTCCACCTAAGACTATAACATGCTGAGAAAATTTATGTGAAATGTATTCCAAATTTTCTCTCAGTTGTTCTGCCACTAATGCTGCTGAGTCGGGAGGTCGGTAAAAGGAGCCAATTATTAACCTAGTTCGGTTGTTTAGTGTAACCTCCACCCATAATAATTCACAGGAACTATCCACTTCTACTTCACTACAGGATAAACTACTACTAACAGCGATGAACACTCCACCACCGGTTGCATGCAATCTATCCTTTCTAAACACCGTCTGTACCTTTGTAAAAATTTCGGCAGAATTTATCTCTGGCTTAAGCCAGCTTTCTGTACCTATAACGATTGTACAATGTTCTTCGATTTACATACAATTTGCTCCAGTTAACTTATAATATAAAAATATAGTTTTGCACCTCATCACTGCACATGCTACGGACAACCACTTGTGACTCCTGGACCAAGAACTTGTTCCTACGCCCTTAGCACTGACTCCAAGCCTGTAAACATACAATTATACCTCATAAATGTCTTCGCATTCTTCCCTCAATCCACCTGAAAAACTGAGTCAGCATCTTCCAATGATTAGTGAGATGTTGAGCTCAGGAGAGTGACGAGGCCACACCAGTGGGCTGGAGATGAAGTCTCACCTTAGACAACATGAACCATTTCTGTGTTTTGCGTGTGCAGAAGGAAAAAATTGACCACTGTATGCAGCACATCTATCATGTTGATAGCCTTACTTTTCTCAGACTTGAGTGATTTTTCCTCCTGACCAATTACAATAATACTTCCTGGGCTTAGCTGAAGATTCACAGTAGTTGCACAGAGAAAAGCTTGAAAGTCAGTGAACTTTAGTTTGAGAAGGTTCCATAGATATCTCTACCTCCACTGAATTATAAATAGAGAAAAGTACTTGGGGAAAAAAAAATTTCCACTGTCGTGTCCCATGGTAGACACTGGAGCATGCAGAAAGCTCACAGTGGTATATAGTTATATAGTTAGGGGGAATAAACCACTTCCTAGATCAGTAACCCAGGTATGCCAAACTGAGCGAGTTCCATAAGGGCTAATCATTTGAAATTACCTCTAAGGTCACACACGGTCAATGAAAAAGTGGCTGTCATCAAAAATCAACATTTCTAGTATGATCATCAGAGGGAAATGCAGATGGCACCCACTCTGCAACTTTCAAATTTCTGAGCAATAATGCAACTTCTGTATCATTGTGAAACACTCTTCCTAGCAGACTTCACAACCCTAGCCAGGCAGGTCAGTATACTGCCTGTGAAATTCCACCTCCCTTACATGACCAGTGGCATGGCCCCAGTCATAACGAAGCTGGGCAAGTTTGCCATAAATACTCACCGTATGGGCCTAGCGGGATTTGTTTTTGTCTGTTGTCTATGCCGAGGACTACTATGCACTAGCCCTGTTGGCCAAATGTGGATCACCCAACCTCATCTCCAACTAGCTACTGCCTCTGTTAACTGCTGGCTTATGGGTTGCTTCTAGATTTAATTGTGCTGGTGTTCTGCTGAGGTCTCTTTCAGGTAATCATCAGGCTCCTGGGCATCTCTGAGGGGTCCTGGGTTCACAATCCTCAACTAGGTGTCTCTTGAACTTGACCTTCCGTCAGAGCTGCTATCTGTCCAGCACATTGCATCTTGCTGCCAGAGGAATGCCTAATGCAGCCACACGCTTCAACGCAACAACATTTGGACATGGATACCATCCGGTCCTGGGGCAGAGGAGCGAAAAGAAGAGAGTGCATGTTGGAGTTCCCGCATGGAGAAAACAGTATTGTAGCTTTCGCGATTTTGAGAGGAGAAAGCAAGAGGTCGCGCTTCCGCTGCACGTTTCTTCGGGAGAAACGCTGGCGGGTAATTTGAAGAGCTCGAAATCTCAGCAAAGTGCTGACCCAATGAGTTAGAAATTGCGACGGGGTCCACTAATGTATCATGCGCGACAGTGAGCCCAGAAACCGGGGAGAAACTAGGCGCGCCTGAGAACCGTCAAAGCCAACTCCAAACTTCCAAGAAGGGAGTGAAGGTGTTAAATGAGCTAATAAAAAATTTCCAGCTTGCCTTCTTGCTATCGCGGATGACGCGACGGCATCGCGCACAGAACTGCTTATAGCGGATACAGTTGGCCAAAGTAGGATGGTGGCGGAAAACGCGAAGAGCACGTCGCCGCTCACGTATTGCGTCATGGCACGCTTCGTTCCACCAAGGAACTGGGGGGCGCCGGGGCAATTCGGAGGTGCGTGGTATTGAATGTTCTGCAGCTGTAGGAATAACGTCGGTAATATGTGTGACCTCATCGTCGACGCTGGAAAAGTGACGGTCGTCGAATGTCGCTAGAGACGAAAAGAGTGTCCAATCGGCTTGGGCAAACTTCCAGCGTTGCGGGCGCATATATGGCAGTTGAGGCTGCAGTCTAAGGACACATGGAAAGTGGTCACTCGAGTGTGTATCATCAAGGGCGAACCATTCGAAGTGCCGAGCTAGCGGAACAGTACCGACCGAAAGGTCCAAATGAGAGAAATTTGTCGTGGAGGCAGACAAAAATGTAGGGACCCCAGTGTTGAGGCAAACTAGATCCGCTTGGTGGAAGACATCTAGTAATAGTGAGCCACGTGGACAAGGATGTGGAGATCCCCAAAGCGGGTGGTGGGCATTGAAGTCCCCAACCAGCAAATAGGGGGGTAGAAGCTGACCAAGAAGATGAAGGAGATCAGCTCGTGCCATTGGTGTGGACGATGGAATGTATACAGTACAAAGAGAAAAGGTATATCCAGAAAGGGAAAGACTGACAGCGACAGCTTGGAAGGAAGTGTTTAAGTGGATTGGGTGATAATGGAGAGTATCATGGAGAAGAATCATGAGTCCTCCATGTGCTGGAGTGCCTTCAACAGAGGGGAGATCAAATCGGACGGACTGAAAATGGGGGAGAACAAAGCGGTCATGGGGACGCAACTTTGTTTCCTGAAGACAGAAGATGACCGGCGAGGAGGACCGTAAGAGGATCGACAATTCATCCCGATTGGCTCTAATGCCGCGGATATTCCAGTGGATAATGGACATAGGGTGAACAGAAAATGGAGGAATGTGACCAAGGTTGCCGTCAACTCAACAACTGCTCAGAGCTTGCGACCGACAGCATGGAATGGCATTCAGCCGAAGGCAGAAGATCCTGATCCATAGGTTGTTCAGGAGCAGCTCCTGCCACCAGCGATCGGCCGGTTGATTGGCCGCCAGCAGGGCGCCTCGGCGACACAGAAGACGGCCGAGGGTGATTTCCCCAAGGTGGTGCTGTAGATAGGACACGCTTTGGCGGAGAAGGAGATCAACTGGGTTTCTTAGTAGCCTTCTTGGAAATATGATGTTTAGATGAAGGAGGAACCGATGGTTGTGAAGTTGGGGTACGTAAAAAATCTTCACGAGTATGCTCTTTTTTCGAAGTCTTGGTGTCTGACTTTTGGGCTCGAGATTTAGCAGAACCCGATAAAGGGTGAGCCATGGAGTGGGCAGGCGAAAGTGGTGAGGTTGAACGGGCGATCTTTGCGCTGGCCGATCTGACGAGCGTGGCACTAAAGGTGAGGTCGCAAGTCTGCGTGGCCGCCTCCTTTGTTGGCCGAGGAGAAGCAAGGACAGTGCTGTATTTTCCTGTCTGAGGCACGGTGGGTTGTCGACTGGCGAATAATTTTCGAGCAGCAAAGGTCGACACCTTTTCCTTCACTCTGATTTCCTGGATGAGCTTTTCGTCTTGAAAAACAGGGCAATCTCGAGAGGAAGCAGCGTGGTCACCCATACAGTTGATGCAGCGAAGGGATGGAGGTGGACAAGCACCCTCACGGGCATTCTTGCCACACGTAACACATTTGGCCGGATTGGAACAGGACTGGCTGGTGTGATTGAACCGCTGACACCGATAGCAACGCATAGGGTTTGGGTTGTAAGGGCGAACGGAAATTATCTCATAGCCTGCTTTGATTTTCGATGGGAGTTGAACTTTGTCAAATGTCAAGAAGACAGTGCGGGTTGGAATGATGTTCGTGTCAACCCTTTTCCTAACTCTATGAACAGCCATTACGCCCTGGTCAGACAGGTAGTGCTGAATTTCTTCGTCAGACAATCCATCGAGGGAGCATGTATAAATGACTCCACGCGAGGAATTTAAAGTGTGGTGCGCTTCAACCCAGACAGGGAAGGTGTGGAGCAGTGAAGTACGCAGCAATTTTTGTGCCTGGAGGGCACTGACTGTTTCTAACAACAAGGTGCCATTCCGTAATCTGGAACAAGACTTTACAGGACCTGCAATTGCGTCGACACCTTTCTGAATAATGAAAGGGTTGATCGTGGAGAAGTCGTGACCTCCGTCAGACCGAGAAACAACAAGGAACTGTGGCAATGATGGAAGAACTGTCTGTGGCTGAGACTCAGTGAACTTACGCTTGTGAGCAGACATAGTGGAAGGTGAGGAAACCACTGCAAAAGAATCCCCCATGATTACCGGCGTCTCCGATGGCGCGCTCCTCCCTTGTGGGGGCCCTCTCTGAGGGCACTCCCGCCTTAGGTGATTGTTCACACCTCAGGTCACACCTCCCGACAAACGGACGGAGGGACCAATTGGCACTTTCGGAAGTTATCAGCTCGGGTAATCACCCCTCCCTGGGCCTGGCCGTTACCAGGGGGTACGTACGTGTCCTACCTGTCTACCCGGGGCAGGGAATTACGCGTTACCCCGTCACCAGTTACGCACAAAAATGCATGGGTCGGCCTTCAGACACGCACAGGGAGGAAGAAAGAGAAAGGGAAAAACAAAAAAAGGGAAAGGAAAGAAGAGAGGTCTCAAACGCTGCAGTGGAGAAAAGGGGAAAGAGAAAAGGTAAGGAAAAAAGAAGGACAAAGGAAGGATGAAGACATACAAGCAGAAAAGACGAAGAATGCATTACACTTACGAGCGTCTGTCTCCGGATGTAGGCACAAACCATATTACCAGAGTGGGAGAAAGGGAAGGAAAGAGCCAGAGGTGAGGGGAGGGGGGGCGAAGACAGGGGATAGGGAAGGATGCGGAAAAGGAAGGTACGCAGCCCGGAAAGGAAGGAGGGCCACATTAGCTCGGGGTCCTGTGCTTGCTACGCATGTATCCACAAAAGAGTTGTGGACCCCCTGGGGGGTGTTCATCATTCTGAGTTTATATCCTGGCATTTTACAGTGCCATTGACCTATGGACTATATTGGCATTTTAACAGTATGACAATGTCTTATCTTAGAAAACCTAACACTTCAACCCAGTGAATAGCACTTGAATACGAAACTCACCTTTCAAATTTCCACAAAAACAATGAAAGAAAAGCAATTTTTGGTACTCATTTTACTTTTTCTCAAAATCTAGATCTTTAAAATTTATTCCCTTTGGAATGCGTCAAGTTCTGGAAACATTATTTCCACTATGATGTTGGAACTTTTTTTTTTTAAAAAAAAACATTGTTTTGGAGGGATTCAACAGCTTCTTTAAGAGTACAAAAATTGCTGTTTTTAAATTTGTCTGACATAAGGGACCAAAAAGAAGTTGTTAGTAAATACATCAGGTACATAGGGGCAATGAGACATTTATTCAATGTTTTTCTCTATCAAATAATCAACTGTTTGACATGCTACTGGATACCTGACAATATTCTGCTTGAGAACACAACATTTTTATTTGTTTTGCCTGATTTCATTGAGGACTTGTCGCAAACAAATCACTGTATACCGCTCACTGTCAACCATTCGTCAATATTCTGAAAGAATGGTAATGCCACATCCAATGTAACCTGATTAAAGAGTGACAATATTGTGAAAAGAAGATATTGCTACTCACCATCTAGCAGAGATTTTGAGTTGCAGACAGGCTCTACAAAAAGACTTAATAAGTAAGGTTTCAGCCAAACAGCCAATCTATCCTTTTGATAACATTGTCATCATTCCATCCTGGATTTTCCATTGTTTGATAAGAAAAGTGATATTTCTTGGAAGTGCTTTGTTAATGAACCACTTTTGTTGGCTTCATTTCACCTGGGAACTCTGAAAGAGTTGATTGCTGCTTATTTCCCCAATTCTATCCAAGTTTTGTCTCCTGTTAAATGTTGTCTACATATTTTGCCTTTCCTCAGTCAAATTTTTGAGCATTTCCTTACACCAATTGGCGCAGCCCATTTTTGAGCTTTGGTCAAATGTGCAGAGTCCATCATGAAGAGATGTTTTCACAGCTAAATGTTCATGCAAAGTGAGATGAATGCAGTCTTTAATATGGCTAAGGACGCCTAGCTATCTCACGGTGGGCCATATGCCAATTGCCCTCAATCACGTGCATGATATTGCCTATTTTTGGGAACAACAACTGATTTTGACTGACCTTCACAAAACTTATCACTGATGGAAGCCTTTAAGAAATACTGTGAACCAATTTTTTTCTAATACTGATTGATTACCAAAAGTTAAGCAAAGTTATATAAGGCACTGTTGTTAAGCGTTTACACAAATAATAATAATAATAATAATAATAATAATAATAATAATAATAATAAATCACTGAACAAGTACCTTCACATTAAATTTCCATTTTTAAAAAATGCTGTTCCTTTAAATGCTCATGGTAAATAAAATACTCTGCCAATTTCTGACCCGCCATTCTTTCACGAACACAAATTGCAATTTTGAAACAATAAAATTCTTTGAAACATGGTTTTAAGTAATGTCAGTGGTCATAAAATTCCATTAAAAATATAATAAAAATAGCCTAGCCCATTTGATTACATTTTTAATTTGAAACAATAGTAGTCTCACATCTCAACCACATCACCTCGTGCCTGTTTGTTAAATCTTGGCACCCTCATATGACACATTTGACTATTTGTAAAGGATATTGAAACTTACAGTTCCTTCTGAAAGCCATTAAACATTTAGAATAATTAACATCTAAAATTTCAGGCACAGCTCTCTTTTGTTACAAACTATCATGCTATTTGCCTTTTGTGAGTTTGGAAAGTTGAATATTGGTAGAATTCAAGTTAATTCTTGTTAAGAAAAACAAATCACATTGTTATTTGACATTATCAACTGGAAGATAGTTGATCTGTTATGTTAAAATGTGTGGGGGGGAAAAAAAATCCTAAGTCAAGATCGCTAAAATTCCTTTATTGATTACTAGTTTCAGGTAATTGGTGAGCCATCTTCAGATCAACAAAAATTATTACTTCATTCAGTGTGTATCAGTACCATAACTCACCAGTCAGTTGAAACTAGTAATCAATGAAGGAATTTTAGCAATATTGACCTAGGATTTTTATCCACACATTTTAAAAACAAATCACTCGCCAGGACAGAGAGAGACAGAAGTTAAACTTTTATAGTATCTACAAAAAAGATACATATTTCCTGAGTTCATTTGGTACTCTGTGAAGTAATTAAGATTTCCATCTAGAGTGAAAAGTTTGTATACACACATTTTAAAAAGTACAACATTTAAACACTGAGTAAAATCTTCAGTGTGAAAAAGAGATGGAAATTCTACAGGTAATCTTGTAAGTGTAGATAATTTATTTATTTGAGTTTCTGGCCACATGCAGATAACAAAAGACTGGAAAAAGATCTTGGCACAGAGATAACAACATCAGAGAAAGTGACAAACTAGTAACTCAGAAGATTTCACTTTCAATTTTCTTTTCCCAGTCCTGACACTGTACACAACATACAAAAAGCATAAGAAAATGTTAGGTGTGAAATATTTCAGGTTCTCGTATCATGACTTAAACTTGGTCAACACAACTTACGTGGCCCTGTACACTAGTCTCCCCTTCACTTGACATTCCTGCTGATATGGGCTGCTATATTTTCCTTTATAGGCCTGCTGGGTCTGCACCTCTCACTGTATTAATTTTTACCTGGCGCACAAACAAACATTTAACACATTAATTCATAAATGTAAACACACACACACACACACACACACACACACACACACACACACACACACACACACACACAGATTACCAAAATAGAATAGCTCCACTGTGACATCATCCAGTCTGTATGCATATCATCATTAATTATGTAAATAACTACTTCCCATGAAACAGTACAACCATGATAATATGTCCAAGATTTGATAATACTAACTAACTTCAGTATATGGCCACACATACACATGCAGAGTACAAAACTATTAGTTAACACTGTCAGACAACGAAAACTAGCTCACGACACATACAAAGTAATACTAGCACCTCTATAATTGAAAGGGACCATATAACCAGCTGTAATAGGGCTGGGTAGGTGAATTTCACACTATTCAGGTTTGTTAGGCAGTATATGTCACAGTGTTCAGATACTGAACCCAGTAATATATGTAACCACCCGGAATTTTGGTGATTTTATTGCTGTTTAAATCTGATCACATCAAAGGAGGGTCACATGTGCTGTACCACAATATACACTATCCCGTTATCTTTGCACTTGCAGTCCAGATGTGGAGACAAAACATTCTGCAGTCCTGTACAGTTTCACACCATTGATTGGCAAATGGCACCAGTCTCACAACTACTTCAGAGATTTGAGTTTAAACTAACCACCTTTGAGTTACACTATCTGATCAAAGTGTATGGACACTTATTAGAGCAGTTTGTCAACCCTTCACCTTCAGCATGGCTTGAACTATGCTGGGGGCACTTTCAATGGCGTGTCAATGTCTGAAGAAATGGCAGCACATTCTTCTTCAAGAGCTGAAACAAGAGAAGGTGTCGACATTGGATACTGGGATGTTCTAAGTCATCCCACAAGTGTTCCATTGAGTTCAGGTCAGGACTCTGAGGAGGCCAGTCTACTTCACGAATGATGTCATCCACAAACCATTGTCTCGCAGATGCTCTATGGCAGGGTGCATTGCCCCGCTAATACACTCAATCACTGTCTCCGCACTGTGCCTCTACTGTATGCAGTACATAATACTGTAAAATGTGTTCATATCCTTCCATATTTAGCATTTTATTAAGGGCAATAAGGGGATCATGAAAAACACCTTCCATACTGTAACACCACCTTTTCCATATTTCACTGTTGGCACTACACATCATGACAGATAAAGTTCTCCAGACATTTGCCAAACCCTAACCCTTCATTCAGATTGCCACATGGTACAGCATAATTCAACACTCCAAATAACTCCTTTCCAGTAATGCACTGTACAGCTCCTTACACCAACTCAAGCATTGCTCAGCATTAGCTGAAATGCATGGATTATCAGGAATTGCTGCACCAATGTACCCCATTCTTTTTAATGTTAGAATAAGGAAAGGTTCTCATGTAAGTATAATTAAAAATAATGTAAGTATATTTCATCAAAATATTGGGAGTTTAAAGAATAAAGTAGATGAGCTTCTGGTTTGTTTAGAAGATTTAGAAGCTGAGAATGAAATAGATATACTACGCCTGTCTGAGCATCACATTGTTACTGATATGGATAAGGTAAATGTAAGTGGTTATAAGCTCTCTGCACATGTAATGAGAGAAAATATGGAGAAAGGAGGAATTGCCATATATGTAAAAAGTTATCATTGTGCAAAAAGTATAGAAACGAAAAAGTTTTGTGTAGAGAAACATATAGAAGCATGTGCCTGTGAGCTTAAATTAAATAAAGGCACATTTATAATTGTAACTGTATATAGATCCCCATCAGGAAATTTTCATCTATTTCTGAAAAATTTGGACTCCTTGTTGTGCTATCTGTCAGACAGGGGGAAGCAAATTATTATTTGTGGGGACTTCAATGTAGATTCTCTGAAAGAGGGTAATGTTGTGTCGGTATCTGGGCCGACACCGTGAAGTTGAGATGGCTGAAAAGGCAAGCTAGACTAACGCAGACGGGCGTGAAGTACTGGAACAGGATACGTAATTAATGTTAGGAAGAAAAGTACGGAGCAGGTTTAATACTTAACTTTACTCATTGAGGTACATCGATCTTGACGATACACAGAAGACTTTAAGTACAATCACTGTATGGCTAATGGCGCCTTGCTAGTTCGTAGCCATTAACTTAGCTGATGGCTATTCTGTCTCTCGGCTAATGAGAGAGAAAGGCTTCGTACATCTGGTCGGTAGCTAGGTTCTCGTACAACTGGGCGGTAGCTAGGTTCTCGTACAACTGGGGCGAGTGCTCTCTCGTATCACGAGACCTGCCTTGGTGGTGGCGCTAGGTCTGCGATTACACAGTGGCGACACGCGGGTCCGACATGTACTAAATGGACCGCGGCCGATTTAAGCTACCACCTAGCAAGTGTGGTGTCTGGCGGTGACACCACAGGTAATAGGAAAAACGACCTTGAAGTATTACTCGGTTCTTTCAATTTGACACCCGTTATTGATTTTCCTACTCGGGTGGTAAAGGATAGCAGCTCACTGATAGATAACTTCTTTATAGACCAAGATAAGTTTAACCAGATAAATGCTCAGGCTGTTGAGAATGGTCTTTCTGATCATGGTGCACAGCTAGTTACAATATATGACATAGCTCCATTCAGCAATACTAAACAGTCCTCCAAAGTAGTACGTTCAGTCAACGATTTAACAATTGCAAATTTCAGGGAAAGCCTACAGCAGTTAGACTGGGATGAGGTGTACCGTGAACCTGATGCCAATTTAAAATATAATTTATTTCATGACATTTTTGTAAATGCATTTGAAAACTGCTTCCCCAAGAAAATAGTTAAATATACTCATAAGAAACCTTGTAACAAACCATGGCTTACTAAGGGTATAAAAATATCTTGTAACCGGAAAAGGGAAATGTATCTGACAGCAAGAAAGAGTAGTGACCCAGAAACTATCAAAAATTATAAAAAACTACTGTGTTATATTAAGAAAAGTTATTAAAAAATCCAGGAGTATGTGTATCATGTCTGAAATCAGCAACTCTGATAATAAAATTAAAACAATTTGGAATATTATTAAAAGAGAAACAGGTCAACCAAGAGCAGAGGAAGACAGTATTACCATCAAATTGAATGAAAACTTTGCGAACAAAAAGTCAGAAGTTGAAAATATTTTTAATAATCATTTTCTAAATGTTGTGTATATAGTAGGATCCAGGTGTTCATTAGAAGATGCTAGGCTGTTAATGGAAGACACCATACCTATGCAATTTGATGCAATTGAAATCTCACCCACTTCTCCCTCTGAAATTAGGAAAATAATAAACTTGCTTAAAAGCAAAAACTCACACGGAATTGATGGCATTTCCAGCAAAATACTAAAAGCTTGTTCTCAACAGATAAGTAAGATTCTCAGCCACCTGTGTAATAGCTCTCTGGAACAGGGCATTTTCCCTGATAGACTGAAATATGCTATTGTTATACCTTTGCATAAAAAGGGGGATAGATCTGATGTCAACAATTACCGTCCAATCTCCCTTCTAACAGCTTTATCCAAAATTTTTGAGAAAGTAATGTATTCAAGAGTAGCTTCACATATCTGTAAAAATGAAGTACTAACAAAATGTCAGTTTGGTTTCCAGAAAGGTTTTTCAACATAAAATGCCATATATGCTTTCACCTGTCAAATTTTGAATGATCTCAATAACCGAACACCACCCATTGAGATTTTTTGTGATCTCTCAAAGGCTTTTGATTGTGTAAATCATGAAATTCCGCTAGACAAGCTCAAGTATTGTGGCATGAGTGGGACAGTGCACAAATGGTTTAATTCGTACCTAACTGGAAGAATGCAGAAAGTTGAAATAAGTAGTTCTCGTAACATGCAAAGATCAGCACATTCCTCAAACTGGGGAACTATCAAGAATGGGGTTTCACAAGGGTCAGTCTTGGGTCCTTTGTTGTTCTTATTATATATTAATGACTTGCCATTCTATATTCATGAACAGGCAAAGTTAGTTCTCTTTGCTGATGATACAAGTATAGTAATCACACCTGAGAAACAAGAATTAACTGATGAAATTGTCAATACTGTCTTTCAGAAAATTACTAAGTGGTTCCTTGTAAACGGACTCTCACTGAATTTTGATAAGACACAGTACATACAGTTCCATACAGTGAATGGTATGACGCCATTAATAAATATAGACCTTAATCAGAAGCATATAGCTAAGGTAGAATATTCCAAATTTTTAGGTATGTCCATTGATGAGAGATTAAATTGGAAGAAACACATTGATGATCTGCTGAAACGTTTGAGTTCAGCTACTTATGCAATAAGGGTCATTGCGAATTTTGGTGATAAACATCTTAGTAAATTAGCTTACTACGCCTATTTTCACTCATTGCTTTCATATGGCATCATATTTTGGGGTAATTCATCACTGAGGAATAAAGTATTTATTGCACAAAAGCGTGTAATCAGAATAATAGCTGGAGTCCACCCAAGATCATCCTGCAGACATTTATTTAAGGATCTAGGGATATTCACAGTAGCTTCTCAGTATATATACTCTCTTATGAAATTTGTTATTAACAACCAAACCCAATTCAAAAGTAATAGCAGTGTGCATAACTACAATACTAGGAGAAAGGACGATCTTCACTATTCAAGATTAAATCTAACTTTGGCACAGAAAGGGGTGAATTATACTGGCACTAAAGTCTTTGGTCACTTACCAAATAGTATCAAAAGTCTGACAGATAACCAACAAGAATTTAAGAAGAAATTAAAAGAATTTCTGAATGACAACTCCTTCTACTCCATAGAGGAATTTTTAGATATAAATTAAGAAAAAAAAGAAAAAAAAAAAAACAAAACAAAAATATTAAAAAAATAAAATAAAATAAAAATAAAAACAAAAAGCACAAAAAATAAAGTTGTTATATTAACTTAAGTATGTTGTTAAATTAACCTAATTATGTAATGTATTGGAAAATTCGACTCGTTCCACATCATTACGAAATATCGTATTCATGATCCATGGAAATAGTATTCATCTAATCTAATCTAATCTTAACTCCCTATGCACAGTGAGCACTGCTGGTAGCACTTTGAAACTCTTGAGTGATTCCTTCCACTAATTTCATGGGATCTCTTCAACACCCTCCTTGATGCTCTACAGTCCACGCCTGTCAATACACGAGATCTTCCTAGTTCAGCTGTGGAACTCTCACCTGCACCACTCTCATCAAAATTTCACCTTCTCTGTTGTTACATACCAGAGACATAACTTTATGCCTCTGTAAGTGAAGGGTTCTGAGGAGCAAGATAATGTGTGACATTCTAGATCAAGAGTTATGTCACACTTCACTTCCAGAAGTACTTTCGAAAGAGCAAGTTAAAGGCTCATGTTCTCATGCTGCAGCAAGTCTCGCCTCACAATCTTCATTGAGTTCTTGTGGCCGCATAATCCTCAGTCTTAATTGTTCTAATGTTTTCAGAAACACCTGACTGTATCACAGCATTTTTATTTGTAAACAAAACTAAATCTAAATGTAATGAGTACGCACCCAAATCACAACACAAACTTAATAAATCCCTTGTTCCTAGCAAAGAACGTACATAAAACCTTTCAAAAGAGGCAAAGCAATGTCATTAAGTTTTTAATACACAAAGTGAAAGTAGTAAATTTGTACATCCTAGCCAAGTAAATTCAATGTTAGTTTTTATTTGTAAAGATAAGATTGTGGCGCTTAATTCTGTCACTATGTATTGGTTCTTTGGTATACTACAAAACTAACAGTGCCAACTATTGCTTCTTTGGTGTACTAAACCATGGTGATTAAACATCTGAACTACTGCACTAAGCAGACGATTTTAGATAAAACTCTGAATGACAGTATCTTTATCCTCTGTGTTCTGTTTTTGATGAAATAAAGCACATGTCGGCCTAAGCTATGCCAAATTACCTGTGAAAACCCCATGAAAATTCATCTAGTAGTTTTGGAGAATAGCAAGTTCAGACAGACATTTAAGGATCTAGGGATCCTCGCAGTATATATATTCACTTATGAAATTTGTTGTTAATAATCCAACCCAGTTCAAAAGTAATAGCAGTGTGCATAGCTACAACACCGGGAGAAAGGATGATCTTCACTATGCAGGGTCAAATCTGACTTTGGCACAGAAAGGGGTAAATTATGCTGCCACTCAAGTCTTTGGTCACCTACCAAACAGCATCAAAAGCCTGACAGATAGGCAACTAACATTTAAAAATAAATTAAAAGAATTTTTAGATGACAACTCCTCCTACTCATTGGCTGAAAATATATATATGCGCAATATTTTGTGTAATGTAATATCTTGTACAGACATCTTTTATTAACCTGACACGTTCCACATCATTACAAAGTGTCGTATTCATGATCTATGGAACAAGTATTAATCTAATCTAATCCATGACAGCTTTACAGTTTAATTATTAGTATAGATATGGGTATTTGCTGTAAACTGAAATACGCAGTGATCTGTATCACGATGGGTAGTAGACAAAAGTGCTAGGGATGGAAGCAGTGTTTGAAAACATATTGTTCATAACACACTGCAGAAAATGGGGCTCTGCGCAAGGTAACCTGTACATGTATTCTTGTTAACCATTACACCAGAAAACATTGCGAACAGTTCCTTAGTCAGATCAATCTACTTTCTGTTTCAGCCTGTCAAAGGCCACATTAGCATCCAGTGTCTCCAAGGAGAATACCTGTGTCACACTAAGATATATGTCTGCAGAGGGGGGAGCAGTAATGACAGTTTTTTGCTATAGTAAATGTACATGTAGGCCTCACACAGAGCTGCTGTTTCTACCTTTAGACTCTAGAAAATCTGAAGTACTTTTTATTGCCAATGATATGTATCAATCCACGTTTAAAAGTCTTCTGTAACAAACACAGCAACAGAAAACTGTCAATGATAGCCAGTCAGATTCATTCCTGTTGATATTCTGCCACCCAGATTCTTAAGAACTGACTTTGCATTATATTTATGTGATGTTTTTGGGTAAAAGTTCAGATATCATAAATCATGTCCTTGTATCTTAACAGGGATTATTGTTGATAATGATGCCAACTGTGGATGTGTGGTGCTCAGAATTGTGCTCATGAATGCCCTGACAAAAAGTCAACATGCCATTCACATGGTGGGGAGGAGAGGAAAGGGGGATGGACTGATGAAGGCTGTCCCCGCATGCATAGTAGTTTACAATCCTTTGAAGTCCAATACTCCTATTCAGCACTTTATGGAAAAGGCCAAACAGTTCACATAATTTTAGAACTCATGTACCACTGGTGTCAGTGTCAGCAAGGATGGTGAACAGATCTCCAGCCAAACTGAGAGCTATCCTGTCTGTAAGACACACATAGCCAAAACATGCTGAACCAAAAGTGGTTTTTGCATGTGGCACAGCTCCCACTCGGTACCCTCAGCTAAAGCCAGCTCCTAGCTGCCACCTGACAGGTATCTTCTTGGACCCTTTTCCATGATTTCCAATTCTCTCCTGAAAAAACGTGGGTTGTGCATTTCTTGTTGTACCGTGGTCCATCCTGGCCCAGAACTCGGATACACAACATGTGGACATTGTTACACAGTCCTGATTTTTGGTACTGCTCTTTGACAAGAAGAATACTTTTGGCTGCCACATATTTGTAAACTAAAACTAACTGCATGCAAAAGATCATGTTTTCTTCCTTGCCCATACCTCATTGGTCATGGATCACGCCACATTCCTTCATAACTTCTGGGCCCTAGTCCAGTCGTGCTTCAACTATGGTAATCAGGTTTATGGCTCCATGGTGCCCTCAGCTTTGAAATTGTTAGACCCATTCCATCATTGTGGAGTTTGACTTGCCACCGGTGTCTTCCAGACTAGCCCCATTGACAGCCTCCTTGCTGGAGTGGGGATCTTCTGCTTTGAGTTCTGACAGTACAAATTCTTCCTCAGCTATGCAATCACCATTCGACAATTTCCTGAGATCCGACATATCCTATCCTGCTTACAAGGTTCTCAGATGTACTGCCAGATCCAATCATTGAAGGTGCACAATATTTCAGCGAATAACTGTTCTGCCATTGTAACGTGGTGCTGATGGAACGAGCATCTGCTGCGTGCCTATGGTATTTATGCCTGCTGGTCCAGAGTTTGGGCTTCACCGGCCCCGCGCTGTGCTCAGTGGTGGGGTGTGTGCAGCCGCATTATTGGGGGGAGAGTGTCAGTTGTCTTCCGCCCACCATCCCTGTTGCACCTTGCATTCTGAATCTTGCTTTCTGCTCTGATGGAGGATAGTATTGGCACCCTTGCCTTGCCCAGTTGGAAGCCTGTGTGCCTGTTGATTAAATTATCAGTAACACAGAATTCAATTACTTCTTTGAAAATAGAGTCCCCAAATTTATCGCTAGTAACCAGGATTTTTGTTCATTGCTAATTCATTTTATGTCTGAAGATAGTAACTGTTCTCGAAAGAAGAAATACCATTGATGACCGTGGAGCTTCTCTAGAATAAATGATAATTAATTGAAACCCTCAGCTGCTGACAGCTGCTGTTAACATACCTTGATGGGGACAGCTGAAAATAAGTACCCCGACCGGGACTCGAACCTCTGCTTACATGGCAGACGCTCTATCCATCTGAGCCACCAAGGACACAGATGAATAGCATGACTGCGCGGACTTACCCCTTGCATGCTTTCCGTGAGACCCACAATCCCAACTGTCCACAATCTACATACGTAATGTTCCTAATAGTCGGGGCACACGTTTTCAGCTGTCCCCATCAACGTATGTCAACAACACCTGTCGGCAGCTGAGGGTTTCAATTAATTATTGGTATCGTCAGAACTCAAAACAGAAGATCCCCACTCCAGCAAGGAGGCTGTCAATGGGGCTAGTCTGGAAGACGCCGGTGGCAAGTCAAACTCCACAATGATGGAATGGGTCTAACAATTTCAAAGCTGAGGGCACCATGGAGCCATAAACCTGATTACCATAGTTGAAGCACGACTGGACTAGGGCCCAGCAGTTATGAAGGAATGTGGCGTGATCCATGACCAATGAGGTATGGGCAAGGAAGAAGATAACATGATCTTTTGCATGCAGTTAGTTTTAGTTTACAAATATGTGGCAGCCAAAAGTATTCTTCTTGTCAAAGAGCAGTACCAAAAATCAGGACTGTGTAACAATGTCCACATGTTGTGTATCCGAGTTCTGGGCCAGGATGGACCACGGTACAACAAGAAATGCACAACCCACGTTTTTTCAGGAGAGAATTGGAAATCATGGAAAAGGGTCCAAGAAGATGGCAGCTTGGAGCTGGCTTTTAGCTGAGGGGTACCGAGTGGGAGCTGTGGCACATGCAAAAGTCAACATATGGTGCAGGGTGACTGATGGCTCGACAGAGGTCACTAGCCTACTGATGGCAATGAGGAAGAGAGCAAACTCAGTACAGAGCCCTGAGGGATGCCACTCTCTTCGACCTATGGCAAGCTGATTGAAGGGCCAACTCTAACTGGAACAACTGACAGGATAAAAACTGGCAGGGAGCCTTGAATGTCCTAGTCTTGGGAGTCAAGTAAAATGTGATGGTGCCACATGGTGTCATATGCATTCCCGGTGGACAACCATCATTCCAAGCAGGTTGCAGAGCACATTTTTCAGGCTAATGGGTTGGTAACTGCCAACAGATGTTTAGTCTTTATTGGGCTTAAGGATTGGAATGATGAGACTGTCTCACCATTTCGAAGGGAAGGCACAATCGAGCCAAATATGGTTGAAGACCCTGAGGAGATGGAGCTGTTAAGCAACAGTCACATGTTGAATCATCTGAATGTGAATGGACTCAGCCTGGGGCCATATTGTGAGACTAGGCCAGAGCCTGAAGCAGTTCTCACCCTGTGAATAGGTCATGATATAATTCGGAGTGCTAAGGGGACAAAGGAGAGGAGGACATCTTCAGTTTGTCACTTGATGCATGTGGAAGACAGGTGTGTAAGAAGAGGATGCGAAACCATTGCAAAGTGTTCAGCAAAAGCTGATGCATCAGCACAGAGACCCTCCTGAAGAAAGAGACCAGGCAGAGTTTTGGATCTTTGGTGGCCTAGAAGACTATGGAGCTCGGCCCACACGCAGGATGAAGAGGCATTCATTCTCTGGGAGGAGACATAGCACTCCCAACATTCCTTCTTACTGTATTTAATTACATAATGTGCCTTAGCACAAAGTCACTTAAAAAGTGATGAGGTTGGCCTGCGAAGGGTGTGTCTTGAAATGCTGCTGATCCTGAACAGCTACTGCAATTTCTCTGATCCACCATGGCACCAGCTGGTGATGAACAGGACCTGTTGAAAGAAGAATAGCAGTTCCAGTGATGTGGTTGATTGCGTTGGAGATGCCTTGCACAACCTCGTTGACACAGTCTGACAGGGGCGGAGTGGGGGTAAGGTAACAGTAGACTCATTTACAACTGCCAGTAAGCTCTTTGAAGCCGCCAACATGGTAGTTGGTTCATCTGTGACAAGGAAGTGACAGCATCACGAGAAAGTGGACACTGTCAGAAAGGTCATCATGTAATGACCAATGTAGCAAAGCCACGAGATCGAGGGATGAGTGTTAGATCGCCAGCAGGAAAGGAGCCATGGGCACCACTGAAGTGGGACCCCATTACGTCAGATGGGCTACTGAGTTGACTTAAGTGTATACAAGAGCCTATGCATGTAGTGCGCACACCATAGAAAAAACTTGGAAAATGAAAGTCAAACCTAGAAAATGACCAAAAATTACTTAAGTCAAAATGTGATGCAAAGTACGCGAATGAATGTTCTGAGAAAGGAATGCAAAATCCAGGGAGTAGCTGGGTTGGCATCGAAGGCTGTCACCATGAGAAAGAGAGTAAGAGAAGGAAGGATATTCAGAGATGAGTGACTGCAGCACAGGAGAGGAAGTAGATGTTGGAATAGCTTGGGCTCTCTGAGGGGAAGATCTTGATATGTATCAACTCTTTTACAAAGTTCAAAGTGTTCCATAACTCCATATTTTTACAGAACAAGTTTTGTAACTCCATATCTCTTCAGAGCAAGTAGGTATATTGGTAAAAGACATGACACACATCTGGGGGGCCAGTGTTCAAATCCCCATTCACCAATCCAGACATGTACGAGTACATCTACATGACTGCTCTGCAATTCACACTTAAGTACCTGACTATTGAACTACAACAGAACAGATGCAGTTTTTCCATTGTTTCCCTAAATTCTTAATGCAAATGCCAAGAAGATTCCTTTGAAATTGACTTTATTGATTTCCTTCCCTTTCCTTCCCAAATCTTTGCTTGTTCTGTCTCTAATCACCTTGTTATTGATGGCAAATTAACTCCTGATCCTCCTTCGCCACATTATTCTTACAAAGTTTCTTCCCCTAAATGCATTACAACAAGGTGAGGACTGTTAAGAAGCCTCTTTACATTTTTCAAAGTACCCACTAAGCCTCCTAGTCCCTTAGGAACGTGGACAGAACACACATTCTCAACAAACAGCATCTGACATACAAGCTGGATCATTTTACTATTATTATTTGCTGCTAACCGTACAGGAATAGCCAAGGATATGATACGATTGGTGTTTTATGTTTTATGGTGCTATATGGTAACGTCATCAGTGCCCTAGCCACAAAATCTATCATTGTAAGTTGGTAGCTGGTACAAATCAATGGCTCACACAATTCATTAGAAGTCACTTATTTAATTTCTGGGATTCATTGCAGTTCAACAACAGTAAAGGTCCTCTTAGACATAGGCATAAAATATTTGAAAGCCTAACACAATATAGAGGTGGTAGGCACCTCAGTGATCATTTAGAACTATTGAAGAATACAACACAAAGTTCAATTCTGACCAGTATGGTGAGTGATGGTCATACAATAACGTGTACTTTAACTACCAAAATATCAAGGCCCCAGCAGGAAACTGAGTTTTGGGAGGTGGACATTTTAGTTATTTAAGTCTTCAATAATATTAAAAATTTTGGGGGTGTAAATGGCATTACAGAATGGCACTTTATACATAAAAAAGGCTCCTGACATTTGTATGCATGACACAAAAAAACGGCGAAAGTTACGTACTGGCGTCCCTTTCCATCTTTTCTAGTTACTTATGATATCTGTAAAAAGCATACATCAAAATACTTGCTGGAGACTTGTTCATAATCTAATATAGACTGCTTTAAATATACCTTGCAGTTCAAGTTTGAGGGATGTCACAGAATAAGAAAGACATATACAAAGACCAGAAAAGAGGAATTAAAAACACACAGAGTGTTACAGTGGTTGGCCAACCATGGAAACAAAAGAAAGCAAAAGCCAACCACCAAGAGACACACTAAAAAGCCCAATCTAACACTGTAGGCCAAAGGCCAGACTCAACACAAAAGAAAGAGACAAACCCTCAGATCAAGCGATAAAACCTCCCTGCATGAATAAAATTCAACACTAAGCCTGCCATGGCAGCGTCATCTGTTAAAAGGGCAGGGAGCGTATCAGGCAGCGCAAATGTCTGCCTGAGCGCAGTTAAAAGCGGACAGTCCAACAAAATGTGGACCACTGTCAATGCTAAACCACAGCGACAGAGAGGTTGGTCCTTGCAGCACAATAAATAACCGTGGGTCATCCAGGTGTCGTCAATGTGCAGCCGGCAGAGTACAACAGAGTCCTTGCGAGAGGCCCACAAGGAGGAGCGCCACACACCGGTGGTCTCCTTGACGATCCAAAGTTTGTTGGGTGAAGGCAGTGTGCGCCATTATCATCCCAGATACCAAGAACCTCCTGCTGCAAAACTAAACGGAGATCACACTCTGAAAGGCCAATCTCCAAAGCCAGTGCACTGACAGCCTGTTTGGCCAGCGTGTGACCCAAGGTCCACATAAAAACCACGGAGTGCCCGCAACGGGCACGAGTATGGATGGACTCCTGGATAGCCATCACCACACAACAATGGTCAATAACTCGTAAACCACTAAGGGAGTCACTAGAGATAATGAAGGACTCACCTGAGCAGGAGTGGATATACTCTAGGGCACGAGAGATGGTGACCAGCCCGGCGGTGAGAACACTGCAGCCAGCCGGCAACGAGTGTTGTTCAGAATGATCCCCAAGAGTAAGAGCATAACCAACTTGACCAGCAACCATCGAACCGTCAGTATAGACCACGTCAGAGCTGTGAAATGCAGTAAGGATGGAAAGAACGCAGTGGCAGAGGGCCTCAGGAGGGACCGAGTCCTTCGGGCCCTGTGCCAAATCCAGCCGAAGGCATGGGTGGGGCACACACCACAGGGGTATGTGTATATGAGCCCGGAAAAGAGATGGGAGAGGGAAAAACTCAAGCCCAGACGAGAACCGCGATCGTACACCCTGACCAGGGCCACCGTTCTGGAAGATGGGCGACCAAGGTGGGGAACATGAGACAGTAATTTGGATGCCTGGGAAAGCTACAAACATGTGCAGCTTAAGCAGCCAGTAGTCGTTGGCGCCAGATCCACAACGGAGGGACACCAGCCTCCACAAGTAGACTGTCTACAGAGCTTGTGCGGAAAGCTCCAGTTGCGAGTCGGGTCCCACAGTGAAGTATGGGGTCAAGCAACCGCAATGAGGAAGGTGACACAGAGCTGTAAGCCAGGCTCCCATAATCGAAACGGGACTGAATCAACGCCTGATCCAGTCGTAGAAGGGCAGACCGATCGGCACCCCAGCTGGTGTGACTCAAGCAACAAACAGCTTTCCTCAAGATGGTGCCACGTTTGTTTAAGCTGCCGAATATGAGGGAGCTAAGTCAACCAGGCATCAAAAAGCAAGCCCAAAAACCAATGCGCCTTCACCATGGCAAGAGGTTCGCCGTCAACATAAAGCCTTGGTTCAGGGTGAACAGTGCGACGTCAGCAGAACTGAATGACGCAGGTCTTGGCAGCTGAGAACTGGAAACCGTACGCAATGGCCCAAAACTGCGCCCTGTAGCCTCAGCAACTGGAATGCCAGTGGAGCAATAGTACAGACAAAAGTCATCAGCATACAAAGACGCTGATACGGACATTCCCACAGCTGCAGCTAGTCCATTGATAGCAACTGAACAGAGGCATACACTCAAGGCAGAGCCTTGCAGGACCACATTCTCCTGGACTTGGGAGGAACTATGGGACAAATGAACTTGCACGCAGAAGGAATGAAGCGACAGAAAATTTTGAATAAAAAGCGGAGCACGGTGTCGCATTGTACGCCTTACACATGTCAAAAAAGATGGCAACCAGATGATGATGGTGGGCAAATGCCCTGTGGATAGCAGACTCCAGGCAGACCAGATTATTGGTGGCAGAGCAGCCCTTACGGCACCCACCCTGGGACGGAGCCAGAAGGCTCCGAGACTCAGGTAGCCAACTCAACCTCCGGCTTACCATGTGTTTGAGCAACTTGCACATAACTTTGGTGAGGCTAATGGGGCGGTAGCTGTACACCTCCAGGAGGTTCTTGCCATGCTTCAACACTGGGATGATAATGCTTTCCTGCCACTGAGAGGGGAAATCACCCTCAACCCAGATACAGTTGAACAGGTTGAGGAGGTGTCACCTTCAGTCCACCGAGAGGTGTTTGAGGATTTGGTATTGGATGTGATCCGGCCCAGGAGCCCTATCAGGGCAAGCGGCTAGGGCACTGTGGAATTCCCACATTGTACGATTCGGGGTGGCATGCATGGAATGAAAGGCTCCGACTTTCCAACCGCTCTTGCAGGGAGTGGAAGCCCAGTGGGTAATTCGTACAAGTGGAACTCTGAGCATAATGCTCTGCTAAGAGTTCTGCAACCGTGTCTGATTCAGTACAGACTGCTCCATTCAGAGAAAGCCCAGGTACGCTGACAGGTGTCTGATACCCGTGGAGTCACCCAATCTTGCACCAAACCTGCAATGGAGAGGTACGGGTGCCAACAGTGGCAAGGCACAGTCCTCCGCCGAGGGGACCCGGAAGAACAGGGAACTGCAGATTCCGCGGCAGAAATGGATGCCGGTGGTGATTGTGTGAACCACCACATCAATGGCGCCATGAGAAAGAGGCTCAAGAGTGGCAATGGACGCAAACGAGTCCCAGTCAGCCTTATTCAAAGCCCATCTGGGGATGCACCCAGGTGAGTGACACTGGGGCAGTGACAGAAAGACTGGAAAGTGGTCACTACTGCACAAGTCGTCATGCACACTCTATCGGACAAACGGTAGAAGGCCAGGGCTGCAGACCGAAAGGTCGATGGCTGAGTACATGCCATGTGCCACACTGAAGTGTGTGGAGGCACCATTATTTAAAAGAGAAAGGTCAAGCTGTGCCAACACTTGCTCAACATCAGTGCCTTGGCCTGTTGCCACCAATCCACCCCACAAAGGGTTATGGGTGTTAAAGTCGCCCAATAACAGAAAAGGTGGTGGCAATTGGGCTATCAGTGCAGCCAATACAAGCTGCGGGACATCACCATCCCGTGGAAGATAGAGACTACATAGAGTAACAGCCTGAGGCGTCCACACCCAAACAGCGACAGCCTCTAAAGGTGTTTGAAGAGGGATGCACACGCTGTAAAGAGAGTTAAGGATGTAGACACAGACTCTCATAAGCTGCCCGATTCTTATAACAACCCCGATAGCCACAGAGGGCAGCAGTTTGCATAGCTGGAAACAAAGTTTTCTGGAGAGCAATGCAGAAGAATGGGTGAAGGCTGAGAAGTTGTTGGAGCTCAGCAAGGTGGTGGAAAAAAACCGCTGCAATTCCACTGTAGGACGACATTGTCCGTGGTAGAAAAAGGCATGAAGGGAGCGAGGAGGCAGATTACGCCAGTGAATCACCTGCTACCACCAACTGAGTACCCGTGCAATCGACTTCCATGGTGTCTGAGGGTCCACCGAGATCTAGGTCCTCAGCAGACGCCAGAGTCTCCACCCCATCCTCATACGCAGAGCTTGTAGGTTGTGGTGGGGTGGGCACTAGTTCCTTGGTCTTCGAGGTCTTCTTCTTGGACTTTTCTCACTGCTCCTTGGGGTTCACTGGCTGGGAGGGCTTCACTGATTCAGTCTCCAGGACTGAGGACGATTGTGAAGCCTTCGACCAGCTGCTTCTGAGCACTTACGCCACTGGTGGGCGTCATCCTTCCACTGGTGGAAACCTGGGAAGGGAGGGACCCAAGGGACCCCTTCCGAGTGAAAGGAGCCGAAGATGTTGGACGCTTCTCTGGCTTACAAGTGGGGATGGACGTCCCCGATGGGTGGGGGGGGGGGGGGGGCATTGCTCCCGAAGTAGGTGGTGCAGGAGCAACAGGGAGGGTAGTACCCCTCCCCCCCCCCCCCCCCCCCACAGTCAAGTGGGCAGGTGTAGCCTTATGGCCCAGAGAGCTGACTGGAATTTGCTGAACCGATGGGGCTATCACTGTTGTAGTGGCGGCATAAGAGGAAGTCATTCACACAGGATGGAGTCTTTCATATTTCCTCTTAGCCTCAGTGTTGGTCAGTCAGTCCAGGATCTTATATTCCATGGTTTTCCACTGTTTCTGTAAAATCCTACAGTCTGGTGAGCAAGGTAAATGATGCTCTCCGCAGTTGACACAGATGGGAGGCAGGGCACATGGAGTATTTGGATGTGATGGACATCTGCAATCTCTACATGTGAGTCTGAAAGAACAGCGGGAAGACTTATGGCCGAACTTCCAGCACTTAAAGCACCACATCGGGGGAGGGATATAGGGCTTGACATCACAGTGGCAGACCATCACCTAGACCTTCTCAGGCAATGTATCACCCTCGAAGGCCAAGATGAAGGTACCGGTGGCAACCTGATTATCCCTCAGACCCCAATGAACGCGCTGGACGAAATGCACACCTTGTCGCTCTAAATTGGCGAGCAGCTCATCATCAGACTGCAAAAGAAGGTCCCTGTGGAATATAATATGCTGGACCATATTTAAACACTTATGGGGCATGATGGTAACTGAAACAGCCCTCAACTTGTCACAAGCGAGTAATGCCCATGACTGGGCAGAGGAAGCTGTTTTTATCAGAACTGACCCAAAGCACATTTTGGAGAAGCCTTCCACCTCCCCAAACTTGTTCTCTAAATGCTCTACAAAGAACTAAGGCTTCATGGACACAAAGGATTCCACATCAGCTCTTGTACATACTAGGCAGCATGGCGAATAAGCTTCGCTGCCATTCTTAGCCTTTCGTTCCTCTCATGGAGTGGCCAGAAAGGGGAATGATTTGAGGTCATACATGTTTGCATTAAATTGAGTCCTGGAACGCTTAGTGACTGATGGTGGCTGGCCACTAGCAAGAGAAATGTGCCACGCTTAATTGCGTGCCATCCGCCCTGATGCCACCCACTCCAACCAAGGGCCTTCCCCAGGGGCGCTACCCCGCCGCAGCAGGGGCCATCTGGCAGGAAGGCCGTTGCTGAGAGTCCCAATGCCCCAGGGAGATAGGCATCTACTCCTTGGCATACATGGGGAGTTAAAGGCATAGGCATCAGCAAAGCGATCCCTGTGTTGTCAGGGGGCTACAACCAACAGGGTACACGGCGACCCCACTACAATGGACTGGCTACTGTGATGGATATCAGGTGCAAAGAAGTCCATGGTCATCGTCGGCGCAGAAAGCGACATAGCATATTGGATGGCAGAAACTGCACCCAAGTATGTATCCCCACCCAAGAGATGGAGAGTGAGTGAGACTGCAATGCGACGATGAGAAAGAGGGCTAAAGATCTCCATGCACGATGGACACACTGCATCATGTAAGGCGCTCTTCCTCAATTGGCCCGCTCTTTGGGAAAATTTATGGTATGGAGGTTAAACCCTACTGGGGACCATCACATAAAGGTCGAAATGTGTGAGACTCCTGTAAGTCACCTCTTATGACAGGCAGGAATACTGCGGGCCTATTCTAACCCACAGATCCGCAGGGAGCGGGGGTAGGAAGCTCCAGCTATCTCACATGTATGTAGTTTCCTTACTCTCCAAATGAGGCAACCTATTTCTTCCAATTATTGACCATTTTTTTTTACCAATTTTGTGCAAGACAACAAAATGGTTGAAATGGCTCTGAGCACTATGAGACTCAACTTCTGAGGTCATCAGTCCCCTAGAACTTAAAACTAGTTAAACCTAACTAACCTAAGGACATCACACACATCCATGCCCGGGGCAGGATTCGAAACTGCGACCGTAGCGGTCTCGCGGTTCCAGACTGCAGTGCCTAGAACCGCACGGCCACTTCGGCCAGCTGCAAGACAACACACAAAACTTTTTATTATACACTGTCCACAGATATTGCACTCTGCCTATGACACCACAGCAAACAGGAATTTAAGACGACCAATTACCACAATTGCATACGGTCAATGGTAATCTAATTAGTGTTACTGTAGGAGTACAATTAGTAATCTACCACGCTCACTCTAAACTGGTAACACAAAATTATTAGCACTCAAAAACCTAGTCCTTAGTCCTTGTCTTACATCATGCTGTCCTTGCATTTGTAAGCTGTATACATGCTGGGGGGGGGGGGGGGGGGAGGGAAGGAGAAGGAAGAAGAAGATCAAATGAACCATGCTGTGGAGGTAAAGCTTATAAGATTATTTAATGAAGAGCAATGTTTTCAGAAGAGTGGGTCCTTTAAACATTTGACACGGTGCCCCACTGCAGGCTGTTAATGAAGGTATGATCATATGGAAGAAGTTCACACATATGTGAGTGGCTCAAAGGCTTCTTAAATAATAGAACCCAGTATGTTATCCTCGACGGTGAGTGTTAATCAGAGACAAGGATATCATCAGCAGTGCCCCAGGGAAGTGTGATAAGACCACTGTTGTTCTCTATATATATAAATAAATGGTTTGATGGACAAGGTGGGCAGGAATCAGTGGTCATTTGCCGTGGTGCACGGTAAGGTGTTGAAGTTGAGTGACTGTAGGAGGATACAAGATGACTTAAGCAAAATTTCCATCTGGTGTGATGAATGTTGAAAAATTTAAGTCGGTATGGATGAGTATGAACATCAAACCTGTAATGTCTGTATACAGTACTACTGTGTCCTGATTGACACAGTCACGTTGTTTGAATATGTGGGCATGAAGTTGCAAAGAGATAAGAGATGGAACAAGCATGTGACAACTGTTGTAGCGAAGGCGAATGGTCGACTTGGGTTGTTGGGAGAATTTTAGGAAAGAATGGTTCACTTGTAAAGGAGACTGCATATAGGGTGCTGGTTTCACCTGTTCTTGAGTACTGCTTGGGTGTTAGGGATCCGTGCCACGTCGGAATGAAGGAAGACATTGAAGCAATCCAGAGGCCGGCTGTTAGATTTGTTACCCGTAGGTTTGAACAACGTGTGTTTCGGAGATGCTTCGGGAACTCAAATGGGAATCCTTGGAGACTTTTTTTTTTTTTTTTTTTTTTTTTAGGAGAAACAATATCGAGAAAATTTAGAAAACTGGCATTTGAAGCCGATTGCCGAATGATTCTACTACTGCCAACATACGTTGCGCGTAAGGGCCATGAAGACAAGAAACGAAAAATTTGGGCCCATATGGAGGTATATAGACAGTCTCTTTCCCTCCCTCTATTTGCAAGTGGAACAGGATAGGAAATGACTAGTAGTGATACAGGAAACCCTCTGGCACACACCATACGGTGGCTTGCAGAGTATCTATGTAGATGTACTGCTTTCGTCCATTGCAAGTAGCCATTAGCAGAACATTTAAGAGATTTCAGTGACCCAATGATTTTCTCAAAACCTTCATGGTGTGGAATGTTGACATACTTTTCAAGGAAGGATCCTACTTCTCATTTCTATGAAAAGTTTAATGGCACATTGTAAGTGATTGCACTAGTTTCGGAGGCATTCATATTTCTGGTAAATAACTTGTCACACTTGGGATTTTGATTATTTCAACTGTAGATGCCACATTTATCACATCAGTATCTAGGTGATGATGGAAACCATCCTGGCAATCCCAGTTTTTTTTTAAAAATAACACAGTACTTGACAAATAGACCAATATCATTAAGATGGGACACACATGAGTCTTAATAAATGACAGGTGATTTATAACTGATAAAATGAAAACATTAGCAAAAAAATTTGACTACGGGCCCTCCATGCACCTAGAACCTGTTGCTGAAGCCTCATTATAAAATACATATACAGGTGCAGTATACAATACAACACAAAATACTGTCCCCCTCAATGGATCACCATCTCTGTCAGACCTATATAGGTCTAGGAAACATAACAACCTTACCCTCCACTCACAAGCAATAGTCTAATCAACATATTCTAAACAAAACACACAAGCGATAGGTAAAATTAAAGTTTACAAATGAATATGTCTCAGATGCCATCTAAGAAACATATGTAACCTTAATAATAAAGGAAATAAATATCCTGAATAAATCTGTGAGCAATGTGGTTATTTTGTGAGTTAAGTGATATAGACAGTTTTATTCACAAAATATGGCACCACATTTTGAGAATATACCTATGACTAGCGTTCTTTACCAGCCTTGGAATCTTGTATCTTCTTATACATTATGAATTGAAAGTAACACCCATAGTCCATGAAAAAGGTAATTGATAGACTGACGTGCTTGTACACAGATAGTATGGGCTGAGAATTCTGATAGAAGATCTGAGTATGGTTCAGTTCACTATAGCAAGTTAGAAGAAAGTCCATTGTTGTTAAAATTTAAAACCATACAACAATAAACCTTTAGTTTGAGGTGGGGCATACACACTTTTTGTACCCAATAAGTGTGAGCCTTCTAAAACACTATGATCCTCCTAAATACCGAAGGTTATGATTTACTCCAATTCCATAAGACAAATCTCTTTCCAAATCACAAACAGGGTCATCTAAATTTACATCTGTACTCTACAAACCACCCTGAAGTGCCTGGCAGAGGGTATGTCCTATTGTACCATTTATTGTTTGAATGCGTCTGTGTGTGCTGTAATCATTGTCAGCAAATGATTACCTCATGACTAAGTGTGCAATGATACAACATGCATGTATAAAGAACAGACAAAATATTGTTTACTGTTCATATTATTGGAAGTTGCTACATGATAACTAGTAACCAACTACAAACAATATACTGGAGTTGGTCCTATACTACTGCAGCCACCCTCATGTTCTCATAATTTGATGCAACCCAAATTTTTTGGCATGGAAGAATATACATTAGGGGTAAGAAATCTTATGTGGCAAGTGTCTTTGGGTAAAAAGGTCTTGGTTAACTAATCACATAAAATTCGGATAAAATCTGAAGCTTTAGGCTATTGCTTGCATTATCATTGCCAGGGGTGCAGTTTGCCTGTCACGAAACTGGCAAGACTCCACCTTATATGTCCAGAGGATGGCATCTGATTGGCTTAATTATGTCACAGAGATGTCCATTTGACATAAAAGTGGAAGCCTTCTGACTTTCACAACTGACAGACTCAGCCCGTCACGACGATGATGGCAGCAATAATCTAAAGCTAGTGATTTTATCCAAATCTGATGCTGCAGGTAATCAAAGAACTTTTTATGCAAGGTACATTACGGTTTACCTTAGCATAAGCATCAAGATGATCAAATGCATAGCTTAAGCTCAGATAGGACAACATAGGAAATCCGCCTTACCCTCTATCTAAGACTCAAACTGTTATTTGCCTTAATTTATGAAATGTGTGGAAAATCTAGACCTAGAAAGCTAAATTGGGATTTGGAACAACTGCACTACATTGCTCTATTTTCTGGTATGAAGGTCTTGCACTGCTCTCCATTATTAGGCCTACTGGTAGCTAACAAACTGAAGGAGCTTGACAGTTTTGGGGGATTGCATCTTCTGATTCCTTGTGGCAACTAGGCATGCATAAAACTAAATGAAGTGAGAGTATATTTTTTGGGAGGGAGGGGGGGGGGGGGCTACACCTTTCAGTCAATTACAGAAAGAAAAAAAGAGCACCAAATTATACCACTAACTTGGCATATTAAGCTGCTAATAGCAACAGCACAAGCAGTCAGATTTTAACACTAATTTGAGAAAATTTATCTTGTTTTGTAACTGCCTGAAAATATAGCCTTAACTAAATATAATCAGCGTGTATATAGGAAAAAATTCTAATAGTTGACTGTTTGAGAGTATCACAGCCTACACCTTTACATTGTATTGCTGGCATTCTCAGGGATGAAAAAGATATTTGTGTGTGCATAGTAAATCCACATGCATAGCTACCTCTGCCAGGTCTGTCTATGAAGAGAGGAATGATACTTTGTGTACCTACACTGACAGTAACAAAGTTCCTTACTCGATTACAGTATCAATACAAGGTAGTGACTGACAATCCACAGCAAGGTCCTTAATATGTAGCTCGTATGGGGAATAATATGTACTTACACAACCAGGTACAGTACCCTCTGATTTTATAGAGGACTGTAATTGGTGTCTCCCCATAAGTTTGTAACTGATCTGGCAGTCAAACTTCATTAACCAGTTCTACCACAATAATATTGGCATGCTATCACTGATCCCTCATCCCAGTTCGGATTTAAGGTTTGCGAATATCAGAACTGTAACTGTGTTACATTGCTGCCACCAATAGCTTCGTTACACTTAACCCTCACTACCCTATTGTAACACGCTTCGATGGTCGAAATTTTGCTACTGAATTGAATACAGTAGTCAATTAGATTTTAATATGTCACAATCAAAGTGGACTGGATACTGCTAACCCCAGTGATAACGTAACTAAAATACTTAAGTTAGCTGAACTGCTTAGTAAAATTAGACAATAACGGTTTCATTTCAAGTATCTTATGAAGGAGTGACATTGCTCACTACCAGGCACCGGGCAGCTTCTAAATACTTGAAAATTAGAAGCATTTTTTTGTTGGCATTTAACTTGATCATGAATTGAAGCCTACTAGCGATTAGCTACTTCAGCCACTATAATTCCTACGTTACTGAAGTTATTGCCCCAACGTACTATTGTGTGTGGCCTACATGACGATTTGTGACTAAACTCTTTATTTATTTATATGTATTTTCTTGTCCCTAACGATGTTCATGCTCGTAACATACGTTTCCCACGCCAATACTAAAAATTTACTTTGTTACAAAAATGCATTTAATTTGTTTACCAACTTGCTGTGAAGTCCACAACAAGTTTGTTGGAAGAAGACGACGACGACGACAATTCCGACCACAATATGCTATCACTCACTACAACTGTGACACACATGTTCTTCGTCCACAAATAAATTCACCAAATTCATAACAGATGCAATTTCAACACATTCTAGCCCTGCGCTGACTCACCGGATACTATTGCGCCAAAGAGTCTTCGGAGCCTACAGATGTTACCAAAGAAGATTTTGCGCGGAAGTCTCGCGCAAGAATGAACCCGGTACGTTGACGTTTGTGACAGGAAATTGACATCACGTGGGCATCCCTTTTCTGTCTAACCGGAATGTTGCGCATTTCATTTACATGACTTACGGGTTGTTACTTCATTGTCGCTGTTTCGTTTGTTTTTTCGTGGCAATGTTTAGTTTTGTTGCTGATTTAAATGAAGAATTTTCTTTCTTTCAGGAAAAAGAAGTAGATAGATCGGCAAAGTTGAATCTTTGTCTACCTTTTTCTACAAAAGGGAAAAAAGTTAAAAAAATTGTTAAGGTTAATTCAACAGACTTACTGATTTCTTCTTACACCCTTTTGTAATAATATGTAGCTTTCTCTCTGCAGTTGGCCATTTACATTGCTATTTAGAATAAAATAATTTTGCATATTGGGCCGCGTCGTTACAAACTACTAAAGACACTAAATTCCCGACGTTGCGACCGATTTTGTGCCGTTCTTTTCGTGTCAGTTCACGGCTGGACACCAGTGAATGTCTTCGCTTATATACTGTCTATTTTGGTTATCTGATAGTTACTGACGTCACATGACTGGGGCGCCATCCCAGATAGCACAGTAAGCCGGTTTCAAACTTGTTTCCAGATGTAAAGTTCAAGTATATAAGCTTGATCATAGCTGGAATATTCAGGCCTGTTAGTTGGATTCAAGCTTGAAACAAACATCAAAGTTGGCAGAGTTCAAGCTATATTTCAAGCTAGCTGTATCTACACACGTGGAATACAGCCTGGTATTTACAGCTTGTTTTAAGCTATATAATTATTAATCTGAATTTATTGAACCTAATTAATTAAATAAATATCAGAATGGAAATGGTGTGAAAAAAATTATCGAGACATGTATGTTTAAAATTTTTTATTTTCAAAGTGTTCAAAATTGTTTTATTTTAAAATTTAATTATTCTGAAGCCCCTCCAGCCCCAGCACACAGACCAGAGAAGGATCAAATATCGCTGACTTCTGCTGGTATAATGATCCTGTAACAGGTAAAAGAAAATGTTAGCCATACCTAAACATAAAAAATGTAAAAAGTTGGAACTGATCAACCTAAATATAATTTATGCCCCAGATTAGCAAAATAACTTCAAACTCACTGATGTAAGAATCATTAACTAGTATAAACGTCACTGAGTAAGCAGCTGCTTCTGGTGACTTCATTCCAAAGAGTTTTAAAGTAATTTGAAATAACTTTTTGTTTGAAATTTTTAAAGTAAAGATGACATTTGGGTAATTTTGCGATGACTTCACGAAGAAGCCACACATCACTATTTCTAACAGTTTCATGGCCATTTAATCTGAATTATAAAGAAACAATCACTTGAAATCATATACACCTCATACTGTAAGCTTATATGGAATCTACTGTTTAGAAAAATGTAGACGTTTTCTTCTACCCACAATTATTTTTTGGTGAGTAAAACTGAATCAAAATGAAATAAAAGATGAAATCGAAATGAATTTAAGAAATTACCAGTTTTGTGGAACTGAAATGTGAAAGAACAAAAAAAGGCAAGATTTTAAAAAGGTAAAATAAGATTAAGTTTTAATTTATTGGTGCCACGTACTAGAGAGCTAGTTTAAAATGACCTCTTTTTGCTGAACAACTTGTAATATGTATTCTTAGCTGGTAATCTATTTCACTTTCATCCAGGCTCAATTTTTCTACATAAAAGAATATGATATTACTTTACATTACGTAATAATATTTAACATTTGTAATATTAACGTACCAGTAGAGAAAAATGCACCGACGTACCTGTAATACACTATATATCCTCTTCAGACCCGGTGTAGCAGTAAGGCAGGAGACGCCACACACTTACCGAACTATTTTCCAGTATAAAACAAACTTCACAACAGTCAACAATCATTAACGCGCGCCACAAAAGTAAAATGGCCGTAAACCTAGCAGAGTCAGTGCAAGGCTTATAAACGCTTGTGGCGCTTCCTGTGGACGTCTATGGAAGCTATGCTGCGCGCGCATCTGCTGTACAGCCTTCCAGGGAAATTATAGTTTATTTCAAGCTTGCGAAAATTATTTTAATTCAAGCTAAATTTTTACAGTTTGATGTAAACTGTGTAACAGGTCGATTTTTCAATCTTGAATTTTCAACTGAACCTAAACTCAATATCCACCTTGAAATAAGCTGTGTAACAGGCTGATTTTTCAATCTTGAATTTTCAACTGAACCTAAACTCAATATCCACCTTGAAAGAAGCTTGAGTGCTAGCTGGGACTGGACGATTTGAAGAGAGGTCATTATGGAAGGGGTGACTGTACATTAGGCTACAGAATTTGTTACTTGGGTGATTTACTGGAAGGCAGCTCTAGTAGATGATCAGTAGGAAGTACTGTATAAGCTCGCTGTGGCCTGTGCCACTTTGGTAATTGATAGGAAATCTCTCATTGGCGATTGGAAGGCAGTAGCAAATCGACAGCGTGTATCCAGGCCATAGTGTTTTCTTGCAGTGAAGCATTAAGGTCGCACAGTAGTTCTCTTGCAGCCGCTGCTTATAGTGTTAAACCTGGGTCAAGCGGTGTTGCTGGCTGGCGAACAGATGTGATCTGCTTGGCTGGAATGGCTGGCAACCAGACCATGGGTAACTTGTAGCCACCCTCCCTGTTCATATTGTTATGCAATTTAATTATTTCATAACCTCTTTTATTGTCAGTTGCTGCATCCATGGTTGCCAAGCAAGCACACAAATTTCTTGAAAACTGATAGAACGGCCACATTCCTGGCGGTGTTCCAATACAGCTGATTTGTTGTTCTGTTCCAGTCATACATAACATTTGTGCTCCAATAGACAAGTGCTAATGGGCCTCCAGGTTTCGCCTTCAACACATTCGCTCCGAAGTTCGTAGATGCCTGCCGTGTGGAGAGCATTCACTGGATCCTTATGGTAGTGGGCCTCAACAAATCTCGGATACTGCGGCCACTATGAAATGTAGATTTGATTCCTTGCCTACTCCATCGCTAACGCCTCTTACATAAGGTAAGTGACGAACAGGAAGAGTATCTTTTGTACCTCTGTCTATATTGTCTTCAATGTACCTCATAGCTCATTGTATGTCTCTGTTACTGAACCCATTTGCAAGGAATGTTGCCTTGAGCTCGTTCAGTTCATGTCGTATGTGGCTGGCGATCATATGTACATTCCTCAAGCCTATCTCCGTGACATTCCCTCATCTCCTGCCCAGGACCTTAATGTCTTGATCCACACCCCTTCCTCCCACCATTTAGTAATAGTGTAGCCAGGAACTTTGTCCATACCGGTTTTTGGTTCGTTCACCTCCATAAATAACGAAATGCACTCAAAATCTGTGGATAAAGTGTATTCTGTGTGACCACTGTGTACTATTGGCACTAATCTCTGTGCAGTACCTGGCAGTCTGTCTACCCAATAATATCAAACACACAAACTTTTAATGACAATAAATAAAATGCAGAGAATGAGTAAGTTGGCATCAGACTGAACTATTATGCAGAGGTGGCTCCAATTCTTCTTATCTAGAGGTCTGATGCTTGAAGCTGAAACTCTTACATTTTAGGTCCTCATGGTTGAATTGATCTAAATAAATCTGAAGACTGTTGCAGAATTTTTGTTGTTACGTTAACACACTTTGTCACATTTTAGTACATCATACAGTCTTTTGATTTATCACATTAACAAAGCTGAAATTACATTGTTCGCACAAAATACCAAAATACGTCCGATCCCATCAGAAGCATGCTTACTACTGTCTCACTCCGCCGAAATAACAACATTCCAAAGGGTTTACAATTTGTCTTGACAAATCAATTTCTATTATTATTTCTTAAATGATTCTAGAAATAAATGTAGAAAATAGTACTAGATTGCGTAATTAATAACAGACATTTTAAGTGTGCCAAATAATTCGTAATTTCAAATGTTTCTAAAAAAAATTAACTGTACGTTCAGAACTAGTACTTATCGATTATAACATCCAAAATAAAGTAATTCCTTTTCATAAATTTTAGCTTGAAATATAACATACTGTGTATAAAATTATAGGAAAGTTTTAGAAAAGTAGCTGTGATAATACTGACCTGTCCAAAATTCGAAAATAATACTGGTACTGACAATTACTGTTGAGGAAAAGTAATGCTAGAGCTGGATGCCCCATTACTTTGTCCACGTCTGCTTTCGGTCGTAAAGAGTGAACAAGCTGTTCTGAACAAGAAAAATTAATGGATTTTTCAATCACGCTACAGCACAAGACCACAGTTGCCGGTGTTTATAAATGCTGAACAAGCTACTCTGAATTACTTCTCAAAGGTGCACGAGATTCAGGCTACAGTGAAATGCCTTAGCACATTTACAGCAGAGTGCTGCTTACGTCGATTTATGCTGTTGCGATGTGTTGGTGTTTATAACACAAACAAGTGAGCACACGCAAGAGATAGAAAATATTAATGGCAGCTAGGTAGCTACTGTATGTAGAAATTAATAACTTTTAGAAATTAATAACTTCAGGGCCTGCACTAATTTGTCAACTACACATACCCTACTGAAACAGAGGTCAGAAACGAAGAGAAAAGTAAATGAATTATGTGTCTGTATACAGGGTGTTACAAAATGGTACGGTCAAACTTTCAGGAAATAGAAAGAAAATATGTTATGTGGACAAGTGTCTGGAAACGCTTACTTTCCATGTTAGAGCTCATTTTATTACTTCTCTTCAAATCACATTAATCATGGAATGGAAACACACAGCAACAGAACGTACCAGCGTGACTTCAAACACTTGGTTACAGGAAATGTTCAAAATGTCCTCTGTTAACAAGGATACATGCATCCACCCTCCGTCGCATGGAATCCCTGATGCGCTGATGCAGCCCTGGAGAATGGCGTATTGTATCACAGCCGTCCACAATACGAGCATGAAGAGTCTCTACATTTGGTACCGGGGTTGCGTAGACAAGAGCTTTCAAATGCCCCCGTAAATGAAAGTCAAGAGGGTTGAGGTCAGGAGAGCGTGGAGGCCACGAAATTGGTCCGCCTCTACTAATCCATCGGTCACCGAATCTGTTGTTGAGAAGTGTACGAACACTTCGACTGAAATGTGCAGGAGCTCCATCGTGCATGAACCACATATTGTGTCGTACTTGTAAAGGCACATGTTCTAGCAGCACAGGTAGAGTATCCCGTATGAAACCATGATAACGTGCTCCATTGAGCGTAGGTGGAAGAACATGGCGCCCAATCAAGACATCACCAACAATGTCTGCCCAAACGTTCACAGAAAATGATTCACATGTCAATACAAGCACCGAAGTCAACATTACCTTCCTCCAATTGGGCCAACTGGCGGTGAATCGAGGAAGTACAGTACATACTGACGAAACTAAAATGAGCTCTAACATGGAAATTAAGCGTTTCTGGACACATGTCCACATAACATCTTTTCTTTATTTGTGTGTGAGGAATGTTTCCTGAAAGTTTGGCCGTACCTTTTTGTAACACCCTATTATTTTCTGTCCATGTGACGAGTTCGTGGTTGTCCAAAGTCTACAGTAACTGGAAAAACTACTGTGAGTGGTAGGACTGCAGAACCATGTCATTACAACTATGCGCAAACTGAAGTGATGACCATGTGATGCAAATTTCTGGTTGCTGATGATCAGTTTAGCCATGTGCATCCTTTCACGAGATACTTCCCAAATTTACTGTTAAGCAGGCCGTTTTGCCATCCTGTGATTCGCCCTAGCCATATATACTCCTGCATATAACTTCATACACAAAAGTGATGGCCAGACAACGATAGAGACTGAGAATGATACTACAGCAACGAATAAAACATGAATAATCCTTTATTTGAGCATCCCTGCACAAAACATAAACTTTTTCTTGGCCAGTTTTAGAGGAGGTGCATCCTGAAATGTGTAATCTAGCCGACAATGCAAAATACCATTTTCACTAGATTCTGGTCTGTTAGTCACACCTGAGTCCAGTTGCTGCTGATTTGGTGCCTAACAGTTGGAGGACCACCTGCTGGCTGACTTCCATCCTCGGCAGGGTTCCTACTTCAGCGTCTGTGGTTCACTCCTGGGCCACATACAGTAGCTACCTAGCTGTCATTACCTGTACAGACAGCCTCTGCCGCTCACTGTCTTCTGTGGACACACTCCGTCGCCGCAGGACTCTGCCATCCACGCTGATGCCCACTGTTCGACTCTGGACACTCTGGTGCTTTCCGCACTGACCTGTACATCAACTCCAGTTGACACAGCTACCTTCTCCAGAGGCTGTCTGCCCCATGACGACCTGCTCGGGGCCCTGTGTCAGTACCACACTGCTGACAAAGTGATGATGTCAGAACGCTGCCTCGCCACAGCCTGCTTAGATCTTGAAAGACTGCATGCACGAATAAACACCTTGCCACTCACTGGGGCTACCACCTGACCCTGGCCACTGGCTGTGACAACATAACTGCTGTAAACTAATTAGTAAATGTATGACGTTCTTACACTCTTGATTTATCAGTAGGCTTCAACTTTGTTCCTACCGACCACACCACTAAAACGACAACCAGGGTCGAGGGATGAGTGTCATCCTACCCACTAGAAGTACAGCTCTACCATCCACCACAGAGGTCATTCACTCCAACCTTTACAACTGGTAAAACGAAGTGGCCAAGTAGAGTTGAGGATGATGTCAGCAGCATTGACATGCAACGTCAGGAATATAGAAAGGTGAGTACACTGACTGATTTTATTCTCATGTATAGGGTACCACCATCACTTACAACCACTAGTCAGAGCGATAGTATTGTCACATGAACGTGAAGGTGAAGTTTATTAGGCCAGAGGAACAGGGTTTGGGATAATAGTGTAGAGGACTTCACTGGCAGGCCTTCACTGAGTTGCACCCAGTATAAACTATTACGCTACAGTGTGCCATGTACAGAATCGACACCAATTACATGTTATACATGCCAAAGGTATGGCCATTATGCTAAGCAGTGTAGTAAGACAAGTTGATGATCAGACATAAGCATTAGAAGTAGTTTTTGTTTCTATTTTGTTTTCCTGTTGTGTAAGGTTCCACAATGACTGAAAGAAACACAGTGGGAGTTAGCATGCAATAGGTGGTGCATCCCTTATTAGAGCAGGTGGCTAAGCTAAAAGCAAATTATACCAAAATACAAAGAATTAAACATTCTAAGAGATTATGGAGTCTCATCCAGCTCGACCATTCCCTCATTAGCTTCAGCTGCCGTTAGCTTGCTTACTCCCTCTTCTAGTAGAGCACCAAAGACTGTAGTAGCGTTTATAGATGACCTGTTGTCAGCCGCAAAGCACAGTTTATAGACAGATGAGAGGTTGTTGGAGATAACCAAACTGCGCTTGATATGGGAACCTAAGATGTATGTTATTTATCATGAGTATTTGAGGAATCTATTGATAAACTTAAAGAGTCTCTGGTACAACATTATAAGACGCAATATAGCTCCAAATTTTTTTCACAAACAGTTGCATGGGGTAACGGAAAGATGTAATGAGTCCATGGAAAATTTTGTGGATAGAATACGAAAGATTAACGCAAATATCTGCAAAATGATAGGGAGTGACGAAGTGAATATAATTATTTTATAGGAACCAGAACATAGGGCATTAGATACACCTTTAAAGGGAATGATGCTTAATATGTCAAGAAGGATGCAGGTAGAATTCCTGAAGGATCTGGCTGGAGCCATCAAGGTGGCCGCAGAACTTGAGTAGAAAGGATAGTAACAAAAGTAAGAGAAGGAAGGAATGTCTTCTCTACTGACATGAGGTGTTATCGGCATGGGCGTACCAGTAACATTCAAAGGGAGTGTCGCCAAGCACAGTGTAACATATGTTTAATAGTGGATACAGGGATGAGGAATGCGAAAGTAAGGGGTGACACAGGAAAGGGTGGACTGAGAACAATCTATCGTTAAATAACACTGGGAGCATCAAACCCCCAGTAAGTTTTCATGCTACAAAGACGTAAGTCATTATCAAGGGCCAATGCAAGCCCAAGGGCAAGGAGGATAGGCAACCCGCACATCTGGTGATATGATAAGACTGTAACTGATAAACATGCCTGTTCTAGATGGACTGGGCACTACTGACGAGATAAGGGGGGCATCAGGTTACATTTCCTGTGTCAGGTATGTATATTTGAGGTTCCTCCCCTCTCCTCTACCCCTGGGGAATCACCTGAAATTGATAAAGGCCACCAAGGGGAGCCCCAGTCTTATCCACGCAACTGAGGCAAGTTGACTAGATCATGATGTAACTTGATACCAGTCACATGATATAAAATTGGTGGGAAACCCCTAGATGAATGGGAATAAATTAAAATGGTGAGAAACACCTCCCATTCCTCTCTGGACCAATAAGATTCGAGCTTGGGCATCATCCTTTACAAATAGTTCAATAATTCTATGGTGAAAGTGTTTGGAAATAATAACAATGATATAACAGATTAACTTATGGTTTATTATCGACAATAACTTTTTTGCAATAAAATTATTTTACAATTTTTTGTTGTTTATTAATATTTTTTTCTTTTTTTACAAAGCTATTTGTTTCATTCGTTTTTTCAAAAGCTACTTTTTTACACAAAATAAATTTCAATGCTTCCTTTACAATTTCTTTGTTGGCATAGTGACACAGCCTTTTTTCCCTTACTTGTATACAGTAGTTTTATTTGCAAAATTATTATTTTTCTCTGAAGACTTGTATACATTACTAATATTATCAGGTGCACTAAAACTTAGATACTATATTTTCCTATCTAATTTGTTGTTTTTTATTCATATACAATATTTACATTTTCTTTCTGATAATTTTATATACAATATTTACATTTTAATCATACCCTTCTGATGATTATTTTTCTTTATACAATATGTATATGAAACGAGGACTACTAGCAGCAGTTGAAGGAAGACCACATATACACACAAATACATACGATATTTACATGCACACATAGCGAGCACACTATATATATATATATATATATATATATATATATATATATATATATATATATATATATATATGCACATACATTGTGCAATCAGGCACGCAATTATGACAAGTGGTTCTTCCATCTACTTTGCACACACATCCACTATTTACAAACAAATCAAACATCCACACCCTCAGTCACTCAATGAATGGTGTGAGTATGGGAGGGTCCAATCCCATCTCCAAAGATGAACCATTTGTCATCATGACGCAACAGCCCTACTTTTTGCACCACATATGCAGCATCGCCAGAGCTCTCGAGCAGGCACCTCTTGTAATCCTCTATTGTGATAGCCTTTGGGGCTGTATGACGCACGCCCTTAGCTTGCCTTTGGGTGGCACCTGTATCTATACGGTATGCGTACATTTTGATCTGAGCCGTACAAACTCCACAATCTACTAACTTTTCATCTCGTCTCTCATCTGGCCGATAATCCTCTTGTTTTATGATGTTATTCCAAAAAGATTATCGACTAAATATCCAGAAGTGTCGAATTCTTCGTGATTGAACCCAATTACGTCATATGGATTGCAGCCTATCACCCAGTAGATGAAACTGTGTGCACCCGTATAAGATAATTTGAGATCAGGGGCTGGCCGGTGTGGCCGTGCTGTCCTAGGCACTTCAGTTTGGAACCGCGTGACCTCTATGGTCGCAGGTTCGAATCCTGCCTCGGGCATGGATGTGTGTGATGTCCTTAGGTTAGTTAGGTTTAAGTAGTTCTAAGTTATATGGGACTGATGACCTCAGAAGTTAAGTCCCATAGTGCTCAGAGCCATTTGAGATCAGGGAAGTTTCACTTTGCAAACTCATAGTGGGATCGGTACATGTGGAGTTTGGAGAGGTCCAGAGCATACATAGCGATACAGATGGGCTTCGTGAACTGCATTGAAACCTTGGCCGTCTTCACAGCGATTCGTTCTTCATTGAAGGTGGTGACCTCTTCGAAATTTGGTCTGGCGATGAAATTTGGTTTGGCGATGAAATATCTTGAGCCATAACGACCCACCACCCACAGGTAAACTAAATGAGTTTCGCGATATTCTTTAACGTTTTCCGTGTTTTTTCCGAAAATTGAATTCTTCACTAAGTTGTAAAAATCATTTTCAAAGTACTCTCTTCAGTGTTCACATGAATGTATTCCTTAAGCCATTAATGATGCTTGAAGCACATGCTGCAAGTGATTCTAACAAGTTTCATCCCCAATCTGAGACATTGCTGGATGTTTCTGTAGTGCAGAATATGTCACTGCTTGTTCCAAAGATTTGTCAGCAGCTTGGGGTCAGACAGATTTCGAGGGACTAGGAGGCACTTCAGACACAATAGCAAGCCACAAGCGCAAGTGGAAGTGGGCAGGATATGCCAGTTCTACCCTCAGAACATATCCCTGACCAGCATCTACAGCCACATCATGATTGTTTTCCTTCAGCCTGGCGATTTCCTCTTTGGACATCCATCGGAACCCTCCAAATGATAGACGTAGTTGCATAGTATTATGGAACAGGTTATTTACATCCAAATAAAGGTTGTAACTTAAATCGTCAGACGACCTGTACTCCCTCTCACTCACATGCAGTTTATTTGCCTTGGAATACCTGTGCATGCACTGCAAAGTTACCTGTGCATGCACTGGCAAGGTCGCCTGTGAAAGCCGTGTCTGAAGAAGAGAAGCATGTTGACATCAATCAATAGTTCGATGCTGACACACGTTCTTCTAACATTGTGCCCTACAAAAGCCTTGGTGCAATTAAACAGAAGGCAGGATCCAGAGAGTATGTGACCAGGCACACACTCTGGAATTTCTCTAAAATGTCTGTGAGCAGATGTACATCTGTGTTCATGTAAACTCTAGAATGTTGCTCAAGTGTGTGGGACCCATACCAAATAGGACTAACAGGGATACTGAATTTATAATGAGACGGGCAGTACAAATGTTTGGAAATGTGGTTTTATGGAGTCTCTCCATCGAATCCAGGTACTTGTATGGAAAGGTCCTCTTCTTTGTCACAAACTGAAAATTAGAATGATCAGGATATGCAGGTCTGGTGATATGTATGTCCTCCTGATGCATTATCTCAGAAAGTTTCTGAAGAGACACATGGATAAAACTTAGCGAAACCAGAGTGATATTCTTGGAGTGATTTGCTTGGAAAATTAGCTGTAGATTCCAGCTGTGTCACGGATGACACGCACCTTATCAACTTTCAATCTGAAATAACCCAAATGCTGAACAAGGAAGTGAGCATCATACCCATTCAAATTATGCTAAGGTAGTTGGTACTTTAAGGTACATTCATTATGAGCTGCATCGTGGAGTATCCCTATTAACCGACAATGGTCTCTATATTGAATTTCCACTTTTATACCTAAAAGTAGCGTACAAACATGACAATCAATTGCCTACTTGTATAATGCATCACTCTCCTACGAGTCAGTCATGAGAATGTTCCTGTGATAAACCCCATTAACTTCCCACACACTTTTTTCGAACTCAGAGAGCAGCCATCTCGCAGGATTGTCCCTGGTATATGATCGAATTTGTTGCGACTGGAGTCATATAAGAAAACAACTTGATACAATGCCACATGTAGTATGTTTTGTTCTTTGAAGATAATATGGGAGGTAAGGTAGTCGCCTTCACAATGGACCACAGGAGCTAGGAAGCACTCAAAGTGGGAGTATAGAATGAAGGGACATTGCTCCCAGTGGTGGGCATTACTAAACTTTATTTCATCCACAGTAGGTATTGCCACACATACTGGTTCCTGCATCAAGCAGACAATAAGGTGCCTTCGTCAGTCCTCACTTTTGCTAAAAGAGTTGAGACATTTATGCCAAAATTACAGTTTACGTTATTTTTTACTCACATGGATGAAAAGTAGATGTGATATGCTTTTGATCCACATGTAGTGTTGTTTCTTACTCACAGAGAACAGTAACAAATATACATGTTTGGGCGCTGACTGACTAATTTTGAAAAGTGTGTGTGTGTGTGTGTGTGTGTGTGTGTGTGTGTGTGTGTGTGTGTGGAAGGAGAGGGGGGGAGGGGGCAGAGCAGGGTCTAACTGCTTTATGTTTGACTTCTTTGTTCTGCACAGTTTGCTCTTGGTCGTCTTCTCACTTGCCATCATCAACAGCCAGGGTGAATACATGAACAGAATAACCAGTGTTCTCCCTCTCGAGTTTTGGCAGGTCCTAGAGTTTTATGGGGAATGAGAGTGAACATCAGATTTTTTGTATTTATTTCTACACTGTACACGTTTTGGGTGATTTCTGTTGCTAGCTAGAAGTTACTATGCAAAGCAATATTCGTCTTTCTGATATAGATTCTGGACATTAATACAAGGACGTTTATCAGCAATGTCTGTCACAAGAGAGACGAAACTGGATCGACCATTAAGTGGATTGTAGACATGCGATTATTCTTTCATGCATGTCAGAAAAATTGCTGAGTATGACACGCTTGATGAAAGTTCTGAACTACTCTGTGATTGAATTGCCCCATGATGTTACACCAGGTTTTTCCCTAAATTTGGACGATGCACTTCTTTACATCAGCATCACTGCCCTCTTTTTGGGAATGCATGAGCTTATTGTATAGAACTGTGTTACACTTAATGGCAGCATACTGCAGGTGGCTGACGATTTTGGGGAACTCCCTTTCCAAAACTGCTTCACAAATTTTAAGGAAAGACGCAGGATCTCAGTAGCCCATATTCGTGTTGTCAGTACTTGCTTGTGAGATCCTGTCTCCAAAAGAGCCAGCAAACACAGAGTAGTATAATGTGGCTTCAGGACTTAATTGGTGATTTGTAATAAAGCAGGTAGGGATCCTGCTGCTAGGCTCACACTGATGTCAAAGTGATGTCTGATACCATGAAGGTCTGTGACAATTGTGAGACAGTCCAGGGTGTGGCTGTGTTGGCAAACACGATGATGTCATCAGTCCCTACCACGTTGATAACGACAGACCCAGCTGCGGGGTGTTCATGGGTGTGACGAATAGACATTTGAAGATCTGGGCTGGAGTGATGAATGTATTATTGTGGGTCAGGTGGTGCAGTAGTTGCAGGTGCAAGGCCACATCCACTTACAACCTCCATCTCATCTGCAATGAAAGAAAAAATATTGACAAGTAGCACATGCAAAAAAAGATATATGCAGATGTCTATAGTAGTTCTACTTATGTTCAAACTTAGCAACATCTGAATAAGTCCATGAGCTCCTCGTCACACTGTTATTTGCAACGATATCCTGTAATATTATATGTTGCCAGTCCATCACAATATTATCATCAAGTGCACCTAAAAACCAAGGTCCATGATTACTGCAAGATGGTCCAAAGTGTGGCTGCATTGGCAAACGATCTGAAGTCATCAGCTCATACTACAGTGATTATGATGTGTGGCGGTTTGGTGGTGTTTGCAGGCACAACGAGTACATGAGTTATGAACTGGACTGGGGCGAGGAATACATCATAATCATGTCAGATTATGAAGTAGTAGCTATAGGTACAAACCTGGGTCCACACACAACCATCACATCTGCAACAGAAGAGGAAGAAGAAGAAGAAGAAGAAGAAGAAGAAGAAATTAATATTCAGATAGCTATAATGAGCACATAAAATGAAAAAAAAAATCATTATAAATACGTATCTCTAGGATCACTGGTATCAAATAGGGGTTGCTTATGAACCGTCATTCCCACTATGGCATTCCATCTCTGCTGATTCTGTTGGCACTGTTGATGTTGCTCCTAGCAGTTCTTAGACTGGAACATATCCACCCACACAAAAGACTCGTATTTGTGGCCGAAAACCACATTAATTTGCATATTTCAACCGATAAGAAACGAGTATGATTATCTCTAGTCACGTGGTTCAAAAAAATGGTTCAAATGGCTCTGAGCACTATGGGACTTAACAGCTATGGTCATCAGTCCCCTAGAACTTAGAACTACTTAAACCTAACTAACCTAAGGACATCACACAACACCCAGTCATCACGAGGCAGAGAAAATCCCTGACCCCACCGGGAATCGAACCCGGGCGTGGGGAGCGAGAACGCTACCGCAAGACCACGAGCTTCGGGCTCTAGCCAGGTGGTTTTAGCCAAGAATGCACTGGATCATGGCTGTGTTTAAGCTGCACTATCTTACACTGTTTCCGTTGGTGTTCTTAAATACAGAATTATATTTTAGTGCATATGCTTGCAAGTCCATCACATGCAAAGTGCATTCACTGTTGAAAGAGAAGAATAATTTTCCGAGATTTGTTGTGCGCCCCGACTTGCACTTGTGGAGTAGTACACATGCATTAGACGCTGCTGTCGGCTCTGTTCAAAGAATACCGTTCACATTCTAGTAACATGCCGTTTTCAGGTGCTCACTGGCACAGAAGCCATCAATGTAAGCATCAGGTGTCGCTCATATTTCGGTATCTATTGCGGTATGCACCGCTTCTGCAGTAATAATAGTAATGGAAGGTAGTGAGAATAATTTTTTAGTCTGCCAGCGAGACAACACTTTAGAGTTGCGGAGTGTTCAATGACAGGCACTTGCTACCTGGCACAGCCCTGTGTATGCTATTTGGAAATGATGTCTGCAGCTGTATCAAAATATTACTAGCCTCTGGTTCGAATCCTGCCTCGGGTATGGATGTGTGTGATGTCCTTAGGTTAGTTAGGTTTAAGTAGTTCTCAGTTCTAGGGGACTGATGACCACAGATGTTAAGTCCCATAGTGCTCAGAACCATTTGAAGCATTTTTACTAGCCTCTAGCAGTGTGTTTAAAATTTATGATAATAAACCAAATGTTTTTATCAATAGCACTCTGTGAGGAGTATATATAAATTGTTCTGTGGGATTTTGTATGCGTACATCACCAGTATGGGTATGCATGCTCGATTTCCACATTAAATAAATTAAATTACAGACAACAGATAATATTTTCTATTGGAGCCCTACCTGTCAATCACAGTTGATTCGATTATTCTTATTGATAGCAAAAATCTCTGAGCAAACACACAAGATGGCAGCAATTTCGATCATACCATCTAAGTTTGAGGATGTAATAACGCTATTTTGTGTGTGTGTGTGCAGTGACATGGATACCCCCGGTCCTGGGGTAGGGTGGATGTGACTTTTCTCTATGCATATTGTTATTCAACACATTATAAAATGCATACTAATGGTGGAAGATCATTTTTAAATGCCATCCCAATCAACTTCATAGCAAGAGTGTAATTGCTATTTAAAAGAAAATGCATGACGATACAGTGTTGAACATTAAAAACCATAGGGCGATGATAGGAGCTCACAGCCTGGCAGATAACGATACTGGGCAAGTCTGACGAATCAGCAGAGGCTGACATAACCTTCCTCTCCATAGTGATTGGAGACATGAATAACAAAGGAGCTGACAGCGTCTCTGTCTCCAAAACAGTCAGTTGTATACCTGCCGAAAACGGTATATTTCTCACTACTGATACTGCTTGATAAAACAAAAAAATTGACAAACGCCAAGTAGTAGTATTAGATGCTGTCATGAAAATTAAATGTATGCTACCTGTGATCAACAAACTTCTTGTGATATCATCTGTAGTAGCATTAGTATGTGATCCACATGTATCGCTTTTCGCTTATGGAATCATCACAAATATTTTTACGATTACATATTCATATGACTTGTAACTTGAACATATAGGGAGAGAATACCACAGCATTCAGAATCCTAACAAAAACATTACCTTTTTCTCAAGTACACAGAAATAATGCGAGTGTGACTATTTAATCTTGTCGCCATGTCCCTCTATAATGTACCATCTTTCCACTATTGAAGCATAGACTGTGTCAGTCCTTTTCTTATATCTAATCATTACGTAAAGGACCTACAGCTGTTATTACCGTCCACCATTGATACAGAGTCCCAACCCAGCTAGGGTATTTACAAATTAAACTTCTTCCAAATGACAGCTCACATAACACTACATGCCGCAGACAATGCTAAAACACATTCACATACCCGGATTGTTATGGAGGTTGAGTGTTGACATTATTCTGTTATAAACACACACGTAGCTCAGTTATGCTATTTTGTGTAATGGCTTTTGAAAAGGGGGGGGTCACACAGCCTGGAGTAGGTTTGGGTATAGGGGGTTCAGAAGTCGCCCAAAGGTGGCTCCACCAGTAATACTCCAGAATATTGTTCAGCGTTGAAGGAATGTTTCCTTACCTAACTTCCGAGATGATTACCAAATGGTTGAACAAAGTGTGGCAGGCACTGCATAAAGAACAATCTTCACATTCACACTATCTATCTATCTATCTGTATCCAGATCCCACTCCAGCTACTGCCAGGTCTGGGTGGTCAAGGAATTCATCTAATTACTGATAACACAACTACAAAGAAACACATGAAATAGTCTCAGAGTTGATAAGTTCTAAACAAAATCACTCGCCACTGTGGTTGGCGCTGGAAAATGGCGTGGCATGGTAGAAAAGACGGATGCTGAGCAAGATGGCAGTCTCATCCTGAGTTTCACCAGCACAACGATATTCCAACATGAGGTGTGGAATCAATAGTCTTCGGTAAAAGACGTGGCACGAAACATCATTTACACACCCAGCTGCGTAGCAGGGGTAGAGACAACACGGCACAGGTATCATTCAAAACTTCACAGTATGCATCACCATGTGGCGTGTCTGTAGTTGTATGAGCTTGGAGCAGGAACTGATGTTGATGTCACAAGGGGAAGAAGGAGACTCATTGAAGCTACATCGGTGGAACTCTCGCCATGGACTGGTACCATTGTTCTCTACCAGTTGCCAGCGGTTGTAGTTTGTAGGTATCCGGTCACACAGTAAGACTGACAGTGTGGGACAGAAGTAACATGCGAAGGGAGAAACTCGCTGCCTTAGCAGATGGCCATTGCGAGCAAAACGGAGCTCAAGCACTGAACAAGGTAGTGACAGCAAAGGCTGGCACTTGTGGGTTGTGCATCTTGTACCTGCACTGAACACAGTGTGGGTGGGGGCAGCGGTGGCGACACTATGGTTGCCAGTTATGTGAGAAGGGCAGGCGCTGGACTTAAGGGTTCTGAGTGTGAAGTGGGTGGGGAGGCTGGCTGTCAGTAGCACTGGTCTGCTGCATTACAGCCAGTGGTGGTGCAGTACTGGCAGCTGATGCAAGTGATGAGTAATCTGCCAATGTGCAGGTTGGGGGGGGGGGGAGGGGGGGAACTGGGCCAAGTCGCCTCAGCCTGTGGCCAGTGCTGCACATGCAGGGGTGGGCAGGCACTGGGCGCTGTTGCCAGTGTAGGGCTGTGGAGGTAAGGGTACAGCGCATTGCTGGTTTTTGTAGAGAGAGGTGGCCACATTTGACAGATGAAAGCGCATGTGCAGGGCACTGCAGCAGCAACTCTAGGATGTGGTGCTGGGAGCATGTGAAATAATGCTATTGTGGAAATGGTGAGGATTGCGATGTGGCATTGGAAGTGCAGACAGCTGTTGATGGTGGTCGAGATGAATTAGCTGTGTTGGGCATAGGCAGTACAGGGGTAGGTGCCTGGGCATCCTTCACATTGAGGGGGGGACTGGCGCCTTTGTTGTCGACTGCTGATGATTCGCAGGTGGTGCTGGTGTAGTATGATGGGTTTCCCACAGTGTCCTTGGTCATAGTATGTTAAGCTGGCATCTAGGGGGCTTCAGCAGCTGGGGTGCTTGGCCTGGCTGTCAGCAGTGGTGGTGCCATTGGGGCCACTGGCAGTATCATTGTCAGTTGCACCGGCATGCATCTGTGGGGTGTTGATGAGGATGGTGTTTGGCCTGGGTAGTCTGGGATTGGGCAGTGTATAGGTGGGCTTGTGCCTGTCGACCTGGTGATCGAAATGCTGGTAGGGGTGCCACGGAGCTATAATGTAAATTCCTTGGAGAGTTTTAACGCAAATGGCAGGGACTGGAGTAGCGTGGACAAAGTGGGAGTTGGTGAGCATTACTGTGTGGCATAAAGTGTATGCATCATCCAAGGCCACCATGAATGAATTCCTTGTGCTTATCGTGGCGCTGGAATGGGTGAGCCATGCAGTTCTGCAAGACACTGAAGAACTCAAGTATGATGTCATCTATGGGCAGGTGAGCAGGTTCCATGAAGTCGCCGGGGACAGAAAGTGGCTGGCTGTAAACGAGGTTGGTGGCAGATGTCTCAAGGTCAGTCTTGTGAGCAATGTGGTGGCTGAGGAGTACTAGGGGCAGGGCAGCTGTCCACCTGTTGTTCTGGTAAGCAAGAGCGGCCTTCAGGATATGGTGGAGCCGTCCCATGATGCCGTTGGCGGCCAGATGGTAGCTTGGTGTCAGGTAGAGGTCAGTGCTGCAGAGTTCTGTTAGTGTGTGCAAAAGGGTGGATGTAAACTGGAGTCTGCGATTCGAAGTGACGTGGCACAGACTGCCGAAATGGGTGATGCATGTGAGGACAAAGGCGGCAGCTATCGTGGCGGCTGTGACGTTGGGTATTGTTGTGCCCTCAGGACAGCCAGTGAATCTGTCCACCATGGTGATGAGGTAGTAGCAGCCATCAGAGGAACATGGATGAAGTGATGTCTGACATTTGAGAAAGCGGCTACAGGGGTGTGTACATGTTGGCCGACCTTGGCTCTTTGATAGGCAAGACAGGCGCAGGCCCAGGTCCTGCTGTCCCTCTGAATAGCTGGCCACACAATATGCTGCACCACCAGAGTGGCAGATGTGCACACGTTGGAGTGTGCCAGGTTATGCAACCAATCGAATGCAGCGTTGTGGAAGGCAGTGGGTAGGGATGGGCGCAGTGTGCCAGTGGATACATAGCGTCAGATACTGTTATCTCAGTTGGGAGCTGGCGTATGTTGAAGTCCTGTAATGGCGTCTGCGCGGAGGCAAGCGAGTTCAGCGTCATGCCTTTGGGTGGTTTTAAGTGTCTCATAGTCCAGGACGAGGTGACGGCTTAAGTGTGGCTGAGACAGTTGGCGATGACATTTTCAATTCCGGTGACGTGATCTTCGGTAGTAAATTCGGATATGAACGACAGCTGCCGGTATTGACGTGGGAAGCACTGGTCGAAGTATTTTGCTAGGGCAAATATTATGGGCGTGTGGTTTGTGAAGACTGTGAATCAACGGGCCTCCACTGATAGCAGAAAGTATTTGATTGCCTTCTAGATGGGGAGGAGCTCTCTGTCGTATGCGTTCCAGCGTTGTTAAGTGGCAGAGAGCTTGTAGGAGAAGAAAGCTAACGGCTGCCAGGTGTCAGCGTGCTGCTGCAGGATAGTGTCGATAGCTGTCCAGCTGGCGATGACCGTGATGGCAAGTGGAGTGATGAGGTGAGGGTGGGCGTGCGGGGTAGCGTCCGCCAAGTAGTATTTAGCAGCAGAGAAACTGTCTTTCACTAGCGGCGTCCACAGCACCAGCTTGTTCCTCTTTGTTTTGGTACTATGGAGGGCGGAAGTGACGACTGATGCATAGGGGTGGCATTCCTCAGATGGCGGCGGAGGAAGATTAACATGCTGAGGAGGCGGCGGAGGTCCTTGAATATCTCTAGAAATCGAGGATGGCTTGTACCTTACTGGGCAGGGGACGTGAGCTGGCGGAGGAGGTGAAGTGGCCCAAGAATAGCACCTCGTTGGCACCGAGAACACACTGCTGTGTTGATGATGCCATCGTCCTGGAGGCGTTCAAAAGTAGTGTGGAGAAGCTTATGGTGTTCCTCAGGCATTGCAGAAAACATGGCTCTGAGTACTATGGGACTTAACATCTCAGGTCATCAGTCCCCTAGAACTTAGAACTACTTAAACCTAACTAACCTAAGGACATCACACACATCCATGCCCGAGGCAGGATTCGAACCTACGAACGTAGCGGTCGCGCGGTTCCAGACTGAAGCGCCGAGAACCGCTCGGCCACGAGCGCCCGGCCAGAAAACATGAGCATGTCGTCCAGGTAGGCGAAACAGCAAAGCAAGCCCCACGACACGCCACCTGTGAAACACGCCGCATTTGGGTGGCATTATGGAGGCCGAAGGTCATAAAGGCATTCTCATGGAGTCCAAATAGCGTGAGAATGGTGGTCTTCTGGATTTCCTCAGGTGCAACCAGAATCTGGGTGAAAGCCTTGGCACAGTCAATCATGCTGAAAATTGTAGCTCCAACCAGCACGTTGCTGTATGTGCGTAAGAATGGCACCAGGTATCGGTCAGGGATGGTACATTTGTTTAGCTTCTGATCATCGCCGCATGGGTGCCAGGAACCATCCTTCTTGATAAAGTGAATGGCAGTCACCCACGGGCTTTTCGAAGGATGCAGCACGTTGACCTTGCTAATCTTGAGTTTGTGTGGTGGTGGGCTTCATGGCTAGCAGAAAATGGGTGATCCAGGGGTGGTGCCAATGTAGTGCACAGTTTAATGACAGGCCTCCCAAGGCACCCTGGATGGGCATGTGAGAGCAGGAAATTGCGCCAGTAGGTTGGCATAGGGGCTGGAATACACCACATGCTTCAGTCGAAAAGAACGCCGAAACGAGTGGTGCACTTTGTTGATTTCCTCGCATTGCTGTCAATGTGGCACCAACGTGCAATGTCTGGGACTTGGTGGTAGTGTCCAATTTTGTCAGCTCAGATAATGAGGTCAGTGATGTTAGCGATGGTGAAGGTCCGAGGAAGGTCCTGTTGCAGGCTGAGGATGAGGACGTGTTGATGTTTGCCATAAGTGGTGATGGTGGAGTTGTTTGATACCATGTGGAGGATGGCTGAGGTAGTGCCAGGGTCTCGTATGAGCCGTCGTGGGAAAATAGAGAACTCAGAGCTGGTGTCGATCAGAATAGGTGTGGCAGGGCGAGCATCTGGACGGACAAACACTGGTAGATCAAGCAACAGCCTTATGCACCTATTATCTGTGGCTGTTGGGGTTAGGGTGCCAAGAGCAAGGTTCCCTGCAGTTCGTAGGATCCAGGCCAAAATGCTCAGGGTATCACCAGAGGCAAGCTGTGTCACAAAAGGCTTCAGCAGGTCAGTTAGGGCTGCGGTGGTGGTAGCCATCGCTGCACTATTGGCTGGAACTTCTAACAACCCTACCACAACAAAGTTCAAAATTTAATAATGATTGTGGTGTTGCTCACGCTGCTAAATACTGCATTTTCGGGCAACAACATAGTTATTTTGTGGCAGGTGTCATTACAGCACAGTTAATAAAGTCATTTCATGTAATAATGAATAAACTAGGCACTCATCTTTTCGTGTTTCCCACGCTAGTGTCGTTGTAAAATCATGGCTCAATCGTCGAAAACCTAGGTGGTGATGATTCCAAGCTCGGATGCAAAGAGGCGTAGGTTTCATTCTGCTATATTCAAAAGTTTTATAGATGTGTTTCACAAACCATTCTTGAAGATTAAACCTTTGAAAGTTAGCACAATGGTGATGTAAAAAAATAATCAGCACTCCGAATTTAAGTTACACTTCCTTTTTATTGCTTTTGTTGCAATATCGCGTAACACACAAAACATCACTTCACAATACAAAACATACTTGAAAACATCTTCCTCACTGTTAAAGTTCACATTTTATAAGCTGACTACGTTACGTGTCTTTCCAACATGACGTCCAAGACTTGATTTTCTCAAGGTCCGACTCTCTAACTACTAACTAATAATCGCTCACGCGCCCAAAAATCAGCGTTTCAAGTACGTCAAAGATCATAGTGACAAAAGAAAGGATACACATAAGAATAATATCATTGCAATATAAACATATCGATGTATCAAAGTACCTCTACATTAATGAAATCAAATCTGAATGTTGTCTCAGAAATATGTTAACTCTGTCACTTGGTCAAGGAACACATCTAATTACCGATTATGCAACTACAAAGAAAGACATGAAAGAGTCTCAAAATGGATAAGTTCTAAGCAAAGTCACTCGCTGGCGTGGTTGGCGCTGGAAAAATGCGCGGCGCGGCAGAAAAGGTGGGCGCCGAGAAAGGTGGCAGTCTCGTCCCGAGTTACACCAGCACAACGATATTCCGATAGAGTCTAAAGATGGATACACATGCATTAAATCTGGGGTAGCATCTGAATGTGGATCCATTTCGTAGTAAGTCTGGAGTAGTGTCTGAAAGTGGATCCACCCATGGGTGATCTGGGGTGGTCTCCAAAGTTGGATGTACTGCATTAAGTCCAGGGGATGGGTGTGAGGAGTGGGGCCCCTGTAGGGCCCAATCACACAGTAACTGAGCTGTATGTGTGTTTACTACAGAATAATGTCAACACTAAACCTCCACAGCAATCTATGTACATGCATGCATTATACCTTCGGCTTTGGTAGTTAGTGTCATGTGGGTTGGCATTTGAGAGAAGTAAAGTTTGTAGATAACCTGGCTGGGTTAGGACTCGGTATGACAGTTGGATGGTAAAAATAGCAACCCACACATGGTAATGTAAGCAATAAGAGTATATATACGTATGTACAGTAGTGCTCAAAAGTATCGGAACGAGCTGAATTGCATTTCGCCTGATTCGCATGCAACCCAAATAACGCAACTGTCTAGCAGGTCCTCTAGTCGCTCCTTGGTACAGTCGTTTGACTATTGAAAATGCTTCCAACAAATCACCACTAGAATACACTGCTCTGTATCGCAATAACTCAAGAAGTAAAGTAATACCACGATACTAGACATATCGGGGAACACTTTATCACAGATAAGGCTGTCCTTAAGGCTTGTAAGCTCACATTTATTGCAGTAAATGACATACCTGAAATGTTACCACTCTCATTATTACGTCAGATAGGTAATGCACGTAGTAAGTTCGTCGTATTCATGATTTCACCTTCAAAGTAACATACCGTACTTGTTATTTAACACAAAATGACATTAAAAGTTTAAGTCATTCACGAGCAGCTAGTTGAGAATATGTATGAACTTCAAACGACACGACGAACCGCCTCGTTCTGCTCATGGATTTAAACACAGGTCATGCAGACTAAGATTTCGGGACTGACGGAAACCAACAGTCATTCCTGACTAGGCATACAGAGAGTGATATACCTCGATTTTAGACAGTATCAGTTAGCAAATATCAACTTTCAATTACATAACGTAAACATTTTTAACGGACGCGAATTCCTACCCAGCATCTATTGTCCCTATTAACGAACTACGAGACATGTTAAATACTGCTCCTTCACAAGTAACTTACTTGAAATGCCGTGAGGTAAAGGTTTGTGTTGGACAGGGATTCGAACCCAGAAACTAATCGGATTGTTATCGAAGCACAATCAACTGTGACATAGTGGATTTTTTCGGCAGTAGCTAGATGTTTTAACTGAAATGACGAGACGAAATATTAATTTTTTCCTTCCCAGGACTCCAACTCGGCACCTATCGCTGTTGTATTCAAGAGATAGCGAATGTTAAATATGGGTTTGTTACACCAGCAGCGGCATGTGAGCATGTCTGAACTAGAAATATTATAATGAAGAGTTCGGGGCTGACTGGAAAGATAGGTGTTCTCATGCTACAGCTTGATAATACATAATGAAGACTTAAGTGTCGGCCCAGGATTCGAACCCATCCACGCGCGATATGTGGAGATGTTGAGGAAGCTGCAGTTTTGAACAAACAACAAATAGTAGTCGAGCTGTATTGTCACGAAGGGATCAAATTCCGCGTTAAGGGCGGTCTGAGTTGCATTCCCAGTTCAGAACCAATTTTATCGATATACAGAAAAGCTCAAATAAAAGATGGAATAAGTGTCCTGTGACCCTACATAGCGTTTGTTTCGTCACTAGAAATAAATAACTAGTATAAGAAAGGTTACTGGTGATAGAGTTCCCACATTTCGCCACACCTGACTTTATTGTAGTTCAACCTAACGTCTTCGTGTTAGAGAAGGAATATCATGTTTAATGTGAATTTCAGGCCACAATGTCATTATACCTTCTTCACTTGGCTTTGCCAGAAGAGAGCAGAATCAGTCTCTCCCTATTAAAATTCATTAGCAGAAGTTGGAATCGAACCCAGACCATCATCATTGGAATACACTCCTGGAAATGGAAAAAAGAACACATTGACACCGGTGTGTCAGACCCATCATACTTGCTCCGGACACTGCGAGAGGGCTGTACAAGCATTGATCACACGCACGGCACAGCGGACACACCAGGAACCGCAGTGTTGGCCGTCGAATGGCGCTAGCTGCGCAGCATTTGTGCACCGCCGCCGTCAGTGTCAGCCAGTTTGCCGTGGCATACGGAGCTCCATCGCAGTCTTTAACACTGGTAGCATGCCGCGACAGCGTGGACGTGAACCGTATGTGCAGTTGACGGACTTTGAGCGAGGGCGTATAGTGGGCATGCGGGAGGCCGGGTGGACGTACCGCCGAATTGCTCAACACGTGGGGCGTGAGGTCTCCACAGTACATCGATGTTGTCGCCAGTGGTCGGCGGAAGGTGCACGTGCCCGTCGACCTGGGACCGGACCGCAGCGAGGCACGGATGCACGCCAAGACCGTAGGATCCTACGCAGTGCCGTAGGGGACCGCACCGCCACTTCCCAGCAAATTAGGGACGCTGTTGCTCCTGGGGTATCGGCGAGGACCATTCGCAACCGTCTCCATGAAGCTGGGCTACGGTCCCGCACACCGTTAGGCCGTCTTCCGCTCACGCCCCAACATCGTGCAGCCCACCTCCAGTGGTGTCGCGACAGGCGTGAATGGAGGGACGAATGGAGACGTGTCGTCTTCAGCGATGAGAGTCGCTTCTGCCTTGGTGCCAATGATGGTCGTATGCGTGTTTGGCGCCGTGCAGGTGAGCGCCACAATCAGGACTGCATACGACTGAGGCATCATGGTGTGGGGAGCGATCTCCTACACTGGCCGTACACCACTGGTGATCGTCGAGGGGACACTGAATAGTGCACGGTACATCCAAACCGTCATCGAACCCATCGTTCTACCATTCCTAGACCGGCAAGGGAACTTGCTGTTCCAACAGGACAATGCACGTCCGCATGTATCCCGTGCCACCCAACGTGCTCTAGAAGGTGTAAGTCAACTACTCTGGCCAGCAAGATCTCCGGATCTGTCCCCCATTGAGCATGTTTGGGACTGGATGAAGCGTCGTCTCACGCGGTCTGCACGTCCAGCACGAACGCTGGTCCAACTGAGGCGCCAGGTGGAAATGGCATGGCAAGCCGTTCCACAGGACTACATCCAGCATCTCTACGATCGTCTCCATGGGAGAATAGCAGCCTGCATTGCTGCGAAAGGTGGATATACACTGTACTAGTGCCGACATTATGCATGCTCTGTTGCCTGTGTCTATGTGCCTGTGGTTCTGTCAGTGTGATCATGTGATGTATCTGAGCCCAGGAATGTGTCAATAAAGTTTCCCCTTCCTGGGACAATGAATTCACGGTGTTCTTTTTTCCATTTCCAGGAGTGTATATCATCAATCCAACAGATCACCAAATCCCTTTCTCTGACACACATTTTTCTATCATAACACTGTTGCGGCACACTAGATGAGAATTCTGACACACAGGCTCCCTGTCGTGGTTTGCAGCATTTTCAGTACATTCATTTACTTGGTTGACCGAGTCGCCATGAACTAGCTGCCTCGGCTACCCAGTGCATACATTCGACTCCATTTTGTAATCACCTAAATAAAATCATGTAACTGCCACCTACACAGAACTGCCAACAGTGTAGGATGCAGAAATTTAAATATGAAGTGTTCTTTTCCATTTGAGGTACTCTACTGCGCTATGTGTTTGTTGAATACGTCGTGCAGTGCAAAAGAAAAGCTGTAACTGTCTGTCTCTAAGAAGTCTAGATCCGGCCATATGCATTATCTGACAGCACTGTTGAATGCGGAAGTTCTGGAGGAATTGTTGTTGACTTCTGGAGCTACTTGTAGCTACATGACAGCTGGTAGTGTAACGGTAAGCATCGCGCACCGTAGATAAGATCTCGCGAGTTCTATTACATTAGCTGCTACATTTTTTAAAACACAATTCTGCTGTCTGCTGAAGTTATCAATTTAATGGTACTTTGAACATAATTCCCTCACTTCTCAACCCAAAATAGCCGCATGTGGAAAAAAGAGCTAACTTCGACGACATTTTGTTCTTGTCAGTTTTAATAGATGGCCAGGCAGCAGATGCATCTCGAAGCTTTTGTATTATGTATGGGGAGAGCGCATCGTGCCAAAATAGTCAGAAAAGTATGTTGTACATTAGCTGTCGTCTGGTAGTGGCATTTTATTCTTCTGCAAACCTTGTTTGACAGCTTTCACTCAGAACAAGTTTTTTACATGCATGTAATCAATAAACTGCATGTGCATTGTCAGACTGTTATAGATAACATCAGAGAATTCGCATATATCGTTGATGATTAATTTCTATCTCATGCTTAGTATTGTTTAAGCAACAGTAAAAGAAACCCTACGAAAATTGTGCACTGAATTTTAAGAAATGAAATAAAACTACCCACGATAACCTTAAGACGAAAGTATGTTTTAATAAAACTAAGTATCTGTACACAAGCGTGCCTCTATTGGCACGAATTAGTAAAATACTACTCACTTAGATTTCGATTGGGTCTGTGTTTAATCGGTATGCTGTGTCTTACTCAACAGGTATGCAAATGTGGCATTCCATAAATGAAGTTATGTATTCCTAGAAACCCAAAATTTGCTTGTCAGCAGCAGAAAGAGGCGTTACCTGTTGTGCAGCATTGTAAGTTTTTCACCATTGCACTATGAGCTGAAAGTATTTTCTTGCGATTTCCTTATCGATGTTTGATCTGACTGCTTGTAGCTCTTTCACAGAAGGGATGAAAACGTTACAGTCAGCGAGACTGGAACCGCGAACCATTACAGACGTTTTTTCTCAGGGCAGCACGTAACCACAGGGCTAACGAAGATGTATGTATCGTGCCTTTCTCTTACGAGGCCAATCGTGGCTAGAACTCGTAAAGCGCTATTGAAAGGACGAGATTAGTTGCGATTTCCATGTGCAACGACTTTCCTGGGCTGAAAACCGTAAATTTACAATCTTTTGTTGCACCTCAAGCGATAATAACTGAGATTATTCAATGGAAATGACAGGAAAAATATGGTGAACTTTGAGGATTAATTCCGTGCACACCAGGAAGTAACTCATCGATCACAGAGTTGCCAAACATACCTTGCCTTGTTGCCAAATCTCAGTTACAGTACCAGCAGGAAGAAGACGAACCGATGTGATCCTACAGTGGGCTTGGAAGTGACCACAGCTGGCGTCTCAAAGACGCGGCTGCAGCGGCCTGGAATACGTAATGCGTCTGATTCGCACTTCTGTAACTGGGTTTAGGGACTGGAGCGTAGTTACTAATAATGAACTGACTGCAAACTAAGCATCATAAATCAGTAAGTCTCATAGTTGTTTTTATATTTCTTTCGTAACTGTACTCAAAACTAAGAAACTCATTCACGGACGTTTTCGTGCCTCGCACACCAAACAAATAAAAGTAAAAAAAGAATGTGTGTGTGTGTGTGTGTGTGTGTGAAAGAGAGAGATAGTGAGTGAGAGAGAGAGTGAGAAATAAAAAAGAATGAGAGAGAGGGTAAAAAATTGTTGTACGAAAATTGAATACCGGTATGTAAGGAAATCTTTCATTAAAATGACACGTTCCACATCATTACGAAATATCGTATTCATGCTCTATGGAATTAATCTAATCTAATCTAATCATATCACATTGCTGACTAGCTGTGAAGAGTCATGAATTACCGAAATTTCCGCCAATATCAGTAACCAAATCTAAACTTGAAAATAAAAGACGACAGTTTTTGTAATAAACTGGGACTAATATCAAGACCCTTTCATCCCTATTAACTAACCACGAAAGATGTCTAATATACCTCCATTCTGAAGTAACAAAGTGTGTATGCATTTAAAGATGAAGGGCATGATTTGAAGTTCTGTGACGGAGATACGAACCCAACACGTAATCAGATTGTTAACTAAGTAAAATCAAATGTTACGTATCGGTTTTCTTACCAGCTGCTAGGTGTTTGAATCTAAAATAAGGATACAAATTTTTGTGCCTGAGCGAAAATCGAAACGCACTTCTATCGTTCTTCTTTATCGTCCACGAATATGGCTTAAGTATCAATTGCTTACTCACCAACAATAAGATGTGTGCGTGTTTGACCAGAAATTATTGGCAACACATGAACAGACATTAAAAATGCACGTTAATTTTCTCTAGTAGGCCGGTGTGCACGTGATTGGGCTTGAAATGAAATTATGACTATTTTTGTACTGGATCAGGATTCAGACCCACATACTCACATTTGGAGGAGACCTAGAGAAGATTGCAGTCTTGGAAAAAGGAACGAAATGATTGAACAATACTGTTCTCGAAAGAGGAGATACGAATTCGAATCACAGTCCAGCACCAAATTTTTCAACGTTTCTAGTTCAATCAAGTACAAGTAAAATAAGGGCCCTGTTCCTTTAAATGGCTATCGGTTCATCAAATAAAATAAAATTTCCTAATGTAAGTAAGTTTACTGGCGACAGTATTTCTGTTTGCCATGACCTCCACCTATGTCATTTCCCAAGATAAACCGACTTTGCCCAGTTGGGAATGAAGGAACGTGATGTTTAATGCGGATTCTGGATTATAACATCTTTCTCTTGAGGTAACCAAAGGTAAAGTAAATCTGTTTGTGCCTCTTAAAAGTAAATGCCTGAACCCACGCATTGCACTTGTGATAGTTCGTTCCACCAGACCATTGTGGCCACATTTCCCAGCCCCAGGAGTGTGCTGTAACGGATGATGTTCTTAGCTTACAAAATTAGTCACGGTGGAGAAAATGCGAGTCTATTAAATGGTTAAGTAGAAGCAAGCTTCTGACGCGGAGATTATGTTAATCTCTTGTCAGCAGGATGTAAAGACTCTTCTAGGCATCATAGCCTCGATGTGAAGCCATTTTGAAATTTTCACTAATTAAGAAAATTTCTTAGTTGGAGAAAATCCACTGTGAAGTGTGAAGTTACCGGATAATTCGATTATTACCGTCATTATTACTATCATTTTCTTCATACCGCTGCTGGAACACGTGCTTGAAGACCATTTAAGGCCTTTTGGTCATTATAGAAGTAGTTGCCCAAGAACAGGTTATTTCCCTGTCTACGGAATCCTTTTCATGTTAATATCAAACATCAGCAATTACTCGTAGATTAAATTAAAACTAAAGTAATTTATGAAGACGTTATTTGATAACAAAAACGCACCGCCTTTCTTCATTTACTTGCGCCTAGAAATGGCTGTCGAATACTGCCAAACCAAAAACCAAGGGATCTTTCTGCCTTCCGATATACGTCGCTGTCAGTTCTTCCATATGATTTGGTCTACGTGACCTGTTTCAATTTGTGTATGACAGAGAATGTTTAAGAATAACAATTGTTTTCCATTGCAAGAAACAGAAAGATTTTCATTTTAAGCTATCCAAGTTCAAAATTTTCGCAATTTTAGTTCAAATTTAATATTCGCTTCTATAATGTAGGAAAGTATTTCACAGTTGCAAAACCCGCATCTGACTCATTGTCATTACACGTAGTCGCTGACCATAAATTGTAGCTCAGAGTGACACCATTTTAAGTAACCTAATGTAGCGAAGACTATTTGCCAGTGCTCTTTCTCACCAGAAAATATGCATTTCACTCATTGGGCTCCATAAGTACACTGTAACAGTAATTTCTGTGTGTATGCAATGCATACGGATTGTAGAATTTAGTGGTGCTCTCTCTTCCACTTCTGTATACAATATGCCTGACCTAAATGGGCCCTTTATCATTACAGGCCCTGGGCGGTCCAACATCATACTGACAACAGTAATGTGCTTATATTGACAACCTCACTGTTCGTTTTACCTGATTGTGTAATCATTTAAATAAAATATCATGACCTTCCAGTGGGAGATATTTCTTCCCACTTTTCCTTCTGTGAAATTTGCTAGTAAGCTTTTTGCCTTCCAACCAGCGAAATGCGGCAGAGTACGGCCGGTAAACGATTCACAAACCACGATTTAGTGCCGTTAAGACGATTTCTTTAAACATTGGCGTAGCTGAAGGAATTTAGTTTCTTCTTAAATCGTCTTACGCAGTTACGTTCACAGATATCTTAAATAGGAAAAGCTCATTACCCAGGAACGAAGGCTGTAAAACAAACTTCCCACAGTTTGTGACAGGTTGATATTTTCGTCAGATAGCACTGCGTGAGTATTTTGTGTAAGAGGTATGACAAGTAATGTTCATGTAGCTGTGGGAGTCATTGGTTGAAAGCGAGTTTAACACCAGTGGGTACAGCACTGCTAAATATTCAAAATGATTATCAATCTGAGTTCATCCACAAACTGAGACGTATTTATAATATTGAAGCTAGACTGTGTACCCTAGTTTTCCTTGAGTGTGCATCGGAAGGCGTTTACACACAAGTATACGAGGGTAATCCCAAAAGTAAGGTATCCTAAGGGACACACAAGTTCCAACGCAGGCACAAATGGGAGATGATTAATTTTAATGCCAAATAGAAACCACAGTAGTAGCTGTATGGTGACAAAGTGATGAAGAGCAAGACTACGGTCACTAAGGTCTCAGTTTCAATCCTTCGTCAGGCCCACGATTTTTATGTGTGATTTTACACTTATTTCCCTCGGGCAGTGTTTGTTGATGTGAAAAATGCCTAGTTGTACTGTGGTCCGAAAGTCACGTTAAACTGTAGGTTCCCCTATTAACCTGCTAGGTAAGTCAACTCAAAGGTTGGAGGAAAGCAATGGCATACCACCTCCAACAAGACCGTGCCTATTAAACCACTGTGATGTTCAAACCACTCTTTTGACTGATGACTGCTTTACTTTCTATGGGTTCCAAAGTTAATGATCTTCTGGTTATTAACATTTTTGTGCTTTCATGCTGTAGCTTTGACACCAGTAAACGTAAGTAACCGGCATTCCACAGTACTGTGAGATAATGCATACGGTCGGATCTAGACTTCTTAGAGACAGACAGTTACAGCTTTTCCTTTGCACTGCACGACGTATTCAACAAACACATAGCGCAGTAGAGTTCCTCAAATGGAAAAGAACACTTCATATTTAAATTTCTGCATCCTACACCGTTGGCAGTTCTGTGTAGGTGGCAGTTACGTGATTTTATTTAGGTGATTACAAAATGGAGTCGAATGTATGCACTGGGTAGCCGAGGCAGCTAGTTCATGGCGATTCGGTCAACCAAGTAAATAAATGTACTGAAAATGCTGCAAACCACGACAGGGAGCCTGTGTGTCAGAATTCTCATCGAGTGTGCCGCAACAGTGTTATGAAAGAAAAATGTGTGTCAGAGAAGGGGATTTGCTGGTTTGTTGGATTGATGATATATTCCTATGATGATGGTCAGGGTTCGATTCCAACTTCTGCTGATGATTTTTAATAGGGAGAGACTGATTCTGTTCTCTTCTGGCAAAGCCAAGTGAAGAAGGTATAATGACATGATATTGCTTCTCTACCACGAAGACGTTAGGTTGAACCATAATAAAGTCAGGTGTGGCGAAATGTGGGAACTCTATCACCAGTAACCTTTCTTATACTAGTTATTTATTTCTAGTGACGAAACAAACGCTATGTAGGGTCACAGGACACTTATTCCATCTTTTATTTGAGCTTTTCTGTACGTCGATAAAATTGGTTCTGAACTGGGAATGCAACTCAGACCACCCTTAACGCGGAATTTGATCCCTTCGTGACAATACAGCTCGACTACTATTTGTTATTTGTTCAAAACTTCAGCTTCCTCAACATCTCCACATATTGCGCGTGGATGGGTTCGCATCATGGGCCGCAATAAAGTCTTCATAATGTATTATCAAGCTGTAGCATGAGAACATCTATCTGCTGGTGGATAATAATTTTGATTTTTAATGCATTTTCATTCGTTGTCAACACTAACGATATCTGACGTTTTTGACTCCCAGTGAGACATAGAACTATTAGAGAGAACAATGTAAGTTCAAGGATGTTATTCCGAGCTGCTGGTGGAGAAAAATTCGGCAGCTGACGTCTCTTTGTGTGTAGTCAACAACGAAATGTGTGGGGTTCGATTCCCAGTCAGCACTGAACTCTTCGTCATATTATTTCTAGTTCAAAACCCATATTTAACGTTCGTTATCTCTAGAATATAACAGCGATAGGCGCCGGATTGGAGTCCTGGGAAGGAAAAAATTAATGTTTCGTCTCGTCATTTCAGTTAAAACATCTAGCTACTGCCGAAAAAATCCGCTATGTCACAGTTGATTGTGCTTCGATAACAATCCAATTAGGTTCTGGGTTCGAATCCCTGTCCAACACAAACCTTTACCTCACGGCATTTCAAGTAAGTTACTTGTGAAGAAGCAATATTTAACATCTCTCGTAGTTCGTTAATAGGGACAATTGATGCTGGGTAGGAATTCGCGTCCTTTAAAAATGTTTATGTTATGTAATTTAAAGTTGATATTTGCTAACTGATACTGTCTAAAATCGTGGTATTTCACTCCTGTATGCCTAGTCAGGAATGACTGTTGGTTTCCGTCAGTCGCGAAATCTTAGTCTGCATGACCTGTGTTTGAATCCATGTGCAGAACGAGGCCGTTCGTCGTGTCGTTTGAAGTTCATACATATTCTCAACTAGCTGCTCGTGAATGACTTAAATTTTTAATGTCACTTTGTGTTAAATAACAAGTACGGTATGTTAATTTGAAGAGGAAATCATGAATACGACGAACTTACTGCGTGCATTACCTATCTGACGTAATAATGAGAGTGGTAACATTTCAGGTATGTCATTTACTGCAATAAATGTGAGCTTACAAGCCTTAAGGACAGCCTTATCTGTGATAAAGTGTTCCCTGATATTTCTAGTATCCTGGTATTACTTTACTTCTTGAGTTATTGCGATACAGAGCAGTGTTTTCTAGTGGTGAGTTGGTGGAATCATTTTCAATAGTTAAACGATTGTACCAAGGAGCGATTAGAGGACCTGCTAGACAGCTGCATTATTTGGGTTGCATGCGAATCAGGCGAAATGCAATTCAGGTCGTTCCGATACTTTTGAGCATGACTGTACATTTACATATAGAACATGGAAGAATCGAAAAATATGGGAAAACAGTCAAAAATATAAAAAAATGTCCTCATACATAAGAAGTAGTCGAAATTTGTGACATAAGCACTAGAGAACTGTCTGCAAGACTATTGGATAGCTTCCTAGAAAGCTAAAAATTTGTATCAATGAAGAGAACTATCAGAATCACAGCACCATCTGCTTCCAAAACGACAGAGAGACCGGGACTAAAGGTTGAGAGAACTCGTAGCCACTTGGAAAAATAAAAGGATTTTGTTATTTATACAGAATGGTGGAGAGGCATGACATAAAACATACAATTAAAGCTGAAAAATAATTATTCAGTTGAAGTAATTGGAATTTGTGGTAGATAGGAGTAGATGATCAGTGGGGACACTAGAAGAACTTTGCTGCTATCAGCATTAGCATCCCTGGAATTAATGACATCAGCATCAGCACTTCTGGAATTGATGGCATCAGCATCAGCATTCTTGGCATCCTGACATCATCATGTCAATGCCCTGTGATGGAAACCCCTTTCCCACACCCCACTCCCCCTGTGGACAATGACGCTATGTATGCTCTAAGGCAAAAGAAGATTCACCACGAAGGAACTATCTGAATGAGACAGAAACTGGTAGATGCGATGTACATATACAGACAAACAAATGATTAAAATTTCAGAAAAATAGAATGATTTACTCAAGCTTCACAAATTGAGCAAGTCAATAATGTGTTGGTTCTCCTCTGACCCTTATGCAAGCAGTTATTTGGATTTTATAGAGTTGTTAGATGCCCTCCTGAGGGTACTGTGCAAAATTCAATACAATTGTCCGTTCGATTGTCAGAATGCATGGCTTGTTGGAGGGCCCTGCCCATAATGCTCCAAATGTTCTCAACTGGGGAGAGATCTGGCAACCTTTCTGGCTAAGGTATGGTTTGGAAATCATGAAGAAAAGCAGTAGAAACTCTCGCCATATACGGGCGAGCATTATCTTGCTGAAATGTGAGCCCAGGATGGCTTCCCATGGCTTGGTTCAAATGGCTCTGAGCACTATGAGACTTAACATCTAAGGTCCTCAGTTCCCTAGAACTTAGAACTACTTAAACCTAACTAACCTAAGGACATCACACAAATCCATGCCTGAGGTAGGATTCGAACCTGCGACTGTAGCGGTCACGCGGTTCCAGACTGAAGCGCCTAGAACCACTCAGCCACACCGACCGTCTGGCTTCCCGTGAAGGGCAACAAAATGTGGCATAGAATATTATTGATGTATCGCTGTCGTATAAGGGTGTGATGGATGACAACCAAAGGTGTTCTGCTGTTAAATGAAATGGCACCTCATGCCCTCACTGTTGGTTGTCGGGCAGTATAGTGGGTGACAGGTTGGTGTCCTACCTCTCTCTGGGACATCTCCAGACACATCTTCAATGTGGAATGTCATTGTCTTCAGTGATGAGTCCTGCTTCAAACAGTGCCCTATTGGCCAACGAAGATATGTCTGGAGACACGCTTGGCAGCTGCCATCCGCCCAACAACCAAGAATGATGGTCTTGGGCACCATTTCTTTCCAAAGCAGGATCTCTTTGATTGTCATCTGCAGCACCCTCACAGCACAGTGGTATGTTGACGATATTCTACGCCCTGTTTTGTTGCCCTTCATTGCAAGCCATCCTGGGCTTACATTTCAGCAAGATAATACCCATGCACACAAGGCGAGAGTTTCTACTCCTTACCTTCGTGCTTACTGTACCTTACGTTGGTAGCAATATCGCCAGATCTCTCCTCAATTGAGACGTTTGCAGAATTATGGGTGGGGTCCTTCAACCCGCTCAGAATTTTTACGATCTAACGCTCCAGTTAGACAGAATTTGCATGATATCACTCAGAAAGACATCCAACAACTCCATCAATCATTGCTGAGCCGAATAACTGCTTGCATAAGTGTCAGAGGTGGACCAACACGTTATTGACTTGTTCAATTTGTGAATCTCTTTCTCTTGAATAAATCATCCAGTTTTTCCTAAAATGTAATCTTTTGTTTCTCTGTACACATGCGTGTACATCACAGTTACTGATTTCTGTCCCATTCGGATAATTCCTTCATGGTGCATCGATTTTCTTGTCTTACAGTGTATGTCAATGACGTCATTGTGCTGTCTGTGAGCATAGTAGCTCAAGTGCCGCCTCCCCTTGAGAAAATTTTAATTTTTATAATTCGACTACATGAGTGCAGTCATTTCGCTTTCTATACTACGTCTAGGTCTCATATGTTCAATTGCTGAGATGCTTGCCTTGAGCGAAGAAAACTTTAACAGGTCTATTGTAATTTTTGCAACATTGTCATGAAAACAGCAGTGGCCGAAAAGCACAGTTAAAATTTTAAATTAAAAACAGTCTTGACCTTGTAAAGCAATTTATTTTAATTTTAAAAGGTGACCAGTTCGATCTGTGCAAGGTCGTCTTCAGACCAGTTACTCCGTGATGACAATCAGAGATGGTGGCACTGCACAATTTGACCATCGCACTTCCCATAGTATTTCCTGCTACACGCCACCGTCTCCAACAGTCGTCATGGAGTACCGGTCTGAAAATGATCTCACACACAGAACTGGTCATCTTATAGGAAAAAATTATTTTGTGCAATTAAGACAATTTTTCAATTAAAATTTTTATTTAGTTTATTGGTTGTAAATATCTGTCAGAGAAATGTGCTCACAGCTTTCTGCATCAAGAATGGAGAGGTATGCTAACAGAGGAATGTATGACTGCAGATAAGAGGAATATTGTTCAACAAGTAATAGCAGTGCAACAGAATGGCACGAAGATGCATTACGTGACAGGGTCCACCAACACAATGTGTTGCATTTGCTGGAACTGTATACCCCTTTTAAAATGTCTGTCCATCATGTAAGAAGCTGTTGTGAACTGTTTTGGAAGTACCTGTCAGTAAGTATTTCGTTCATCTGTAAATTATTATTATTATTATTATTATTATGTGTATGCACATATCGTTATACTTGGAGCCGTATTATTATTACACCACTAGTAAAACTACTATTGTCTGAATCACAGGAGCAGCCTTCTGCATCAAGTTTATTTGGCCTGGCAAGCAGTCAGCAAGAATATAGCATGACAAAGATTGGCTATTACTGTAATTGCTGGTCGTAAATAAATACATCCCACAAAAATTGTAATGTCATCAACCCTATCAACAAATAACAGCAGAGTTTTGTAACTGTCAGCTGTATCACATGATGTACCCACCTTCATACATACAGCGCAATGTATCTCAACTTTTTAAGGTAAAATGGGTAGAATTCACACAAAATCGTTGTTACTGTAGTCGATCTACATATGTTAAGGTATGAAGCAACAATTAGTGTGATGTACCTCCACAATGCAAGACAGCCATAATGTGACTGTTTAGAATGTTTAATGTGTGCCCTAACCAGTCCAGTTTTGAGATGTGGATACTCGTCGAGGCTAAGTATCTATACTCCGCATCCCAACATCGCTGCGGGTAAAACGTGTGGTGGCTCCACACTCAAACACTAACCCGGGTCTGCTCTGAGTCATAGGAGCCGTCTGCTACACCTTCACAGACACAGAAATACAGAAAACGAAGCAAACACGCTGCAGCTGCAGGATATGTGGTTGGAGGTGACTGGATGCATTCGAGTACAGTGCTATACTATGCCGTCTGACCAGAAAAATACTGAATTTTTGCTAGGTGTTGACAACTGTACTACATTTACAAGCAATTTTAGAATACAGAACGAGAGGTAATGCATGACTGTATGAGTAGAAGTGATATAAAATCGATAAAACTACGAAAAATGACGGAAAATACGTATAAATTGAGGGTGAATACGCCGAAATGATGGGAAATTGAGAGAGCACTTGTATTTCTTCTGCTTGGTGCAGGAAAATTCTTGTAGATGGGAACGAGTATGCGACAGCAAGAGGATTATGAGAAAATGTTGACATGGAAGCACTGGGAACCAGGGAAACAGTCATTTTTCGTCGACAGCGATAAGGCAGTTGGAATAGAATGTTTAACGTGGATAACCACCAAATGTAGAGTACTAAATTTATATATGTCCGATCACAAGGCCAGGTGTGACCCCAAAGCTATCGACGAAAAGCATCATTACCTAAAAGAAGTGTCCTTACCTAAAGAGCGTTGTATTACGGGTTGGGGTGACTGCAGTATACAACTACAGAATGAATCTCGTGTTTGACCCTGTGCAGAACTGTATAGGTGTTTTAAACCCTAACAAACAGTATTTACAATGTGCTTCTCTGTCCTGTTCGTCAATCACAACCCTGCGGTGTCAGCAAACAAACAACTGCTGTATGGCAACACTGTAATGTATGTCTATAGAGGTAATAGCGATACATGCAAGATGACTGCTGTCTTTGATGCTTTCCTGGAAAAGAGAGCCACCTGCCTCTGAACTTACATGGATCTGTGTTAAAGGGTGATAGGGACTAGATGGGCTGATCAGTTGAGAGGGAGATGTTGCTGCAGGTCATTTATCACACATTTAACCATTTTTTCCGTTGTTCTCCTGGGGTGCATCAGTTGTATGGTATAACCTGCGATCGACTAGTATACAACTGCGTGTTCTGTGTGTGACTTAGAGCACAATCTGTATGTGATAGTTAACAGCAAACCTCTCCAAACCACAGTCATCAAAAGGCTTCCAACTCATGTGTGATAAATGAGTCCCATCTATGAAAAACCTGATTCGGTACCCTCCTCTAGACGAACGAAGATGTATGCGAAGTAGGTCATTTCTTTCTGCCACATCTTGGACATAAATCGAGTCTTCACTTTCATCTAAATACGAAACAACTGTCACTAAACTTTTCAACTTCGCCCTATCCTGAATGTATGCAAGTGGATTGTCGGGGAGGGGCAAACCTTGGTGTATAAGAAGCGCAGATATTCTCACAGACAATCAAACAGCATATGGGTATGTCAGCAGCACGGCCATATAATTATGGAAAACTGTGAAAAAATATGGAAGATGACTCATAATCGGTAAAATTCGAGGAAAATCTGGCATAATCAAGAAAAATTGATATGAGATACGTACAAATTGAGGGAAATACCATGAAATATGTAAAATTGCGAAAACCAAGTCAAATTACGGAAATTGACTGAGAATACATAAGATTAGAGACAAATACCATGGAAAATCAATCAAATCAATGAAATTGCGTGTTCTGGAGGAGGAGAGTAGACTGATGCTACATATACACACCTTAATAGCGGAGAGAGGAGGCATTCTAGAGACATGACATCGAGGCGAAACGGTAATATTATCCCGCACATGAGCAATACAGCCTAACATGGGACCATGACTTCTGTTTGCAAAAGGAAGGTTACCAGGGGCGGTGGTAAACTGTGGTGGGACTGTTACATCTCCTCTGGCTACTGATCATGGTGTTTATTTCTTCCTAAGATGTCACCGTTTCTTCAGATGCATTTTCGGCTGTCGAAGATCATTTTATAGGGCTCTTGTGAACATATCATAATTTCCGAACCGTAATCGGGCGTGAACCACGTAAACAGCAGGTGTCATACACCTCTGGCAACCTATGTAGTGTTTGTCTTACAAAGAATCGATGTTTTCTTTGGTGTGCAAGGTAGTAATTTTATTACTTTACAGTTTGTCACCATGACATCGGAAGTTCACTGAGGCTTTTTGCGGATGATGCTATGGTATATCGAGAGGTTGTAACAATGGAAAATTGTACTGAAATGCAGGAGGATCTGCAGCGAATTGACGCATGGTGCAGGGAATGGTAATTGAATCTCAATGTAGACACGTGTAATGTGCTGCGAATACGTAGAAAGAAAGATCCCTTATCATTTAACTACAATATAGCAGGTCAGCAACTGGAAGCAGTTAATTCCATAAATTATCTGGGAGTACGCATTAGGAGTGATTTAAAAAGGAAATGATCATATAAAGTTGATCGTCGGTAAAGCAGATGCCAGACTGAGATTCATTGGAAGAATCCTAAGGAAATGCAATCCAAAAACAAAGGAAGTAGGTTACAGTGTACACTTGTTCGCCCACTGCTTGAATACTGCTCAGCAGTGTGGGATCCGTACCAGATAGGGTTGATAGAAGAGATAGAGAAGATCCAATGGAGAGCAGCGCGCTTCGTTACAGGATCATTTAGTAATCGTGAAAGCGTTACGGAGATGATAGATAAACTCCAGTGGAAGACTCTGCAGGAGAGACGCTCAGTAGCTCGGTACGGGCTTTTGTTGAAGTTTCGAGAACATACCTTCACCGAGAAGTCAAGCAGTATATTGCTCCCTCCTACGTATATCTCGCGAAGAGACCATGAGGATAAAATCAGAGACATTAAAGCCCATACAGGGGCATACCGACAATCCTTCTTTCCACGAACAATACGAGACTGGAATAGAAGGGAGAACCGATAGAAGTATTCAAGGTACCCTCCGCCACACACCGTCAGGTGGCTTGCGGAGTATGGATGTAGATGTAAATGTAGATAGTTTATCGTAGAAAAACTTGAATCAAGAATCTATGTCATGCGCTGGGGGTATATTTCTTATATTGGGATATTAACAGCGTTTAATTCCGCACGTCTAATAGGTCGGAAGCCGCACCGCTCTAGCGTTATAATGCGTTTTGAGTGCAGAACGTGTCACCCTAGGAATGTGTGTGTTTATGTTCCATGACCATTTCACTATAACAAAAATCAATCTTCTTGGTATGGACACCAAACACAAGAGCTATAGTTTAGAATTGATAGCACAATTGATTTACATAAAATGAGTCAAAACTACATGTGTCTTGAGGTCCATCATGCATAAGCCACACATCTATTCTAAACCGTCTATTATATGATCACAAAGCTCTTATGCCTACTATACACTGATAAGGGGTGCTAACCTACTCAACATGTGTGCATATGGAGAGATTTTGTGGACTTGGATGGGTTCCACGAGTGAGATTGAAGGGGAACAGCAGTTATGGACTTGGCTCGCTCCGTTCCTTCATGAGATGTGGGATGTATCAGCTTACTTCTGGTCAGCTACAAATTAAATCGGCGACAGCGTTGCAGGGAGCATTGGCCAAAGACATGATCTCTAACTTTATCCTAAGAATGCAAAAATGCTCTGTGACACCCTATGATCCGAGTGCTAGAAATCTGTAGATCGCTATCTGGTATACTTTGGTGTATAAGTTCGAGAATTAACGATGATTAGATTAGATTAGATTAGATTAATACTTGTTCCATAGATCATGAATACGACACTTCGTAATGACGTGGAACGTGTCAAGTTAATAAAAGATGGCTGTACAAGATATTACATTACACAAAATATTGCATGATACTGATGTTTAAGTTTTTTCCCCCTTAATTTATATCTAAAAATTCAGCCAATGAGTAGAAGGAGTTGTCATTCTTTTAATTTATTTTTAAATGTTAGTTGCCTATCTGTCAGGCTTTTGATGCTGTTTGGTAGGTGACCAAAGACTTTTGTGGCAGCAAAATTTACCCCTTTCTGTACCAAAGTCAGATTTAACCCTGCATAGTGAAGATCATCCTTTCTCCTGGTGTTATAGCTATGCTCACTGCTATTACTTTTGAACTGGGTTGGATTATTAACAACAAATTTCATAAGTTAATATATATACTGTGAGGTTACTGTGAGGATCCCTAGATCCTTAAATAGATGTCTGCAGGATGACTGTGGGTGGGCTCCAGCAATTATTCTGATTACACGTTTCTGAGCAATGAATACTTTTCTACTCAAGGATGAATTACCCCAGAATATGATGCCATACGAAAGCAGTGAATGAAAGTAGGCATAGTAAGCTAATTTACTGAGATTCTTATCACCAAAATTTGCAATAACCCTAATAGCATACGTAGCTGAACTCAGACATTTCAGCAAATCATCAATGTGTTGCTTCCAGTTTAACCTCTCATCAATGGACACACCTAAAAATTTTGAAAATTCTACCTTAGCTACATACTTCTGTTCAAAGTCTATATTTATTACTGGAGTTGTGCCATTGACTGTATGGAACTGTATATACCGTGTTTTATCAAAATTTAAAGAGAGTCCGTTTGCTGAGAACCACTTAATAATTTTGTGAAAAACATCATTTACAATTACATCACTTAGTTCTTGGTTTTTGGATGTTATTACTATACTTGTATCATCAGCAAAAAGAACTAACTTTGCATCTTCATCAATGTGGAATGGTAAGTCATTAATATATATCAAGAACAGTAAAGGACCTAAGACTGAACCCTGTGGGACCCTGTACTTGATAGCCCCCCAGTTTGAGGAATCAGCTGTTGTTTTAACATTACATGAACCACTTATTTCAACTTCCTGCATTCTTCCAGTTAAGTATGAATTAAACCATTTGTGCACTGCCCCACTCAAACCATAATGATTTAGCTTATCTAAAAGAATTCCACGATTTACACAATCAAAGGCCTTTGAGAGATCACAAAAAATACCAATGGGTGATGTTCGGTTATTCAGAGCATTTAATATTTGATCAGTGAAAGTGTATATAGCATTTTCTGTTGAAAAGCCTTTCTGAAAACCAAACTAGCATTATGTTAGTACTTTACTTTTAAAAATATGGGAGGCTACTCTTGAATACATTACTTTCTCAAAAATTTTTGATAGAGCTGTCAGAAGAGAGATTGGGCGGTAGTTGTTGACATCCGACATATCCCCCTTTCTATGAAATGGTTTTACAATGGCATATTTCAGACTATCGGGGAAAACACCCTGCTCCAAAGAGCTATTACATACGTGGCTGAGAATCCTACTTATCTGTGGGGAACAAGCTTTAAGTACCTTGCTGGAAATGCCATCAATTCCGTAAGAGCTTTTACTTTTCAGTGAGTTTATTATTTTACTGATTTCAGAGGGAGAGGTTGGTGGAATTACAGTTGTTTCAAACTGCACAGGTATGGCCTCTTCTGTTAGTAGCCTTGCCTCTTCTAGTGAAGATCTAGATCCTATTTTCTCCACAACATTTAAAAAATGATTATTGAAAATATTTTCAATTTCTGATTGTTTGTTAGTACACTTGTCATTCAGTTTTATGGCACTAAAGTCTTCCTGTGCTCTTGGTTGCCCTGTTGCCCTTTCAATAATATTTCAATTTGCTTTAATTTTATTATCAGAGTTACTGATCTCAGACATGATACACATGCTTCTGGACTTTTTAATGACTTTTCTTAGTACCGCACAATAGTTTTTATAATATTGAACAATTTTAGGGTCAGTACTCCCTCCTGCTGTTAGATACAGTTCTCTTTTATGGTTGCAAGATATTCTTATTCCTTTAGTTAGCCAAGGTTTTTTATATGTTTTCTTGGAATTATGTTTAACTATTTCCTTGGGAAAACAATTTTCAAATACCCTTAAAAATTTATTGTGAAATAAGTTATATTTCAAGTTTTCATCGGGTTCCTTATACACTTCATCCCAGTCTAGCTGCTGTAGGCTTTCCCTAAAGTTTGCAATATTTATATTGTTAATTGAATGCACTGCTTTGAAAGTCTGATTTCATATACTGCATGGAGCTATGTCATGTACCGTAACTATCTGTGCACCATGATCTGAAAGACCATTCTCAACAGGATAAGCATTTATGTCCTTAAACTTATCTTGGTCTATAAAAAAGTTATCTATCAATGTACTGCTGTTCTTTGTTATCCGAGTAGGAAAATCAATGACGGAGCTCAAATTGAAAGAACTGAGTAATACTACAAGGTCACTTCCTATTACACTCTTTCAGGGAATCAACATTGAAATCCCCACAAATGATAATTTGATTCCCCCTGTCTGACAGATAGCACAACAAAGCATCCAAGTTTTCTAGAAATAGCTGGAAATTCCCTGAGGGGGATCTATACACTGTTACAATTATGAAAGTGCCATCATTTAGTTTAAGTTCAGTGGCACATGCTTCCACATGTTGCTCTACACAAAATTTTTTAGTTTCTAAATTTTTTACACTGTGGAAGCTTTTGACATATATGGCAACTCCTCCTCTCATCATATTATCTCTACTTACATGTGCAGCTAATTTGTACCCATTGATGCTAACCTTTTGCATATCAGTGACAATGTGATGCTCAGACAGGCGTAGTACATCTACTACATTCTCAGTTTCTATATCTTCTAAACAAAGCAGAAGCTCATCAATTTTATTCTTCAATTCCCCAATATTTTGATGAAATATACTAACATTATTTTTCACTTTACTTTTGTGAGTATCTTGAACTTTTTTAACATCTTTAGTACTTGCCTGGCTGAGTTTCCCACTGGACACTGATCATACACTAAAAAAGAGTTCCCACCACGACATGTAGTTCCTCCCCCCTTCAAATTTCCTGCTATCAGCCCAGCCAGTTTACCCTTCCCTTTCTTGTTGAGGTGTATAGTCCCACCTACAGAGTGAATCAACAGGAACCACACCAATGTGTGACCCTGCACCAGATCCAAGTAGCCGTTCCAACTCCAAATTAACTCTCCTGACAGAAGAGCTCAAATGAGGTCGGTCGTGGCGCTCCAGAACCGACACAAACCCAACACTGGTATGACTCGATGTTGATGCAATCTTTGCCAGGTCACACTCTATGCTGTACCCCGGATCTCTGTCAGTACCGTTGCCCGGCCCACCCACAATAACCACGGTATCTTCATTAGTAAAGCCTCTACATAGTGAACCTAAATCCTCTGTAACCTGCCCCAATCCAGCACTAGGTTTGAAAAAACTTGTGACCTGGTATTCTGACCCTAATTCATCCTGCAGAAGTTGGCCCACACCCCTAGCATGCGAACTATCTAGCAACAAGACTTTCTCTCTCTTTGCAGACTTCCCTACATTCTTATTCAATTTGCTGCTGAAAGCTTGTTGAGTCCTGTCTACATCTACTTCTGTGAGAGGCTCATCATTTTCTGACTGAGGCAACAGCTCAAACCTATTTTGTACATTAATAACAAGGCTGTCAGAAGAATTTCTTGGCCTGTTCCTTATGCCTGTTGCTACTTCCCACCCCTGTTTACCCTTATCCCCCCTTAACCTGCCCAATTCTCGCCTAGCCTCATCTAACTAGCCTGAAGGGCACCAATTTTCCCCTCCTGTTCCACAATCTTTCTATCTCTACTGCATAGCCTACAGAACCACTGATGAGTCTCGTTCATTTTCCCAATACCCACGCCACTACAATCGCCCCAATGAAAAAAGTTACTACATCCATCACACCAGATCCCGGAGCTAACGATTCTACGGCACGCCAGGCACTTTACACTCATGGTACAAATCGATTTTAGTGACAGAAAGACAATTAAGTTACCGGAAAACAATGAAAATACGTGTAAGAAAAATTAGGCCTACTCGCGACTATGTAAACAGTGGTTCAGAAGTTTTTTACTGGAAATTACTTAAGAGATGACGATACTCTACAGATATAAAGGGGCAGCAAACGTATTTAGCACACTAAACTATCAGTAAATGCACTTAAAATTGCGGTATGAAGTTTAATCCGGAAGATCAAAAGTTCGGCCTGGCAGCGATATGTAAACAAAACGAACTTTACGTGATTACTGTGAAAATACGCGAGTAAGACAAAAACCCTTAATGGCACGCTTGAAGAGCACTATAATTAACCTAATAAATTAGTTTAAAGTGTTAAAAACAGTTTATTACTACTTAAATTACTTGTCTTGTACGAGAGCTGTGACTCAGACGTCCGTATACCAGGCGCAGGGCTATCAAAAGACTAGAGAGAATGGACATACCCCACAGTCATCTATTTACATTCGCAATGGTACTCAGAAAGTAGTGAGGGGATGGTTTAGGGATGATACAGAAACTAGGAAGCATGCTGCCGTGTCACTAGGAGGCATTGAAATTACAGAAAAAAAGGTAAAATTGCTAAAATTGATCGCACTATCAACTGTGATGCTTATTACAATACAGCGATGGTGTTTTTCCATCCCATCCATCCACTGGTACGCTGTTGATTACCACATAATGATTGACAGGCATCGCTTGTTTAAGATGGAGAAAGAGTCTTGGAGGAGGGGCAGCACCTTCCGGGGATGAATAGCACCGAAGCCATGATCGCGAACACGACTGTCATATGACCAAGCCATCAGCTATCTCATCACTGTGAAAGAAGAGTTTAAATGTAGAGGTCATCAATCACCTTTGGATAGCTGTTTGGAAACATCGCAAAACTCTTCCAGTTTCCACATGTTTTGACTGCCTTGTATTTAAAATCACCCAGTGCTTGTATGTTGTGGGAGCAGCAGGATAATTTACACTGTGTGATCTCCAAACAGAATGTGTTAATGCCAGTTAAAAACTTGACACAGACCTTGAAGTCGTGGTAGAAAACACAATGTATGGCAGTGTACAAAGCTGGAGTCATACAGCAGAAAAAAAAAATGTATCAAACAACGCCACAGGGACACAGGGACTATCTATTGCTACTCATGGTCTGTGGGATATGGTCTTCCTATAGTGCGGGCAATGAAACTTTACACTGGTCTGTGCAGGTGGCTTCAATCACTGAGTGGGTCAATATCTGTGTATTTAACAGGGTCAGCACATATACCCGATGCCAGCATGCAGGCGGTCTTTGTTTTTGATATATATATATTGGAAGACAGGGATGCAGTAATATCTTTTCGAGTTCTCTACCATTTGATGTTAGTGGAGTTCTTATAGTTTGTAGTCTTTTTTTCTCTGTTGGATGGTACAAAATAACAATGATAGAGAGAATGTTTGGGTAACAGACATGAATGCACCATGAGCAATGCAGATTTCCTTCGGACTGCAGTATCTGTATGTAGCTGGACACGCATCAAAATGCAGTAGCGAAACCCCCATCAGTCTCCCAGTCCCCGTAACTGCTTGTACTGTCTTTTTCTACTACTACCTCATGTTGCACGAGAAAGATTAGTTTGACGCTGGCCTTACACATCATACATAGTTTGCTGAGCTATGACAACATGGTCTCAGTTCCACTGAGTAAACAAAACACGGTCCTGTCTCATCAACGCAGTTCACCCTGTTTCTACACGGGTTGCAGAAGGTCTTAGATATAGAGCTCTCCAAATTCTGCTCAGTTCTGACATGCATTGGGATGGTCAAATGGACAAAGGTTCAGGGATGGTAGGGCAGAGACTAAGGAACAGTTACAAGATGCTGGGGGACTGTCTAAGATTTCCTGTAGCAGATAGGTTCGAAAAAGGTGCCAAGAATATGATTCACTAGTGGCTGTAATCATTAAAAGACATCTCCATAGGATCCACCCAGGTATGTGGTTGAATGGAAAGACTTGACTCCAAATTGCAGACAGCATTTCTACCAGAAAGCGTAAAACTACCAGCGACTTTTGTGCATGTGCCTGTAGAACCAAGACCACTTTTTTTCAGGGTGATGGTAACAGAATTGTTGTGGTCATGTTTTTAATGGCGTGGTCCTTATGCGAAATGTATGTTGCCGGCGGTAGAGTCCTTCTGCGGTCAGCTTCAAATGTCAGTTCTCAGTAGTGTTCCTCGAAAAGAACGTCATCTTCCCTCCAGGGATTCCCATTTGTACTACCAGGTGAGTGTAATCTAACTAATGAAAAAGAAAAATTACTTGCCATGCAAAGTGACTCTCATGATCAACTTAATTAATTAGTCTTTCGATTTGATATCAGTGATGTGCCACCTGACTGGTGGATGCTATGGCTAGGGCAGCACAGATATGAGTCTTGACTTGGCATATTTTCGTTGCGGCGATATCTTTTAACGATATTTGAATCTCTCACCTACACAAGGAGAGACGACCATCGTACTAAAATCAAATGTATTATCGACTTTATAAGGTGATACGTAGTAGAAAACCTATATTAACAACTTCTCCGAGCTATTACCCTAAGGGAGAGTCCGAAAGCAAAGAGGCATTCTGTGACAGTGGTAGACCTTAGCACTCCATCATGAGCCAAAAACGAGTTTAATAGTCTAGCTCTGTGATGCAGGACTTGACAGATAAGAAAAGATTTTTTTCTGCCTGATGAAACAATACTTAGAGGGAGTATAGCATATGCCATAGTCCTGTACAGGATTTTCTCAAGTAACGATACTTTAGCGATGTGAAAACGCGTGTATTGTCTGATTTCTTCTGTCCTCGAAAATAAATCGTATAAACGGGAGGAATCCATATTTTGAGCGAGAAATTCGAGGTGTGTATTGAACATCAAAGCCTCGGATTGGGTAAAGTGGATTTTTTAAAACTAATGGGCATATGCTGGGGTGGAATTGTTCAGAACTACTGTGTGCGTCCAAGCTACATCTGCTTGTTTTGCAGTGCACTTCAGCTGGCTGCAGTGGTGGTCACGTGGAGTCGGCAACTCGAAGTAACGGATTTGTTCAGGTTGTCCCGGGTACAAAGAATGCGCCGACCTGTCTGATCTTGCCCACGACAGAGGATGTGTGTGTTGCATGAGAAAAGATTGAAAATAATGGATGTTTGTGCTGGACGTATTTATAACATCCGGATTCCTACCACTCCAATCATCCCCGGATGCCCTCCATGGCCGGGGATTGTGCACTCTGACATACACACGCGTCCATGACTGCGGCTATGGCGGTAGTGTTCTCCGGTCTCTGAACGTCAGCGCTGGTGGCATACGAGCGGACGGGCGCGCTGTGTATGGACGTCTGGGAGGTGAGTGCACGGGATGTGCCAAGTATTTCAGCAATCTCCGACATCTACCCTTGGCAACTACTGCTACAGACTGGGTCGTGGTTTAGGTGTGTCGTGTTTAGTGCTTCTCAACACATTGCAGTGGACTCTGTCTTGCAATGGTATTTGTTGTTGTCTATATCCTATCACGCAGTAGGGCTTCCTCCTTCCGAATGTAGTGGAGAGAACCAATTTAGAAATTCTATACCACTTTAAAACCCCAATCGCGATGTCAAATTCCTGACTGTGAGTGACCTCTGATATCTGGCCATGACAACTTATTACTGCAGATTGGATCGCGGTTTAGGTGTGCGTCATGTTTGGCGCTCGTCAGTACATCGAAGCAGTATTTATTGTTGTTACTATCCTATCACATAGTAGACCCTTTCCTCCCTCCTTCTTCATCCTGGTGTAGCTGAGAGAATCAGTCAACTTAGGAATTTGATAGTACTTTTAAAAAAGAAAATACGCTTAGCAGACCTGTAGCGGTTGGGAAATCTATAACCATGATGGTATAAATTCACGTCGACATTTGAATTTCCAACTATCATTTCATACATCACCACATCGAATCGTGACATCAAATAGTAATAGGTTTGGATTATTTAATGAAATTTCTCGTAAAAAACGTAACACTGCTGTTTATGCGCACAAAATACTGTACAGAATCGATCTTTTTTTATTTCGAGTAGTTTTAAGTTTTGTGAAGCGAATTGTTACACGCTATATTAAAAATTTAATTAATATTTCTTGTGGAATGTCTTCTGAAGCAACATTTGCGACATCTTCAAGATGTGATACTCCGCAGCAAATTTAATAACTCCTGAGGCAGTTTCTGAGACGCAGCACAAGAAAGTGCGCCAGGAATGCTCGGGCAGCTTAGAGGCTACGGCGGAATGAAATATCCCATGCTAGTTCCTGTGTCATCTGCAAAGCAAACTACAGATCTCTCTCTCTCTTTGTATGTAACTATCTTTTGTTTAAGTGTATTTCTTGCCAGCCTCCTACTATCTTTGTGACATCGTCAATTTGTGTGTGTGTTCGTGAAATAGCTACCACATGTGCCTTAAATCCCATTCATCACAATCATGTAGCCAGAAATTAATTATTTATTAACTTCAGCAGTATTTCTGGGTCGATTCCCTGTCAGGCATTTGATTTGGAAGGAAGGCATCTCTCGCGAGTGCTGGTATGTGACAGGTTGATTCATGCATACATACCTCTTGAGATGGCGAGGGGACAGTGACAAGAATTTCTCAGGTAACAGTACCAAAGGGGTGCCGTCATTGATACTCTTGTTCAGGCATTAGCGTGGTACTTCACATAGCTGTGGAGCTGCCGACAGCCGTCGGGGGCCCTGGGGTGCGCGGCTGAGGCAGCCTGCGTGGGTGACGAGACACGAGAAAGCTTTTCAGATATGTTTCAACGGTCTGTGATAGTGTAAATACGTGTTTGCTTACGTGATTGGAATGCAAAAGCGCCGCAATTGTTTAAATATTCCACACACTACAACAGATTTCCTGTCAAATTCTGTACATAAATAAATAAACTATATTCCATAAACGACCTTGTATCCCATAAATAGTTTAAATAAGCAATATTCCACACATTGTCTAAATTGTTTAAATAACATTCAAACACTGCAATCGATTTCTCATCAAATTATTTAAATATATAAATAAACTACATTGTCAAAATTATTTAAACAATATTTCATATACTGCAATCGATTTCACACCAAATTCTTTAAATAAATAAATAAATAAAGTATTTTCATACACTATCTTGTATCTCATAAATTGTTTAAATAAACAGTATTCCACAGATTGTACAAATTGTTTAAACAATATTCCATACACTGCAATCTATTTCTCTCCAAATGGCCGATCAACTGAGTCTTTTTCTTGCCAATTTCCAGATTGGGGATGGGAGGAGGGCTGGGGGTTTCCCAGAGGGGGATTAAATAATTGATCAATTTAATTGATTAGTCAATGAAACTGATATGAAAAGTGTGCTTGTATAAGTGAGGGGAGTTCCCAGAAGGATGGGGGAGGAGGGAAAGAAGGGGAGGAGGAGGGGAGGGGACAGATTGGGGAAAAATAGATTAAGAACTTGTAAATCAATAGAATGGGTTATCCCCAGAGGATCATAACCCTCTTAGCAGAATTATAGATTACAGACCTATCAGTCAAAAGAGAACAATAAGTTTGTCCCTGTGAATGCATACTTGTTCCTGAACGTAGGCAACCTGCACTAACAAAATGCATTTGTGTCCTTGTTGCCCTCCTACTTGCAGCATAGTAAAAAAGCAATTATGAATAGATTTTGAATAAGTCCGCAGCAAAATGACCGTGTAGTGCATAAGATATCCAAGGGAGGACAAGGTGCACTTGTTATAAAAACTGGCGTTTGCACATTTCAAGGATACAATTCACATGATATGCATGATACTGACCTACTACGTTATGCACATCAAATTGTGCGTCACATATACACTCCTGGAAATGGAAAAAAGAACACATTGACACCGGTGTGTCAGACCCACCATACTTGCTCCGGGCACTGCGAGAGGGCTGTACAAGCAATGATCACACGCACGGCACAGCGGACACACCAGGAACCGCGATGTTGGCCGTCGAATGGCGCTAGCTGCGCAGCATTTGTGCACCGCCGCCGTCAGTGTCAGCCAGTTTGCCGTGGCATACGGAGCTCCATCGCAGTCTTTAACACTGGTAGCATGCCGCGACAGCGTGGACGTGAACCGTATGTGCAGTTGACGGACTTTGAGCGAGGACGTATAGTGGGCATGCGGGAGGCCGGGTGGACGTACCGCCGAATTGCTCAACATGTGGGGCGTGAGGTCTCCACAGTACATCGATGTTGTCGCCAGTGGTCGGCGGAAGGTGCACGTGCCCGTCGACCTGGGACCGGACCGCAGCGACGCACGGATGCACGCCAAGACCGTAGGATCCTACGCAGTGCCGTAGGGGACCGCACCGCCACTTCCCAGCAAATTAGGGACACTGTTGCTCCTGGGGTATCGGCGAGGACCATTCGCAACCGTCTCCATGAAGCTGGGCTACGGTCCCGCACACCGTTAGGCCGTCTTCCGCTCACGCCCCAACATCGTGCAGCCCGCCTCCAGTGGTGTCGCGACAGGCGTGAATGGAGGGACGAATGGAGACGTGTCGTCTTCAGCGATGAGAGTCGCTTCTGCCTTGGTGCCAATGATGGTCGTATGCGTGTTTGGCGCCGTGCAGGTGAGCGCCACAATCAGGACTGCATACGACCGAGGCACACAGGGCCAACACCCGGCATCATGGTGTGGGGAGCTATCTCCTACACTGGCCGTACACCACTGGTGATCGTCGAGGGGACACTGAATAGTGCACGGTACATCCAAACCGTCATCGAACCCATCGTTCTACCATTCCTAGACCGGCAAGGGAACTTGCTGTTCCAACAGGACAATGCACGTCCGCATGTATCCCGTGCCACCCAACGTGCTCTAGAAGGTGTAAGTCAACTACCCTGGCCAGCAAGATCTCCGGATCTGTCCCCCATTGAGCATGTTTGGGACTGGATGAAGCGTCATCTCACGCGGTCTGCACGTCCAGCACGAACGCTGGTCCAACTGAGGCGCCAGGTGGAAATGGCATGGCAAGCCGTTCCACAGGACTACATCCAGCATCTCTATGATCGTCTCCATGAGAGAACAGCAGCCTGCATTGCTGCGAAAGGTGGATATACACTGTACTAGTGCCGACATTGTGCATGCTCTGTTGCCTGTGTCTATGTGCCTGTGGTTCTGTCAGTGTGATCATGTGATGTATCTGACCCCAGGAATGTGTCAATAAAGTTTCCCCTTCCTGGGACAATGAATTCACGGTGTTCTTATTTCAATTTCCAGGAGTGTATTATAATGATTTCAAGGCAAGCAGTGGATGGTTGCATAACGTCAAATAGTGCGACAGAATTAGAAGTCGTAAGATAACGAAATTTCAAACAGAGTGTCAACTTGACAATGAGCAGCAAACTACGGGCTTAGCCCAAAAATTTGTATATGAGATAAACAAACTTATTCAGTATTTCAGTAATGAATTAGTTTTGAACTCAGAGCAATCAGGGTTTGAAGAGGAAATGCACATGAATGAAACCCTGGGAATTAGAGGTACCAAGAGATTTGTATCAAGATCAACTAATGCAATTCCTTAACATATTCATATATAATTATGCCAACTGTTAATGTGGATGGTAAATTCCGTGGAAAGTTATCGTGCTGCGTGATGTTGGAGGAGTTCTGTCCCCTATGATTCATTCTTGTGTGCATGATCTTGTAAGAGTAGTAGGGAATATTTTCCTCACAGCAACCAAGAGTGGGAACATGGGTGTAAGATTCATCAGTGGCTGCAATCATTAAAAGTCATCTCCATAGGATCCAACATAAAACCAGCTTGTTGGTTTATTTTTTGGCATCAGACAACAAGGTCGTCAGTCCCATTGGATTAGGGAAGGATGGGGAAGCAAGTCGGCCATGCCCTTTCAAAGGAACCATCCTGGCATATGCCTTAAGTGAATTAGAGAAATCATGAAAAACATAAACCAGGATGGCCAGACATGGGTTTCAGCGATCATCCTCCCAAATGTGAGTCCAGTGTGCTAACCACCACGCCACCTTGTTTGGTGGAAAGCCAGTGCATTGGTCATAGGATCTTGTACACTTCTTACTTCAATCTAGAGATGCATTTTTAAGTGATTCTTTACAAAGTACACCATCTATAGTATGTGATCATTCTCAGTAAACCATGATCCTCCCTTGCATATAACCCTGTGGATATATTGCAGAACCTCCTCTGTTACACAGTTTACATGGTTTTGATATAGAATGCGCTACAAATACTGTTTGTTAGCATGGAAAATATCTAGCAGTGGCAAGAGGGAGTTGCCAATATTGGCTTAACACCCGATTTCTCAACCGAATCACTTTCTAAATTCGATGGTAAGGGTGATTTTATTACGAGCTTACACCACTGGTGATATGCACCTGCACTTTCATTCTGTAAATACACACCCCACGATCACTGTCTATATTCAACGTTGAGGTATTTGTGTGGAAGACCACTTCATTCAGAAGCAATACCATACCTTGATTTATAAAGCATCTATAGTTTTTAACATGGATATCGTTAGCAATACTTCTGTGTGCCTGTAGAAGAAAGACTGCTTTTAATGCAGGATGACAATAACATGGTAGTTGCGATCGTTTTTTTAACATCTGGTCGCTTATAAGACGATTATGTCTCTCTTCCTAAGAGACTGCCAAGTACTGGCGCTGGACACATTGATAACATCCGAATTCCTACCACTCCAATCATCCCCAGGTGCCCTCCATGGCAGGAGTGGTGCACTCTGGTATACACCAACACCTGCAGCTGCAGCTGCGGCATTTATTACCACTGACCTCTGAGTGTTGGAGCTAGTGGCACATGATGGTATTGGTGGAGAGTGTGTGGACATCGGGACATGAGCGCATGGGATATGCGAGTGCAAATGGTTCAAATGGCTCTAAGCACTATGGGACTCAACATTTGAGGTCATCAGTCCCCTAGACTTAGAACTACTTAAACCTAACTAACCTAAGGACATCACATACATCCATACCCGAGGCAGGATTCGAACCTGCGACCGTAGTAGCAGCGCGGTTCCGGATTGAAGCGCCTAGAACCGCTCGGTCACAACGGTCGGTGATATGCGAGTCTTTCAGCCTTCTTCGACAACTAGCCATGACAACTTCTGCAACAGACTGGATTGTGGTTTGAGTGTGTCATATTTATTGCTTCTCAATACATTGCAGTGGACTCTATCTTGCAGTGCTATTTGCAGTTGTCTCTACTTATCAGGCAGTAAGTCTTTCCACCTTCTGAATGTAGCAGAGGGAACCAATTAAGGAATTCTATAGCGCTTTAAAAACCCAATCACGGCGTCAAATTCCTGATTGATAGCCATCTCTGACATCTAGCCATGACAACTCATTACTACAGACTGGATTATGGTTTATGTGTGTTGTGTTTAGTGCTCCTCAATACATTGCAGTCGTCTATGTCTTGCAGAGATATTTGTTGTTGTTGTGACTATCCCATCACATGGTAGACTATTCCTCCTCCTTCCAAATGTAGTGGAGAGAACCAATTTAGGAATTTTATAGTGCTTTAAAAACCCAATCAAATTCCGGAATGATGAATTTATTGTTTCACACAGTTGTATTGCTAGCACGCATCTGTCCAGCCCCTCCTACAAATTGTTTAAGAATATAGCATGAAACTGAGCTGAAATCTGAAATTGTCAGCTACCTTCAACGTCATGGACCTCCTACCAAATGACCTAACTGTGCCGGTATTGACTGATAGGAGGCAAGGGGAAAAAATCCCGTTGTGTCTGGTAACCAGGTGGCTGCACAATCGAATCCCACCAAATATTCCAATCCTAGTATCCACCAATAGGAAGTAAGGGAAAACTGTTCCATACAAAGGGTATCGATTTAATTAATTAGTCAATCAGTCTGATACAGCTGGCGGTTTCTTAGGTAAACATTGATTTGTTTGTGGTTCGATCCTACTGTGACCGATGGTGCATGCAGGCCCGGCAGTGGCATGGTTCAAGATGTGAGCGCTTGTGTGTGTGAGAGAGAGAGCGAGAGAGAGCATGTGTTTTTTTCGATGAAATTTTATGGTTATCAAATATCAAAGGGATGTCATCATGTGAAACTGTTGTTTGGGGATTAGCATGACATCTGGACTTTGCATCACATGAGGCTGCTGATGGTGTGGCAGCTGGCCTGACATTGGTTGCGAGGCCCCGAGTGGGCACGGTGCCGTCTCTCGGACACTGGCACATGGTATTATCTGGCGGCTGCTGCGGTGGGGTAAACCAGCACAGTGTGTGGGCCAGTGGATGGTGGACAGTGTGCGCTTTGTGATCGCAAGATTTTTAACAGTGTAATTACGTGTGATGAGTTCTTCATGACAATATTCTTTGCATGATGACAATAAAATGAAGTGATCGATTTAAGTACATCTTTTCGATGTATTTTGCAAGACCTGCAGCTTCTCAAACAGCATATAATGATGAGCAAGAGAGATCCAACACCTGCAAATTGAATTTTTTACAAATAAACAACATATCCTCTGCTATGTAATTGAATTTCCTATTGTGGGATCCTTCCTCTCCAACATGGAGGTGTCAGTTTCCAGGTGGGAGGGGAGGAGGGAAGTGAGGGAGGGGGAGCTGGGGGTTTTACCAAGGTTGGAGGGGTCAATTAATTGATCGATTTAATTGATTAGGCAATCAAATTGATAGAGTGGGACAGGTCTATTCGACTAACTCAGCCCTTAAAGTGTACTTGTATTGGCAAGGAGGAGGGGGGAGAGCTGTAAGTTTCCAGAGGGGTTGGGAGGTGGAGGGATGGGGAAGGGGTGTGAGGAAGTTTCTCAGAAGGACAGATTATCCCCACGGGAACGAAATCCACTTAGCAGAACAATAGCGTAAGGTCCTGTCAATCAAAAGAGAACAATAGGCTTACCTCTGATGGTATACTTTCCCCTCAAGTAGGCAACCACAATGTGGGGCGATACCACTGGGTGGTGATTCCGTGTTCTGCTTAATAGGTCAGGAGTCCACGATACACACGTAGTGGATACACGGGTAGTGGGGGCTCTATGGAAGGGACTGGGCGGTTTTTTTTTTTTTTTAGATTAGAGGGTATCAGAAAACCGTAGAAAGGGCGTCCGTCTAAAAGGGGGCCGATAAAACTCAGTAAAGTAATTGAAGAAACGATCGGTATTGTAGTCGTAAATTGTGGTAGCTGTGTTGGGAAAGAACCAGAGCATCAGGCTCTAATAGAAAGCCGGAAATAAGTTCAGCCGAATTTTTTTCAAACGACCTAACAGTGTTCAGAAAGGATAGATTAAATACAGTTGGTGGTGCAGTATTTATTGCTGTCAGAAGTAATTTACTTTGTAGTGAAATTGAAGTAGGTAGTTCGTGTGAAATAGTATGGGTATGCTTGACAATCGGACTAAACTATTAACTGGATCGTTTTACCGACCCTCCGACTCAGAACATATAGTTGCTGAACAGTTCAAAGGAAACTTGAGTCTCATTTCAAATAGGTAATCCACTCATACAACTACAGTCGGTGGTGACTTCAATCTACCCTCCATGTGCTGGAAAAATTATACGTTGCGAGCTGGCTGCAGGCATAAAACGCCATCCGAAATTGTACTGAATGCTTTCTCAGAAAATTATTTTGAACAATTAGTTCACGAGCCCACTCGACGCGTAAATGCTTGCGAAAGCATACTTGACCTCTTAGCAACAAATAATCCTGGACAAATAGGGAGTAACATGATGAATACAGGGATTAGCGACAGCAAGGCAGTTGCTGCTAGGCTGAATACCGTAACACCTACAACCACCAAAAAGATACCCAAAGTACATCTATTTAAAAAAGCTGATAAAAATGCTGTTAACGCCTTTTTAAGAGACAGTCTCCACTCCTTCCGATCTGATCACGTAAGCATAGAAAAGGTGTGGAATGATTTCAAAGAGATAGTATCGACGGCTATTGAGAGATATATACCAAATAAATTAATAAGTGATAGTACTGATCCCTCATGGTACACAAATCGGGTCAGATCCCTGTTGCAGAAGTAACGAAAAAAGCATGCCAAATTTAAAAGAACGCAAAATCCGCAAGATTGGCAAAGTTTTGTAGAAGTTCGAAATATAGCGCGTACTTCAGTGCGAGATGCTATTAATAATTTCCACAACGAAACTCTGTCTCGGAATCTGTCAGAAAACCCAAAGAGATTCTAGTCATACATAAAGCACACCAGTGGCAAGACGCAATCAATACCTTCACTGCGCCATAACAACGGTTGAAGTCACTGATGACAGCGCCACTAAAGGCGAGATATTAAACACGGTTTTCTGAAACTACTTCACGAAAGAAGACGAAGTAAATATTCCTGAATTCCGATCAAGAACAACTGCCAAGATGAGAAACATAGAAGTAGATATCCTCGTGTAGCAAAGCAGCTTAAATCACTTAATAAAGGCAAGGCCTCCGGTCCAGATTGTATACCAGTCAGATTCCTTTCTGAGTATGCAATAGCTCCATATTTAGCAGTTATATACAAGCACTCGCTCACAGGAAGTTCCGTACCTAAGGACTTGAAAATTGCTCAAGTCACACCAATAACCAAAAAGGGAAATAGTACTAATCCGCTGAATTACAGGTCCATGTCACTGATATCGATTTGCAGTAGGGTTTTGGAAGATATACTTTGTTCGAGCATTATGAATTACCTAGAAGAAAACGATTTATTGACACATAGTCAGCACGGATTCAGAAAACATCATTCTTGTGAAACACATCTAGCTCTTTATATTCATGAAGTAATGAGTACTTTCGACAGGGGATGTCAAATTGATTCCATATTTTTAGATTCCCAGAAGGCTTTCGACACCATTCCTCACAAGCGTCTTCTAACCAAACTGCGTGCCTATGGAATTCGCCTCAGTTGTACGACTGGATTCATGATTTCCTGTCAGAAAGGTCACAGTTCGTGGTATTAGACGTAAAGTCATCGAGTAAAACAGAAGTAATATCCGGCGTTCCCCAAGGAAGTGTTATAGGCCCTTTATTGTTCCTGATCTATATTAACGACATAGGAGACAATCTGAGTAGCCGTCTTAGATTTTTTGCAGATGATGCTCTCATTTACCGTCTTGTAAAGTTATCAGATCAAAACGATTTGGAAAATGATTTAGATAAGATATCTGTATGGTGCGAAAAGTGGCAATTGATCCCGAATAAGGAAAAGTGTGAAGTTATTCACATGAGTGCTAAAAGAAATCAGCTAAATTTCGATTACTCGATAAGTTACACAAATCTGAAGGCGGTAAATTGAACTAAATACTTAGGGATTAAAATTACAAATAACCTAAATTGGAACGATCACATAGATAAAATTGTGGGTAGACCAAACCAAAGACTGCGTTTCGCTGGCAGAACACTTAGAAGGTGCAACAGGTCTACTAAAGAGTATTCTGGAGTATTGCTGTGCGCTGTGGGATCCGCATCAGGTGGGACTGACCGATGACATCGAAAAAGTTGAAAGAAGGGCAGCTTGTTTCGTTCTATCGCGTAATAGGGGAGATAGTGCCACAGACATGATGCTTGTATTGGAGTTGCAATAATTAAAACAGAGGCGTTTTGCGTTGCGACGGGATCTCCTCATGAAATTTCAACCACCAGTTTTCTCCTCTGATTACGAAAACATTCTGTTGGCACCCACCTACATAGGGAGAAATGGTTGTACGATAAAATAAGAGAAATAAGGGCTCGCACAGAAAAAATTAACCCTAGGACGCCTAAGGGTGGGGTTCGTTGAACCCACAATTTTTTTATGTCCCCTGCTTTTGCCCAAGTAACTTTCATACTACATATTCCCTTCGAGTTATTGTTTGTTGGTTATTTTATGAAATGTTAGCGCCAATATATTTTATAGAAAATTCCTGCTTTGAAAGAAAAAATAAATAAACCTATTATGGGTCCAACAACCCCCCCCCCCCCCCCTTAGGCTTCCATGCTATAGAAAATTTCCCTTAGTAGAATTTCGTATTTCTCATCTCTACAACAATGCAAGTTAGTTTCTTGTTGGTTGGTATTCTTGATATTCTCAACAATCGGTTTACTTTCAGAGGAAGTGATTGTTGATGTCAGTCAGCTGTTATTTATCTTGTAAACTTGCAGTGAGTTAGTGCAGTTCCCAACACGTTGGCCTCCAATAACTTTGGTGTCCTACACAGCAAAAACGAAACAAAGTAAAAACTTACTGATGTTTGGCAACAGTGGACCAAGATAAAGGCACTGTTGGAGGAGAGAAGAATAAAACCGAGATAAATGCATATTATAATTCCGCTAAAGGTGGAATTGGTACTACCATTGATCAAATGGCGCGTATGTACACCTGCAAGAGGGGAACAAAGAGATGGCGTCTATCTGTATTTTACTCTCTCATCGACATTTGTGCTATCAATGCAACCACCATATACATTCAGCAACATCCAAGATGGATTGAAAAGAAACACAACAAACGGAAACTTTATCTTCTGCAATCTGGGATGGAACTAATGAAATTGCAGGTAGAAGAAAGAAGTGCCAATGCAAGAGGGTTATCTAACCAAATTGTTCAATCAATGGAGACTATTCTACAAAAGAAAATCAAAGAAGTGACAACAGAAGCACGTCAGCCTCCTGCAGGGAAAGGTCGGTGCCATATTTGTGTAAGAAAAGCTAAAACAAAGAAGCAAAAGTACAACAATCTAAGTAAACCAAAACAGTATTGTGGACAGTGTCATAAATATGTGTGTAACACACGTTCAGAAAGAATTGTGAAGTGTGTCTCTTGCCTTGAAGTTGAGGATTCAGAGTAGTCTATTGTATATGAACACATCTGTATTTTGTATTGCAATATGTCAATTTTTTATTCACTCAATCCAATATTTATAACAATTAACAACATTTATTGACCGATGCCTTAGTTAAAATACATAACCCATTTTGAAAGTTGTAATTTTTCGTCAGTAAACTTATTTAAAACCTGTGGACTTGCCGAGCCCCCCCACCCTTTAGGCACCCAAGTTAGAAAAAAAGACTTGGGCGTCCTAGGGTTTGTGCTCGTTCTTCCCGCGCGCCGTTCGAGAGTGGAGCGGTAGAGAGACGGCTTGAAGGTGGTTCATTGAACCCTCTGCCAGGAACTTTATTGTGAATAGCAGAGTAATCACGTAGATGTAGATGTAGCATGGAAGTCTTTAGGAGCCCCCGTATGTAGCCTCCTAGACATCTCTCAAATCCCTCAGGAAAGCATCGAGTGCTCGGTACCCGGCCTTCTGCAGCACCACTACGTTCGCCTCGTCATTTTGTGATAAGTCATATGTGTGAACATTCAACTTCATAATCTTATCAGTGACGTCCTCCACTGCCTCATTGTACTTCCTCGACACAGTATGCCAGAATAAACAGCGCACTATCCTGTTTCCTGTACCATTGTTCCAACCCCTGTCTCAGTTGATTAAATATTTCTGCGTTACGCAACGCTTCTGTGCACCTTACGAACAACTTAGCTTCCTCCGCCAAACACAGTTCGCAATCTATAATGATTACTTGTCTGACCAATCCTCTAAGTTAGGCAATGATTTAAGATCTCATATAAACGCTAGCGCATCCTCCGACGCCATGCCAGAGAAGGGAGAAGCAAGATTAGCAACAGCCGGATCTACCCCTAGAACCTGAGATCTCAACACTTCTATTTTGAGATCTTCCTCCGCCAATATATTGTTTAGAACCACCTGATTCACTAACGATTACGAACCCTCTTCACTGACGACACCTTGTGTCTCTGATTATGCCTCTGCCTTGACCTTACTCAATTTCACGACTCAGAAGAAGAAAGAGAAATAATAAAACTAATTCAGATAGAAAAGGTAGTCGGAGAGTGCTCTATCAACATACTGTACTTCTTCTGTCTGATCATCAGCCACCTGGACTCCCTACACTGTCTAGCTAAATGCCAAAACGATTACACGTAAAGCAGTTCACTGCCGCCCATTCAGCACAAGGGAGAGTGCCCCAGCAAAGTAGACTGAGTACAAAACACTCATCTCCAGAATTCCCCTTAAATTGTGATAAATCAGCCGGCTCCTCCAGTCTTTTAAAGGTAACCCCCATATAATTATGTACCCTAAATTTATATCCCATGACTATCACCGCAAAAGAGCAAAAATAGTCTCACACACTCTAACGACGATCTACATCTACATCTATATTTATACTCCGCAAGCCACCCAACGGTGTGTGGTGGAGGGCACTTTACTTGCCACTGTCATTACCTCCCTTTCGTGTTCCAGTCGCGTATGGTTCCCGGTAAGAACGACTGCCGGAAAGCCTCCATGCGCACTCGAATCTCTCTTATTTTACATTCGTGATCCCCTCGGGAGGTATAAGTAGTGGGAAGCAACATATTCGATACCTCATCCAGAAACGCACCCTCTCGAAACCTGGACAGCAAGCTACACCACGATGCAGAGCGCCTCTCTTGCAGAGTCTGCCACTTGAGTTTGCTAAACATCTCCGTAACGCTATCACGCTTACCAAATAACCCTATGACGAAATGCGCCGCTCTTTTTTGGATCTCTATCTCTTCCGTCAGCCCGACCTGGCACGGATCCCACACTGATGAGCAATACTCAAGTATAGGTCAAACGAGTGTTTTGTAAGCCACCTCCTTTGTTGATGGACTACATTTTCTACGGACTCTCTCAATGAATTTCAACCTGGCCCCCACCTTACTAACAATTAATTTTATATGATCATTCCACTTCAAATCGTCCCGTACGCATATTCCCAGATATTTTACAGAAGTAACTGCTATCAGTGTTTGTTCCGCTATCATATAATCATACAATAAAGGATCCTTCTTTCTATGTATTCGCAATACATTACATTTGTCTATGTTAAGGGTCACTTGCCACTCCCTGCACCAAGTGCCTATCCGCTGCAGATCTTCCTGCATTTCGCTGCAATTTTCTAATGCTGCAACTTCTTTGTATACTACAGCATTATCCGCGAAAAGCCGCATGGAACTTCCGACACTATCTACTAGGTCATTTATATATATTGTGAAAAGCAATGGTCCCAAAACACTCCCCTGTCGCACGCCAGATATTATTTTAACGTCTGTAGACGGCTCTCCATTGAGAACAACATGCTTTGTTCTGTTTGCGAAAAACTCTTCAATCCAGCCACACAGCTGGTCTGATATTCCGTAGGTTCTTACTTTATCAGGCGACAGTGCGGAACAGTATCGAACGCCTTCCGGAAGTCAAGGAAAATGGCATCTACCTGGGAGCCTGTATCTAATATTTTCTGGGCCTCTAGAACAAATAAAGCGAGTTGGGTCTCACACGATCGCTGTTTCCGGAATCCATGTTGATTCCTACAGAGTAGATTCTGGGTTTCCAGAAATGACATGATACGCGAGCAAAAAACATGTTCTAAAACTCTACAACAGATGTCAGAGATATAGGCCTATAGTTTTGCGCATCTGCTCGGCGACCCTTCTTGAAAACTGGGACTACCTGTGCTCTTTTCCAATCATTTGGAACCTTCCGTTCGTCCAGATACCGTGGGCTGTAGCTTGGACGATGCGTTGTGCGCTGCAAGGGGTGGCATCTCTTCGTTGTACATTGCCGCGACGTCGGACCCTATGACACCACTCTGTGATCTCAGAAGGGTGGTGAGTGAAACGAGGGGGTCCGTGGCAAACACTGTTAACAGTTGCAAAGGACTTTATTGATCTTGATACATGGGAAAGTGAGGCAGGCTTCTCTCTTCTTGCTGACCATGGCCGGGTTTGTTGTAGAGGCATTGGATTCCGCCAAACTCTGTTACTGAGCCAGTGCCTCACGCTACTGAAGCAGGCAGTGACTGCAAGCCACAGGTGTCGATGTCAGTGATGCGTCGTGTTGTGTTGCAATGGCGCCCCATCCAGGGGGCAGCCTCTTGGCTCCACACGCAGCCACTGTGACGGCGTGAGGAACTTGCTGTACTCGGGATTCGAGCCGCTGTTCTCCCACAGATGCCGGGTGGCGGCTGTCGTTGTGGTGGCGAGTCCCACCAGGAACTCAGTGGTAGAATCGGCTGCCGTGGATGGCAGGTCGGCAGAGCTGAGTCACCAAGCCCCATCAATGACTTAGTGCAGACGGCAGGCACAGCCCGGTCTCGAACCCACGGCTGCAGGTGGCGACGCCCAGTCGTTCTCTGTCTGGCATCGTTCTGGTGTCGTTTAGGTACTGCTGGCTTCGGGCGATGACGAATGAACCCTGCCTCAAAATCGAGACTTATTTATATGCCTTCAGAGCCCATTTGTTATATTACACTACTGGCCATTAAAGTTGCTACACCACGAAGATGACGTGCTACAGACGCGAAATTTAACCGACAGGAAGAAGATGCTGTGATATGCAAATGATTAGCTTTTCAGAGCATTCACACAAGGTTGGCGTCGGTGGCGACACCCACAACGTGCTGACATGAGGAAAGTTTACAGCTGATTTCTCATACACAATCAGCAGCTAAGCGGCGTTGCCTAGTGAAACGTTTTGGTGATGCCTCATGTAAGGAGGAGAAATCCGTACCATCACGTTTCCGACTTTGGTAAAGGTCGGATTGTAGCTTATCGCGATTGCGGTTTATCGTATCGCGACATTGCTGCTCGCGTTGGTCGAGATCCAATGACTGTTAGCAGAATATGGAATCGGTGGGTTCAGGAGGGTAATACGGAACGCCGTGCTGGATCCCAACGGCCTCGTATCACTAGCAGCTAGCTCTTTATTCGCACGAAGTAATGGCCGCTGTCGACAGGGGATTTCAGGTTGATTCCGTATTTCTGGATTTCCGGAAGGCTTTTGACACCGTTCCTCACAAGCGACTTCCAATCAAGCTGCGGGCCTATGGGGTATTCTCTCAGTTGTGCGACAGGATTCGTGATTTCCTGTCAGGAAGGTCCCAATTCGTAGTAATAGACGGCAAATCATCGAGTAAACTGAAGTGATATCAGGTGCTCCCCGGGGAAGCGTCCTGGGACCTCTGCTGTTCCTGATCTATATAAATGACCTGGGTGACAATCTGAACAGTTCTTTTAGGTTGTTCGCAGATGATTCTGTAATTTACCGTCTAGTAAGGTCGTCCGAAGACCACTATCAGTTGCAAAGCGATTTAGAAAAGATTGCTGTATGGTGTGGCAGGTGGCAGTTGACGCTAAATAACGAAAAGTGTGAGGTGATCCACATGAGTTCCAAAAGAAATCCGTTGGAATTCGAGTACTCGATAAATAGTACAATTCTAAAGGCTGTCAATTCAACTAAGTACCTGGGTGTTAAAATTACGAACAACTTCAGTTGGAAAGACTACATAGAATATATTGTGGGGAAGGCGAGCCAAAGGTTGCGTTTCATTGGCAGGACACTTAGAAGATGCAACAAGTCCACTAAAGAGACAGCTTACACTACACTCGTTCGTCCTCTGTCAGAATATTGCTGCGCGGTGTGGGATCCTTACCAGGTGGGATTGACGGAGGACATCGAAAGTGTGCAAAAAAGGGCAGCTCGTTTGTATTATCACGTAATAGGGGAGAGAGTGTGGCAGATATGATTCGCGAGTTGGGATGTAAGTCAATAAAGCAAAGACGTTTTTCGTCGCAGCGAGATCTATTTACGAAATTTCAGTCACCAACTTTCTCTTCCGAATGCGAAAATATTTTGTTGAGCCCAACCTACATAGGTAGGAATGATCATCAAAATAGAATAAGAGAAATCAGAGCTCTAAGAGAAAGGTTTAGGTGTTCGTTTTTCCCGCGCGCTGTTCGGGAGTGGAATGGTAGGGAGATAGTATGATTGTGGTTCGATGAACCCTCTGCCAAGCACTTAAATGTCAATTGCAGAGTAGTCATGTAGATGTAGACAGGCATCTTATTCGCATGGCTGTAACGGATCGTGCAGCCACGACTCGATCCCTGAGTCAACAGATGGGGACGTTTGCAAGACAACAGCCATCTGCACGAATAGTTCGACCACGTTTGCAGCAGCATGGACCGTCAGCTCGGAGACCATGGCTGCGGTTACCCTTGACGCTGCATCACAGACAGGAGCGCCTGCGATGGTGTACTCAACGACGAACCTGGGTGCACAAATGGCAAAACGTCATTTTTTTCGGATGAATCCAGGTCCTGTATACAGTATCATGATGGTCGCATCCGTGTTTGGCAACATCGTGGTGAACGCACATTGGAAGCGTGTATTCGTCATCTCCGTACTGGTGTGTCCCCCCGCGTGATGTTATGGGGTGCCATTGGTTACACGTCCCGGTCACGTCTTGTTTGCATTGACGGCACTTTGAACAGTGGAACAGGCCCTGTACGGGCCTTTCTGGATACAGAAAATGTTCGACTGCTGCCCTGGCCAGCACATTCTCCAGATCTCTCACCAATTGAAAACGTCTGGTCAATGGTGGCCGAGTAACTGGCTCGTCACAATATGTCAGTCACCACTCTTGAAGAACTGTGGTACCGTGTTGAAGCTCCATGGGCAGCTGTGTCTGTACACGCCATCCAAGCCCTGTTTGACTCAATGCCCAGGCGTACCAAGACCATTATTACGGGCAGAGGTGGTTGTTGTGGGTACTGATTTCTCAGGATCTATGCACCCAAATTGCGTGAAAATGTAATCACATGTCAGTTCTAGTATAATATATTCGTCCAATGAATACCCGTTTATCATCTGCATTTCTTCTTGGTGTAGCAATTTTAATGGCCAGTAGTGTACGACCTGGCGCCTTGTCTCGTTGACGAAGCAAGAGGCTTGCCCTGGTGTGGTAACACTGCCCAACTTGCTACATGGTTAAGGCTCTGCTGTGACATTTGCTACCGAGTTCGGCTACTCTTACTGCAGAATCCACTGGCATGTCTGTTATTGTAATCCACATGTCACCACACTGGCAGCTACTGATCTGCTGCTGTTAACGCAACACATTATGCTTTTCCCATGCTACTTCTCTTTACTTTTGTTAAAGACAAATAGAGTAAATCCGAGAGAGATGGGGCGGAACGTCCGTAGCCAGCCATTGTTCCCTTTAAATGAAGGCAAAACTGTCGATTTCCTAGCCTAAAACGTTTGTTTTTTCACAATAGAATTGACACTGAAAGAGTGTTTCCCAGTGTTCGCTGCTGCAAAAACCGCTTGAAAACAGCTTCTTCAAGCTTTTTCTTTTTGCTCTTTCCATCTGTTTTTCTCAACGAACTCTCATCTTCACGCTGAAGGAAAGACGTAGAGTTTAAAATTGAGAACTTGGTTTTTTATGTCTGAAATTGTCGATGTTCTCACACCAAACATCTCAGATAACTGGTTACCATTCACGCCTTTGCCTAATGTCCAAGGACTTTTATTTTGTCTGCCAAGGACAGGACAAGGCGTTTCGTTTCAGAAGACATATGCCGCACAGTCAATTAAACCACATGCACAAAACAAAGCAAAAGGCGCGGAAGACGGAACGTACAGCATTCCACTCTCGAATGGCGCGTGGGAAAAGGGAACACCTAAATGTTTCCGTTCGAGCTCTGATTTCTCCTATTTTATTATGATGGTCATTTCTCCCTACGTAGGTGGATATCAACAAAATATTTTCGCATTCGGAACAGAAAGTTGGTGATTGAAATTTCGTAAATAGATTTCACCGCAAAGAAAACTGCCTTTGTTTCAGTGACTGTCACCCCCACTCGCGTATCATATCAATGACACTCTCACCTCTATTGCGCGATAACACTAAACGAGCTGCCCTTCTTTGCACTTTTTCGATGTCCTCCGTCAATTCTACCTTGTAAGGATCCCACACCGCGAAGCAATATTCCAGCAGAGGACGGACAAGTGTAATGTATCCACTTTAAGATGCTCGTAATTGTAATTCCTATGTATTTAGTCGAATTGACAGCCCTTAGATTTGTACGATTTATCGTATACCCAAAACTTGTCGGATTTATTTTAGTACCCAGCTGGATTACCTCGAAATTTTATTTGTTTAGTGCCAATTGCCACTTTTCACACCATACAGAAATTATCTCTAGATCATTTTGTAATTGGAATTGATCGTCTCATGATTTTACTAGACGGTAAATTACAGTGTTATCTGCAAACAATCTAAGTGGGCTGCTCATATTATACGTAAAGATCACGATATAGACTGATGTAGGCTGCAATGAATGATAGGCACCACAAACGCAACAATGCGCGTATTGTATTCATTGTTCACTGGGAGATTTTGTATTTTAAAACGTTCGTTGCCGTTTGATTTTAGAACGATAAAGAAACATACAGTGTACTGTATACTGGTACTATCTAACAGAAACATCGATTTTAGTCATATGGTACAAATTTCTTTGTCCTGAAAGATCCGGATAGTTGGAGTTTGGATCACTGGAGTTCTGCTGTGCTGAACCTCTTTGTTAGAAAACGCCAGAGTACAATACTGGAGCATGCGCAGATCTTTTTAGAGCACACTGCACAGCCCACATTGTTGAAAATGGAGCTCTGCAGTATGTGACCTCTTTTATCTCCTATGGATAATGCATCCATTCTGCTACAGAAGATATCGACATTGTCGAGCCAAACAGGTTGCCAACACAGCATGTTGTGAGTATTTACATTTTCTTAATTCTTCTATTCTGCCTCTGTGGTTATACAGGCTGATCAAAACGTCAGTATGAATTTGAAAACTTAATAAACCACGGAATAATGTAGATAGAGAGGTAAAAATTGACACACATGCTTGGATGACATGGAGTTTTATTAGGATGGCGCTCCACCCCATATTGCTAGATGCGTGAAAGATCTCTTGCACGCGTCGTTTGGTGATGATCGTGTGCTCAGCCGCCACTTTCGTCATGCTTGGCCTCCCAGGTCCCCAGACCTCAGTCCGTGCGATTATTGGGTTTGAGGTTACCTGTAGTCACAAGTGTATCGTGATGGAGCGACATCTCTAGGGATGCTGAAAGACAACATCCGACGCCAATGCCTCACCATAACTACAGACATGCTTTACAGTGCTGTTCACAACATTATTCCTCGACTACAGCTATTGTTGAGGAAAGATGGTGGTCATATTGAGCATTTCCTGTAAAGAATATAATCTTTGCTTTGTCTTACTTTGTTATGCTAATTATTGCTATTATGATCAGATGAAGCGCCATCTGTCGAACATTTTTTGAACTTTTGTATCGTTTTTGGTTCTAATAAAACCCCATGTCATTCCAAGCATGTGTGTCAATTTGTACCGCTCTATCTACATTATTCCGTGATTTATTCAGTTTTCAAACTTATACAGACTTTTTGATCACCCGGTATATTTTTCTTCTTTTTCTATTAGAGCAGTTGCACTGCGACACAGGTAAACCAAATACAGGACATACTAGTTTTCAGTTTCACAAGTTCAATTAACAGTGTTGAGTTTAATTATT